>NC_080544.1:41622707-42295207 GCF_028640845.1 Ahaetulla prasina | reverse complement strand
AGTTTGGAGTTAAATTGATTTCAGTTTGTTTAGTACACTGCCTTTGTTATATCTCAGAATTCAGGCTGACATGTATGCAGGGATAACTCCAAGGTTATTGAGTTTTTCACCCTTTCTGGTTCTACACACACACACACACACACACACACACCTCCCTCCAGCTGAAGACAATTTTACATTCAGTTTCAGATGATACTGTCATTTTTACAATCTGCATTCCATAGCAGATGATGGAAGTGAATGCAGCTAGTTTCTTTAGCATTCCAGGATCTATCATCTCCTTTTGCTTCTTTCATAACAGGGAATTGAGCTGGTACAAATCACATAACGAGGCCAGAAGATCACCTTCTCTGTATGTATAGCTGGTCTTCCACTGAGCTCTCTTCCCACTCAGTTCTTTCTTGTCACGGATTCTTGAAAAGGAAGGGAGAAAAAAAAATGCTAACCTGGAAAATAAGAGTAGAAAAATTGGCCTCACACAAAATACAGTATTTTCTCAGAGGGACAATGGCTAGATGTTGAATAAGTTTGAAAATGTCAAGTATCCAATAATTGACCGAGTGAGCTGTTCGTGAAGTAAATGTATCAGAGAAAAGCAGATAGTTTACCATTTAGCAAGACTTGTTTCTAGTCCACAGAAACAGGCTTACAGGCAAGAAAGATTAGGAAAAGAGCATTCTGCTATGGTAGTGCCAGAGGAACTGCATGACAGATGAATACACTGATAGCCTTTAGTTAGAATGGATACACTGAACTCCTTTATTTAGTCTACTCCCTTTTAAAATAATCTAAATTGGAAGCCAATTGTCATCAATATATTTGATGGCAGAAAATCTCGGAGTTTAACCACACGTCGTTCAAAGAATATTTTCTTTATATAGACCTTGATTCTCCCATGTTTGATTTTAATGGATGACCCCGAGTTCTAAGCTTGGGAAAGGGATAGAGAAAAATTGCTTGTATTAATGGGAAAAGCAATTTATAATACTGAACTTTTACATACTTTGTTGTAACAGTAAAATTTTAATGACACTTAAAACAGAAGTCTTCAAACTTGGCAGCTTTAAGACTTGTGGACGTCAACTTTTATAATTTTGTTAACAATAAACTTAAAAACTCAAGATCCATCCCACCACTAAAAGATTCTAACAACAAAGAATACAAAGACGAAACAGTTAAAGCTAACCTCTTCAACATTTTCTTTGGCTCAGTTTTTGTTAACAGCAATAACACATATCCGACATTCCACAAATGCACCAGCATTGAATATGATGACTTAACCCATATAGATTTCACAGAAAATAACGTTGAAAAAGCTCTTCAAAACTTGAAACCATCGCTATCTATTGGACCTGATGGACTATGCGCATACTTCTTAAAAAAACTTTCCAGTAATATAGCAGAATCCCTAAGCATAATCTTTGACAAAGCTTTCACTACCAGTTCCCTTCCCAAACTTTGGTCACTAGCCACAGTCATCCCTGTGACTCCTTCAAGAAAGGAGACCCCAGCTTAGTTGAAAATTACAGACCGATCTCTCTGTGCTGCGTCACCTGCAAAGTCATGGAATCAATCATCAACCAATCCATTACCTCACACTTAGAAACTAACAACCTACTCTCCAATAAACAATTTGGTTTCAGGAAAAAATTATCATGCAACTTACAACTTCTTCACTGTAAAAACATATGGACTACAAATCTTGATCAAGGCAAAACAATAGATGCAATCTACATAGACTTCTGCAAAGCTTTTGACTCAGTAGTACACGATAAACTTCTCCTAAAACTAAAATCCTATGGCATTTCAGGACCCCTTCACAAATGGATATCTGCTTTTCTGTCTAACAGACAACAAGTGGTCAAAATTGGCAATGCTCTATCAAATCCTGTTCCTGTCAAGAGTGGCGTTCCTCAAGGCAGCGTCCTTGGACCAACACTCTTCATACTATACATTAATGATCTTTGTGACCATATCTCAAGTAATTGTGTTCTCTTTGCTGACGATGTCAAACTATTTAACACCACAGACAATGCATCTATCATCCAAAAAGACCTTGATCATCTAACCACTTGGTCTAAAACTTGGCAACTCCAAATCTCAACCAGCAAATGCTCAATCTTACATATTGGAAAAAAGAACCCAAACACTAAGTACATACTTGATGGACATTACCTTACAGATGACCCCCACCCCGTTAAAGACCTTGGAGTTTTCATGTCAAATGATCTAAGTGCCAAAGCCCACTGCAACTACATAGCAAAAAAGGCTCTAAGAGTTGTAAACCTAATCTTGCGTAGCTTCTTTTCCAAAAACACTACACTACTAACCAGAGCATACAAAACATTTGCTAGACCAATTCTAGAATACAGCTCGCCTGTTTGGAACCCTCACCACATCTCTGATGTCAATACAATTGAACGAGTCCAGAAATATTTCACAAGAAGAGTTCTCCATTCCTCTGAAAACAACAAAATACCTTATCCCACCAGACTTGAAATCCTAGGCTTAGAAAACTTGGAACTCCGTCGCCTTTGACAAGACCTAAGTTTAACTCATATAATTATCTATTGTAATGTCCTTCCTGTTAAAGACTACTTCAGCTTTAACTGCAATAATACAATACATTACTGCAATGCTCTCTACATGGGGCTCCCCTTGAAGGGCATCCGGAGACTGCAATTAGTTCAGAATGCGGCTGCGCGGGTTATAGAGGGAGCCCCTCGTGGCTCCCGTATGACACCTATCCTGCGCAGACTGCACTGGCTACCTGTGGCCTTCCGGGTGCGCTTCAAGGTTTTGGTAACCACCTTTAAAGCGCTCCATGGCATAGGGCTGGGTTACTTACAGGACCGCCTACTGCTACCGAATACCTCTCACCGACCCGTGCGCTCTCACAGAGAGGGACTCCTCAGGGTGCCGTCAGCTAGGCAATGTCATCTGGCGACGCCCCGGGGAAGGGCCTTCTCTGTGGGGGCTCCCACCCTCTGGAACGAACTCCCCCCAGGACTCCGTCAACTTCCAGACCTCCGAACCTTCCGTCGCGAGCTTAAGACACACTTATTCATCTGTGCAGGACTGGACTAGATTTTAAATTTATAGGGGTTTTAATTAGTTTTAATATTTATATCATTTTTTAAGGATCGGGCTTTAGAATAAGTTTTTTAAATGGTTATTTTTAATTTGTATATAAATGTTTTTATCTGCCTGTGAACCGCCCTGAGTCCTTCAGGAGATAGGGCGGTATACAAATACGAATAATAAATAAATAAATAAGACCAACCAACAGATTTAAACTTAATGTTAACCGCTTTAATCTAGATTGCAGAAAATATGACTTCTGTAACAGAATCATCAGTGCTTGGAATACTTTACCTGACTCTGTGGTCTCTTCCCATAATCCTAAAAGCTTTAACCAAAAACTTTCCACTATTAACCTCACCCCATTCCTAAGAGGACCATAAGGGGCGTGCATAAGTGCACAAATGTGCCTACCATTCCTGTCCTATTGTTTTTCTTTTCTTCTTCCTATATATATATAGATGCTTATACCTCCTAATATTTACTCATATATATGTTTATATATTATAAAATCCTTTTATATGATGTTGTGACAAAATAAATAAATAAAAAATAAACTCCCAGAATTCTCCAGCCAGCTTTGCTGGCTGGAGAATTCTGGGAGTTAACGTCCACAAGCCTTAAAGCTGCCAAGTTTGGGGACTCCTGATCTAAAATAAAGGTATATTGGTAATAAAGGCATAAAATAAAAAATAAGGACCCGTGTGATCTGTTGTTTAAGGCAGGGGTTTCCAACCTTGGCAACTTTAAGACTTGTGGACTTCCACTCCCAGAGTTCCTCAGCGAACCTTCGCCAAGGTTGGAGATCTCTGGTTTAAGGCACAGGGCTAGAAAATAAAAGGCTCTGTTTTTAAATCCCACCTCTGCCATGAAAGCCAGCTAGGTGAATTGGACCAGTCACTTTCAGCTGAACTCACCTCACAGGGTTGTTGTGGGGGAAAAAGGAAGAAGATGTGTTGGATATGTTTGCTGCCTTGAGTTATTTGTACAGCTAATAAAGTTGGGTTATAAATAAAATAAATATTGCATCAAAAGCAAAAATTTTGGCTAGGGGCTTGGTCCTTTAGGTACTAATCTAAAGCCTTCACAATCCTTGACTTATTTAAAGTGAACCAGATTTGGAACAGCAGGATACAATCAACATGCCATTAAGTTTTCATGAACACTTTGACTTGACTTTTAAATAAAAGTATGCTGTTTTAAGGGCTTTGGGCAATATACTTTCTCTTATAGTTTCTCCTAAATAAAATATACATTAAAAAAAATCTGAAGACAATCAATGGAAGTATTGCTGTTATTTTAGTCACAGCAAACTCTTGAATATTTTGAATGGGAGCAAACAGAGCAGCTGTTTTGAATAAAATTTGGTTCCCTTAAGTTGTAAAAAATGCAACCATTTTTTTATTTGCTCTACAACAGAAGAGGAACTTTTCTCTTTGACAATGTAAACAGCCAAATTTTGGAATCTTCCAAAAATTTTACCATTGCTTTTCTTGCCCCGAACTCCAATTCACCACAGAACTAAACATGAATATTCTATATTCTGGAGGATAAAACATATGAAGAACGGTTGCAGGAACTGGGTATGTCTAGTTTAACAAAAAGAAGGACCAGGGGAGACATGATAGCAGTGTTCCAATATCTCAGGGGCTGCCACAGAGAAGTGGGAGTTGGGCTGTTCTCCAGAGCACCTGAGGGTAGAACAAGAAGCAATGGGTGGAAACTGATCAAGGAAAGAAGCAACTTAGAACTAAGGAGAAATTTCCTGACAGTTAGAACAATTAATAAGTGGAACAACTTGCCTTCAGAAGTTGTGAATGCTCCAACACTGGAAATTTTTAAGAAAATGTTGGATAACCATCTGACTGAGATGGTGTAGGGTTTCCTGCCTGGGCAGGGGGTTGGACTAGAAGGCCTCCAAGGTCCCTTCCAACTCTGATGTTATGTTATGTTTATGTTATTTGAAGTAAAATCCTCTTTTTTCTTTGATGTTCAATGAGTTAATTGCAAATGTAGCCCAAATGGTACTTTATTACCTTTGGATATTTTTAATATTTATTTCTGAAACATAGCATCTTGCTTTAGCCTTCAAGAGCTACACTGGTAACCAGTCATTCTGAAGGGTTCCAACAACTCTAATTGACATTGCATTTTACAGGTAAGAGTGTCCACTTAAATTGTGACATAAAATATTATTTAGTTCACTTTCTTAAGAAAGTCACTGGAGTTAACATGCAATTATGTCTCTTCAAATGTTAATAAACACTTTCAAAATGAAGAACAATTTTTTTTAAATTTGCATTTATATCCCGCCCTTCTCCGAAGACTCAGGGTGGCTTACACTATGTCAAGCAATAGTCTTCATCCATTTGTATATTATATACAAAGTCAACTTATTGCCCCCAACAATCTGGGTCCTCATTTTACCTACCTTATAAAGCAGGGGTGTCCAAACTTGGTCCCTTTAAGACTTTTGGACTTCAACTCCCAGAGTTCCTCAGCCAGCTTTGCTGGCTGAGGGACTCTGGGAGTTGAAGTCCAAAAGTCTTAAAGGGACCAAGTTTGGACACCCCTGTTATAAAGGATGGGAGGCTGAGTCAACTTTGGGCCTGGTGGGACTTGAACCTGCAGTAATTGCAAGCAGCTGCTGTTAATAACAGACTGTCTTAGCAGTCTGAGCCACCAGAGGCTG
The DNA here is from genome assembly GCF_028640845.1 of Ahaetulla prasina. NCBI lineage: Eukaryota > Metazoa > Chordata > Lepidosauria > Squamata > Colubridae > Ahaetulla > Ahaetulla prasina. The sequence continues at coordinate 42,289,434 of NC_080544.1, read as the reverse complement.
TTGACCTGACCCATTAATTTGTTAAAGTCCCATTTATATTTGGCCTCCCTAATTTAAATTCAACCTTTTTTAATTCTGGCATTATTTTTGTTTACATCTGCTGTGCTGGATCATATTTACCATAACCTCTTGCATTACAGCTCTTTCTTTGCAATTTCTTGATTATTAGCCAGAACAAGATCTTAGCATTAACTACTTTCATTATCGCTTCTGAAATGTGATCATTAAATATGCAGCTGTCATTTTCACCATCATTACAGTCCACATCTTTAGATTTCCCCCAATTATGTTATAAAGGTTTCTGTGCCAAATTATAATTTCTGTCTTGCCAGTTTTCACTTGTCTCCTCTGTCATAGATGAAGAAAAGCCTCTGATATATTCAAAATACTCCTCTATAGATGAGCAAAACAATGCTGCTTCTATAGGAAGCCTCTGCTCACTAATCAGAGGTACAACCTGCCAACTTTCTTTTATTTTTGAACAAATCCTTTTAACTAAGCCAAGATAATACAAAGTATTTTGAAGATTAGAAATGGTGCCAGAAAGTAACTTCTAGATCACTTGTGTTTGGGATTGGATGTGGCCAGTTCTTTGGCAGAGAGAATATCCCATCTCCTTGGTAGCAATTAAGAGTGCTCTCTAACCAACGTATCTATAATATCCAAATTTAAAATGACAAAAACAAGGCCTTTATTTTATCAAAACAAAGGGTTTTGTAGCATTTTCCAATAAAGATGAATTGAAAATCATTCAAGATTCAATTGAATGATGAAGTCATACGTTTGCTATGCAAAGAGAAGAGCTGCTACTTGCAATAGTATTGCAATAGTATATCAGTTTGCAATTGCAATAGTATATCTGTTTAATTCAGATATTATATGAACAATTTATTTACTACCCTTCCCAAAAGGGCTCAGACTTGGATCTTGATAAGCTTTTCCACAAAACTTTAGAAAGTTTATCTACTGCCCCCAAACATTTGTTTTTCCTCTGTTGTAAAATCACGTAGAGCTTAACCAAAAATTATCTTTACTTCCTTGTGGATTCAGTGGCTAAAGATGAGGTCAGAACAGTCAGTGCGCCCCAAAATGGCATCCTCAACTATTTCGCATGCCATGTTTCTTTGCAAAGGAACATACACTAACAAGCAGTTAATGACATTTTGAAATAAATCTGCAATTCATTTCTCCACTTGCAGCTATCTGCTGACATTAAAACTCACTGCACTACACTTGCAAGTACCAAGCTCGCAAAGAATATTGTGAGTCAATTTATATTTACTCTCTGTCTCACCAGTTGAGCTATAGGAGTGTGCAAAAAATTTCATGTAATCAATGTTCCACAGTCTGAGCTACCACAGTTGTAGATTAATGAAGATAAAAGTGCTAGCACAGCAACCTACCTCCCCCTCCCCTCTCCAAGATACTGTGTGGCACTTTTTGTAAACAAAAAATGTTTAAAACATAAAGAAGAGCTGAGGGAGGAACTTGAATCAGAAGGTTATGTTTTCTATTGTTTTACTTCTATCAACAACTGAAAGAAAGATTTAAATTGGATTAAAAAAGTGTTATGGATTTGACTTTGTGAAAAATGAATTGGAAATTTTATTATGTGGCAACAGTGAACATATTATTGCTAAGATCTATAAAATGTTATTGAAATTGAATTTGGAAAATGAACATGTAAAACACTGTAAGATTCAGTGGGCAAGGAACTTTGGATATAATGTGATGCTTGAACAATGGGAAAATATGTGGATGAAGGGTTTAAAATTCACATTAAATTACAATCTAAAAGAAAATGTTTATAAGATAGTGTCTCATTGATATTTAACACCAGATACGTTATCCAAGATATATAAAGGTATGTTAAATGAATGTTGGAAGTGTAAAAGTAAAGAGGGGACTTTTTATCATCTATGGTGGACATGTGATAAAGCAAAATTTTTTTTGGAGTATATTCATATTCATATTTTAATACAATTTTTTTTTGAAAATGGAGATAAAAATGAAACCAGAGCTTTTCCTTTTAGGCTTAATGAAAAAGAATTAGAAAAAAAAATTGGAACTTTGTTATTATATAGGTTGACAGCAGCAAGACATATGCACAAAATATATGGACGAATGGTTGCAGAAGTTGATGGAGTTGGCTGTAATGGCAAAACTGACTACTTCGATTAAAGAAAAGAACATAAGTACTTTTGTTTCCACACGGAGACCGCTTCTGAACTGTGTGCTTGATGTGGAGAAGAATGAAACTCTGACTTTAGGCTTTACTGATTAGATTAATAGATCTTTATAGAAATGGCTTTATGAAAAAAGCAAAAAGTTGTTCTTCAATGTTAATTATTTTACTCTAACAGAGTCGGAACTCAATGCTTCTTTTTCTTCTTTTTATCTTTCCTCACCTCTCCTTCCCCTTCCCCCCCAACTGCTTTTCTATTTACTTTGTATTTTGTATTTTATAATACTTCATAACTCAGTAAAAATGTTAATGGGGAAAAGAACATAAAGAAGAGATTTGGGTAGACAAGGACAAAGATCTTTAAAAGAAAAAGATTAACACAATGAAAATCCCTCAAAGCATCCTGTTCACTGTTGAACTAAACAGTGTTAACTGTTAGCTGTTGAACTAAAAAGTTATTGTAATGTCTAACAATGGTACAGAATCTTTCAACTTTACCCAATAGCCATGGTCATAATTTAAATCTGGATAAGAGAAGAGAACAGTGAGGAAGATAAGCTCGAAGGAGTAACTTCACAAAGAGAGAATGGTGGAATTTTTGGAAGAAATGGAAATAAGTTCCATTCTATGATTGCTGTTGTAATAGCTGATTTGAACCTTGGAAGTGTGGGTGAAGCGAAACAAGAATTCACTCCAGTGGAAAATGGGTTGTCCATAAAGATGGATTCTTGGAACTTCATGATTTATAGGTAATTTCAAAACTAAGTTTTCAGTAAAAAGCAGTAGACTCAACTCTCCAAAATAGATGGTGCTAAAGCTAGTTTGCAGATGATCCTGAACTATCTTAAAACATTAGTTGGAGGTCCCCACAGTGAGAATATAAATGTTATGGGTTTATCAGAGAAATAAAAGCAGCACTCTCATATCTGATGCTAGGTTAAACACCTTGAAATTCCATTCAATATTTAGCAGTACGCTATCAATAATTGTAACAGAAAATACTTCAAAGCTGTGTTCAAAAAGACTTAACCCTTTCTTTCAGCCCTAATTTGAACAATTTATACACAAAACTGTACAGTAAAATGGACAAAGTTCTGAGGTTCTGTATGCCACTTTGTATTGCTAAAGTCTTTTGAAGCCTGGATTCCTTTGAGAACAAATCTCAAAGTTAGCTGCAAGAAGTCAGCTAGGCTTGGGGAATTAGTTGTTAGATATTGTTTTTGCCACTTCCTGATTGCTACCTTGAGCCCAGCCCACATAAAATAGACCTGCTTTTGTTGTCATTTCAGGAATTACACTTGTTGCTGTTGAGAAGTGGTTCCCAAGTCTCAAGACCAGAACACACAACTCTAATAAGAAATTCAGAATTTCTCTCTTGAGGACAAGGTTATCTGAGTTTCTGTCCATTCTCCCCATCCCTCTCTGGAACATGACAATCCAGGTGAAAGGGTTTCAAGGATAATATTCTCAGCTGACAAGTGTGGTGTTTAATTAAAACTTAACATTTACTCAGGGACAAATTTAGGAACAGAGTTGACAAAGACAAGGACCACTTTGCTGGATCAGTTTAATATTCTATCCAGGTCAGAACTATTGTCATATTAGAGAGCTGATGGGTAGAAATAGAGAGATACACACATACAATAAATATCCATGGAGACAATATAACCATGGAGGAAAGAAAGAAACTAGTTATATCCTGCATGTGAAATACACACACCCGTTTTCAAATTGCATGCCATCCTAATAGTAAGAAAGCTGTGAGGTTTTACTGAATAAAATTTTTCTGTAAAAATTAAAATGCCTATATGCAAATAAATTATGATATTTTCTCTAGAAAACATTTGAACAATGATTGAGGAAAGATCAAGCTATTGACATACATATTTTAGATAGGTTTTTGTTGCATTATGTATTGTACTTGGAATGCAGTGAGCAAGATCCCTAAGCACTGTTTTACCTAATTAGATCATAAACATCTTTGTCTTGTCTTTGATTAAAGCATTGTTTTAAATTCTTTAACTATTCTGCATGCTATCCAAAGAACTGAAAAAAAGCAAGTAATGTTTAAGCCATTCCGATATATAATTTGTAAAATGAAGTTCTCACCACTATAATGCTTTTTAAATGAATAAAACTCTTCCCTTAAAGTGCCCTATTGCTGTGTCCTTCATAAATGCAAATGAACAAAGTAAGCCTGGCCATTTCAGACATTTATCTTCTTTTTTTATTGCACCATTTTTAATGCAACTGCAGATTTTTGGCACATCCCAGCAATGTTCCTCAAGATCCTTATAAATACACCTGTTTGGAAAATAACTTGCGTTCCAAGTAAAAGGCAGTTAAGAAACTTGGACATCTGCCTAATGCTAAATTGCACTTTTCCCCACCATTGTTTGGAATTTCTGGTTGTCCATCTCAATCATCTAGAACAGCCCTTTTTATATATTGTAAGCCTGTATCTTCAATCTTCTGTACCCAGATCTGGTATTTAGCTATTACGGTTGACTCCAACAATCTTAATACAGTGGAGTGGAGTAATGTGCTTGTTTTGCTTTAATTATTTTTTTTATTTTAATATAAAAATAAATCATTTGTTCTGTCTGGAATCTTTAAAATATTGTATTGCATTGCTGCTACCTGAAATAATAATGCTTTTATTTCTATCTAATTGATATTCTAAGCCCTTCACTGAATCCAGTATTAGGTTTCCAATTAAATCATGGCATGTTGAAAGAGCTAGAGATGAAATATTTAAAACTGGATCAATATACCACAGATAATATATTTTTTTTAGTGTAAATCTGAGTTCCCCCCATAGATGATTGCAGGTAAATGAGGATAGCATTGTTATGACGAATGACTTGGGAGCAAAGTTAATATAGCAAAGTTTATTTATCATGGTGTCTAATTTTTCTCTTTATGATTTGGGAGGAATATGTTTTCCTGTAAACCACGTTGTGTCTGATAACATCTTGGTTAGCTTTCCTTCACATACTTGAGCTGAATGGCTCAGAACTGGACAGTCCCTATACTGGAATGTTGGGATACCCTGCCTTTCTTATAGAATCTATATTACATAGATAATGCTAACTTCCTCTTTAAGAGAAGTGGTGATTCCCTATCTTTTAAGAAGGTGATGATTTGCCCCCTCCTCAAAAAGCCATCCTAGGCCTGACAGTTTGGGATAAAACCAGGGGTGAAATCCAGCAGGTTCTTACAGGTTCTGGAGAACTGGTAGCGGAAATTTTAATTAGTTTGGAGAACCAGCAAATACCACCTCTGGCTGGCCCCAGAGTGGGATGGAAATGGAGATTTTGCAGTATCCTTCCTCTGCCATGCCTACCAAGCCACGCCCACCAAGCCACACCACGCCCACCTAGCCACACCCACAGAACCAGTAGTAAAAAAATTTGGATTTCACCACAGGATAAAACTGTGTTCAAGCTTCGTTTTTTTATGGAAGCAGATTGGTCACAGAGACAGATGACTGTGGAGGGAGCAGCATGGGGATAGTACATAATTCCATGCTCTCCTTGAACTCTTAGCAGTTTCTGACAAGAGTTCACAATTTGGGCCACCATGTTATGTGGGTTCTTTTTCTTCTACTGGGGTTAATATTAGTGTTGATATGTGTACCTGTGGTTTCTCTTGTGTGGGGTGCCTTGGGGCTCAACTGCCCACTTAAGGAATTAACATTTATATGAAGTCACTGATTGAAGTTATTCAATGGCACAGGGTGAGGTTCATCAGTATGCTGGTAATAGCTTGCTTTATATTTCTACTCTGGGCCTTGTCTATGGAGATTCTCAGTCATCCAAGTCATGGTTGTCCCAAAGGTGCTTTTTCAAGATGCAACTGGACTTTCTGGTTTTTCTTTGAAGATATTTCAGAATATGTTTCTGAAAAAAATTATCATGTAAGTTGCAACTTCTCCACTGCAAAAACATATGGACTACTAACATTGATCAAGGAAAAGCAATAGATGCAATCTACATAGACTTCTGCAAAGCTTTTGACTAAGTAGTACATGATAAACTTCTCCTAAAACTAAAATCCTACGGCATTTCAGGACCTCTTCACAATTGGATAAATGCCTTCCTGTCAAACAGACAAGTGGTCAAAATTGGCAATGCTCTATCAAATCCTGTTCCTGTCAAAAGTGGCGTTTCCCAAGGCAGCGTTCTTGTATAGTATGAATGCTCTTCATACTATACATAAATGATCTCTGTGACCTTATCTCAAGTCACTGTGTTCTCTTTGCTGACGATGTCAAACTATTTAACACCACTAACAATACTTCTACCCTTCAAAAAGACCTTGACTTTGTATCCGATTGGTCTAAAACTTGGCAACTCCAAATCTCAACCAGCAAATGCTCAGTCTTACACATTGGAAGAAAGAACCCCAACAATAAGTACAAGCTTGATGGACATTACCTTACAGATGACCCCCATCCTGTTAAAGACCTTGGCGTTTTCATATCAAATGACCTAAGTGTCAAAGCCCACTGCAACTACATAGCAAAAAAGGCTCTAAGAGTTGCAAACCTAATTTTATGCAGCTTCTTTTCCAAAAACTCTACACGACTAACCAGAGCATACAAAACATTTGCCAGACCTATTCTTGAATACAGCTCACCTGTCTGGAACCCATATCACATCTCTGACATTAATACGATCGAACGTGTCCAGAAATATTTTACAAGAAGAGTTCTCCGCTCCTCTGAAAACAACAAAATACCTTATACCACCAGGCTTGAAATCCTGGGATTAGAAAACTTAGAACTCCACCGACTCCGACATGACCTGTGTTTAACACACAAAATAATCTATTGCAATATCCTTCCTGTAAAAGACTACTTCAGCTTCAATCACAATAATACAAGAGCAAAAAATAGATTCAATCTTAATGTCAACCGCTTCAAACTTGACTGCAGAAAATATGATTTCTGTAACAGAGTTGTTAACGCTTGGAACTCACTACCTGACTCTATAGTCTCTACTCAAAATCCCAAAAACTTCAACCAAAAACTGTCTACTATTGACCTCACCCCATTCCTAAGAGGACTATAAGGGGCATGCATAAGAGCACAAAAGTGCCTACTGTTCCTGTCCTATTGTTCCCTTTCATTATATCAAATTAATATAGATATTGCATACTTTTATTTATATATATGTTTTTCTTTTATGATGTGTTGTTGTTTTATGTCGATGTTTACATATACTGTTGTGACAAAATAAAATAAAATAAAAATAAAAATATTTCGCTTCTCATCCAAGAAGTTTCTTCAGCTTTGACTGGATGGTGGGGAATGGAAAGATTTATACTCCTTGCAAACCGCTAGTCATTTGCATCCTTTTAGAGCAGGGGTGTCAAACTCAAGGCATCACATTGTCATCATATGATGTATTGTGACTTTTCCCCCTTTGCTAAAATGGGGGTTGGGCATGGCCAGTGCGTGATACATCTCTGCCCGTGGGCCGCAAGTTTGGCATCCCTGTTTTAGAGACTCACTGAGGCCATCTGGAGATTTATCTGTATCCTCAGGGCCACCTGAGTAGTATAAATAAGTGTGGAGCCTTCTTGGAGTCGTTGAAAGAACTGTGTTATAGACATAGATAATGTCGTACTCCTCCCTCTCTGATGAGAAAGGGCTGTTCAATTTTCAGTTAGATGGCCTCTTTAACCCCACTTTCAAACCAGTGGTCATCTCTGTCCAAAATGTGGACTCTGGGCCTTCTTTGGGCCTTCTAAATGATATTGTGTAGGTTCTATTATGGTTCCGGAAGCTGTAGAGGTCTGAATGAGAAGAACAAGTTTCAACTCAATCCTAGCAAATGGTGTGGTTTTGGATTTGGGGGAATTTACCTATTTTTTATTTTATTTATTACATTTTATTGCCACCTATTTCCCCTACAAGGTGACTCTGGATGGCTTACATGTTATAAAACAAGTAAAAAATAATTAAAATATTAAAAACTACACAGTTCTATTTTTATTTTTTATTAAAATCTTGGATATTTAGTTCTGGATGAGGTTGCACTACCCCAAACAAAACTATTTGCACAACTTGGATCCTGGACTCAGGGGTCCTGTTCAAAGAGCAAGTGGCAACTGTGATTGGGAATGTTTTGGCACAGCTTTGGGTTGTGCACCGTTTGTGCCTCTTCCTGGATCGGAAGGCACTGCAAATAGTCCCTCCTGTTTTTGTCTCTTCCTGAGCAGTTTCCTACAATGCAGCTACCCTTAAAGAACATCTGAATTTTCTATTGGCCCAGAATGTGATGGCCAGGATAATTGTAGTTGGGCTTCATTATGCCCATGTTACACCTTTGCATTGTGAACTGCACTGGCTTCCAATTGCCTTTGAGATGCAATTTACATGGCATGGGGTATGTGAATTTGAGGGACCTTCTTACCCCCATTGTTTCTAACCATGACATTAATTCAGGCAGGATGGGCCTGCTCCAATTCCCATCAATCAAGGATTGCCTCTAGTGAGGCCAATAAACAAACCTTTTCCATAGCTATAACCAGCCCTCCAGAACAGGTTAAGTTGGCTGTGAATCTGATTACCTTTTATAAAGCCTTGAAGGCCTGATTATTTCATGGACATGGGGGTCAGGAGCATACCTGAGGGCACATTATTGGTATTTTTTATCTTAGCAATCACCTTGTGGTTTTAATTTTGTTTTACTGTATGTATTGTGTATTTTTAAATGTTGTCTGTTACCTAAAGTCACATTAATGAGATGAGTGGCTATATCAATATAAATAAATGAATAATGTCACCAATATCTGTACCACAATCTAGAGTTTGTGTACCACCCAGGGTTCATAAGTACCAATAAAGACACCTCCCTTTGTTCCTTTGTCAGATTCTATGCAATATCTGAATTTATATATTGATATTTTTGATTAAACCAAAGTTATATTGTAAACAATTCCAGTATTTACTCTGCCCCCTGTTCAGTCAAAAACAAGGGAAAGGCGGTGGGGTTTATAGTAAGCTGATGTTTTATAACTGGCCACAATTATTATTTTGTGATAGTTTCTCTAACATGTTTCCTAAATTCCTAATGTGTACAAAGGACTTCCCAAGCTGCAGACCATAGGCTTAATCTGCATTAGGGAATCCTGATCTAAACCAAGTAAAGATATATCAGATTTTTTTTTTCAAACAATCTTTCCTGTATTTTGAAATTTTTGAATCTTTGTGTTTATCACCTTGAGTCCTTTTTGCCCTCGGCATTCTCCCACAACGTTATTTTGTTTGCTCCATTTTTTCTTCCAATGAATTTTTAAATTGCCTTACTGATCATATAGTGCATGAGGATGCTTTTTCATTTTATTTTTTGTAATTTAATATTATAGCTTTATGTATTCTTTCATTGTTAACCTATATTTTTCATTAAAATATGACATCCACTTTATCCCTTCATTTTCCCTACGCCTAACCAAGATTGTGAGAATTGGTCACATTCTGCATTGTGTTTGCAGTCCTTCCTCAGTTTAATATATTCCAACTCTATTATATTTTCATATCTTTCTCTGCAGAGTCAGAGAGATGACCTTGAGGGAAATAGGCAAGAACCATTCTATAAGCAAAAAAGGCTAAAACTGTCCTTAAATCCTGGGAAACAATGGTATTTGGAAGAGACCCAGACAGGCTCTTCCCTGATTCAGTGGGCTATAAGAAGGAGGTGAAGTAAGCACAATCAGGCTGTCACAATTCCTTTATAACCTGTATCAATAAAATATAGTCTATGCTTGGATATGTCTAGTTTTTTTTAAAAAAAGAAGGACTTTCAATATAAAAAAAGCAGTGTTTCAGTATCTAAAGGGCTGCCACAAAAAAGAGGGAGTCAACTTATTCTACAAAGCACCTGAAGGTAGGACAAGAAGCAATGGATGGAAACTAATTAAGGAGAGAACCAAACTAGAACTAAGGAGAAATTTTCTCCTTAGAAACAATTAATCCTTTATTGGCTTGTCTGCAGAAGTTGTGGGTGCTCCATCACTGGAGGTTTTTAAGAAGAGATTGGCCAACCGCTTGTCTGAAATGGTACAGGGCAGGGGTAGGCAACCTTAAACACTCAAAGAGCCAATTGAACCTGTTCCTACAGGAAAAAAAAACACACTGGGAGCCACAAAACCTGGGTGGGCGTGGCCAACTCGATGTCACTCACTCCCACCCAGTCATATGACCACATAGCCACGCCTACCCAGCCACAAAACTATTCTCTATGTCTCTTTCCCCCTCTCCCTATCTCCCCATCTCTCCCCCCTCTGTATCTCTTTCCCTCTATATCTCTCCCTCTCTCCCTCTGTGTCTCTCTCTGTCTCTGTCTCCCTCTGTATGTGTTTGTGTGTGTGTGTCTCTCTCTACCCCTCCCTTCAGGTGACCATCCTCCTCCTCCTCCCCCCCTCCTCTCGTAACTCCCTGGTTGGCTGTGGCTGAGCCAGGAGTGTTCGCACGCACAGGGAGACTCCAGCCTGAAGTGGCAGGAAGTGAAGGCTGCCTTACGTGCAAATGTGGCGTGAAGGCAGGTACAGGGCATCTTTGCTCCTGCACTCTTCAGTGACCCTCTTCCCCCGCCTCCTTTCAGGATGCCCAGGACAACTGTGGCTGAGATGGGAGCGTGTGTACGCACAGGGAGACCCTCCTCAAGCAAATGCCAAAGCTCAGGAAAGGCATGCATGGGACAGGCAGTGGCTCACTTACGGAGGGTCTCTCCATGCGTGCACATGCTCCCAGCTCAGCCACAGCCGGCCAGGGGGTTACGAGAGGAGCAGGGGAGAAAAGGGCAGGAGCGAAGCTGCCATGTACCTGCCTTCATGCCACATTTACGTGTAAGGCAGCCTTCGCTTCCTGCCGCTTCAGGCTGGAGTCCAAAAAAAAAAAAAAGAGGGGCGGGTGAACCAGTGATGGGACAGGGAGCCGTGGCAGAGGGCCCAAAGAGGCACTTGTGGCTTGGGAGCCGTGGATTGCCGACCCTTGGTATAAGGTTTCCTGCTTGAGCAGGGAGTTGGATTAGAAGACCTCCAAGACCTTTTCTGGCTCTGTCATTCTGTTATGTTGCTTCCTGTTGCTTCACGTTGCCTACCTCAAAGAGCTGACATTATCCAAAGAATTTATTCATATTTTAAATAGAATAAACATGGTCACTTCCTAGCATAATAAGGATCTATAATTCCTATGAATATTTTAGAAACAAATCTTTCAATTGTCTGGTCATCACATGGCATATTCCAATATATGACATGGTAATGGAAGAAGGACCAAAAACTTAAGTAAAATGACAGGATGGTAGGCTGAACACTTTTGTGCCATTCAAATATGGTAATATCAGTGTGCTTATTGACACGGTGTAGCATTTCTAAAAGATTTTATGCCAGGTTTTCTTTAGCAGTTCTGTCCCTTGAGTACACAGGACTTCCCCAGATGCAGGTCATAGGCTAAATCTGAGACTCAAATCTGGAATATGAACTGGATTGCAAAATATAGTCCTTGATTTATGACCACAAAAATTTCAGTTGCTAAGTGAGACATTTGTTAAGTGAGTTTTGTCCCATTTTACGACTTTTCTTGCCACTGCTGTTAAATAAATCATTGCATCTGTTAAATTAGTAACACTGTTGTTAAGTGAATCTGGTTTCCCCATTGACTTTGCTTGTCAGAAGGTTGCAAAAGGTGATCACATAACCCTGGGGCACTGCAACCGTCATAAATATGAGTCAGTTGCCAAGGGTCTGAATTTTAATCACATGACCATGGGGATGCCGTAACGGTTGTAAGTGTGAAAAACAGTCAAAAGTCACTTTTTTCGGTGATGTTGTAACTTCGAACCATCCCTAAATGAACTGTTGTAAGTCAAGGAGCATCTGTATCTGTTCCACCACTCAGAAATAGGTCCTTTCTTGAAGAAAAACTTGGGACAGTTCCTGAGGCTTGAACATGCTTTTTTTTTTTGTTAGTTTCTAAATAGTATCCATCACAGCAATCATATTGGCTCTATTGTCAATAACCCTGAGTCCCACTGCCTATTTTGGACACCAGTAAGACGATGAGTCTGCTACAGTGGTGACATTCACTTAATTTCACTATCGGTTTGCAAATGTGAGTGCGCGCGCATGTGCAAGGCCTTCCGCGCATCCGCAGAGCATCAAAAACGTGGATAAAAATGTGGATAAATGGGACATGATTACGTCCGGGTGGGTGGGCGGAGCCATCCACAGCTGCTGCTACTGGTTCGCCTGAGCCGGATAGAACCAGCTGAATACCATCACTAGTCTGCTAGCTTCTAAATCAGACCTCAGGAATGGTAGAGTTGACCCACTCTTGAATAAAGCAAGTGCTGACAGTTGAGCTGCCCATTGTCCCTATTGATTAGGGAAGAGAGTTAACTCAAATTACACATTATTTTCCTATGCTTCTGCTGGCACATTCTTTTTTAGCCCTTTCTACTAAGTTTCCATCATTTTCCATCCAGCCACTTTAAAAACTATTTCTCAAGAACATTTAAATCTACCTGTAACATTTTGAATAATAGGTCATGGGGTCTATAGTAATCCTGATAGAGTAGTAATCCTGATCTATAATAATCTTGATTCTCTCAGCATATTTCCATATCAGATTATCTGAACTTTATGACCAGGAAAAGGGAAATATTTGAAGCAGTCACCCCAGAATAGTTTGAAAATTTCTCAAGTACCTGATGAAATTAGTTTTTAAAAGAAAGGGAGAAAATATAAGGGTTAGTTTTGAATGGACAGAAAGTTATTTAACTGTGGCCACTGTGTCATCTAATAAACCAAAATTAGAATAGAATAGAATAAAAAAATTTATTGGCCAAGTGTGATTGGACACACAAGGAATTCGTCTTGGTACATATGCTCTCAGTGTACCTAAAAGAAAAAATACCTTCATCAAGGTGCAACACTTACAACACTTAATGATAGTCATAGGGTACAAATTTAATACTTAATGATACAACACTTAATGATAGTCATAGGCTACAAATAAGCAATCAGGAAACAATCAATATCAGTATAAATCGTAAGTATATGAGCAACAAAGTTACAGTCATACAGTCATAAGTGGAAGGAGATGGGTGATGGGAACAATGAGAAGATTAATAATAGTGCAGATTTAATCAATAGTTTGACAGTGTTGAGGGAATTATTTGTTTAGCAGAGTGATGGCGTTCGGGGGAAAAACTGTCTTGTGTCTAGTTGTTCTGGTATGCAGTGTTCTATAGCGTCATTTTGATTAGCATCTTTATTAACTCCATAGTCTCCTTTTGTCATGTTTCCTGCTAATTGTTATCTACACCATCAGCTTCCAACATGTCATGACTGTTCAGCTCATTGCAATGAGATGATAAAGCAGCTTTTTCTTTTAGATGAGAAGACAAAGGAGAGCCAACTGTTAGTGAATCTAGGTTATGAATCCTGGTATCCCACAGGTTATCTCATTTCCTATAGCCCAGGGGTCTGCAAACTTGGCTCTTTTAAGACTTGTGGACTTCAACTCCCAGCAAAGCTGGCTGAGGAACTCTGGGAGTTGAAGTCCACAAGTCTTAAAAGAGCCAAGTTTGCAGACCCCTGCCATAGCCCATCCAATACACCCAAGGAGTTTAAAGGAAGGTAAGGCTTTGCAACAATGATTTGCTTGAAACATAGAAGGGAGCTTCCTGGCTGCAGAGAGATTTGAATTTGAATTTCCCATCTGCCGTTTCTCATTGTCACAGTGCAAAATGCATCTGTAATAATAAAATGAGAATGTGGCAGCAAGCTCGGAACCAATAGAATTTCGTTTAGCGAAGTATAACAACATACGGTTCAGCTCAAGAAGAAATTAATCTTATGCAAAAAAAACCAACCCTGTTATTTTTTTGAAGCATGCAGATAACATTTATTGATACATATTATCCTACCTCACACTCTATTTTCTAGTTTGTGATGTGCCAGGAAGTTAAAGGGCTTATGCAAATTGTATAAAATTGACTAAAAGCACCTCAAACAGGCAAACAAATTACCTATTAAATGTCACAGTTTCAAGCACCTTATTCTCCATTTTTCATTTGGACTAACAGCGTGATCTCAGTAATTCCTGTCAAATTTCTGTTGAGAAGGTTTCGCAAAGGGAGGGGGGATGGTTTAGAGAAGTACTCCTAACTGCTGCCAATCAAGGCTGAAGCTATATGCTCTTCTTTGTCCTGCAGCTAAGCTGCCTTCAAGGCTTGAAGTAAGTCTAATAGATTCTTAAGTGATCTGGAGGAACAGAGAGACTTCCTTTTACATTCTTATTCCTATTGTTCTCCTTTTCACGATTATGATAAGCCATTTTCTATCCTGCCATGCTTCTCCTACTTCTCTCCTCTCCATTATTTTAGTACCATATTAAAGTTATTGCAGTCTTCTTCTATGCTTACTGAATATCTCCCCACAAAAGCAACATTCAGAGGGAACATTCTAAAGGTGGAACATAATCCTCCTCCTCCTCCTCCTCCTTCCTCTTCCTCTCCTTCTCCTTCCTAGCATATTTCCACAAGTTCAGGGTCCCCTTTTTGGATCATTTGAACTCCACTTTGCATGTCAGCTGTGTCTCCAGGGTGCAGGCCCATGGCTTGCATATCTTTGTTGATTGTTACCACCATCATAAATGCAGAAATTGGTATGAGTGGCTGAAATAAAATGTTGTCTTCCATTATATTTCCTTTCATACCTTGTCATCAAATTATGAGTCCAGTGCTCAACTATTCCTTGTCCAGATTTGGTTAAAAGAATCTTACTGCAGTTCAGGAAATGCCAACTGGCTGCTCACACTACAATACCATTTATCAGCATAACAAGCTGGAATATTCATAGTGTAGAAGCAATTTTAGACAGAATGAATAATAATGTAATAGAGCAGTAGGATTTATCTATTTATTTTTGTAATAATAATGCTCAATCCATCCTCGGAGAGAACTCCAAAAGTAAAAAGCAGATTTTCTGAAAAGAAGCTAATAAGCTTCTACACAGAAATAAAATTCTTCATTATGTCATATTTTTCTAGCAAATGTAGACTTATTAATATCCAGTTCTGCACAAGCTCTTGCTTTTCTGTTGTGTTCAGGTGGAGCTGGTGAGTTGAGGGTATCAGATACTTTTGCATTCCACACTCATGGATGAATTTCTCTCTGATTAGCTTTAGATTCAATGTCAGCATGGATCTTTCAGTGGTAATCAACCAGGTGCAATAGTCCTGATGGATCCTTGTTGCATTTGGGATATCATTGTCAATCAATAAGCCTCAAACCCCTTGAGGGGAAAAAAAAAACCTCGGATATGAATGAACTGAGTGATGGCTATCACTTTAGCTATCAATTGATATAGAGTATTTGTAAGCAATCACAGAGAGCTTCCTAAAAATTATTTTTAATAAATTGGGCTTTAAGAGGGAGTCGGGCTGTTCTCCAAAGCACCTGAGGGTAGAACAAGAAGCAATGGGTGGAAACTGATCAAAGAAAGAAGCAACTTAGAACTAAGGAGAAATTTCCTGACAGTTAGAACAATTAATAAGTGGAACGACTTGCCTGCAGAAGTTGTGAATGCTCCAACACTGGAAATTTTTAAGAAAATGTTGGATAACCATCTGACTGAGATGGTGTAGGGTTTCCTGCCTGGGCAGGGGGTTGGACTAGAAGACCTCCAAGGTCCCTTCCAACTCTGTTGTTATATTATATTATAAGAGGCACTTACCCACTAGCCATGTCCACTGGAAAAAAAAGTGACAATAATCCATTGGAGTACCAGACATTTGGTTGTTTCCATGTGTCCTCTAGGAGCTCAAGGTGACATTCGTGATAGGTAAATTTCCCCCTCCCCATTTTGTCTTAATAACAGCAATAGGAGGGGGTTTGTAGCTGAGAACGAGTAGTCCCAAATGACTCATGAACCCCATTGGAAGAATGTGGTTTTGAACCTAAAATTCTCTGGCTTTCATCCAACCAATAGAGCATAATGGCACCACATGTTACATTTCAGCTTCTGCCAGCCAGTAAATAGTGAGACCATACTGTTGGCATCCCAGGATAATACTTAAACCCTGACTGAGCTTTCATTGCAAAACAAACCATTGCTAGAACTGAAGGAAGCTTGCTTTTACTGAAGCTTTTTAGCTTTTTAAAGATTTTATGCTTCTCTCAGGAGCATCCACGAAGTATGGTTTTTTTTTTTTTTAAAAAAGCTGAGATGGAGGCTGTGATGCTGCGATTGAAGCTTTGCCCTTTTTAAAAGTGTGCTGGAAGAAGATAAAGAACATAAAAACAGGCAGAACTTCAAATGCACCATCGTGACTTCATCTCAACTTCTTTGATCATACATTCTGGATGGGCCTCGCTCATCTTTCTAAATTCTGACATAATTTTTTATGCATATAATTATATCATAAGCCACTGAGGGCTGTTTGACAGTGGATAACATATATATTTGTAACATAAAAATAACACCGTGCATGACAACAATGCCCCTGGTGCTTTGAAGGGTTTGCGAAAATTATGTTTCTTAACATGTGAAACATTTTGGTTAGGTCAGGTAAAAAAAGCTTGGAACAGATCCACCTTATGTGCTAATTGCACCATTTCCTGGACTGGGAGGCCTTGCTCATGATCATTCACGCCTTAATTATTTCCTATTTGGATTATTGTAATGCACTTTATATGGGGCTGCCCATAAAGACCATTTTGCAAGTGGCCCAGAATGCAGGTTACTGGGAATTGTAAGTTCACCTGTGCTACACACCTATTGTGCAAGTAGCTCCACGTTTCCTCCCAGGTGCAATGCAAGGTATTGGTTATCATCTCCTAAAACCCTACTTGGCATAGGATCTGTAGAGAAGGCGTGGCAAAACCTGAGGGCAGAGTTAAAAGAGGGATCAGCCTATGTAGCCACAAACAAAGTAATTCCAACCTCCCTTGCATTCAGTGAACCCTTATCGTATTCCAAGCTGGTGCTGTTAGTTGAGAAGATTCCCATGCATCGGCTTGATTAGTAATAAATCAGTTTAATTCCACCTTCACATATGGGCCTGATCAGTAGTGGTTTTCACTTACCTCCACTACTGGTTCGGAACTGTGAGCGCGCATGTGAGCACGCTTGCTTTGCTCATGCATGGCACTTCTGCGCATGCACAAATCATCCTTGATGACGCCCAGATGGGTGGGTGGAGCCTCCTGCTGCCACCGCTACCAGTTCACCCAAACTGGGACAAACCGGTAGAAACCCACCACTGGGTCCTATCTTTTGTACCGGTCATGATCTGGTTATTTGCAGAACAGCCTGTCCCTAAAAATATTTGCCCATTCCCCTAGATCAGATAGGGACCAGATCTCTTTCTTGAAATCCTGTCATCTAGTGCCATCTTGGAAGCCTTCCACTGATGGTTCAGCTGGTCCACATCCTTTTAGCCTTTCAAAAGATCATCAAGATCTGGCTTTTTATCAAGGGACTAAATAGGATAAAATAGGCTAGAAAGAATGGAATGAGGGTAATTGGAACTTGCTGTGGGGCATCCTAAGGCAATGGTTTTTATTTTTGTCTCATCATTTTACTGTTTTATTACTATATGGTTACAATATGTTTTGTAGTTACTGGTTTTACAGCTGTTGTAAACCACCTGGTAGACATACAAACATTTAAATAAATATGTCAGTTTTATAATACTGATTTTCTTCAAAATCAGTGGAAGAATATCATACTCCTTTTGATGGTCTGCAGTGATTTTTTTTGTTCAATTAGCAAAAATATATTAAAAGGAAAATATACAGTACATTGCGTAATTGTAACCCCCCTCCCAACCAGAAATAATTCATTTGGTCCCATGTAAAAATTAAACTGTAGTGTGGTTATCAAAAGATAGAACTTGATGTCCACGCATGATGTGCCAGCAGGACTAATACTAACTAAATGTGGTAACAAATATTTCTATCACAACATAGCGGTGCCATCTCCCTGATCAGTTTTGAAGTTGAAAATATAGTTCTGCATATATACTGTAAGTTAGTTTTGCTGGGTTTCTTTGCTAGGCAAGATAAAATGTTCACAAACAGTTGTCTTCATACGGTCTTAATTTAAGAAAGCATTTGTTGTATATCTAATCTCTCCAAGCTTAAATAAGTGATTTACAAGTGATTTCATTCAAGATGTTTTCAGGGGGGAAACAAATACAATTTGGAATGGATAAGTTAGAACAAACTAATAAATTGTCAAGCAATACCTTTATCTTTGCTGACACAACACTTCTGTGCACATTAGCATGTTCTTATCTAAATTTGTTTCTGAAACGGTTACGATGTTTTATATTGGTTCTATCCCATTCATATTATCTTGCATAATAAATCTCACGATGATGTTCTCTTTTCCAACAGTTAGATTCAAAGATTTGCCACCACAGCATAAAGGATATAGCGTTATCAATTATTCACTAACAAATATACCACTATGCTAAATTAGCAATGTTTTTTACATATTGGATTTCCAGGAATATATGTTGCAAGAAATATCTAGACATGGAGGATAAGAAATCTACATGTCAGGAAAAATATTTGATAATTTTATTAACATTACAACCACTTTCTATAAGACAGAATACAGATGGCGAATACTAACAAGAACAGAATCAGAAGATCAGCCTCTTAAAAAAATTAGTCTCTGCAGTTTGTAGGTATCTATATATATAAAAGCAAAAACCACTCATGCATTAATCACGAGATCTCCAGAACCGTAAAGCCTATAAACTTTAAATTGCCATGTATGTTCCTCTTGGCTTCTAGGTGCTCATTAAGAAAGGATTTTTCAAAATTACCATGAGAGCATTAGTATTTCCTATATTATAACACACTCTGATGCTAATTAGTTAGACGTTCTACTCCCCCTCCCAACTTGAAAATAACTCTGGAGAGCATGGGATAGCATAGGACAGGCTTCTGTGGGGGAAGTCTCATGGAGAGAAGGGGCTACAAAGCCTGTGGGAGAAGGGGATAGGATAGGATAGGTTTCTGGGGCAAGGCTGAGGGAGAGGAGAGGACAGGAGAGGCTTTTGTGGGGCCAGCCTGAGGGAGAAAAGGGGAGAGATCTATGGGGCCAGCCTGAGGTAGAGAAGCGGGTAGGATAAGAGAGGCTTCTGTGGGGCCAGCCTGAGGGAGAGAAGGGGGTAGGATAAGAGAGGCTTCTGTGGAGCCAGCTTGAGGGAGAGGAGAGGCTTTTGTGGGGCCAGCCGAGCGGTGACATGCTGCCAGTTTGGACCGGATCAGGTGATCCAGTAGTGTTGGGGGCGGGAAGTTCGAAGAACCAGTAGCAAAAATCCCTACCCACCCCCCATGCACACCCAATTGCCCAGTCCCTACTTCCCTACTTGGCAGCTTGCTGCTTCTTTTGGACTCACCTTGCTTTGGCTGCTGCAATCAATTGCATCAGCTAGCAACTCAATCTGCCTGCCTGCAATCTATCTCATGGTGAACAACTCTGCCTGCCTTGTCCCTAGAATTCGGTAAGTAACGGGCATTTTTTGGGGGGAGCTTTAAAAAAAAAAGTTAATGGGGGGGGTTAGGAGGTTTTTTTTTTAGACAGCAATTTAAAGTTAAGGAAGTTTTAAATTTAGCTGCTTTTATCTAAAAATAAAAATAAAATAAAATAAAATATTTGTGCAGCTTTCTGAGATGTGGTGTGTTTCTGTAGTGTTTCACTCTAACTACACAAATACATAAAATCTCACAAAGCTGTATGTGGCATTTTGTGTGTGTGTGTGAATCAGTTGTGTTGTGTTGTGTTGTGTGTAAGTGTGAAAGTTGGTTTTTAAGCTTTTTGTGGCTTATAATCTAAACAATTATTTCTCTTCTGTTCCTTCTCAAGCTTGTAAGATATGTTATAGTTGGTACCCATCAGGTATCAAAGTCTTTAAAGCAGTGGTGAAATCCAAATTTTTTTACTACTGGTTCTGTGGGTGTGGCTTGGTAGGCGTGGTGTGGCTTGGTGGGCATGGCTGGAGAGGGATACTGTAAAATCCCATTCCCTTCCTACTCCAAGTGGAAGAATATTGCAAAATCTTCACTCCCACCCCACTCTGGGGCCAGCCAGAGGTGGTATTTGCTGGTTCTCCAAACTGCTCAAAATTTCCGCTATTGGTTCTCCAGAAACTGTCAGAACCTGCTGGATTTCACCCCTGGATGGTTGGGAGGGCCCAGTTCACAGTCAGAGTGAACTGGTTCGCTGTCATCTCACCATTGCCACTACTGGCTCTCCCAAATCGGGCTGAACCGGTAGCAACCCACCACTGCCTTGGGGGCCAAAAAAGGGCCACCACTTTTGCAAAAGTGGTTGTAATTTCATTAATTACTTGAGCTAGATTTCTCTATCTTTTATATCATCATTAAGCCAAAGTGAATTAACTGGGGGAAAAAGGGAAAGAGAGGTCTTCACAAAGCAACCCGTGCTAATGTTTGGAATTGGTCTTCTTTCTGAAATTATGTCTCTTTACAAAATGATAACATTCCATCACCCTAGGAAACTATGAAGGAGAAATTAAGTCTCCTCTATCCCTTTTGTATATGATATTCGTGGCTGAATCTTTTGATAGGAAAAGATCCATGGCATCTACTCAGACAAAAGGCATGTCAGGCTGGCCACTGAATTGTATGACAGCAACATTAGCTTCCTTCTTCGCAAGGACCTTTATGCTGGCAGTGATAGTCATCAAATAATGATCTAGTGCTGACATTTCCAAGGGCAGTAAAGCTCTAAGCTGTCACTCATCAATTGAACAGAGGGTAAAATCTGATAACTGACGAGCAGAAATGTGTAAGTTTTTTGCAACTTGCTTTTTACCCTCTCCTTTCTCAATCTGTGCTTTTCAGCTTTATGTTTCCAGCTTGAACACTGCATGGGAAGACCAGGGAAGGGCCTGATTTGTATCCTTTCAGCACATTTTTTTTAAAGGATGCCTTCTTTCTGCTCACCATGAAACTTTCCTTCAGGTTAAAAGCCCACTTAAAATTCCTCAAAGCTTTTCTGCAGCTGTCACTGCAGAGATGAGGTGGGGAGGCAGAAAAAAGATGTTATACCTGGGGAGGGATCGCAATCAAACCTGGGATCCAAAATTCATAGAACATAAAGGACAGAATAAAATTGACTTGAGAAGCTAGGGAACAAAGAAAAAATGTCAGTGAGAGAAAAAGGTAGTTAATAATAGGGCAAAAAACAAAACAAAAAATAATCTCCTCTTCCTCCTTTCACAATAAGAATTGTGGCCAGACTCAACATTTCCTTTTGCAAAGAATATTTTGTTTAACAAAAGACTTCATATTATCAAATACTCTTTGAAAGCCACAAGATTATGTAACAGGAAGTGAATTATAACTGGATCTCCTAGATTATGATGCACAGAATTCTCCTTAGCAAAGGAGAATATTTATTCTGTTCAAATGAGTGTCAGCAGTAAAACTGACACAGTGCTGTTGCTCCAAGGGTACCTAATACCTGAAAATTTAACAATTTCAGAAAGTGATTCAAAAAGAAAGTGTGTGAACCCAGTGTCATTTTAAAGACACTGGGTGATGTTTGAGAAACATGGCTGTTCCCTTGTTTCTCAGAACTCTAAACCAGCTGGCAGTTACTATATAGTGACCAGACATCCCGCTTTTGGCGGACAGTCCCGCTTTTTAATAATTTGTCCTGCGTCCCACGGCAATTCCAAAAAGTCCCGTTTTTTTTTGTTTCACTCCCATTCTGAAAATGGGAGGCGGCAACGCAAGAGGAGGAGGCGGAGAAGGGGGAGTGGCAGAGAAGGGGTGTGAGAGGGAGGAGAGACGCCGCTTGACTTCACCCGAGAGGAAGAGAAGAGCCGAGAGGAGAGCTGAGCCTGCCTGGAAGAGCGGAGAAGCAGCAGCCGCTCCTCCTCCTTCAGGCAGATGGCAAGACTCAGCACGCATGCGCAGCCCCCCCTCACCCCCCCGGTCAATGGTGTCCCGCTTTGCCATCACTGAAATCTGGTCACTTTAAGCTACTATCTTTTCATGAGGAACAAGTGTCTGCAGCATTTATGGGTAATCTGAAGTCCTCACCGCACCCAAAAGACTCAGTTTATAAAAACAGCAAGCAACACCACTTTTCAGCATAAAATTCCAGTCTGAATCTCCTCCCAGCATCCATTTTTGCATTGAAGTTGGGAAAAAAAATGGCCACTTGTGCTTTTGCGTCCCTGTCCCTTCTGTTTGGCGCAGCAGCAGCAGCAGCAGCAGCAGCAGCAGCAACAGCAACAGCAACAGCAACAGCAGCAGCAGCAACAGCAGCAGCAGCAGCAGCAGCAGATGTGAAAATGGGATACGCCCAGCCTCCATTGTCTCCCCACCACTTGCCCCACTCACTGCTGCCACCACCGAATGGTGGTGCAAAATGACCTGCAGTGGCAGCAGAGGATGCATGTATGGAAATGGGAAGCCCCTGGCTATTGCAACCACTGCTCTACACTCTGCTCGCCTACTCATCCACCCAGTTCTCACACTAGTTGCCTATGGCGAGTTGTCCCTGAGGTAATTTGGCCATGTTGATTTGTTCTGTGATGACTTGGCAGCAAAGAGTTGCCAGAGGAGACTTGGAGATCTGACAATAGCTGATGATATATAACTGCATTTTGGAATTTTGTAAACAAAACAAGTTTTGCTCAAATCATGTAGAAACTTTGCTAGACCTCAGTTTGAATTTTGAGATTATCTGCAACATTCTGAGACCAGGATTTTTGGATTTGTTATGCTTTCTTAGAAAATAAATTCTTATTATCTGTCAGAGGAGCTAAACCAGCTAACTGGTTGTTCTTTCAGAAATCTTTTAATGTGTTTGTTGGCTTGTTTATTTTTGTGAAACTGCAAGAGATGTGTCAATGAATATTTGTGTTAGACATTCAGGTGTTAGTCATTTTGTTAATCCAGCAATTGATATAATTGGCAATTTCTGTTCAGAGACAGAAGGCAGAATTGACAGATATTGTCAGAATTATGCAAAAAAACTTGCACATTGTCTTCCCACGCTCTCCCTGTATATTTGAATTATAATGGGATGGGGAAATAGAGATAAAAAAGTACATAGTTACATAGTAAGAACTGCATTTTATAAATAGAAAATGATGGCAAAACAGCAAGCAATATTTTTTGTATCTGCTTAAATCGCATCCAAAAATATAACTGTAAAGATCATGTATCTTCTAATTCAGCCATTTTTAGAGCAGATGCTTTAGTTAAAACCATTGTGATGTGTAACAAAGAAGACGGGAAGGAACCTTCTGCATCTACTATATTGCCTTTATTATAATCTATTTGGAATTTATTATATTTCATGCTATTTTTTAATAATATAATGTAGCGCTGGAATCAAGACAACTACCATGTTTCTTCTTAAACATAAGAAGATACCTCTGGGACAGAAGGAGAAGCTGAAAAATCATAAATAAATGCTTAGATACAAGTGATAGAAATAGATATGGAGGAAGAATACAGAACCAGAAAAAAAGTTTACGAGCAAGAATTATAAATTCTCTCTGTTAGCCAGATTGAAACTCAGAGAAGACATCTATCACCTTAATAAACCTGAAAGTGTGAAAGAGAATGTGGTCATAAAATTATCTTGGCTCAAGATTCTTCATTATTTATACAACAATATTTTATTATCAAATCCAGATTTTGATGACCTGGCACTTGCTGTCTTTTTTCTTCCTGTTGTAGAAGTCATATATAACTCATAAATAAAGAATTTAGGAATGAGGGAATTGGTTTCTTATTTTCCATGTTCACATTATAGCATTCTAGTCTTTCTACTTCTAGTAGAAAGTTTGGTAAGTATGAGTTTTATCTTGCTTCTTGAATTGTACAGTTTTGCTCTGTTGTATTTGTATCTTACTGAGATTTCACAATGCCATCAAGTAAGGATCTGGCCATCAAGTAAGGATCTGATCAGTCCTAGAGGAGATCAACCCTGATTGCTCTTTAGAAGGCCAGATCCTGAAGATGAAACTCAAATACTTTGGCCACCTAATGAGAAGGAAGGACTCACTGGAGAAGAGCCTAATGTTGGGAAAGATTGAGGCCAAAAAAAAGAATGGGATGACAGAGAATGAGGTGGCTGGATGGAGTCATTGAAGCAGTCGGTGTGAGCTTAAATGGACTACAGGGGATGGTAGAGGACAGAAAGGCCTGGAGGAATGTTGTCCATGGGGTCACGATAGGTTGGACATGACTTCGCAACTAACAACAAGATTCAAGATTTGTGACCTTTCGATAATAGTTTTTTTTCCATCTTACATTTACCATGATTAGTAAATCTAAATAACTGTGTTTCTTCTATTAACAAATTCTAGAAAACAAGTAATTATTTTGGTATTTATTTCAATACAAGAAAACAAAATACGCAGTGATCTTTATAAGGTACCTAATTTTTTTCAATGTGGGGAGAAAAAACATTGTGTGTTTCTCACTTTAATCCACTGGTGACAAAATTGTTTTTCTTTATTGATTTCTTAGGTATGAATTTACTGCACTATCTAGTGAGTGAAAAGAAAAGCATGTTGTTTTGATGGTATTTATTGTTGCTGCTCTAGTTGACCTATTAGTGATAGTACCAGTTTATGCTTCAGAAAGAAAAAACCAAGCAGGAAAATTAGGCACAAATTTCAGTTCCAAAACTATCTAGTGGAACATACTGTCAAGTGCATCACAAAAGTGTTATGATGCTGTGGAGAATAAAAGTGTTTTTGTAAAGCAAATTAAAATTATTTCGTTCATTTCTTTTGAGAGTCACACAACACTCACACAAACACACACACACACACACACACACACACACTCACGAACAAAGAAACCCTGAATCCCAGGGCAAAATCTTAGCTGACTCATTTCTTTCCATTTCAGAGACCATTGTCAAGCTTTCCCTCCTTGGATAACTCCTCTTTAAAGGAGAGAAAAAGCTGATTAAAGAATAAGGCAACTCTGAATCAGTACTGACAGAGCTTAACATAAGAATATGCATAATAACCATCTCAACTCTATCAAATACTGATGCTATCCCATTGAAAGGCAAAGAGAAGGGGGCCCAGGGGAGAGGAAGAGGATGAAGGTGGGAGAGGAGGAGAGGGAGAGGCAGAAAGAGAGGGATGCTAGATGGCCTTATCAGGAGTATGGATTATTTCAAATAAAATTCATCGGCAACACCTTTGATCAGCATCAGCACTGCTCAGATGAAGGGCAAGAACTTCCTCAATCTAAAAACTTTGCTCAGACATTATAGCAATTCAAAGAGTTACTAATTAAACTCTTGGTAGCGGTTCAATCAATAAACCACGTATGGAAAATTCTGTAAAAACAAGGGTTTGAGTAAAGTAAATAAGAAAACAGTTTTTTAGATTGTGTGCACGGAAAAATAGAACATAGCCTCCACAGTCTCCTTTTGTCTTAGATAATGACAGGAATTGTTTTGAACACAGCAATGGAGGATATCACAATGTGTAGTTGAGGTGACTTGCTGTTAAGGCTTCTGTCTGCTCCTTAACTGGCTATAATACTCACAACAATACCGAGATGTTAATTTTCTGACCAGCGATTATAAGCAAATATCTTTGGAAGGCAATTAGCTTAAACTACTTCAGTGGAACCATGAATCCATGAATAAAGTCTAATAAAACCAGCATAGCTTAAATGAGTACACAGAATGAAAAAAGCTGTTTCACCATAAAGCCAAAAAATGAAGGAGACTTAAGAAAATACAATAATCTCCAATATTACACAATTTAATAGAGGATTTCCCAATTTTCAGAAATGTTGGGCAATTGATGATTATTAGATTTGAAATTAAAATATACGTAAGACATAGGTAAATATGTCCTAGATATAGCACTATCTTCTCTCTGCCCTTCTCCAGGATTATCCCTCCCTCCCTCCCTCCCTCCCTCCCTTAAAAATAGGTGAAATTAGTGAATATCATTATAGCAGCCAGGATTGTGTTTGCTAAAAATTGGAAAAAATGAGAAATTACCTTCGCAAGACAAAATTATTAGGAAGATGATGGAATGTGCAGAGATGAGTAAATTGACATTTGAAATTAGAGAACAAGAAGGTAAGCAATATTATAAAATATGGGATCTATTTTATTTCTGGTTAGAAGGAAAGATGTTAGAAAAGACCTAGATTGAATAAGAGACCTAGATAAAATAAGATATATGTACGAAAGAGATGTCTATTTTGAGATTGCACAAGAAGATATGTAAACACCCCATGAGCACATTGTAACTGGTTTGATGAGTTTTTTATGTTTGTTTGTTGTTAAAAAATAATTTTAAAAAAGGTGAAATTACAGTTCTTCCGTAAAGCTATGGCTCACTTGCAAGCATCCTCCATGTCTTCTAACTAGGCAATCTGAAATATAACATAACAAAAGGCAGCACATATAATACATCTTTTAACACCAACAAATAAATCGCTAAATGCTGACCAATCCCTGAGAGTAATATGTGCAATGGTTGCACAGGCTCTCTTAACAGTTGGCCTGTTATGGAAAGAGAGGCTGGTGAAAGACAGTAAACTGGCTCATATAGTCACCTGCTTAATCAGACCCGAAAACAATTCAAGTAAGTGTATAACAAGCAGGAGAAAGCTGGGGAAATGGTCGTGCCTGATTATCAAGACCCATTTTGACAGCAGAGAGCTTAGGAAAATGGTGCTGTCTCTTTCATAAATCTACAGTTCCTCACATAGGACTTTTGGAGGGCAGAATTATATGCATTAAAGGGTCCTAAATGCTTTACAAAGGGGTTCTCCCCACCCTGCAAGGCTAAAATGCAGAATCATAAAGAAATGCAGAACTGTGACATTGCTTGTCATTGTTCCATCAACCTCCTGTTGGTATAAAAAAGGAGCTCAGTAAATGCAGAGCCAATTAAAACTGAACCTCAGCTTTATCAAAAACAGACTCAAACTGGTACAACGTTCTATTGTATCAGAATCATCCAGTTAATCCACTTATCTCATAGGAATGAACTTAGTGTACCTGTTGCAGCTTTCAGTTCTATTCAAATGATCGGATTTTCTCACTCAATATGGCTTAAACTGCTTGAATATGTAAATTGACCAAAATCCTCCTGACAGCTTGTATGGCTGAAGCTGCTTCTCAGGCTCTATCAGAACTAAAGTAATAAAAAGAAAAGTGGTTCTTTATTGCTCCAAATGCCGTAGAAACAGAAAACATTTATTTACGAATCTTCTGCATGCTCGCTCAGATAGAGTGAGGCCAAATTCCAGAGAAACAGGGATTTCAAACATTAACTTTTAAGGTAGTAGGCCTTCAGAAAGAGAGGGGGAAGCAAAATGAACTGTTGGAAGAAAAATCCAGTCCGGTTCCAAGCTGGGAAAAAAAGTGCTGGAAATAAAATGGAGGCTAATTGGAAAGAAGGACTCTATTTATTGATGAGCAGAACCAACCACAGCATGCAATGCTGGGACAGCTGACAAATTAGCAAGGATTTTTATAAAGTTTACAATATTTTGTAAATTTGGGGTTTGCTTTGTATGCTTTTATTATTATTTGATAGGTGATGGGTTAATCCTATTATGTCCTAAAGGTCATATCCTGTCTTTCTTAATCCCATCACCTGGAGCTGAAGATGTTGTCAGCTTTGGAAGCTGACAGATGTTTTATTTATGAATCTATTTATGAATAGATTGGCCTGGATTTCTTAATGGGCACAAAATCTCCATCTCTAAAGGCATCTGCTGGAGGCTGTTGGGGGCTGCTTTCTGCCTTTTCTCCATTTCTCCTTTGGGAAAATATAATATTCTGCCTCTTTTAATATTCCCCCAAAATATTTCATTCTTCTGGGGCGGGGGAGCTTCCAACAAAACAAAATGAAAAAAAAAAACAAATTTGTAATTATTAGTTTAAAGATTATATAGGATAGAAAGAAGAATGTCATGATGTAACTTTAGAGAAAGTTAAAGTTTAGTTGTAGGTCACTTGTATCTTTTTTTTAAAAAAATCCTCCGTTTTGCTTTCTTGCACTTTTTGCTCTTTTTTTCCTCCCTCGTATTATATTATTTTTATCTTCTTTTTTAAAAGATTCAATAAAAATTGTATTTAAAAAAAAGAATGAAAGTAGGAAGCAGATGAATTCATGAACCAGAAATTGCACTACAGAAGTGATGCCTAAAAGACTACAGAATATATATTTATTCAATAGCATTATATTTATTTATGCTATGGCCATTTTAAAAGGCCGTATTTTATTATAGTACGGGGGTAGTCAACCTTTTTATACCAACCGCCCACTTTTGTATCTCTGTTAATAGTAAAATTTTCTAACCGCCCACCGGTTCCACAGTAATGCACTGTGTATTGTCGTCTGCGCATGCCTCTTGCACATCGTGGATTGGGTTGGGGGGGGCGCCGGCTACCAGCTCTGCTTGTCTGTTACAGCTGGGTGGTGTGGGGGGAGATGTGCGAGCTGTTCTGGGACGAGGCTTTTTTGTTTATGGTCGCATTATAGCACCATTTAGTTTCACTTACATAACGCGAACTAAACTTATGTGCGGGCGACACAAGTAGTATATTTTCAGAAATTTAAATTGTCACGGGGAATTTTATGAAAACCTAATGAAAATGTTTTTAAATAATGCTATGAAATTTTTTAAAAAATTTTTTAAAAAACTTTTTTTAAATTAAAAAAAAGGAAAGTGCTTCAGTATCGGACAAAACCCCTACCGCCCACCATGAAAGCTGGAACGCCCACTAGTGGGTGATAGGGACCAGGTTGACTACTGCTGTTATAGTACATCAGTGGTTATATCTGATCTTGTAGAAATATGAGAAACCATTGTAAATGTCTCATGTTCATTTATATATTATGAAATTTATGACTAATGTTTGGAAAAAATGATTCCAAATTGATCCTGTTACAAGGGATTGTTTTTTATAAACCCTTTTAAACTCTTCTGAGTTTGTGATTACTTATATCACATACAGTTCTAATAAAATGAAATTTAGCCTTAGATTCACTTTTAGGATAGGCACAGATAGTTGAAATAGAAATAAGTTCCAGTTAAGCCTTCAGTGTGTATGGATGCACGATTCCCCTGTGGAGAAATTAGAAAGACTTCTTATTTCTTTTGTTGATCCATGTTCTTTTTCTCTTCTACTTACACAGAGGGAGATTTCACTCAAAATGGGAAAAATCTCTTTTCCCCCAAAACAAGGATGTTTTGTTTTGACTATTCCCTCCAGTCTGAATAGAAGTGACACGGAAGGAGCTAGAAGTCTGCTAAATCTTTTATTAAGAATTTATCTTTATATAGGCTGCCAAAATGTGGAAAGAACCTGGATGGCAGCAAAGAGTCTCTGAATTTCCTTATTGTTATCGAATTATCACACATATTTTTAGCACCCACTTGGGATAGCCCTATATTTCATTAAGAAACATAGGCAAGAAACAATGGATAAAAACTATTCAAGAAGAGAAGCAACCTGGTATTAAGGAGAAACTTCCTAACAGTAAGAACAATTAACCAGTGGAACATCTTGCCTTCAGAATTTGTATGTGCTTCATCACTGGAGGTTTTTAAGAAAAGACTTTCAGCCACTTGTCTGAAATGGTATAGGCTCTCCTGCTTGAGCAGAGGATTGGACTACAAGATCTCCAAGGTACCTTCCAGCTCTATTCTGATTGATGGGGATGGAAGTGGAAAGTATGAGTCTTTTCAAAAAGTAGGCACAAATCCAATCTCCAGAAGGCTAATGCTGCAACAACTCGATACTATGGCTATCGTAGCTGAGCTGTAAAAATCTAGATGGCCATTAGGTGGTATCAGAGCAATTTTTTTTTCAGTTGGTATAACAATAGGTAAAAATCCCCTAGCAGGCAAAAGTGTGTGATAGAACAGCATTCAACACCTTTCCTGGTTTTTTAAAAACATCCCTCTCATTGTTCACAGTGAGAGTCCCATTGTGGACTCATTCAGGATGCAGCAGAAGACTGTGTGTGTGTGTGTGTGTGTGTGTGTGTGTAGAGAGAGAGATCACTCCATTTTTGTACTCAGGCCCTTCTCAGCCAAGGTCACAGCTTCTCCATCACCCTGTAACTCAGAGGAAGAAACATCCAGCAGAATCCCAACCTTCTTGCTTATGTCTGAGAGCATTTCCACATGACCTGATAAATGCAGTTTGAAAATGCCTCAGCAACCATTTTTGGAGCACGTAAAAGGGTTTTCTTATAAAGTTTATTAAAAGTTTTTAAAAGAACATAAAAGTTAACAGAAAATAGCACAGAATAAAAAGGACAAAGAAAGAGGGAGAGAGAGATAACAGAAAACAAAGTTGCAAAAAGAAAGGATAAAAAGAAAAAGAAAAAAAATCTGATTTCTTTTGCAGCAAATACATGTATGATTACAAAGTTATCTCTTCGCTTATGATGATACTACAAAAACTTCATTTTTTTCTATTATCCAATTTTTTTCTAATCATCAAAACCACAAGTGTTAAATATATTTTTTCTATTTCACGTAAAAAGTCTATAAGGGTCTTACAATCAGCTAGTAGTGACAAATACTATTTTTAAAGCCAATACAAAATTCCACTATGGAAAGTAACCACCAAATTGATGATAGATTTTCTAACATGGACACCTGGCTAGAGTTTGCACAATCTGCTATCTGTAATTGGATGCTTTGTGTTATGCAAAACCCAATCAGGCTAGTTAGTTGAAGGTCCAGTGTATTCTGTGAATCCAATCTATTGGGTTATTCCAGTAAACCACGATTCACATTTTGTATCAATGCTGTCCTAGTGTTTGATCTTACTGAATTCCCTTCATGAATTCCATTCATCCCACCACATATTGGAAATATATAGTGGCTTTTTTCCTAGCAATTTAAAAATTGCTTGCTTTGCCCATTAAATAGAATAACTAGGAATATTTTTTTTTCAGATGGTACAGTTTATTTAATAGCTAGAAGTAACTTAACATTTGTGGTGAATGCACGCAAGATATTCGAGTTGAAAAGATTTCTGACAATTTGGATCACACAAAGTTACTGGTCAGAGCTGAATGATTTTAAAGGCCTCTTCATAACAATGTTGTCAGTTTAATCACTTGGTGGCTCCATGCTGGTCATGAAGTTGCATCTTTCCACTTAGCAAGAATAAAGGCCAACCTGTGGCCAATTAGTCGCATATAAATGTGATTCTGTGACATTTTTGTTCCCAAAGTCTTAGTATAAAATAATAGTTGAGGAAATGACTAGTGATAAAGATATGGAATGTGGCTGTGCAATTGTGAAGTTTTCTTTCCACCTGAAAGTATTGTAAAACAGAATAAAAAAACCTATACCCAGGTTTCCATCTTTGGAAAATTAGCATTCTACATGAATCACTTATTGCCTTCTGATAAATAAATTAATATAATACATGTTTTCTTACAGTCTCTTCAGGCTATACGCTGTATTAATTATCTGGCTCTCGACAATGAATATGAAAGGCTGCTATCCAATTGTCGCCTCTATGGTAAGTAAGAACTTTTCTGTGGTTAGAGATGCAGTGTGTTATTACTTTTACAACCTTCATGTCAAGCTACTTTAAATTCCAGTATTATTAAATGTGTTAATCCTCTTTATGTAACTCTTAATACATCTTTACATGTACCTTACTTTCTTAAGCTTTTTTCCCCACATTGCTGTAAAAATTGTACTAATCTTGCACTTATTGATTTCCATCAGTGTAAATTATAGTCACTTTATCTGAAGTATGCTGTTCTAGTGACTGAAGCATGAAACTGGGAATTAAGATATTTAGTATTACATATTTGCTTTACTACTATTTCTTTTTACTTTTTTGGTACACCTAACTTTTGCAATCCTATTTAAATTTAAGTCACTACTCTTTCAACAAAGCTTCTTCTCATATATATGTGTACATTTAAAACTATAAAATCAAACTATAATATTTAAATATGCACATATATGATATGTGTACATTTAAAACTATAAAATCAAACTAAACTATTAATATTAGGTTCCAATAAAAATATTGAAATGTTCTAATTAGTTGGGCGGCAGATCAAATTCCTGAAAAAAGGAATCTACACATATTGACTATATGATGAGTTTTCAAAAATTAAATACTGTAGGAAGTTATGTTGATGCCAATATAAATGATCAAATGATACTGGGAACACAGCACATCATTGGGTATTATTTGCTAATCTTACGAGTCTACATTGGTGGATTTAAACTTAAAATAATAATTAATATAGCATTTCTAGTTCTTTCCCAAATGGATTCAAATTATTATATACAGTCATGACTTCCAGAAAATATAAATATTCACTTGTTTTCAATTGTTTAAAATTCATAGATTTATTCAGTATCAAATACTTCCTACTCACTTCAGATTGACACTGGTACAGCGGGTCTTATAACAGGTTTCGGTCATAGAGTGCCGATTTTCAGTATAATGAAATCTAAATTATGCCATTTGTGCCAAATGTCAGAAAAATACATGGGAGATTCCAATCACTACCTCTGAAAGGTATCAAGTTTTTCTCACACTTCCTGCCAATTGCCAACAAGAAAATGTTTACAATTTTCATGATGCAGCTTTGTTTTCAGTGGGTGACATAAATACATTTCCGGGGACAACCATGAGACAGGTGCATTGATTAAAAAAAGTCAAGATGGTAGTTACAACTGTATGATCAAAACCCTTTTATACATGAGTTGTGCATGGTGACATGAGGTATACTTAAGCATGATTTAAATGCAAGAAAATTGGAGGTTACATGCATTAATTTTTCAAATAGTTGTTATTTAGCACAATTCAAATATTATAACAGCTTTTCATCTGTAATGTAGATAACAAACAGAGCAACAGTGAGACCAAATCCCTAGAAATTTTTTTATTAGATCTAATCCTCATGCAGCAGATACAATTTATCTGAAACACAGTGTGTTTCTTTGGATACAGAGTGAAATAAGGAAATTATCCATGAATGAAAAGAAATCATCACTAAAAAGCATAAACATTATTCAGGACGGTCATAAATACTTTGGAACTTCCAATTAGAACATATTTTTATGATAATTAAGTTCAGCTTGTTTCTTCATTTCCCATTACTATAAAATTTAATCTAGAGTTCCTTGCTGTCTCCGGGCATGTATACTATTATAACAAAATAGTTTCTTTAGGGAGGTTGATCACTCATTTTATACAGAATCTAATTACACATGCAACAAAGATTGAATTTTGCATTGCTGTTTTCTGCTAAATATTTTCAGACTTTGAGATGAAGTCATGTTTAAGACATGGCATCACAGAAAAGAAGGCTTATAACCAGTGGTGGGTTTCAATTTTTTTTACTACTGGTTCTGTGGATGTGGCTTGGTGGGCGTGGCAGGGGAAGGATACGGCAAAATCCCCATTTCCTCCGTCAGGACTTGGAAGGCAGAGAATAGCTGGGGGTGGGGCCAGTCAGAATTTTTACTACCGGTTCTGTGGATGTGGCTTGGTGGGTGTGGCAGGGGAAGGATACGGCAAAATCCCCATTTCCTCCCGATCAGTCAGAACTTGGAAGGCAGAGAATAGCTGGGGGTGGGGCCAGTCAGAATTTTTACTACCAGTAAAAAATTTTACTACTCAAAATTTCCGCTACCAGTTCTCCAGAACTGTCAGAACCTGCTGAAACCCACCTCTGCTTACAACTCAAATCGTTTACAGAAAATGGTTTGTATGTAAAGGTCCCAGATTTAATCCTTGGCATCTCCTGGAGATACAGGGAAAGGTTCCTTTATTTGAAGGATAAAGCTAGAAATGATGTTGATTGCTATTTTCATTCACATGTTGGAAAACTATCAATGGCATAATGATGTGCATGAAAAAGATTCAGGATAAGAGCAAAGGATGTTCCTGTAAAAATAAGCTTTAAGTGTCAAATATAAGACAATATATGTGGGTACATGCATAATGTTGTATTTATTTATTTATTCATTTATATTGTCATGTTATGTTTACATTAGAGATGGAGACCCTTTGAGAGCTGTATGCAATGTAATTTCATTTTAATGTATGCCGATTAGTGTACATTCAAAGTGACAATAAAGTATTCTACTCTACTCTACTCTATTCTACTCTACTCTACTCTATCCCATTAATCCCAATGGCAATGGAATATAAGATATATAAAGATAAAGTTATTAGATAAATAGAAGATGATAGATAGATAGATAGATGATAGATAGATAAGCAAAAAAAAAATAACACCCAATATTGTACAATATTTCACTTTCTCTAAATAGTGCTACCACACCATACCTTAAAAAAATGGAGATAATCTGTTTATTGTGGGAGAGGGGGCAAGGCAGCAAACATTAGCCATTTGCTGCCATTTTATGGCATTTTACAGACCAGGGATGATAGCTGTGGGTCCAGGCTAAACAATAAAAACATTATTTCATAAAGAAGGAAACAAGCAATTAGTTGGAGACAATTTCCTCATGCAAAATCCTAGTTGACCAATAATAAAATAGAAAATAGTGTCTAGACACATGGAAATGACAATGCTTAAATGTTACAGTGCTGGAGCATTTAGCAACAACAGAAGTATTTTTCTTCGGAGTTCAAAATGGGACATTTA
Organism: Ahaetulla prasina; assembly: GCF_028640845.1. Taxonomy (NCBI): domain Eukaryota; kingdom Metazoa; phylum Chordata; class Lepidosauria; order Squamata; family Colubridae; genus Ahaetulla; species Ahaetulla prasina. The sequence goes on along the minus strand of NC_080544.1, from coordinate 42,254,551 downwards.
GAAAACAAAATGAAGGGCAAACTACTGCTAAACCTCCAGTCTGTCTGTGTATTTATGCTGATTTTATGATGCTATCTTAAAATCTAATTACTAGGATGAAAGGCTGCAGGCTCCCAATTGAATTGGGTTTGTGATGGATTTCATCTTCCCAGGTGGGAACTCTTGCAAACACTCACAATCAGAAATCTCTCATTTCCAGAACGACAGAATTTCCTTTGGGCTAATCAGGGAGAAATGGTTTTAAAATGGGGTCTTCCAAGAATTATTTTGACATAGACCACATATCTTAACCTAATTTTTTATACTTGAAAAGAAACTCATCTGTTTCATCTTATGGAAATTTATTTACTTATTGAATTCAATTTGGGCAGCTCACAAGCTCACAAGATTTGGAAAAAAGGAAGTAGCAACAAACGAGCCACAAAAAAGAACAGAAGAGAAAGGAGCAAACAAACTCAGCAAACATTTCACTACCTCATATCTAGTAGATGTCCTCCAGACAGGCAAGCCTGGGAAATCAAGCTTGCCTTCCAGAAGGCCAACAGGGCAGGTGTTCCCTGGTCATCATAGAGGACACTGTTTAACTGAGCGGTTCTTAACCTGTGGGTCGCAACCCCGTTGGGAGTTGAATGACAATTTGCTAGGGGTCACCTAAGACCATCGGAAATATGGGAAGTATACTTGTGAGTCGAAGAATCGGGAATTTGGCTTCAGGCGCGATTAATTAAAAAAGAGAGAAATCTTTGCTCTGATGTCTCCCTCTCAAGCCAGCTGCAATCACTCCCAATCGCTAGCCTAATCTGGCTTTAGGCGCGATAAACTTAATAGGGGAGGAGTCTCCGCTTTAATGCCTCCGTCCTCAAGGCAATCGCAAGCAGTTCAGATCGCTAGCCAATACGGCTTCAGGCGCGATAAACTCAAAACGAAAATAATTTTACGGTTGGGGTCGCCACATTGTGGGGAATTGTGTTAAAGGGGTTGCCACATTGTATTAAAGGGGTTGCAGCATTATAAAGGTTGAGAACCACTGGTTTAACTGAAGGAACCTGGAACGTACCAACCCTATCAGCTCAAGACAACCAGGCAGACATCATGGGAAATAAGTGATTCCTCAAAAAAACCAGGCCCAAGCCATGTAGGGGTTTATATGTCATAACCAGCACCTGGAATGGCAACCAAAGCAAATTGGCAATCAGTACAGCAGAAGTGTCCCATGGGCATACCAAGGCATTCTCATCACTTGCATTCTGGACCAATTGAAACTTCTGGATGGTCTTCAAAAGTGACACACATTCAGACATTGTAATAATCAAACCCTAAGGTTATTAGGACATGAGTGACTGTTTAAGGTTAATTCCAGTTTATAAAAAAGATTGAAAACTGAAATAGAAATAAAAGAAATTTAGAAATATAAAAGAACATTATATTTTAATTAATAAATTATACTGGCTATTCACATGATATGTCTTCTGCAATTAAATTTTACTTAAAAGTCTTCTATTTGGAAGAATTATCCCTCTTTTCTTTTAATCGGCATATGAATTCATGATCAAACATTATTTCCAGATATCCTTGCAAAAATAAAAAGCATTAAATGAATTTATGATTGTATTCTTCCCATACACTCCAATACTTTTAAAGTTTTAACTTACTTATACCTGTAGAGATTCACAATTATTTGCATTGCTTATCTTCTGGCCATTATAAATCACTGAAAGCAAAGTAAGGTGTTTGACTCAAATGCTTCTGCAATGAAGAACCCATGAATATGCTATGGACAAAATTTATACCTTTAAGTTAAAAATTCAGAACTATCTTCGTTGTATGACAGAGTTAAAGCTGGTTCTACCAACTGAGATGCAACCCTGATGAGGGCATCCCAATTCGAAGATAATAGATTAGGAGAAGATAATCTATAAACTGTTACATTTTTATACTAATCCGATTTACCTAATTTTATTAATATTAATGTTTTAATTTTTAATCCTGAAGGGTTTTAATTTTTTTAAAAAATATTCTTATCATTTTATATTGTTTTTATACTGTTGTAAGCTGCCTAGAATTGCTTGACAGTGAGATGAGCACATAAATAAGTAAGTAAGTAAATAAATAAATAAATAAATAAATAAATAAAACCACCTAATCTCTAAGCATGATGAGTACAATTATCACAATTGCTTGCAGCATTAACATTGAAGGTGCTTGAATTGCCATTTGTCCTGTTTTACAAAGGATATTTCTTTATTTAGTCTCCTGTTTGAGAAGTTGCCTGGTCCAACATTTGTATAAACATCAAGAATGATAAGGAGAAGAAACATTGGACCTTGTCTTTCAGGAGGACTTGGACAAGAGGCTCAGATATACCTGATTGTAATCTTCCTCACATTGCATTTTAACTACCATATGTGACGGATGCCGATTGAAAAAGATTTTATGTGGACAAGAAGTTGTCGTATACAATCACATGTTCTGCAGACTGCTGGTGACAAAAGCAATTCTACATTATTATGATGCAAGCTCCATCTGTTTTATACACGTGTTGGGGTATCTCGTGCATGTAATAAAAACAACAGAGTTTGCCTCATCACAATGCTGCAGTATCGCTTTTGTCCAAATTTTGACCAGTCTTGGCTGATTCTGTATGCGAAATATCTCTTCTCTTTTATCCCTTTTCCCCCCATGGGGAGAGAAATGTGAGTACTTCCATCTGTTCGTAGAATACTGTATATGTTTCTGAGTTACATTGGAAATACTCTGGCCAGTTCTTGGGCAACCCTTGAGTACAATCTGTTTCCAGGATCTCATTAAACATTCTTTTTTCTTTCTTCCTTCTTGCTTGCACTGCATTCTCAGCAGCCCCCACTGCAACTATACACTCAATGTCCCAATGCCATGCAACTTTTGTCCTTAGGAAATTAGAAGGCTGGTACAGTCATCTTCCTGGTGTTGCTCCTATGACTTCAAAGTCTGAAAAAGAGGCACAAGAAATTACAATTTGCCTGGGTCTCCCTGAAGTCAAGAGCCATCCTTCCAGGAAGAATTACTTCTTATCTTAGTATCTCTTCGCTTTTTTGCCTTCCAAGGAGAAGTCCAAATATGGCGACTGGACATGAAGGCAATGGTTGGCTTTTCCTTCAAAACTCTTGGGCCTCAAATGAAATAATAAACTGTTAGGCAGATATATGTCTATGTGTGTAAGAAAGGTATAAATTTCCAAGTTTTGAATCACAGGAAGTTGTACAGCATTTGCACAAATAATACATATGTCCTGAGCTTTCTGAAATCTCAAAGACAGAGTGGAAGGATCCACACAAAAAGTGCCTGTTTTGTATTCACAAGCTGTAGCTGTGTGAAGCGGATGTTCTTGGCAAGAAGATTATTGCTAGATTATTACTCACATTCCCCACTCCTGTCCCGCAACTGTTTTTAAGGAAATCCAAACAACAGAACACCATTTGCTTACAATATTATTATATTACAATCTGCAATATATGTAGTTTTTCCAGGGGAAAAAACTGTGCTAGCATCGCCAGATATTAAAACTCACACTCAGCATCCCTGCTCAAGTGGTAATACAAATTCATCCATACCTTTGACAGCCTAAGTAGGTTTATCTTTGCCTATGCATGTGAGTATGGATGTTCTACACATATAAATTGGTAACTTATTTTCTCATATGTTTTTTAATCTTCAGAGGAATAATCCCCTTTATGTGAATTGCCAGCTGTCCAGGAAATCTGATTGCCTTATCCTGCTGCTTCTGAATGGCTGCCTCGCCAAGATGGATGGATCTGAAGAACTAGCTTTGTTCAGTTCCTTTCTGGAGAATTCTGATATTAAAAGATCTTTTCGAAACGGAGTTGGATCAGAAATTTAAAAAAATATCCTTTCGAAGAGCCAAGTCATAAACAGCTGCCTAAAGAAATACTCACAAAGCAGAATCTATAAAGTTAAAATGGATGTGCTTAAAATTGTTTGTGGTGCATGAATGAATCCAATAAAACAAATGTATCAGTTTGTTCATAATGAAAGCAGATGTTTACTTGAAATGGTGGAAGCCAAATGAAACAAATGTGGTCATTCAAAACATTTCTAAGTTAGAATTATGCATTTATGTAAAAGTGATTTTCAGCTTAATTCCGCCTGTTATAAATTTTATATTTACCCCAAAAGTGAGGCCTTCAGGATCTCAAGATGAGATAAACTTTATCTGATCCTCTAATTTCATTTCTGCAACCGTCCTATGAAGTTGTTTGTGGTGAAAGATAATATATGGACTACAGTGAACTTTATGATCACCAGGCGGAACATAGTTTTTCCCAATTCTAGTCCAACCATAAATGGATCTATATAGGATAGAAAATATAAAGTGAAGGAAGTGAGTTTCCAAAAACTAAGTTTACTATAGTAATATGGAATAAAATGGTTGTGGACCATTCAGTTAGAACACTGATACACGTAGTAGATGAGTCCTCAAAAGTATTTCATGAAACTTACAAATTTTAACAAATAAGTTTTGATTTTTATTTACAAACATTCTGTTGTAGAATAGAAATGATTCTATTTTTTTTCTTAAGGTCTTTTTTGGGGGCAGGCAATATAAAAAGAGAGTTGGTTAGCTGTAAACTCCATAAACATTGTAGATTTTTTCAACAAGGAAAGGTCATCGACTGAAATACGTTATTAGTGTGACTTTTACCTGTGGCCATTTCCTTAGAGAAATGATATAACAAACTCAGCATGCTTGCAAAGAGATGTTATGAAAGCATTTATTTGATGTGGCACTCTTTGATACAAAAAATATGGAATAATTACAATACTTATTTTAAACATAGAAAAATGAAATGTTATTGGTAAAAATATGTGGACACTGAAAAACAGCAGTTATTTGTTTGAAATACAATAAAAGAATCAGTATAATCCATCAATGTTTTATATGTATAAAGACAGTGTATGTGTTTCTGGGCATTTTTTGGGGGGAGGGTTGTGGCAAAACCAAAGGACCACAGTTTGTATGTTTCTAGTGCACTTGAAGTCAGTATAGCAGGATAATACGGTTTTCTGTATTTTGATTATTCAAATAGGTCTGAGGCATGTGCGTGAGAGATCAATTCAAAGTTATAAGTTTAATGGTCAGCTTAAGAATAAATAAATAAATCCGCTGTCCAAGTAACATTTAATCAAGACTTTAAAGTTAAACAGGAGATGCTGATTTCCCCCCAACGTCTTTTAACATCAGAGCACATCTGTTCCACTTTAGATAGGTTCTTCCTGCGAGGCACCTTTCCCAAACTTTCACTTCTTTTGTGGTTTGGGAGCACAGACCGAGGGTATTAGCAAACTGCACTCCTCATTTTCCATTTACTGAGCTCATATTGGCAGTGAATGCTATTTTGCTGCCATTTGAAATCTGTGTTCTTTTATAGACTAGCTCTAGTAAAGCCATCTCTCTTCTAAAGGCATCAGGCGGTCCTGTTTATTTTATAGAAAACATAAACTGTTCCACTTGGGTTATATTCTACAACTTCATGCTGGGCAGGACCAGAACTTGGCAGGTCATGAAAATGGCACCCAACCTAGGGCATCTCTGCACTGCCAAGTTGCCTAGTTGTGGGTATGGACCACCCAATGTTTCTAGAGGCCACGATCACTGGAAGTTATCTTCTTCTCACCCTGAGCCCACAGTTGGAGTGACCTCTATCTATGTCTCCCTGCTCAGAGATGAAAGTAGTCTTATATATCTGTCCCATGTGCCTGCTGAGCTTTCTGGCTTGGTTGGCTACTCTACTGGGACAGGAAACCTATCATTTTTCAGCTTTTGTCCAGAAAATCTGATGTTGCTCTATTATATGGCTTTCTCCCTGGTTCAAGCCCAGCAGAAACTTTTCTTAAAATTATATTTTTCTTTAGCTGAACTAACTGTTTTTCCTTTGGCTCTTTTTAGTTTTTAAATAAAGCTGCCAATGCACTTCCCTCCCAGTCCCATGAGATAGAAAGGTTTCACACCCACCTTCCTGCCAGGTCTCAAGCCAAGGATATTCTGCCCATCAAGCAATTATTGTAACCACTCTACCACTGAGAAAGGCCTGTCACAGAGGCATCAGCAAATACCCTTGAGGAACAGCTGAGAGGAAATGCAAGAAAGGAATTTGCATTTTAAGTCTGGTTGCTGGGCTATCTTATATGTGCATTTTGATGCTATAACTTTGGGTACATAAACTTAAACTTAACTTTGTGTAGATTTTGTAATGTATTACTGTAAGTTTTGGCGGGAGTTTTAGGCGGGAAGTATCTCGCTTCTGATTGGATGCAGCCTCTGGCTGAAGTGTATATAAGGAGAGGTTTTTCTCCAGAGTTTTGCTGGGTCACACTATATTAAAGAGCTGTTGTCACTAACCTGGTCTCCTGCCTCGTCAATACCCAAACTTAACATTGGCGACGAAGGTGGGATCTTGAGGCAGAGCACCAGAACAGAGCTGAACTCACTACGAGAATCAAACCCAGCAAGGTGATAGCGAATGCAGCGATGACCGGCTACACGCCACCCACTCCGTTTGACCCTGCCCAGGAGACATGGGGAATATATTTGACCCGTTTCGAAAGTTTCCTGGAGGCAAACGAGCTACAGGGAGTCTCCGACAACCGCAAACGGGCTTACTTCATAAGCCACTGTGGGTCCGCAGTCATCGCCGTCGCAGAAGCCCTAGCGGAGCCAACACCGCTACACTCCGTGTCGTGGCAGACCCTTCAGACCCTCCTGAAGAATCACTACGCACCAGCCCGTCCAAATACGCTCGACGGTACGAGTTTGGGGAGCGAGGCAACAAGAAGGCGAGTCTATCAGCGACTACATGGCAGCCCTGAGACAAGCCTCCAAGCATTGCAGTACCGCGATCTGGACGAAGAGCTGCTGGAACAGCTTAAGAATAAATAAATAAATCCGCTGTCCAAGTAACATTTAATCAAGACTTTAAAGTTAAACAGGAGATGCTGATTTCCCCCCAACGTCTTTTAACATCAGAGCACATCTGTTCCACTTTAGATAGGTTCTTCCTGCGAGGCACCTTTCCCAAACTTTCACTTCTTTTGTGGTTTGGGAGCACAGACCGAGGGTATTAGCAAACTGCACTCCTCATTTTCCATTTACTGAGCTCATATTGGCAGTGAGTGCTATTTTGCTGCCATTTGAAATCTGTGTTCTTTTATAGACTAGCTCTAGTAAAGCCATCTCTCTTCTAAAGGCATCAGGCGGTCCTGTTTATTTTATAGAAAACATAAACTGTTCCACTTGGGTTATATTCTACAACTTCATGCTGGGCAGGACCAGAACTTGGCAGGTCATGAAAATGGCACCCAACCTAGGGCATCTCTGCACTGCCAAGTTGCCTAGTTGTGGGTATGGACCACCCAATGTTTCTAGAGGCCACGATCACTGGAAGTTATCTTCTTCTCACCCTGAGCCCACAGTTGGAGTGACCTCTATCTATGTCTCCCTGCTCAGAGATGAAAGTAGTCTTATATATCTGTCCCATGTGCCTGCTGAGCTTTCTGGTTTGGTTGGCTACTCTACTGGGACAGGAAACCTATCATTTTTCAGCTTTTGTCCAGAAAATCTGATGTTGCTCTATTATATGGCTTTCTCCCTGGTTCAAGCCCAGCAGAAACTTTTCTTAAAATTATATTTTTCTTTAGCTGAACTAACTGTTTTTCCTTTGGCTCTTTTTAGTTTTTAAATAAAGCTGCCAATGCACTTCCCTCCCAGTCCCATGAGATAGAAAGGTTTCACACCCACCTTCCTGCCAGGTCTCAAGCCAAGGATATTCTGCCCATCAAGCAATTATTGTAACCATTCTACCACTGAGAAAGGCCTGTCACAGAGGCATCAGCAAATACCCTTGAGGAACAGCTGAGAGGAAATGCAAGAAAGGAATTTGCATTTTAAGTCTGGTTGCTGGGCTATCTTATATGTGCATTTTGATGCTATAACTTTGGGTACATAAACTTAAACTTAACTTTGTGTAGATTTTGTAATGTATTACTGTAAGTTTTGGCGGGAGTTTTAGGCGGAAATATCTCGCTCTGATGGGATGCAGCCTCAGGCTGAAGTGTATATAAGGAGAGGTTTTTCTCCAGAGTTTTGCTGGGTCACACTATATTAAAGAGCTGTTGTCACTAACCTGGTCTCCTGCCTCGTCAATACCCAAACTTAACATTGGCGACGAAGGTGGGATCTTGAGGCAGAGCACCAGAACAGAGCTGAACTCACTACGAGAATCAAACCCAGCAAGGTGATAGCGAATGCAGCGATGACCGGCTACACGCCACCCACTCCGGTTGACCCTGCCCAGGAGACATGGGGAATATATATGACCCGTTTCGAAAGTTTCCTGGAGGCAAACGAGCTACAGGGAGTCTCCGACAACCGCAAACGGGCTTACTTCATAAGCCACTGTGGGTCCGCAGTCATCGCCGTCGCAGAAGCCCTAGCGGAGCCAACACCGCTACACTCCGTATCGTGGCAGACCCTTCAGACCCTCCTGAAGAATCACTACGCACCAGCCCCGTCCAAATACGTTCGACGGTACGAGTTTGGGGAGCGCAGGCAACAAGAAGGCGAGTCTATCAGCGACTACATGGCAGCCCTGAGACAAGCCTCCAAGCATTGCGAGTACCGCGATCTGGACGAAGAGCTGCTGGAACAACTTATACGGGGGGTCAGAGACATCCGTTTGAGGAGACGGTTGCTAGCCAAGAGCAACCTGACATTGGCAAACGGTCTGGACGAAGCCAGAGCCCATGAGATGTCCAACCATGCAGCAGACACCTTACAAAAGCGACTCACGCCGATGGCGGGCGCAAAGCCGAGCACAGTCCACCACGAAGAAACCTATCGTGAGTCAACCAGCGAAGAGGAGGAAGAAGTCCACTACACCGGAAAATCGACAAGGGAAGACCCGGAGGAATGCGGAAGTTGCGGGGGGCGACATCAGCGCCAAAGATGTAAGTTCAGGGACGCCATTTGCCGGCGGTGTGAAAGGAAGGGGCACCTGGCTCAAGTCTGCCGAGCACCCAACCTTCCCGCCGAAAATTCAAATCGGCCAATCAGAGCGGCTCTGAGTCAGAGATGCAAACCCCACATTCCGCCGAAATTTCAAACCAGCCAATCAGAGCGAGATCGGCGAGGCGACCCGCGATTGGCCAGGAAAGAAAGAGCGAAGTCAAACCGAATGACTGTTACCATAGACCACGCAGCTACCCGCATCAAGAAAAGATCTTCACAAACCCGACAATTGAAGGCGTACCGTGCCGACTGGAAGTAGACACAGGATCAGCTATCACAATCATGTCCTGGGACACTTTTGTGAAAGCCTTGCCGCACATCGCAAAGCGCAAGCTACAGAAACAACGGCCCGGGTGCAGGATTACCAGGGCAACCGCATCCCTGTTCGAGGGACAACGACCGTCGAGGTCAAGCACGGGACATACGAAAAGACCCTGCCCATCACGTTAGTCGAGGAACCTTGCCAAGCTTGCTGGGGCTAGACTGGTTCCGGGCGTTGGGAATGGGGTGACTGGCCCACCGGAGCGGATGCAACCTGCAAACGCCCTAATGGAGGAATTCGCAGACGATTCGAGGACCGCTTAGGCAAGTACAAGGGACCCCTATCTCCTTCAATTTAGACCCCAAATAGCTCCCATTAGGTTAAAGGCAAGGAGGGTTCCTTTGCACTCAAACCTAAAATCGACAAAGAGTTAGATAAATTAGTCAGCCAGGGATACTAGTGCCAGTTGACCATGCCAAATGGGAGACGCCAATCGTCACCCTATAAAACCAGACGGGTCCATAAGAATTTGCGCTGATTACAAGGCTACCTTGAACAAAGCATTGCAAAAGAGCGCCTACCCAGTTCCAGTAGTACAACACTTATTGCACTCACTAGGGCACGGACAAGTTTTCGCCAAATTAGACTTGGCACAAGCGTACCAACAGCTACCCGGAGATGCTAGCACAGCTGAAGCCCAGACCATTGTAACGCACCGGGTGCCTTTAAGTGCACCCGTTACAGTTCGGGTGAGTGTGGCCCGGCTATTCCAAAATTTGATGGAGCGGCTCCTACAAGGGTTACCGAGTCGTACCCTATTTCGATGATGTGTTGGTATCAGGGGAAGATTTAAGAGAACTGGGGAAGCGGTTAAGGAAAGTTTTGGCCATTTTTAGGTCGGCAGGATTAAAAGTCAAAGCAAGCAAGTGTCAGATAGGGGTCGAATCTGTTGAATTTTGGGCTATAGAATAGACAAAAAGGGATTCACCCCACTGAGAGCAAAATCAAGGCGATAAAGAGAGCCCCAGCACCCAAAAACAAGACAGAACTCCAGGCTTTCCTGGGTCTGGTAAACTTTTACGCCGTGTTTTTAAAAGACAAGGCAACCGTTGCTGAACCGCTGCATAAGTTGCTTGGAAAAAACACTGCTTGGTCGTGGGGGAAGTCAGAGAATAGGGCATTTGAGGCAGTAAAAAGTTTGCTATCAAGCGATAGCCTGTTAATACAATACAACAACAGACTGCCGTTAGTATTGGTTTGTGATGCGTCCCCCTATGGAGTAGGAGCTGTACTTAGCCACAGACTCCCAAACGGCACTGAAGCCCCTATAGCGTTCTATTCACGAACGATGTCCCCGGCTGAGAGGAATTACAGCCAGCTAGATAGGGAGGCTCTCGCAATAGTGTCAGGGGTGAAAAAATTTCACGAATACGTTTTTGGGAGAGACTTTGAAATTATCACTGACCACAGACCGCTATTGGGATTACTGGCTGGCGACCGCCCAACGCCAGTGGCACTATCACCCCGGCTGACCAGATGGACTATTTTTCTGGCCGCCTACTCTTACAAACTGCAGCATCGACCTGGAAAAGAGCTGGGGCATGCGGACGCATTGAGCAGATGCCCATTGCCCGGGGAAATCGAGGACCCTACCCGGCACCCCGTTCTACTAATTGACTCTTGGGACTCTGGCCCAGTCACATCGCAGGAAGTGGCTCGGCCTCCTACCGGGACATTGTTTTAAGAACTGTAATCGGTTGGGTTCAAAGGGATGGCCGCTGCGCCGGGCGACCGTTTAGAGAATTTGTAAAGAAAAAGGGAATTGTCTGTGCAAGGGGTGCCTGCTCTGGGGGATAGGGTGGTAGTTCCAGAGAAGCTGAGAAAAAGTCCTGGAACTACTGCATGAGGGTCACCCAGGAATTGTAAGGATGAAGGCTAGCCAGGAGCTATGTTTGGTGGCCCCTAATGGACAGGGAAATCAGTGACAGGGTTGGCCGATGCCAGGTATGTCAGGAATCCAGACCACTACCACCCACGGCCCCAGTGTTGGAGTGGGAGAAACCCCAAGGCCCTTGGTCCCGTGACACATTGATTTTGCCGCCCTTCCACGGCCAAACATTTCTAATTGTGGTGGATGCATTCTCCAAATGGCTGGAGATCATCCTAATGAAATCCACAACCGCAGGAGCTGTCATTGCAGCACTAAAACACCTTTTCGCCACGCACGGGCTACCGGACACCCTCGTGTCCGATAACGGCCCACAGTTCACCGCAGCATTATTTGAAGGGTACCTGGCTGAAGAGGGCATCCGACATGCCCTCTCAGCGCCGTTCCACCCCGCGTCGAACGGCCTTGCTGAACGTTTTGGTCGGAGTGTGAAAGAAGCGCTATCACGAAGCGGCCCCGGCGATTGGCAGGCACACATCGACGCATTCCTAACCGTCCAACACAGGACCCCCTGTGTGGCCACCGGCCGCAGCCCAGCCGAGCTATTAATGGGGCGGAAGCTACGGTGCCCGCTAGACCGGCTACACCCGAACTACGTACAGGACGGGTTCAAAACAAAACCAGATAGAATCCGGGAATTAAACATAGGAGACTCAGTGTGGGCACATAATTACAGCGACGGCCCAAACTGGAAGAGGGGGATAGTCATAGACAAAACGGGCCCAAAATCTTATCTAGTGGAAATAGACGATGGCAGAATTTGGAGGCGCCACATAGATCAATTAAGAAACAGATTGAGCGATAAGGCAGAATTAGGCGAGACCAGCCCTGACTATGATTTAATTAACCCCACAGCTGACTGGAGCCGAGAACAAACAGAAAGCGAGAACCAAACAGAGACTTATCTGAGTCAGGCGAGGTCCAGCGACACCCTCCGGTCCTCTAGAGGACAGCAGGTCCGAGCCGGCAATAATCCAGCGCCGGATGGCCGGGAGGAGGAGCTCAGAGGAACGAAAAGCCCCTCCGGCAAGCTCGACTCAACTCCAGAAAGTGAATTGCGCAGGTCCGGGAGAGTCAGGAGACGCCCCACGTACCTGCGGGACTACGTAGAGAAGTAATATGTAAATATTGGCAAAGTGCCTTCTGGGAGGGAAGGAGTGTAATGTATTACTGTAAGTTTTGGCGGGAGTTTTAGGCGGGAAGTATCTCGCTTCTGATTGGATGCAGCCTCTGGCTGAAGTGTATATAAGGAGAGGTTTTTCTCCAGAGTTTTGCTGGGTCACACTATATTAAAGAGCTGTTGTCACTAACCTGGTCTCCTGCCTCGTCAATACCCAAACTTAACAGATTTAATTTAATATGACTCTGTATGACTACATCTCTATGTTATACATAATATATTGTATGTGTGTGTATATCTGAGCAGGCAATGAGAAATGGAAATTTGGGAGGCACATCAGCAGAGCAATGGGAAGATCGGGTGAGTGGCCCCACAGCACATCTACAGGGTTAAACCACAGCCAAGGCCTCAGGAGTATGTTTTTGCAGGATCTTGGTAATTGTTCATTCATTTTTAAATAGTGTTACGCCTACTTAGGGGCTTATGAGTTCTTTTCATTTTTGCATTTGTGTCCCTTTTTCAAATTTTTCTTTAAAAAAAAAAAGATACACAGCTACCAAATGGGCCTTTCCACCTCAAAATGCTGACTCGACATAGATCATTGTACATGGTGTTATTCAAAGCCAAAGATGCAGAGAAAGGTGTAGGTAGGCTTACAGTAGCTTCCTTAAGAATAGATTGCTCCATTCTCTTGCCTTACAATGTATTACAGCAGTTTAGACATTAGGGTATCTCAACCCTGCAAATCACAACTTATGATCAGTAATTAAAGTGTTATTTATATACTATACTTGGGAAATGAACTGCATTTATCTTCACTAAGATGTCAGAAGGAAAGGAAGGGTGTAATACAGTACAGGCTGTTATCGCTTTCCCTCAGAGAACAGTTTTCAAATATTGTATTGCTTTCCAGAGCACAGTGCCGACCAATGGACAATGGCCTTGTGGGATTAAGCTCCACAACCAGTATAGCCTTATGGGATTAAACTCTGCAGACATGGGATTAAACTCTGCAGAACAATGTCTTTATGGGATTAAATTCTGCAACTAGCAAGAAGATAGCTTCTTCTCTTCCCTTGCTTGAACATTTCCCCCTGAGCTCCTTCAGTTTTCTTTCTTGCTTCTAAAGATTACACTTCTTCAGAAAGAGCCTACTTTTGTATTCAAAGAAACACAAAAATCTGCAGCATTCAGAGACTTTTATGATGGGGAGAAATACATCACTTGACATGATTAGATCTTGCTGCGGAGCAATTAATTTCACTGATATATTGATGCTGGGAGTGAATTCATTTTAGCATGAAAAGAAATATTCCAACGGCTTTATCTGCAGTGTTGAATTGTAGTTTCCTTTTTTTTTCTGCTGCAGAATTATTTATCTGCTTCATTGACATATATGAGAAGATTTTAAAGACACAGTTCAGTTGCTCAGATCTGACAGTTTCTGATCGGAAATTATTTATCCTCGTTCTTGGAATGTTCTGACTGCAGAATCTTTGCTTGATAAACTATGTTTTCCTTGAGGTCTTTCATAGAGCTGCATTTTGCATTATGCAATAGGTGCTTATAAAAAGTGGCTCTTGCATTGTGGGTTTCAGAATTCAGCCTTCCCTCCTGCCAATGTACCAGAGGGATGTCTTGCTAACTGTTTTTAAAGGATATAGCATGATATTTAAAAAATCCTTTCTAATATTCCATCAGTTCTTCAACAATAACCTCATCTCACAATTCCCAAAACATTTCTGACATTTGCTAGATTTATCTGAATTTGTTAAATATAAATTAAGAATGTTCTCTTTTCCTGTACACTATTTACTCTGGATCAGATTGAACACTTTATTCTTTGAATAACTTAATTTACATCTCCTGAAATTAAAACACAGATTGAAATGAGTTATCTTTCAAAGTACACACTTATCAGTACAAAAGTTAGAAATCAATGTGCTTCTCTTGAAGGACTATGCATACAAAAATATATGTACCAACAGAAAAGAATATTTATAGCTCATGACTGAACTGTGGGATCCTTGATACCCTCTGAGCTTGGTTGTATTTTTGCAGACCAGGGGCAGGTTTCAAAACCCATTGCTACCAGTTCACTCGTGGGCACTCGTGTGCTTGCGCACATGCATGACACTTCTGCGCATGCGCAGAGCTTCTGTGCATGCGCAGAAGCATCCAGGCGGGTGAGCGGAGCCTCCCGCCACCGCTGCTACTGGTTTGCCCGATCCGGGGCGAACCAGTAGCAATCCACCACTGTTGCAGACGTTTCATTTCAAGCAAGGTAACATTGTCAGTGTTAGTAATGTTACTAGTTTGTAGTGAAACATCTGTAAGAAAACAGCCACACTCAGAGAACACCAAGAAAATATATGTTAAGGGAAAATGCATAAAAATGACATGACTGAACTCATTCAGAAACACAGAATAGGATGATCCTTCCATTTGTAATAGTAATCATTTCTGGATTGTTCTGTCTGGAGCAAGAAATTGCTTTGAGCTTTTTAAAGGAATATAAATAGTTCAGATAAATGAAATAAATTTTCCAAGTGGTTTGCAACATCACAGTGGTGAAAGCGGAACGTTGAACATTCCACGAGATAACCTGATTGGTTGGAGGGGAAAAAAATCCCTTTATGTTGTTTATAGCCATAGGGTGAAGATATCAAATTGTAATCCAAAGGACAAAAGATGATGAAAACCCATATCTTCCTGGACTGTATTTCACAAACGCAAAAAGAAACCAAAGACCTTTTCAGCATCCAATGAGATTAAATAGCCAACTTTAATTTATCTGGTGCATTGTCCAAAACATTAATCATCAAACAATATTATCAGATACTGGTCTAATTTTTCATAAATGCAGACTGAGATGGGTGATTTATTCCCAGTATTACTTTTGGTAGTTTCTTGGCTGGTATAGCACTTAAATGTTTTAGCATCTATGTTAAAGAAAGATATATAACAATTCTGCAAACTGAACATCTGGTGATGCTTTAATATTACTATAATTAACATCTCATAAAATGATGAATTAAGTACAGAACAATTAAATTATTGGTAGTAAACCTCTAACAATATAGGCGCCAATGCATTCCATAAAGTTCTATACCAGTGTTTCTCAACTTTGGCAACTTTAAGATGAGTGGAGTTCAACTCCCAGAATTCTGGGAGTTGAAGTCTACCCATCTTAAAGTCACCAAGGTTGAGAAACATTGTTCTATGCCATTCAACAGAAAATCCATTAAGTTTAGGGTTTCCCTCCAACTTCATGGACTATGTTTCTCTACAATTTCTTATGCCGGTTTTCCCCCTCTTGCTCAGATATCTTTCCATTATAATATTTCCCAAGGAATTAATAATTTGCTCTTTAATTAGAGGTATCTCCTATTTATATAATTGAATATAAAATCGTAAAACCGGTAACAGTTTTAGTACATAACTGAACGTTGCTGGCCTGAATTCCAAATATAAAAATTTGTGGTTTCTGTTGTTTCAACTAGTGAACCAAAAACCTTTCAGGTCCTTCTATTGATTCCCAATAGTCCTGAATGTAGCAGACCAGATTTAATCTTATTTATTATAAATATTTAATATGATTCTTTTGTGGGTTTTCTAGCATAAGACAAAAGTAAGTCGTTAACCTTTTTTCCCAGATAAGATTAAAATCTCTAAATGTCCTTTTTGCTGAGATGATAGTTCCTTATGAGGTGCTTATGTGGTTTTTCTTGTAAGAGAAATAGTTGGATACCATCCAGAATTAGCTAATTGATAAAGTTTAAATTCCAGAATAAGGCTCACTGAAGTGCGATTTGTGATTGCAGGGGTACTTGATGGCTTGTTCTTCAGAGAGGAAGAGGACCTTGACAGAAATGTGTAAGAACTGTTACCTAAACAAAGGGGACTAAAACCATTTTTAAAACACGAGAAACAAGGTAATGTTTAGAAATGGCTCAAACAGACGCCTTTCTAATACACTGGGGTAAAAAAAATAGGGCATGAAGGTAAAACGTAATCAGGCTTGCAAGTTTCTGATATTATAACCAATCTCAGTAAAGGTAGTTCTGGCTTTGTTATTGTCAGTGTAGAGTTGATTTTCTGGTCTGGTCTATCTAGTGGGACTGATTGACATTCACACACACACATCCATTGTATGAAATTCATACAGTCCTTGCAGAAAATAAGAAAGACAGCTTTAGATGAAAATGCAACGCTAAGAGGGGAATTATAGTCATCAAGCTTCATGGGGTGTTAATTGCATGTGCTGCCATTTCAAAGTCATCCCCAGATGAGACACTCTTGAATCCACTAGCTACATTTTCACAAAAAGAATGAGGTCAGCAGAGTGCCAGAGTTATTAACCTGTTTCTGACCTCCAAGTAAAGATTCTTAAATAAGTAGGGCTTGAAATAAAAAAAAAGAGAGACACTCAAGAACAATGGTATCTATATTGTAATTGGGCTTCATGAGAAAAGCCCACTACAACCAGTTGGCAGTGTTCTCTCCAGATCTTACGACGAAGCTGAAATTGAAAATGCTGAATCCATCAACTGAGCAATATGGGGCTTTGAATATATAATCACCATATTCAGGAACTGTGCAAACATGCACCGACTTTCTATTTCCCTAGGCATTCATTTTCTTCAGGGTGTTTAATAATCTACAGGTTATCCTGGAGTGCAACAAAAAATTGCAGTGGGAGTTATACAATAGCAAAAGACTAAAAAGTCTGATTTCTATATACCAAACTGATGAAGAGTGGGAACGGTTGCATAAAATGTAACAAAGAGGTCGTTTGCCCCTTCCTCCCAGGAAGCCAGATTTAAATTATACTTTTTAAAAGCCATATTAAAAATCTCTGTTACCTCAAACCAAATACTCCAGAAACCATTTCACTCCAGGTTTCTGCTTATTACAACCTCATAGCAATGAATACATAATTATAGAGGGGCCCTGGTGATTATGTGGCCGACAGTTCTAGTAGCTTTTACAGGATGAAGTAAAGCCACCACTGTTGGCTCAGGAAGCAGTTTTAAGGGAAAGTGTTTTGTGTTGCTCTCCAACATCCTTCTGATATGCTTAGAATAGAATAGAATAGAATAGAATTTTATTGGCCAAGTGTGATTGGACACACAAGGAATTTGTCTTGGTGCATATGCTCTCAGTGTACATAAAAGAAAAGATACGTTCATCAAGGTACAACATTTACAACACAATTGATGATCAATATATCAATATAAATCATAAGGATTGCCAGCAACAAGTTATAGTCATACAGTCATAAGTGGAAAGAGATTGGTGATGGGAACTATGAAACGATTAATAGTAGTGCAGATTCAGTAAATAGTCTGACAGTGTTGAGGGGATTATTTGTTTAGCACAGTGATGGCCTTTGGGAAAAAACTGTTCTTGTGTCTAGTTGTTCTGGTGTGCAGTGCTCTATAGCGTCGTTTTGAGGGTAGGAGTTGAAACAGTTTATGTCCAGGATGCGAGGGATCTGCAAATATTTTCACGGCCCTCTTCTTGATTCGTGCAGTATACAGGTCCTCAATGGAAGGCAAGTTGGTAGCAATTATTTTTTCTGCAGTTCTAATTATCCTCTGAAGTCTGTGTTTTTCTTGTTGGGTTGCAGAACCGAACCAGACAGTTATAGAGGTGCAAATGACAGACTCAATAATTCCTCTGTAGAATTACAAGTAAATATAAAAGCCATATGGTACTCTTCTTCAGTTTATCCCCCAATATTTGGCACTCTTCCTCTATAGCTGGGGTGGGGAATAGCAATAGCACTTAGACTTCACAGTGGTTTTACAGCCCTCTCTAACCAGTTTACAAAGTCAGCCTATTGCCCTCACCAATTTGGATCCTCATTTCACTGACCTCGGAAGGACGAAGGCTGAGTCAACCTTGAGCCTGGTGAGATTTGATCTGCCAAATTGCAGGCAGCCAGCACTCAGCAGAAGTAGCCTGCAGTACTGCACTATAACCACTGCACCACTGAGGCTCATATGATGGCGATGTCGTGTCCCACTCCTCCGCTGACGGCCGGGTCAGGGAAATCCGAATCAGGCTTGCCTCTGCAGCTCTGCCCAAAGTCCTAGCAAAGTCCTCAGAGCAGGCAGGAGACCAGAAAGTGACTTCAGCAAGATAAGTTCGACTTTGCCTGACTCAGAGACTGCCAGAAAGCAGATCCTTTATATAGGCCATGGGGTGTGGCTCCATGACTCAGCACTCATTAAGGCCTGCCCCTCCCTTCCTTCTGTTGCCTCCGCCTATCCAGTCTTCTGATGCGAGGGTCACTCCAATCAGCAGCTGTTGGAAATAAACTTTCCTCAGGCTCACATGCTGTGGAGGAGGGGGAGGGGTCTAGCTGCTCCGTTTGCCTGGGCATGGAGCCAGGACTGGGGCCGGGGGGTGCTCCCTCCTCTGCAGCCTGCTTGGGCATGGAGCCAGGGCTGGGGCCGGGAGATGCCCCCTCCTCAGCCTGTCTGGGCATGGAGCCAGGGCTGGGGCCGGGAGGACATTCTTCAGCGTTCGGAAGCAGATAAGCAGACCCCGGCTGCGGTGAGAGCGGGCAAAACACAACAGGCTGGCTCAGGAATTCTGGAAGTCCACAAGTCATAAAGGAGCCATCGTTCCCCCATCTCTGCTCTATAGAGTTGGTGAAATAGTTCAGTGGATGAATTTTGTTTTTTATTCAGGGTTAATAATCTTCTGTTTTAAAAAAAGCAGACAGGAAGATAAAAGAGACTTCTGTGTGACATCTGGATAGCTTCTACGATACTTGACCTGGACATAAAAAACTATCTATTATCATAAGAGCAGGAGTTGGATTTATGTTTCATCAGTATGTCTAACTATTGTTTCAAACTAGAATGCTACAACCTCACTAGTTACCATATTGTGATTCATCATTTCAATAATTCTAGCCCACAATGCTTTCCACCATTGCTATTTAGCTTATTAAAAGATAATATTATTAAATATTAAATTATTTACTATTAAAATTTATCTCTGAAGTAATCAAATAGCACTAAAGAATACATCACCGAAGAGAGTAATTCTCATCTCTAAACTAAACCACGCCCCTTCACAAAATATTTCTCCTTAAGAGGCCATGATACAGATGGGCCCAAGCATTTCTTTTTATTCTGTCTGCAATTCTTTTATAATAGCATTCATGCCTATGTATTGCTGATATTTATTGAAGGGATTATTATTATTCAGTGGGTTGTGCAAATCCTTCAAAAGAGGGGCTTTGGAACTTGTAGGAACAAATTAAAATAGATGTGACATTTTCTATGTTTGCACAGCAACTTCAGAAAATGCTCCTGGCTGACTCCACCCATACATGAGACCACTTCTACCTTCACATCTTTCCCAGGACATTCTGGAACACGTCTCTTGGAGGTTCTGCACAGCCCTGGTTAGATAGATTTGTATAGTAGCTCACCGATTTTAAGTGCTAAAGAGGGAGAGTCCAAGGTAGAAAAACAGAGAGAATGGATAAATTAAAATGTCTTTTCCTGAAGGTTGGCAATCAATCAACAAAATTGATCAACAAGAACAGAAGACGGGAAAGACAGGAAAAAATGTATTTGTTTTTAAGATGCCTGCTCCATCATAAAGTAGGCAAAAGATTGCTAGATGGCTTCCACATTCACAAATCCATTGTATTAACTGCTATCAAGTAAGGTGAACAAGGTTGGTCCTAATATTTCCAGAGGCATAGCAGCAAACCCTGGTGCAACATTCCCAAAGTCAGCTAAATTATTATGGCAATTGAGGCAGAAAAATCCCACAAGTAATCTCATCCTTTTCACCTGGAATAAAAATAAAAGAAATATCGATTAACTATAATTTATTACCTTTTTGTAACAACTGAAAAATTGGCTCCCTATGGAGATTGTCCTACTTTTTCAAATGGTAGGGCCAACCTGGCAGCAACATCAGTTACCTGTACAATTAACACAGGGGCCCTCCAAGGCTGTGTGCTCTCCCACTTCTCTTCTTTCTTTATACCAATGATCTCTAACGATCCATCTGTTAAACTACTGAAGTTTGCAGATGACACAACATTGATCAGTCTCATGCGGAACAATGATGAATCCACATACAGACTGGAGGTTGAACAACTAGCCTTGTGGTGTGACCAGAACAATCTGGAACTGAACACACTCAAAACCGTAGAAATGGTGGTAGACTTTAGGAGAAACCCTCCCATACTATCACCTCTTACAATACTAGAAAACACACTATCAACAGTAGAGACCTTCAAATTTCTAGGTTCTACCATATAGCAAGACCTAAAATGGACAGTTAACATCAAAAACCATCATCAAAAAAGCACAACAAAGAATGTTCTTTTTGCACCAACTCAGAAAGCTCAAATTGTCCAAGGAGCTGCTGATCCAGTTCTATAGAAGAATTATTGAGTCTGTCATCTGCACCTCTGTAACTGTCTGGTTTGGTTCTGCCACCCAACAAGACAGACACGGACTTCAGAGGATAATTAGAACTGCAGAAAAAACAATTGCTACCAACCTGCCTTCCATTGAGGACCTGTATACTGCATGAGTCAAAAAGAGGGCTGTGAAAATATTTACAGACCCCTCACATCCTGGACATAAACTGTTTCAACTCCTACCCTCAAAATGACACTAGAGAGCACCGCACTCCAGAACAATTAGACACAAGAAAAGTTTCTTCCCAAACGCCATCACTCTGCTAAACAAATAATTCCGTCAACACTGTCAAACTATTTACTAAGTCTGCACTACTATTAATCTTCTTGTCATTCCCATCACCCACCTCCTTCCACTTATGATTGTATGACTATAACTTTGTTTTTTTTGTTTTTTTGTTTACATTTATACCCCGCCCTTCTCCGAAGACTCAGGGCGGCTTACAATGTATTGTTGCTTATATCCTTATGATTTATATTGATATTGTTTCCTGATTGCTTATTTGTACCCTATGACTATCAATAAGTGTTGTACCTTATGATTCTTGATGAACGTATCTTTTATTTTATGTACACTGAGAGCATATGCACCAAGACAAATTCCTTGTGTGTCCAATCACACTTGGCCAAAAAAAAATTACTCTATTCTAATTCTAAATACAATAAAAACAAAATTATATTGCAGGATCCAATTTGGGTTGGTCCCCTGGGACCAGAGATTTTAGTCTTCCAAGCTTTTGGACTCATGTTAGAGCCCATCCTCAGGGAATCTAGCACAAAAGCTTTTGAATCTGCATTCAAAAGCTTGGAAGACTAAAACTGCTGGTCCCGGTGATTGGATCCTGCAACATTACCCTGGGACATGTATATTTGCCTTCATTCAAAGTTATATCATCTAGACCAGTGGTTCTCAACCTGTGGGTCGGGACCCCATTGGGGGTCGAATGACAATTTGCTAGGGGTCGCCTAAGACCATCGGAAATATGGGAAGTATACTTGCGAGTCGAAGAATCGCGCTCCAATGGTTGACTCCACAAACCAGCTGCAGGCTCTTCAAATCACTAGTCAAATTCGACTTCAGGCGCGATGAATTAAAAAAGAGAGAAATCTTTGCTCTGATGTCTCCCTCTCTAGCCAGCTGCAATCACTCCCAATTGCTAGCCTAATCTGGCTTCAGGCGCAATAAACTTAATAGGGGAGGAGTCTCCGCTTTAATGCCTCCGTCCTCAAAGCAATCACAAGCAGTTCAGATCGCTAGCCAATACGGCTTCAGGGGCGATAAATTCAAAACAAAAATAATTTTATGGTTGGGGTCGCCACATCGTGGGGAATTGTATTAAAGGGGTTGCCACATCGTGGGGAATTGTATTAAAGGAGTCACAGCACTATAAAGGTTGAGAACCACTGATCTATACTGTGTTTTGCTAGAAGAATCTCCTACTTTTCCTACCTTTCAAACTGAACTGAACTGGTTCAGTTGTAGCAGTGATTTGTCCTATTTAGCTATAGAGAAGATTTTCTGTTGATCAGCAGGGGTATTTGAAGGGAATAGATAGATCAAGGTAGATCAAGAGATCAAGACAAAAGCATCTAGGCATCTAGCCTTTCTCAACCTGATGGCTCCCAACTATACTAGTCTATCTAGGAAGTTTATGTAAGTAAACATCTAACATTAATGGAAATTTGAGAAAGGCCATTGTAAAGAAGTGAAACTTTTATGAGATGGAATTGATGCAAACAGTGTATCTGTGATGGGCACATTCACATTTTTGCGGATGGAGTAGAATGATTTTAAATCCAGAGTCAAAATGTTTTGTGTTCTTTCCTCTGTAATCAGCAAGGGAATCTAAGCGATGTTACTGTAGAAAGATAACATAAGATGAAGTTATTAATGTTTTTTGTTTGTCTCTTTTAATAAGTTGTGATGGATGCTGAGAATATCAGACTGTTTCATTCTTTGTCATAAATCTCTCCTTCTGCCTTTGTTATTGTTCCACTTACTACTCAAGTTATGGAGGTGATGAGAATAGGCCAGTGGGAATATGTGAGACTGGGAGAAACATTTGCTGCAAGGCATTTCCCCATTTTAATAGCACACATTTCCCCATAACTGTAGTGCATGAAAACAACAGAATGTAAAACCATATTAAATCTGTTATGCTTTCTACGTTGTACTTTTTAATATCTCTGTTCTAGCTAATCCAAGCAGAGTGAAATCTTTGCAACTGAACAGCATTCTATCAGTCACACAATAAAAAAGCAATGATGCCCAACAAGAAGAAACATCTTGCTTTTCTTTTTCTTTCCTGGTATTAAATGACTCTCCAAAATACCAGCAGTCTTAGAAATGACCAAATGTTTTTGCCTCTTATAAGAATGCACTAGACTTTGAGTGAGAGTTTTCAAGCATTTGTGATTCTTCCACTTTAAAATGTTTCAAGTGGATGTGGGAGAAATGATGGCAGTATTTGTAATATTTTCCTAAAGAAAACACTGCCACCAGCTGGATAATAAATAGCTTGGATGTGAAGCTTCTCATGAAATTCACTTATATTTTATATATGGTTGCTTGGCTTGAGAAATCTTTTTTTATTAGGGGGAGATGAATTTACCTCATGAATATATGGTGATAAATATTTTTTTATTCTTGTAATCAATTTTGTCAGCCAAAATACAGGTGGGGAAAGATCTCTTTTGACCTTCAGCTTAGTGTTAAAATAGATAACCAAATATGTAAGCTTGCATGCAGGTAATGATCCCATCCTTTGTGCCATCATTTATGGTCCCCCAAAAAGAAAAGAATATGTAAATATGCAAATTATTAATTAGAAAATTACACAATCTGTAATGGAATGTGGTGACATCAACACTAAACCTTCATAGGGTCTTTTTTTATGTTATTGTAATGAAGTTACTGATACCTTGCATCACCTACCTTAAATGTGTTTCTTTCTTCTCTTTGTGCAAAAAAGAAGAGAAAATGTTTGCCTCACCTTGCAAAGCAATCAGAAGCTCAGCCAGCTGTGGAAATATTTGCTTGAATCTAGGTTTACTTTAATATGGAGTTAAGGTCTGGCAGATGGATGAATGGCTGGTTTGCTCACAGTGATTTCCAAGAGTGTTTTTTGTGAGATAGTTTAGGTGACTACTATGAAACATTTCTAGTCTTAATAGCATCTCACTTCAATTGTAGCCTGAGCTTGAAAGAAAGAAACAAGCTGTTCTTGGAGAGATGCCAGTTTACTTGGAGATGAAAGATTCTAGGATAACCTTGTTCAACTCTTCAACATTTCCAGACGAAGCATTTTTTATGCAATCAACTTGGCTTATTCAAGAAATTTCATGGTTGATTCAGGTAGCCATATCTTTCATTTGTAACAAGCTCCCCTCCATTCCGCCTCCCCCCACAAAACCCCATCAAGGCAGGCATTATATGGCAGTTGGGATACTCTATCATTTAGCTTTAGAAGGATAAAGGATAAAGCTATGATCCTATGCTCTTTGAGGGGTCCTCGGTGCTCTGTGACCTTGGTTGTTCTCTTGCAGGCATTTCATTATCCAAACTCGCTAACAACATCAGTGCAGGATGATGTTACCTAGTTTGGGTAATGAAACATCTAAGTGGTGAAATCTACTTACCTACCTTACCAGCTCAGAAGTGCATGCACCGTGCATGTGCGCTCTCTTCACTCACATGTGCATGCATCACATGCGCACACAGACCTTCTGCACATGAGTAAAACTTCTGCGCATGCACAGAAGATAAAAAACATGAAGTAATGAAGTAATGAAACCCAGGTGGGTGGGCAGAGTTTTGCTCCGCCATTGCTACTAGATCGCTGAACTATCGGTCACAATCGCTACCAGATCACGCGATCCGGTCCGATCCGGTAGCATTTCACCCCTGAAATATCTGCAAGAGAACAACTAAGCTCAGACAGCATCAAGGACCCTTCATTTCAATCCTGAGCTACGAATATTCTCCTTTATTGATATCTATACTGTTTATTAATTCCATCTATTTAAAAACATTTCCTGACCACTCTACTGACTAATTGCTAAAACTATTATTACAGAGCATTTATGTGACATCAAAAACAAAACAAATGTATCCAGAATTGTGGGTGGCAAATGTGGCCCTATGGCAGAGGACATACAGTGAATGTGTCCTCAGTTGTGATAGGGCTTTTAGCTGTGTCAAAGCCATGTCTCTTGAAACAATAGGAAAGAAGTGCTAAGGAAAGTGGAATGGACAGGCCATCTTCAGTAGCATGGATACTCCACTGCTGTCTAAATTCAAGGTCTTAGATTTGCTCATAATTGTAGGCTTCAAATCCACTTCAGGGTTTCCCTGAAGATCACATTTGTGTGTGTGAGAGAGAGGGGGGAGAGGGGGAAGGGAGAGAGAGGGAGAGAAAGAGGAAGAGGAAGAGGAAGGGGGAGGGAGGGAGGGAGGAAGAGAGAGAGAGAATCAGACAATTTTTTCCCAGTTTTGCTAAGTAAGAAATTTTGGAGGCAGAGAAAAGTCAAGCCTGACAGGTATCCATTTCTTTCAGTTACCTCCAGGTTCCGTTTCTTTACTGGTAATTTTAACCTTCTGGATTGCTTAAATGGCCACTGCCTTTAGCTTTCTTTTATTTTTGTCTATAATGCAGACCTTCCTGCAAATATCCCCTCAAAAGCCAGTTTTAAATTTAAAGAAATCTGGTTTCTACCCTTCAGAGAATTACTTAGAAATACATATCAAACAATTCTTCATTTGGTTATATAAGACACAAACTCTGGACCTTTCCTTCAGAAGTGCTAAAATAACAGCATATGCAAAGTTATGGTGATGTGATCCTCATTTCAGTTCTTGAAGAGATACATAAAATTGCCCTTGGCATGGTATCCATGAAAAAAAAATTATATGAGACAGGTGTGAAACCCAGCCACTGATATACTCAAATTAACTTTCCTATGTGTGCTGTTTCAAAGGGAGCTTACATAATACCATTAGTAAGTGAGAAAGCCAAATGCAAAGAAGATGGACATTTTCTGTTTAGATGCTTCCCAGTGTCAGAAATTTAAGCCAATCTGTTCATTTCCTTGCTCTAGATTATGCAGAAGCTTTAACAAGGACACAAAGTGGTTATGTTGCTCTTCAGGTAAGTACTATGACAAATGTTTCCAAAGTAGAGCTGCAATCAAAGGAGATATAGATGATGTTCATTTCAATGTCAGTATAATTATAGATATACAGTATTGATGTGGACTATCATAACTTGAAGTCCATTTTTGACTCCTGGCAACTGGACTAATCCCCACAGTTTTCTTGGCAAGGTTTTCAGAAGTGGTTTGCCATTCCTAGGGCTGCGAGAGGTCACCAGCTGGCTTTGTGCCTAAGGTGGGAGTAGACCTCACAGTCTCCTGGTTTTTAGTCTGCTTCTTGAGCCACTACACTAAACTCACTCTCAGTTATTCACTGTTGTTTATTTACTTACCAGATTTATCTTCCATCTTTCCATTTATATAGAAGCAGCCATGGCAGCTTTCAAGAGTCAAAATAACATTAGTAATTTTAAATGTGGCAGGAAAATAATTAATTAAAACTGAATTCATGAGCTTGAGAGTTGCAGAAGCATACCAGAGTTTCCTTTGTAGTTGGAATTATAAAGACAAATTGCTACTTAAAACAGCCATATCCTGCCACCATCAAATTCTGGAAGACACTATTGATTTGGGAATTTTTTCTTAGGATAGGTACTCTTCTTCCTTCAAAAGATGCAAGTGGATGCTTTAAGTCCTCAACCTTTACAGCTTGGCGGCCCGTCTGGGAGGGAAAAGGGGAACGGGGCCACGTGAGTAGCAACCCTTGTGTGAGCAGTGGGCTGGCACACACACAAGTGCCTATTGGCCCACCGCTGATGCAAGTGCCTATTGGCCCACTGCTGATGTCAGCCATTCGCACAGCCCAATTCTGAATAGGCCACACCCGGTAGTGGGTTTTCACCCGGGATTAGGGACCCCTGCTTTAGACACAAGCAAAGCTATCATTTAATAAAATGAATTATGAAGCATGTTTTCTGCAGCCCAAGTATTATAAAAGTAACTTTTTTGAAATGTCTTTGATTCCTGCTACCTATACTGATAGCAGTTCTGGCCATTACATTGTCCTAGATTTTGGGTCAGCTTCATTATAGTAATCCAGCTAGGCAGTTACTGAACTATTACCAACCAGACTAATTCAGGACCAGGGACGACCTGAAGTTGTCATAGCAAGACTTTGAGTGGCTGTGGCTGCTTTACAGCATTGAGGAGATTCAGGAATTGCACTCTCAATGGACTTGCATAGGTCTCATATGTCCTATTGAATTCATTGTCAATCTCCTCAAGAGATTGGCTATAATGCTAGTTAGTATTAGCAGAAACTCTCAGGGATATTGGTACCCAGCTGCACTTCCAAGCACTTTCTCTGCAGTGGTTTGGAATGATCAGAATTTGTAGTTCTGAACATTTATATGTGATATGAACCTTCCAATGATTTTGTCCTTGGTTCAAGGCCAAGTTGTAACATTAAGCCCCCAATAGTTCCATTATTTCTTCATCTGGATCTCGTTTAACAACTTACTCCCTAAATTGGAAATAGCCGCTTTGCTATTAGTACTATCACATAGGAAGGAATATTAAATATTTAATTTATACCCAAATGAGATTTTCATGTCTTTATCTATACTCTAGAAGTTGACCTCTATGTTCTAATAGCTCAGAATTTCCTACGAAATTCTAGAACTAAAACTAGAAAGCTAACTAGATTCAACAGAAGACTATATGGGAATGATATGTGAATATGTCCATTTTATCATACTGCTCAAAGGTCTTTTCAATGACAATGCTAAGTTAATGCTATGTTAAATGGTGTTCCCCAAAACTTCAGAACTCTCTTACATTCTGTTAAGTCTCTTGATATAGACCATCTTCCCTGGTTGTTGCGTTATGGAAGGGAATGGCCATCATCTGCTAAAACCCAGCACTGTGCTTATCATAATAACGACATCACAGAGACATCTCTCCTAATGTCAGCTGCATATAACTAAAAATCTGAATGCTTAATCTGCTGGGATAATGACATTCTCAGAGACCTCTATTGTTTCATGACAGTTGTAAAGGCCCAAATTTGTACTCCTATGTTGTTTGTAATGTGTATTAACGTCTCCCAAGACTATCATCCTTGCATTCTCTAACACTGCACCAGAGGCAATTTCTACTGGCTTGTTCAAAGAACTTGATGGGGCATGGATTGATGGGCTATGGTTCATTAGTCCACCTTACAAACCCAAAGTGAAATACATATATTTGGATCTAACTGCCTCATACCCAGGAATAAAAATGCTCCTCATGGATGGAAGGAATTTCTATTCCACCCCTCCAATTCACCGTAGGATATTACATAGTCTGAAGTTAGAATCTAGGTGCATAAACTAGAACATCCCTGCATTACCTAGCTAACTGGAAACTTGAACCTTAAGGACACCTAGAAAGCAAATCATTGGAAGTTAACATGGGCCATAAATTATGGCAAGTTATACTTGAACATCTTGTACAAATAAGTTATAAAAAAAATACTCCAATAGCTTTGAAAATGTAGAATTTAACAGCTGGTAAATATGAGCACAAATTGCATTAAATGGCACTGTTACTTTCACATCTTATTTTATCCCTGACAGGAGACAGGTCTTTGGCTATTGCTCTAAAATGTTAGTATCAGGATCAAATTGTGGCAGGAGATTTCACTGGAATAAAAGGCTAACAGCTTCATGACATGTCACCTAGTGGCTACTTTTCATCAAAAAGTGAAGAAAATTATGAGGGTTAGAAAAATATATTTTCTGAAATTAAAGGTGCAGTTTTATGGCCCATGAAAAGTGTCCCGGAAGTCAAAATATGTATGCCTTTTTCTCTGATCAGAACTGAGGAAAATTAACCCTGCAGCTGGTATGGATATTTTTCTTCCCATTGGAGCCATAGCACAGAAAATGCTTTTAAAAAGACAATGTCTTACTTCGGTCCTCTCTTGATTTTCTTATCATTTTCATATTTTCCCATTCCCTTTGGATCGCTTTGTTCAAGAAAGGATCCTATACTTATCTAGTTGGTTTCTCTGTTCCTTCGTCTAGTCTGCGAATGGGAATAAATCACATCTTTTTGGATTTAGGGGAACTAGATGGATTTTGTTTGGCGAATTCAACTTTTCTTTTTTATCTTATTAATTTATAAATGCTACATCAAGCTTTGTACTTCAGTGCACCACAGATTCTCTATGGTATGATTGAAGTATACTCCTAGAGAAGAAATTAATTGCTCATGCTCTTCCTGGGATCCTAACATTTCTCCAATTATTAAGAAATGCTAAAATACTGTTTTCCTCTGGGCAACCATACTTTGCTCATAACTGAGTCTTTTCAGATCTCGATTTATTTATAAAATTACATTGGACACAGAAACTTACAACATGAGAAAATTAAAAGCCCATTTAATTGACCTTAGAAATGGTTAGGACTTTTCTTATCTAATTGCAGTAGGTTTTTCTTGTACAAAGTTGGTATTAAAATCCATACTTATATTTTAAAGATAATTGCTGCTCCAAGCTGAAAGCAAATATACAATGATTTAACATTTTTATTTTTGTGTGTATTTAAAATTATTTATTTCCCAGTTTAGCTATCTTTCAACAATGATCTTATTTCTCAGCAATATTTTTCTTTGATGTAACCTGACAGAAGGAACCATACGCTACAGGGGAATGGATGAGTTGCATTTGAATGAAGAATCATTGCCAAAAGAGAATGGTTCAAGTTGTTTTTTCACAAAACCTTGTCTTATACCATTTGCTTAGTCTAAGGGCTCTTTCTTCATTAACATATTATTATTCAATCCTTGATTAAAAAGAAAACAGTGTTGTCTTGTCTTGAACTTTATATTGTACACCTAAAGGGTGAGTGGTGCTATCCTTGCAGTTTTAATACAAGGCAAATTAGAGAAATGATTGGTGACTTCCCAGGCATCTTTTCCTCTCTTATCATATATCTCCTGCTACCCTTAATATGTTTGTGCTTTAGGAGTAGTTGAATATGCATAGGTGGTACCTGACCCAGAGGATTTGCAAATATGGATGTACTACATTTATGACCTACAACTCTTTATTTCTGAACATGAATCTAGCACTTTTGTACAAATACACAAGACTCATGATGAGAAATACCTTGACTGATAGTCATAAGCTAAGAGGATGGGGTTGTGTTCATGACTTTGATTCATCCTTGACTTGTGTTGCAAGGAGTGCTGGTTGAGAGTGTCTGGCAGTCCCAGAACTGCCTACAGAGTAGAGCAGCTGTCTCAGTTGGTCCCAGGTCCCTTTTGCACCCAAAATAGATGGTGTGGCCTTGCAACTGGAGGAAGAAAGCATGCCTACAGCATCCTAAAATGGAATTGGGCAGATCCCAAATCTGTCAAAGGTCATCATCCAGATGGTAAATGCAGAGTCATAAGTTGTGTCCATGAAAAAAATTGACTCAGTAGAGAGCAGAAAATACTATTTGAAAACTGGAACAGCTAAAAACAACTTTAAACTGTTCCCACTGAAGGATGGGATTGAATAATAGCATATTTGTGCCTTCCTCTAATTTTTATTGTGTAGAGCAATGCAAATTCCTTTTTTGCTTTCTTGCTCAAGAAGCTATGCAGATGAGAGCAGGAGGGGGCTTATTTTGATCAAGAAAAATGATTCTTTGTCCCTATCTTCTCTGAACCTTCTATAAACACATTGAAAGAACTAACTGCGGATCTGTGCCTCATACACACTTTATACATAATATGATCCCTTGTACACAAGAAATCTTGACAGATGAACTTGATGCAACCTTAGAGACTAAAATATGAATAAATGCTTTTTTTGTAATGCGTTCCTAAAATTGAGATTTACATACCATATTGAAGCTAAAACACTGTGCTCCTAGTTTTAAACAGATTTCAAAAACTACTTCTTGCATAATTGTTTAAAGGTGCAAGACAGCTCTTCTCACATGCAAGCAGAACTGTAATCCCTTTCAAAAATTGAAATCCTCAAGTATAGGTGGCAAAATAAAATATGCATCAACTATTCTATTTTTGAGGAGTCTCTTATTTTCACCTTTCATTAGCTAAGTTGCAAAATGTAAAATGTGTGTGCATTAGTGACCCTCAGCTCACAGAAATCTTTTGAGTGTGTAGCCAAACCATCCATATTAATGTTTCCTTATCCTCTCTGTTACAGAGAGATGTTATATTATTAAGGTTGAACGTCCTATTGTCTTAATCCTTTCAATTTCAAGATCACCTAAAGATCATAAACTGTGCCACAAATCCTACTCCTTTGGGCTACACCTTGTAAGCTTTACCAAATAAGTATCTAATTATGCTGCTTCTTCAGAAGGTCATTTGAGATTTTATTGCACAATCATTGTTTCTTGGGGTATGTTTTTACTATTTTACAAACATCTTCATAAATTGGTCAATAAGACTGTGAGGTTTAAATAGTTTGGATGATTAGAAAACACCTTCAGTTTAAGGGAATCTTTTTCATCCATTCTGTATTCATATTTTCTAGGTATAAGTGGCAAGGTTGTTAAGAAAAGGTAAAATATCATAGCCAATAGGAAATTTCTGACATTGGCAGTTACTGGGTCTCTCTATTCCTCCTCACCTTCCCCTTCCCCAGATAAGAACTGATTTGAATGAGATGAGCAGTTAGGATAGATTCCTTAAAGAGACACAGAGAGATATGTGTCAAGATTAGAGAAGAAAGTTTAGTAATACATTTTGGTAATGCGTAGGCCTAATATCAGACACATCACACAGCAACTAATAAAATAAGTTGCTACACTTGTTTGTTGTCAAAAAAAGTTCTATACACGTTTGCTTGTCATAATAAGAGTACTATTCAGTTTTTTTTAAAGAAGACAAAAAATAACATGATCATATATTTATAGGTATTTAATGAATAGAAGGGGAATGTGTATTGGGGAAGGGGAATGTGTATTGGGGAAGGGGAATGTCGGCTGGCGGCCCCCAGAGGAAGGGCCTTCTCTGTGGGGGCTCCCACACTTTGGAACAAGCTTCCCCCAGGCTTACGTCAAATACCTGACCTTCGGACTTTCCGCCGCGAACTGAAGACATACCTTTTTATTCGCGCGGGGCTGGCTTAAATTTTAAATTTTAAATTTTAAATTACATAAATTTTATCGATTTTAAATTTTCTACTAATTTTAAATGGGGTTTGGTTTTATAAATTTTAAAGTTCTAGGCTAATTATAATAAGTTTTTTAACTCGTATTTTAAATTGTATATTGTGGTGTTTGTATTTTATTGTTGCCTGTACACCGCCCTGAGTCCTTCGGGAGAAGGGCGGTATAAAAATCAAATAAAATAAATAATAATAAATAAATATTGTCCCTCTGATAATAACCCTCACCACATTTCTGACATCAATACAATTGAACGGGTCCAGAAATATTTTACAAGAAGAGTTCTCCATTCCTCCAAAAACAACAAAATATCTTATCCCACCAGACTTCAAATCCTAGGCTTAGAAAACTTGGAACTGTGTCGCCTTCGACAAGACCTAAGTTTAACTCATAGAATCATCTATTGTAATGTCCTTCCTGTTAAAGACTACTTCAGCTTTAATTGCAATAATACAAGAGTAACCAATAGATTTAAACTTAATGTTAACCGCTTTAATCTTGATTGCAAAAAATATGACTTCTGTAACAGAATCATCAGTGCTTGGAACACTTTACCTGACTCTGTGGTCTCTTCCCATAATACCAAAAGCTTTAACCAAAAACTTTCTAATATTGACCTCACCTCATTCCTAAGAGGACCATAAGGGGTGTGCATAAGCGCACAAACGTGCCTACCGTTCCTGTCCTATTTCTTTCTTTTTCTTCTTCATATATATATATGCTTATACCTCCTAATATTTACTCATATATATGTTTATATACTATATAATCTTTTTGTATGATACTTATATATATTGTTGTGACAAAATAAATAAATAAAAATAAATAAATAAATAAATAAATAATATTCCAGTTCTTTGTTTTCTGTTTTTGTTCCTCCTTTATCCATTTGCTCCTCTGGTGATTTAATCCTGAGGTTTGAAAAACAAGTTGTGGGAAGAAAATGTTTGGACAGCCAAATTCAGGAATGGACTAGCAGGGAAGATGACAAAGAATCTTGTTTGCTTTAGTTGACCTTTTAGGTAATTCCTGATCCTTTCCTATAGAAATTGGCTTAATGAACCTCAGGCATTTTCATGCCTGCTGACAGGAAGCTGGATTTATGTTATTTACAAACACTGTGAATCCATGTGTATAAGTAAATAATACAATTCTTCTTTTTGCAAACTGCTAGAGAGCAAGCCTCCCCACTTCTCCATCCATGCTGAGTTTTGGCAAAAATCTCTCTCCCATGCTGTCATCATAGGAGGCTGACATTTCAAAAATGAACTGAGAGGCGTCAAAGATGGTAGATCAAAACACCATGACTCAGCAGGAAACAATTAACTCTAAGTGATCCAGTACTATTTATTCATTTTTTATTGCATTTTTATATGATCCAATAAATGAACTTTTTTCTTCAATGGGAACATTGACATCATTCATTTTTTCTGCTACTCTACTGCTTCATAGTTGGCAACTGTTTTGTGCAGGGAATACATTGCACATCTTGGATTTAAAAATAAGTGATTCACAAAAAAGCAGGTGATTCACAAAAGGCTCCTGTAGGGTCATGTCTATTCACAAAATGGCTTCCATTCTAGGACAAAGTATCTTTGTTCCAGAAGATGAGTTGTCTTGTTAGGATGCTGTATGGATTCAGCCTACTCATTGGGATTTTCTGAGTTTAAAAAAAGCATTCTATCTTTCTCTGTTATTTATGTCTTAAAATTATTAAACTTTTTTCCTCCCCACAATGTTTTAATTTAAAGGTAAATTAAGCAACATTGTTAAAGTACTGTCTTAATGCCTGCAGGTTGTGAGAGCCTATATGGGGAACAGCAGGCTACAGCTGAAGCATGGATTTGGATTTTAGAGTCTTCTGGATCTGGGACTTGATCATCTGGTGATGGACGGGGTTGCATTGTCCCAACAGATCCTGTATGCATCCTCTTGGACTCACTATTCCTGCTTGAAATGTAGATGGCAGTCGTGGCTAGGCAGGAATTTGAACAACTTCATGTTCTGTACCAGTTGTGATCATTCCTAGATCAAAAAGCTCTGCTCACAGTTACTTGTAATTTGATCACCTCTTGTATGGACATGGGGGTGTCAAAGTGGTGGCCCGTGTCATCTGTCATGCACAAGCCACGCCCACCCCAGTTCCACAAAGGGAAAAAACATCGCAAAACATCATAAAACATCACATGACAGCAACGTGACACAGCGAGTTTGACACCCGTGGACTAGTGTAATGCACTATACGTGGAGCTGCCCTTGAATACCATCTGGAAGCTTCAACTGGTACAAAATGCAGTGGTATGGGCAATATGTACCTAGAATGGCAAATGTTAACATTTCTGTTCTGCAAATGCCATTGGTTGCTGGTTTGCTCCTGGTGTCATATCTTTAAGGTCCTGGTTTTGCCCATTAAATCCCTACATGACATGGGTCTGCCTCTACCTATCCAATGAGTTCTGACAAGAGTGCCATATTAGTGGCCCCGTCTCCTAAAGAGATCCATCTGATGGGACCCAAGAGGTGGGATTTTTCTGTTATGACATCACCCTCTGGAATACTATTATCTGAACACAAACTAAGTGTCAAGCCGCGTCCGCTGCATCCACTGCTCAACACATGAGCCACAACAGGATGAACATACGGCACGGGGTGGATTTGCGTGGGTGGAGAACGGTTACATTATGGAGTGGGGCGAGGGTGCACGGATGATACCTTTATTTCAGCAGAGCTAAAGATGCGGGCA
This sequence comes from Ahaetulla prasina, assembly GCF_028640845.1. Lineage (NCBI taxonomy): Eukaryota > Metazoa > Chordata > Lepidosauria > Squamata > Colubridae > Ahaetulla > Ahaetulla prasina. The sequence goes on along the minus strand of NC_080544.1, from coordinate 42,219,692 downwards.
GTGGTGGTAGCACTGGGTGGCAAGGAGCTGGCTTCGGAGAGAGGAGAGAGAGACAATGAGCAGATCAGAACAGTGCTGGAAGAGGCTGCAGGAGGACACAATGAGTGGCTCATTTAATCATTCCCTCCACACAGCTGACATAGCCAAGAGAGCGAGCTTAGGAGCTTGGGGGCGTGGTGTTCCATCCAAAAGGGCACTGAGAGGCAGAAGTTCTCAGCACCAACTTTAAACCTGCAGAACTCCATTTGTCTTGAAGCTGGCTTGTAGCTGTAAATAAACCTGCCTTTGACAAGCATTTAGCGAACTGGAGTCCTTTGTGGCACCTCAGCACAAGTGTGACCAAGCAATTAACTAAAACCTGGTTCTTTCAACAGGCTTGGGGATCCCAGGTAAGTAGCAAGATGGGCAGCTATATACATTTAGTAAATAATAAATAAAGTAATATGAAAGGGGATAGGAAAACTACTGATACAAAGGACAATGTCTCAGTGATTCTGATGGCCAGGACCATCCTGCTGGCTATCCTTGTCCTCCTAGAAAGCTTCCTCTGCTTTACTCCCTTTCCCTTTTGAATCAGAAGGGTAGGCAGTGCTGGTTGAAGCGAGGCCTGGTGCACTTGGGAGGCTATTGGGAGGGCATTCAGATTGTGGTTGCAAAAATACAGATGACAGCAGAGAGATGTTGAACATTTTACTGACAAACAGTGGTTGTCCATATTCTTGCAGATTTGACCTCATATGCTTGGAATAAACAAGACCGTGATCAACCATCTTTTAGTTACATGCTGCTTTCTTTATCTAGGGCTGTGATGGTGAATCTAGGGCATGCGTGCCAGAGGTGGCATACAGAGCCCTCTCTATAGGCACGTGCGCTGTCGCCAACTGCTCTTCCGGGTTCCAGCACACACACGCACCAGCCAGCTGCTTTCTTCGGGGTTCCAGCACTCTGGCGTGTGTGAACACCAGTTTCAGCGCTCAGTGGCAAAAAGATTAACCATCACCGACCTAGGGAGTGGTTTTGGGGAAAAACAATAACGTGTATATAGCAGAGAAGGTAGTGAAGCATCTCTGTACAGTCCTGCAATGATGCAAGCTCCATTTACTTTTTTTCTGGCTGTGCCAGTATCAGTTTTGAGTGCTAAATTGCACAGTACATAAAACGCATACTGTACAGCTGACTTCCATTTTCCCCAGTTCACTGCAGTGCGATATACAGCAACCCACTCTAGATGAAAACCACTGAGCATGGGAGACGGAGCCCCTACGTTGGTTCCGTCCCAGGCGCCTGATGGACCCTGAGAGGTTCCTGATGGAGCTTGGGCCATTCCCTGAGGATCTGGCCCGCGGCACGACTGAGGAACTAGTTGCGGCCTGGGAACAGGCCGCGGCTGGGGCCTTGGACCGTGTCGTGCCTTTGCGGCCTCTGACCCGGCGCAGATCTCGACCGGCCCCTTGGTTCTCCGAGGGGCTGAGAGAGATGAAACGCCGGAGAAGACGCCTAGAGAGCACTTGGAGGTCCAGTCGTTCCGAAGCTGATCGGACACTAGTTAGGTCCTATTCTAGGACCTACCTAGTGGCAATGAGGGAGGCGAGGCGCTCCTATGCCTCCACCCTCATTGCGTCGGCAGATAACCGCCCGGCCGCCCTGTTTCGGGTGACCCGCTCCCTCCTTCATCAGGAGGTGCGGGATGACCCGTTACAGGGACGTGCCGAGGAGTTTAGTGGTTATCTATACGACAAAATCGCTCAGCTCCGGGATGGTCTGGACTGAAATTGGGATGATCAAGCGAGGAGAGGAGGCACGTCTTGTTGAGCCTGTTTGGGATGGGTTTGACCCTGTGGCTCCGAGGGCGTGGACAGGTTGTTGGGAGGCTCCGCGCCACTACATGTTTATTGGATCCGTGTCCTTCCTGGCTGGTGCTGGCTACTCAGGAGGTGACACGAGGCTGGCTCCAGAGGATTATAAATGCTTCTTTGTTGGAAGGGGTTTTCCCTGCCGCCTTGAAAGAGGCGGTGGTGAGACCCCTCCTTAAGAAGCCCTCTTTGGACCCGGCTATTTTGGGAAACTATCGGCCAGTCTCCAACCTTCGCTTTGTTGCGAAGGTTGTAGAGAGTGCTGTGGCGCGTCAGCTACCCCAATACCTGGAAGAATCCGTCTATCTAGACCCGTTCCAGTCCGGCTTCCGACCCGGTTACAGCACGGAGACAGCTTTGGTCGCATTGGTGGATGATCTCTGGAGGGCCAGGGACAGGGGTTATTCCTCTGCCCTGGTCCTATTAGACCTCTCAGCGGCTTTTGATACCATCGACCATGGTATCCTGCTGCGCCGGCTGGGGGGATTGGGAGTGGGAGGCACCGTTTATCGGTGGTTCTCCTCCTATCTCTCCGACCGGTCGCAGACGGTGTTGACAGGGGGGCAGAGGTCGACCGCGAGGGCCCTCACTTGTGGGGTGCCGCAGGGGTCGATTCTCTCGCCCCTTCTGTTCAACATCTACATGAAGCCGTTGGGTGAGATCATCAGTGGCTTTGGGGTGAAGTACCATCAGTACGCTGATGACACTCAGCTGTACTTCTCCACCCCAGGTCACCCCAATGAAGTTGTTGAAGTGCTGTCCCGGTGTTTGGAAGCCGTACGGGTCTGGATGGGGAGAAACAGGCTCAAGCTCAATCCCTCCAAGACGGAGTGGCTGTGGATGCCGGCATCTCGATTCAGTCAGCTGCAGCTGCAGCTGACTGTTGGAGGCAAGTTATTGGCCCCAAAGGATAGGGTGCGCAACTTAGGTGTCCTCCTGGATGAGTGGCTGTCGTTTGAAGACCATTTGACGGCCGTCTCCAGGGGGCCTTCCACCAGGTTCGCCTGGTTCGCAGTTGCGCCTTCCTTGATCGGGATGCCTTGTGCACAGTCACTCATGCACTCGTTACCTCTCGCTTGGATTATTGTAATGCTCTCTACATGGGGCTCCCTTAAGGTGCACTCGAAGGCTTCAGCTAGTCCAGAATGCAGCTGCGCGGGTGATAGAGGAGGTCTGCTCCCATGTAACACCTCTCCTGCGCAGACTGCACTGGCTACCTGTCGCTTTTCGGGTGCACTTTAAGGTTTTGGTTATGACCTTTAAAGCGCTCCATGGCTTAGGGCCTGGGTACTTACGGGACCGCCTACTGTTACCATATGCCTCCCACCGACCCGTACGCTCTCACAGAGAGGGACTTCTCAGGGTGCCGTCCGCCAAGCAATGTCGGCTGGCGGCCCCCAGGGGAAGGTCCTTCTCTGTGGGGGCTCCCACACTCTGGAACGAACTTCCCCCGGGTTTACGCCAAATACCTGACCTTCGGACCTTTCGCCGCGAACTGAAGACGCATCTTTTTATTCGCGCGGGGCTGGCTTAAATTTTATTGATTGTATAGTTTTATTATTAATTTTAAATGGGGTTTTAATTTCTATATATTTTAAAATTTTAGGCAAATTATAATAAGTTTTTTAATTCTGCATTTTATGGATTATTGTCTTGTTTGTTTTTATTTGCCTGTACACCGCCCTGAGTCCTTCGGGAGAAGGGCGGTATAGAAATCGAATAAATGAATGAATGAAATGAAATGAATGTTTAGAATGAAATGCAACCTTTACTCTTATTTCATTCATTTAGAAAAAAATGGGCATCGGTGTAATTTTTTTAGATCAACATACATACATGGTACCATCTATGCCTGTATTTTAAAACAGGGAACGGAGATAAGGGTTAGATCCATATCTGCATCTGGTGATCTCCATCAAAATCATAATTGTAAAACTTGTATCTTTAAATTAAGGTGTACTTTAGTGCTGACTCTTTCATTATTTGGGCTCAAAAGTACCTTTGTGAGAAGTCTCTTAATCCTGCTCCCATAGTAGAACAATTGAAGAAAAAAAAATGTTTTTATATTTTTTTTAAATCCCACCTTTATTATTTTTTAAATAATTCAAGGTGGCAAACGATACTCCAAAAGGTACTCCTTCTACCTTCTTTTTTCTCCATTACAACAACCTTGTGTTGTTGAATTGAGCTTAAAGAGAATTATTGGCCCAAAGTCACCCAGCTGGTTTCATGCCTAAAGAGGGACTACAACTCGCAATCTCCTAGGACTTAACCTGGTGCCTTAACCACTGGAACAAACTGGCTTAATTTATCTGGAATGGTAGTCAAAATTTAGTGACATGTCAAGTTTTAAGTGGATGATTAAACACACAAACACACACACATACAAATTAGTGGAGAGGAAGAACTGTGACACAAGATGTCAGAACTGTGGCTTGGAATCTGGCTGGGGAATTCTGGGAGTTGAAGTCCACACATCTTAAAATGCTCACCAGCTGATTTCTAAAATCCTGAAATTGCAACCTTTGCGTGTGTAGAAGAGACAGTAGATCCCTTGGTGATCTCTGAGCTTGGTTGTTTGCTTGCAGACATTTCATTCCCCAATTAGGTAACATCATTAGTGTTCTGTGGCTCTCTGTGAAATATGATGCTTGTATTGAGGGCATGGGTACATAATCATTAAATATTTGTGACCATGGTTCTTGTCACAGTTACGTGTTCTTTAATTCTTTTATACAGCTGGCACTTTTTATGGCAATCCTAGAAACTAATTTTGTATGAAATGCAAATCCCATCTTGCATCATGTAATGTGAGTATGCAGCTATGGCTTCACTGTGGAATGCAGTGCTTGTTCCTGAAACCCAAATAGCACTAAAAAGCCTGACTGAAGATTCCGCATCAATTTTTTCCTTTCTGTCGGGCAACAGGGAATAAAAGCCAGTAGTACTGAAGCTGCAGCTGGAACAGGATATGAGATGTAATTGGGAAAGGAGCAGGAGTGAAATCTACTTACCTTCCTTACTGGTTCGGAAGTGTACACGCCATGCGCATCACATGTGCGCGCAGACCTTCTGTGCATGCACAAAACCTTCTGCGCACGCACAGAAGGCAAAAAACACATTACTTCCTGGTTAAAACCAGAAAGTAACGACACCTGGACGTGTGGGTGGAGCTTTGCTCCGCCATCTCTACCGGATCGCCGAACTACCGGCCATGATCGCTACCGGATTGTGCGATCCGGTCTGATCCAGGAGCATTTCACCCCTGGAAAGGAAAATTATTCTTTCTTTTCTTCCAACTGAAGATAGAATGGTCCTGGAGTATTCCTTGCACAAACTGTTGACTATTTCTAGATATTGAGGAGAAGAAGAATGAGCAAAAATACACGAGAAGGATTATAGAAAGTCATGAACTTAAGACAAAAGAATGGTCCATCTGCTGATTGTTGCTGTTATGATATATGGATGTGAGATATGGATTCTACACAAGAGCCAGAGAAAGAAATGAGTTCCTTTGGAAGAAATCTGCTTGTATATATCTAAGAAAGCCAAAAGGACTCAAGTACTTTTAGTACTAGAGTCCTTTTGGCTTTCTTAGTTATAGGGAACCCAAGCACAAATATTGATTGAAACTCAGAATTCTAACTATTATGTAGGTTTGAAGGATTGAAGTAAAAGAGGAGGAGGAGGTGACAGAGAAGGAGAAGGAGGCTGATAGTGGCAAGATAGAATACTGAAAATTATAGGGATGTGCCTGTTAATACTGCATCACTTGGCAAGAGACAGACAGCTTGGAAAGTTTACATCCATAGAGTCCCCAAAGGTGAACTATAACCGAACAGAAGGTAATCATATAATCATCTACATAATGATATAATCACTGCCTGAGGGTGCTGTTTCCTTTATATTGGTCATTCACAAAGGTTTTGTTTGTTTATCCCCTTTGAATGTTCTCTTGTTTGGAAGGAAGATATATTCTATCTTTTTGGCTTTTATGTCTAAGATGACACATCCACTGGTTGTTCAGATTTTCTGGGACAAGGTATTATTACGATTAGTTTGCCATTCTGTTGTGTTTTACTATTTGAAACAGCCCTTTTTTATTCTTCTATCTGGTTGTGGTATCTTGTCCATCATTAACTGGAATCTGCCAATAGAAATCATTCAGAGCCTCTTTCTTGGGTTGGATCATGAGCTGATCAGTACTTTTCCAGGAACCCGATGCTTGTCTCAGTAGATATTACATGGCTGTTGACATTCCAGATTGTTATTTTCCTATCCCCTGCAGTTCTTTTCTATTATATTTCTTTTTGTGTGCATTCAGTTGTTCTTGAATCTCATGCTGGCCTTTTTCAGCCTATTTAAACTTTTTGTTCATTTATTCATACTTAGTGTAAGTTGACACAACGTGCACCTGCAAGCTTAAGCTGCTTAAATTCATAACTGCAAGGAGCATTTGCAGTTTGCTGTTCATATTTAGTAATAGGTAGTACATTCTAGCAAAGATAGCGGCCCTACAACAATATAGCCACTATGTTTCCTGTGTTGAACAAAATTGTACTTGGAAAAGCATATTTTAATAGAAATTACTCACATACATTATTCTCACATGAATAAAAGGTGATTGTGTTCCTTTATTGCAGTCAACGTCTCCCTTCCTATAAAGAAAATTGAAAATACAAGGGAATAAATTGAGAATCATGATTGGGCAAAGGAGGATAGGATGAAGTTAACAATTATTTAAATCAGATCAGTATTTAAAATTATGCTAAGCTGTCTTTCAGTATTTTAAATATTATTGTGTCAACCATGTATACATTGTGGAAGTATGCTGTCTTTTGCAGTATCTACTTTTTATTTCCATAATGCCCCGAAGAAACCTCATAATGAGGTTAAACTACAGTCAATTAAGCTGAGCTAAGATAAGCAAGTAAATAAAGTAATGAATCCATCACATTAACTAAAAATGGAGATTTCACCCACATTCCTGACTTCATTGTCACTTACTCATATCTGCTTTGCCACCTTTGACAATAGAAAGCTGTTTCAACTGTGTTTTTCAATGAATGAGAACATCAGAGGAAAAAACAACAACACTAGGCAGATAAATACAGAAGCAAAGGTGTGAGAGAAGAAATGAGAATGGGCACCCATTTAATGAATGATTGAATAGTTGGACTACCAAACAGAATCTAGCACGAATATCCTTTCATTAAGAAAGAGCAATAAAAATGTACAATTCTCTACCATAGTTTTCCACTGTCTATTTCCATTGTCCAGCAAACTGCAGAACATGCTGTATAATCTAAAGGGCTCAATATTTATTTAGTGGCTCTTTTTTCATGTTCTCCCCGAATTTTCCCTCCCTCTTTGTTTATATTTCAGTCAAATAAAAAGAATAAGGCTGCATGTTTTCCTAGTTAGAAGAAAAATAATTATTCTGGTGCTAAAAAGCTTTCATTTTGCATGGCTGTCTGCTGACAAGGAAATTTTCTTTTTCACAGGGAATTGAATGTTAACCACCTGCGAATTATAATGCTAAAGGCTCCAAATCATAGCACTTCATCCACCGATTAATGTTCAGAACATTACACAAAATATACATTGTTCCAGCCACAACGACAAAAGTGCATTCATTCCTTGCATCCTTATTTCTTGCTGAATTGAAATCTGAAGAAGGGGTTAATATGCACTATATTTAAGCATTCGTTTTTGGTTGTTTTGGATGTGTTTTCACCTTTGAAATTAGTTCAGAAGATCTCAAACCATCTTGGAGTGAATTTTCCAGCATCCAAGCAGAGAAAAAATTGTATTAGGTATCCCCAAGAAAAATAAAGACAACAAACAATTCAAAAAATTTAGCTGTTAAGACTTGATATAAGCTGATTTGAAAGGGATGATATTATGGCTACATAAATATTGGTTAGTATATCCAAACAAGCAACAGAACAAGACAGCTTGATTTGTTTGTTCCAAAGTCAAGCAGGTAATAGACTGAGCCAAGAGGATTCCTTCTTGCCTTGTTCATATACACATACTGTACATACAAGCATGCATAAACTGACACAAATTATAAAGTACAGGTGAAGGAAGCACCAGGAAAGAAGCTGTTGCTACTAAGAACATTTTCTCACAGTTTCTGAAGGAAACTGGACAAGACTCCGACTGAGCACATGGAAATATAAATCACATCAGTGGTGGGTTTCAAAATTTTTACTACCGGTTCTGTGGGTGTAGCTTGGTGGGCGTGGCATGGCTTGGTGGATGTGGCTTGGTGGACGTGGCAGGGGAAGAAATATTGTAAATTCTCCATTCCCACCCCACTCCAGGGGAAGGTTACTGCAAAATCCCCATTTCCTCCCAAGCAGCTGGAATTTTTACTACCGGTTCTCCGAACTACTCAACATTTCTGCTACTGGTTCTCCAGAACTGGTCAGAACCTGCTGAAACTCACCTCTGAATCACATCCTTGCATCACTTTGTAGTTACTCATTGCACATAGTCTCTATTTTTTTAATTTCTTCCTGCATTCTGGAATATTTCATTCCACAACTTAAGAGGTCTTAGATAAAATAGCAAGTGAAACCACAAAAACAAGGCTTCTTAAGAAAAAAAACCTTCAACAACTGTCAGAAAAATGTTCTTGAGGCAGTAAGATATAGAACCCAGGAAAATAACTTCCAGGACTAAAAGGCTGCCTCTCAGAAGAAAGGTTACTGAGAGAAACAGGAGAGCCTCCAAAGATGAACACAGCAAAAGGATTTATGTTTTTTCAAACACCTTGGCCAGAGAAAAGAAATGGAAAATCATTGATAGAGGAAGATACCATTATCAGTTTTAGAGGATCAAAGGCCGCTAAAAAATGTGGAAAATAAGTAGTGTCTTGATAGATTAAAAAAGATGAAAAAATAAAAAAGATGTTGAGACTCTAAAAAGAGTGCAGAGAAGAGCAACAAAGATGATTAAGGGACTGGAGGCTAAAACATATGAAGAACGGTTGCAGGAACTCAGTATGTCTAGTTTAATGAAAAGAAGGACTAGGGGAGACATGATAACAGTGTTCCAATATCTCAGGGGTTGCCAAAAAGAAGAGGGAGTCAAACTATTCACCTGAAGGTAGAACAAGCAGCAATGGGTGGAAACTAATCAAGGAGAGAAGCAACTTAGAACTAAGGAGAAATTTCCTGACAGTTAGAAGAATCAATAAATGGAACAACTTGCCTGCAGAAGTTGTGAATGCTCCAACACTGGAAATTTTTAAGAGAATGTTGGATAGCCATTTGTCTGAAATGGTGTAGGGTTTCCTGCCTCGGCAGGGGGTTGGACTAGAAGACCTCCAAGGTCCCTTCCAACTCTGTTATTATGTTATGTTATGTTATGTTATGTTATGTTATGTTATGTTATGTTATGTTATGTTATGTTATGTTATGTTATGTTATGTTATGTACAAGTAGAGAACCCAATTTTCTCATTTTTTTTCTGTGCGTTTTGTAACTAGAATAAGAGGATTTTTTTAATAGGCATTAAGTTTGTTTCACAAAATCCATATTTTGTGTATTTTCTGCCTGAATATAGTGGGAATCTGAGCTGATAATGTTCAGCAATAGTGATCAGAGGTCTCCTAATGTTTGAAGAAAAATCCAGGACCAGTTCCAAGCAGGGAATAAAATGGAGGCTGATTGGAAAGATTCTGTTTATTGGTGAACAGAAACAACACACACACGTGCAGTTCTGGAGAGCTGACAAAATGAAATTGAGAGTGGGTGGGTTTTATACTCTCTGAATTCTTATGGGGTCATATAGGGTTCATGGCTGTCTCTGCAGGCAAAAGGGGAAATGCAAATCCTAGATGTTTGTCTGAGTTAATCTTGCCAACCTTTGGCTTGTTGCTTATCTGAAGTTTCTGTCTGACCCAGTCTTTCTGAATGGATTACTAAATCTCATTTCTAAAAGCTGGTCTCCTCAGTTTCTGCTTGGAGCAGGGAGTCTGGGGCTGGTTTCTGCCTCCCTAAACATTTTTTCCCCATTTCTCCTTTAGGGATAAATATTCTATCCTGCCTTTTTTAATATTACCCAAAATATTTCATTCTCTAGGAGAGTGGGTGGGTGCTGACTTTCTATACTAGATACTGTAAAAAAGGGATTTGGGGTTTGCTCACTCCCATCATAGACCGCTCAGGGTCAGCATTAGGATCTGTCAGTGGTGAAATCTGAGCCGGTTTACTACCAGTTTGCTGGCTGCGCATGTGTGCTGCATGTGCATGGGAGGTGCGCAAGTGCAGTGCATGGCAAAAGTAGAACAACACGCGGGGAGGGGTGTGATCAGCTGTGGTGCGCAATCTTTGTTTTTTACTTTTAAAAGCATTTTTTTCCAATGTCTTCAGCAGAAGGGGTTAGTTCAGCAGATAGAAAAAATGCTTTTAAAAGTTAAAAAGAAAAGGCTCTGACAATCGCGTGACTCAGCTAGGCATGGGGGGGGGTAGGGATTTTTGCTACCAGTTCTCCAAACCATCCGCCGCCATCGCTACCAGGTCGGCCAATCCGGTCCGAACCAGGAGCATTTTACCCCTGGGAACTATACCTAGGAACCAACCACTTGAGAGCTATAGTCAGTTGCTAGCTAAAGTCAGGGGAAATTGCAGTGGGTGCATACTAAAAAAAGTCAAGATGGCAGCTGTGTCTGTGTGATTAATGCTCACCCTTTTTTACATGCAACATACATGGAAAATAAGTAATCATTTAATCACACAGTGATGGTTGCCATCTTGACCTTTGTGATTCTTTTCTATGGACCTTCCGGCTAATAACCATGGTTCCATAGCAGTTAGTTGGAAAAGGGAAAAGCTTAGATTAATTAGCTATCTCTCATGTCACTGGTCAATATGGAGAGCAGGTGTCAGTGCTGTTGTCTGATAATCAATTTATAAAGATTTTGGGCCAATAATTAGACAGCTTGACATGATTATCAGAAGCGCTGCTGTATAACAACAGACTGAATATAAAATGAGAACTGGGAACCATAAACACATTTGAAGAAGATGCTTTTCATGCACAGTTGGCCACTTTAAAAGTTTAATAACATTAGCGATTTAGTTATTTACATGCCATATGTGCTTAACTCACATTTCTAAAAGAAATGTGAAATATGTATTTAGAATTCAGTTAAATGAGCAAAATTAAATGAACATTTCTGAGCCTCTCTTGTGTGACCACCCTTCATATAACAAATTCTCCTTGACAAATGCAGTTTTCTAACAGAGAGAGCCAAATAATAATGTAGATTTGCAATGAAAGTATAATCTTGTTGAAGATTAAATTCAAAAATTCATTTGCTAAACTTCCTCCCCCAAATTTACATTTGTCTTAATGTTGATCTGGATTTAAAAACTAGTATTTAGTTCAAGAGATTTAGCCACTACCATTAAAATCAGTAGGAGTTTGGACATTTTTATAAATAGGGTATTCAAATAACTCAATCAAGTGGTTAGGGATGTCTTAAATCAGCACAATATCAATGTGATCCTATATAATCCAAGCAATGATCTCTCAAGAAAAAAATAAATAGCACAACACTGAAAAGAAGGTCTCAGAGCTTCCATGCTGGATTCCATCATGGATATCAATGGCTACAAATGCTCAGGCTTCTGATATGTCCATCAAACCAGATGATGAAAATCATCAGAGGAAGTAAAATGGCTAGTGGACAAAAATATTTATTTTAGAGATGTATCTGTTTCCACTTATGCTTTTAAATGGAATAATGGAAATTTCTAATATGTAAACCAGTGTTATGGAGGTATAAAGGTAACACTGACTTGTATCCAATATTTTTCCTATTTCTATCAATCATGCTATTGGGTACTAGTAATGACCTCATAATAGCAACTATGTAATAGCAATGCAACAATATAAGCCTGATCTCAAACTATTTACCACACAGGCAATATGCAATCTAGAACCACAACAGCACCATCCTTGCTAATCCAGCAAAAATGTTCAAATATATTGCCCACATATTATTTTAGGCTAGTTGAATTCATAGCCAATTATTTTTCTCTTCCATTAGGTATGTTTCATAAGATTTCCTGAGCTTTATCCAAAATACTGTGTAAACATGTTTTCATCACTGTAAAGAACTGTCGTAACAAACCATCAACTTTAATGCATAATTCTAAATCCTGGTTATTCTTCAGACATGATCTTGAATTCCCCTGGGTAAAGCTGTTATTACAACTTGGAAGAAGAAAAGAAAACATAGAAGTCCAAATAATGTAGGAAGCACAGTTGTTTCAAATCATTGCAATGAAGCAATCATAACAAAAAAATTCCTCAGAGAAAGGTTCCAATAGTTCATACTATATTGTAAACTAATGAGTACATTCACAGTACATGTGAACTGAATTTGAATAGTGACAGAAACAGGACAATGTTTTTCAATTGGCTGGCAATTCTAAGAGATGAAGTTCAACACATTTGGAGATCATAGTTTATTCCAAACTACAATTTCAAAAAAGCCAACTATGACCTTATAAACACAGACCTCTCATCTCTTGACTGGCAAAATTTGTTCTCAACTTGTATCACTGCTGAAGACCATTATAGAGTTTTCCTACTTGAAGTCAATAGAGTCATTAAACTTTACGTACCACAAACCACCACCAAAAACAGAAAAAACAAATTACCCATATCAATAAAAAAGCTTCAATCCAAAAAAAAAAAGTCCCTCTGGAGAAGAAACAAAAAGGGCTATGTAGCAAATTTCAAAAACCGCTACAGAAATATATTCAACTAAATAAAAATTGAATGCACCAATTACCACACCAAGCAAGAAGAAGACCTTCTGCGCACAAATTCCAATCATGCTTTTTATAATTTTGTGAACAACAAACTTAAAGTCTCGAGATCCATCCCACCACTAAAAGAATCTAACGGCAAAGAATATGATGAAACAGCTAAAGCAAACCTCTGTAACACATTCTTTGGCTCAGTCTTTGTTAACAGTAATGGCTCATACCCAACATTCCCCAATCGTACCAACAATGAGTACAACGACCTAACACATATAGATTTCACAGAAGATAATGTTGAAAAAGCTCTACGCAAACTGAAACCATCCCTATCTATTGGACCTGATGGACTATGTGCATACTTCTTAAAAAAGCTTTCCACTAATATAGCAGAACCCTTAAGCATAATCTTTGAAAAAGCTTTCACGATCAGTTCCCTTCCCAACTTTGGTCACTAGCCACGGTCATCCCTGTCTTCAAAAAAGGAGACCCCAGTCTAGTTGAAAATTACAGACCAATCTCTCTATGTTGCGGCACCTGCAAAGTAATGGAATCTATCATCAACCAATCCATTACTCTCCACCTAGAAACAAACAACCTACTCTCTAATAAACAATTTGGTTTCAGAAAAAAAATATCATGTAATTTACAACTTCTTCACTGCAAAAACATACGGACTACAAATCTTGATCAAGGCAAAAGCAATAGATGCAATTTACATAGACTTCTGTAAAGAGTTTGACTCAGTGGTACATGATAAACTTCTCCTAAAACTAAAATCCTACGGCATCTCAGGACCCCTCCACAATTGGATAACAGCTTTCCTATCAAACAGACAACAAGTCGTCAAAATTGGCAGTGCTCTATCTAGGGATAGAGCGGTATAAAAATATGAAAAATAAATAAATAAATAAATAAACAAATAAATAAATAAATCCTGTTCCTGTTAATAGCGGCGTTCCCCAAGGCAGCGTTCTTGGACCAACGCTCTTCATATTATACATTAATGATCTCTGTGACCATATTATAAGTAATTGTGTTCTCTTTGCTGACAATGTCAAAATATTTAACACCACCAACAATACAGCTACCCTTCAAAAAGACCTTGACTTTGTGTCAGAATGGTCAAAAACTTGGCAACTCCAAATCTCAACCAGCAAATGCTCTGTCTTACACATTGGAAAAAAGAATCTAAACACTAAATACAAGCTCGATGGACATTACCTTACAGATGACCCCACCCTGTCAAAGACCTTGGAGTTTTCATATCAAATAATCTAAGTGCCAAAGCCCACTGCAACTACCTCGCAAAAAAGGCTTTAAGAGTTGTAAACCTAATCTTGCGTAGCTTCTTCTCCAGAAACACTACACTACTAACCAGAGCATATAAAACATTTGCTAGACCAATTCTTGAATAAAGCTCGCCCGTCTGGAACCCATACCACATTTCAGACATCAATACAATTGAACGTGTCCAGAAATATTTTACAAGAAGAGTTCTCCACTCCTCTGAATACAACAAAATACCTTATACCACCAGACTTGAAATTCTGGGTTTAGAAAACTTAGAACTCCGCTGCCTTCGACATGACCTGACATTAACTCATAGAATCATCTGTTACAATGTCCTTCCTGTTGAAGACTACTTTAGCTTCAATTGCAACAATACACGAGCACACAATAGATTTAAACTTAATGTTAACCGCTCCAATCTTGATTGCAGAAAATATGACTTCAGAAACTGAGTTGTAAATGCTTGGAACACACTACCTGACTCTGTGGTCTCTTCCCAAAATCCCCAAAGCTTTAACCAAAAACTGTCTACTATTGACCTCACCCCATTCCTAAGAGGTCTGTAAGGGGCGTGCATAAGAGCACAAGCGTGCCTACCATTCCTGTCCTATTGTTTCCTTTCATTATATCCAATTAATATAGTTATTACATACTCATACTTATATATATGCTTATATATAGTATAGTTATTTCGTGCTTATGCTTATGTATAGTGTTGTGACAAAATAAATAAATAAATAAATAGTTGGACAAGGTTGAATCACACTATTGCCTACAATAGGACTGAAGTTTAATGGGCATAGCAATCTCTCTCCATAGCATTACTCCACAGCTACACCCCACTCATGACCTTTGGCAGTAAAGTCCCTTGCACAGGACTAAACAATGGCATTTAGAATTTTCTTCAGGAATAAAGTGACATTCCAGACATTTACCTAAAGCTTCTTTCACTGAGTGGAGTGGAGGATTTCTGACACAGTGTGATCCTTGTTTTATTGATTGTAATTGCTTTGGGTTGTTAAATTGTTACATTACCATTTTGTTTGAATTATTTATTTTAAAGCAATGTAATTTTTTAGAAAAAGGCCAAATAAAATTTTACTGTAGATAGCACAATGTTTCCTAATAACTACAGAACATTAGGAGGAAACAGGATAAAGAATATTGAAATATATCACCCACATATTATTTTAGGCTAGTTGAATTCATAACCAACCGCTTTTCTCTTCCATTAGGTATGTTTCACGAGATTTCATTACACAAAATAATCACACTCTGTAAACATGTTTTCACCACTGTTAAGAAATAATTTATGAGCAAAAGTTAGGAAATGATGGGAGGGAAAAATGGGGGAAAGTTTCATGAACCAACAGTCTCAAAGACATGGGCATAAAATGAATTTTATAGTAATAGCAATCACTTGGTTGAACAAATGCAGAAATGCATTGCTTAGATAAGTTATATGGGCCATCTTATTTGAGAAAAGAGAAATGGAACGCTTTTTGAAAATTCTTCCAGTTACCTGCAATCTACCCCTTACTATGTATGTCACCTTACCTTTTGATCTTATGCAGAGTTAAAAACAGGATTACATATGGGATCTTTCTTCACTGGTAAGTGAATGCTATGCAGAGTAGACACCAAACTATGCTTGCATTTTATTTGCTGTGTCCATTGCCAATCTCTGTCCTCTCTTTCTTGCATCTGTTGTGACTCACAGTCTAGTTGCACGCCCTGATTCGTGAATGGACCAGTTCATTATAGGCCAGTCAATTGATTTCCTGATCTAGCTTTGCTGTTACCCACCCACCCCCTTTAACTACATGCCTCATCAGCTTGGAAGAAATCTACTAGTCAAGGAACTACATCTAGAACGACAAGGACCAAATGACAAAACTCTGCCCCAGCTTTTTTGTTTAGTTTAGTCTGCCTCTTCTCCCACTTGAATGCCTCCCAAGTAAAAATCAGGTACAATAAAGAAAATTACAGGGGAATAGACTTAGACTTAGAATAACGTTATTGTCACTTTAAATGTACACTAATCGGCATACATTAAAATGAAATTTAGTTGCATACAGCTCTCAAAGGGTCACCACCTCTGATATACACTAAATAAACATGACTAAATAAATAAAAAATATGCATATACCCACATATATATTATCCAGCAAGTGAAATACTGTAGCCCCAGAGAGAAGGGAGGCAGATTGCATAAATTGCACAAATAGCTAGATGTACTAGAGTAGAGAACTGAAAATGGCCAGCTGCTGGCCAACTATACTGCTTGTTTTATACGGAACAGGGTAGTAATTAAAATTGACAAATATAGAAAAAGTACCAAATAAGCAACAAAAGTCTAGTTTAACATTCCTCCATTTATTTTGGGAAGTGCAGAATAACTCAGAAAGCTAAAACTGCCCAAGGAGCTGCTGCTGAATCTACAGAAGAACTATTGAGTCTGGCATCTGCACCTCTATAATGGTCTAGATTGGTTCTGCAACCCAACAAGACAGACACAGACTTCAGAGGATAATTAGAACTGCAGAAAAAACAATTGCTACCAAACTGCCTTCCATTGAGGACCTGTATACTGCATGAGTCAAAAAGAGGAATGTGAAAATATTTACAGACCCCTCACATCCTGGATATAAACTGTTTCAACTCCTACCATCAAAACAACTCTATAGAGCACTGCACACCAGAACAACTAGACACCAGAGCAGTTTTTTCCCAAACGCCATCACTCTGCTAAACAAATAATTCCCTCAACACCGTCAAACTATTTTACTAAGTCTGCACTACTATTAATCTTCTTGTCATTCCCATCAGCCATCTCCTCCCACTTATGATTGTATGACTGTAACTTTGTTGCTTGTATCCTTACGATTTATATTGATACTGATTGTTTCCTGATTCCTTATTTGTACCCTATGACTATCATTAAGTGTTGTACCTTAGAATTCTTGATGAACATATCTTTTCTTTTATGTACACTGAGAATATATGCACCAAGACAAATTCCTTGTGTGTCCAATCACACTTGGTCAATAAAAAATTCTATTCTATTCTATTCTAAATTCCCAGAATGAGGAAAAGTGGAGCTGTTGTATTAAAAGGTAAAGATTATTTTACTTTTCAGCTGTAAAAACAACCGTTCTTATGATATCCATAACAGGTCAGCTCATTCCACCTCCGAGGTAATAGTCAACAAAGCATTAGAGATCTTATTTATCTCAAAGCTGTGATGGGATAACATCAGCTCAAGGGAGAAAATATTATTTAAACCCTGTAGATTTAATGTTGCCTTAATGCTGGGGGGCCGTTTTCCCTCATAGGATGAACATAACAAGAGGGCAACGCCATAAATTCAAGGGGAAGATTGGGGTTGAAAGAGCATGATACTACTGTATTAAAAGTGTGAATAGGGATATGACCTTACACAGGATAATGAAAGCTAAAGGCATTTCAATGAGCGCGATCAGAGTGGAATAGTTGAAGCAATGGTAATATATAGAGCTGTGGTGGTGTAGTGGTTAGAATGCAGTATTAAAGAGTAACTCTGTCCAAAGCCAGGAGTTCGATCCTGATTGATGGCTCAAAGTTGACTCAGGCTTCCATCCTTCTGAGATCGGTAAAATGAGGACCCAGATTGTTGGGGGCAATATGCTGACTCTATAAACTGCTTAGAGAATGCTGTAGAGCATGATGAAGCGGTATATAAGTCTAAGTGCTATTACTATTGCTATTGTGAAAACTGGGCCAAAAAAAAAAAGGAAATAACATGCTTGATTACTTGAGCACTCAGGAAAATTGGTCTACTTACCATTTTTTTCTTTTTAATATAGATGTGAAATATAAAGGATGCCAGGCACTTATTTGGTGCAGAAATACATGGAAGAGGAACAAAGGGGAAAAGCAATGGCATATATGAACAGTACAGAGATCCTTTATTAATATTTTATAACAGAAATGCAAAGCAATTTATGATGATGGTGATTTTGTGTTATTCATGGCCTCATGTATTTGTCCAATAAAATATCTTTGCTTCTTTATTTCACACTTGCCTTCCAATTAAATCTCCTTTGAGTTACAACTATATTTTATAAAAATATATATATGTTGTAAGCCACCCAAAGTTATGTAAGATGGATGACCACATTCATATTTTAAATAAATAAATAACCAGATTAATGGTTTTCAGCATTAAATTTCAGTTTTAAACTTGGTTGTCTTTTATATGGATTTGCTAAGTTGCCTTAAATTATCTGTCGAGAGCTGTTAAAAAAATCTTGTTATCATTTGTTGTTATTTCTTACCCATTATCTTGAAATGGCCAACACTCTATTTAACCTTGTAAATTTGAATATCTAACAACTGTCTAACAATACTTGATTTTTAACACTCTGATGACCATCTAAATATTCAAACTACCCCACAGCTAAGTAGAAGAGAGAGTGATAATACTGATGTTTTAATATTTTTGTAATTTAACTCAAGATTCACCTCACACTGTGAATACAAAAAAGATCTTATGGCACCTTAAAAGCTAGGCTCTACCTCAATGGATGTGTGTGTGTGTGTGTGTGTGTGTGTGTATGCCGATTAGTGTACATTTAAAGTGACAATAATGTTATTCTAAGTCTAAGTCTATCCCCCTGTAATTTTCTTTATTGTATCTGATTTTTACTTGGGAGGCATTCAAGTGGGAGAAGAGGCAGACTAGACTAAACAAAAAAGCTGAGGCAGAGTTTTGTCATTTGGCCCTCATCGTTCTGGATGTAGTTCCTTGACTAGTAGATTTCTTCCAGGCTGATCAGGCATGTGTGTATATGTATATATACATACATGTGTGTGTGTGTGTGTGTGTGTGTGTGTGTGTGTTTTCGTAGGTTTTCATGGGTATAGGTATGTAGGCCTTGGCATATTCGGGTCTTTTCTTGTGTAAGGTTGAGTATCTTGGCGACGCTTCAATGAGGTCTCACTCATCATCTTCAGGCAGGTGCTTTTGGCTTCGTGCTTCTGTGAGCAAACCAGAAGCTCACAGAAGCACGAAGCCGAAAGCACCAGCCTGAAGATGATGAGTGAAACCTCATCGAAACGTTGCCAAGATACTCTCAACCTTACATGGGAAAAGACCCAAATATGCCAAGACCTACATACATATATATACATATATACATATATACATTGTCGTGTCCCACTCCTCCGCTGATGGCTGGGTCGGGGAAGTCCGTATCAAACGTGCCTCTGCAGTTCTGCCAAAGTCCTATCAGAGTTCTCAAGGCAGGCAGGAGACCAGGAAGTGACTTCAGCAATCCAAGTTAGACTTTGCCTGACTCAGAGAATGCCAGAAAGCAGATCCTTTATATAGGCCATGGAGTGTGGCTCCATGACTCAGCACTTATCCAGGCCTGTCCCTCCCTTCCTTTTGCTGATGTCGCCTCTCAACTCTCCAGAAGCGAGGATCTCTCCAGCTTCCAGCTGTTGGCAATCCTAGCTCATGACTGGCCTCACATTCTTCAGGCTCACATGCTGTGGGGGAGGGGTTTAGTTGCTCCGTTTGCCTGGGCATGGTGCCAGGACTGGGGGCTGAAGGCACGTCAGGCCCTTCGTCTTGCTCGGCCTGTCCGGGCATGGTGCCAGGGCTGGGGCCTGGAGGCATGCCAGGACATTCTTCCGAATTATCAGCGTCCGGCAGGAGATAAGAGGGGCCCGGCTGCGGCAGGGGGAGCGGGCGAGACACAACATACATATACATATACATATACATATACATATACATATACATATACATATACATACACACACACACACACACACACACACACACACACATATATATATGTAGGTCTTTGGTTGTTCGGGTTTTCTCCCGTGTAAAATTGGAAGTATCTTGGCGACGTTTCGACAAAGTCTCATTCGTCATCTTCAGGCTTCAGCTTCGTGCTTCTGGGAGCAATGTGTGATCGCAGCTGTGTGAAACTGTGTGAAGCTGCGATCACACATTGCTCCCAGAAGCACGAAGCTGAAGCCTGCAGATGACGAATGAGACTTCGTCGAAACATCGCCAAGACACTTCCAATTTTACACGGGAGAAAACCCGAACAACCAAAGACCTACATACAAACACCCGTGAAAACCTCAGAAAATATATATATATATATGCCAAATAAAGATTATATATATAATAATAAATAATAAATGTATATATGTATGTGTATATACACACATACACAATATTTAATCTTTATTTGGCAAATAGATGTACATAGATGGGCAGAGAGGAAAATGAAATGTTGATAATTTGAATGGTAATGAAATGCAAGATGTACAGACTGTGACAATTCAATTAAAAGTTAAATGTATGCAAAGAAAACACAGCAACCATTGGAAACTTCAGTAATTGGTGATAAAACCACTGTTTTAGAATAGCTTAGTAAATTAATGATTTTAGTAGGATAGAAAACCATTGTTTCTGCTGGATTAGGAATTTGCTATACTTCAATATATCTAATTCAATTATTTCATTTTGGAGTATCCTTTTTGAAACTCTCCACTAAAGAGTTCCATGTTTCAAAGCGACAGAGTGTATTAGAAACAGACATTTTCATTTACTTATTTTAAATATTGCCATTTCTAATGTCAGATTTGGAGCCATTTATTCTTTTGTGATGCCTCTGACCTATTTGTCCTTGATTGAAGGCAAAATGGCATTGGAATAAAGAAAACAAGTTCCTAAGTGGTAGACTGATTATTAGACATGTGACAGAATTGTCAAGATGTGTTTGGGAACAGAATTTGCCTCTATAATTAGCCAACACAACCCTTAAAACAGATGATGTTCCAGCTTTTCTTTTCATAGAACTAATATAGTAAGAAAATAGAAAAAGTACATATCAGGACAGTAGAATGTTTTCTATATTTTGCATTTTATGTCACTTTGGACTATTTAGCCCATTATTAAAACTTGTTTGCACATTATGGATTACCAGTATTAACCTGAGATAGATAGATAGATAGATAGATAGATAGATAGATAGATAGATAGATAGATAGATAGATAGGAGAGCGTATTTCTACTTTTGATTAAAAAACAATGCTTTTGTAATATAGTCAAAATGTTGCTACGTACAAAAGAAAGGAGATACTGATAGATTTAGAAAAAATCCAAGATATTCATCAATAATAATTCAGCAGGAAATATCTATATGAGTAGGATTTCCCAAAAAACATCCCGTGTGTGCTACCTAGTGTGTGCTAGGTAGACTTGAAATACTGCTGAAGGTATATTAATGAAAAATCATGCAAGAAGGTATGACTGATGTCCTGGAACAGTAAAAGATGGATTTCACATGACAATAGTTTACTTTGTGTCTTGAGATTTTTTTTGGTCTAACACTAGACCAAAAAAAATCTCAAGACACAAAGTAAACTATTGTCATACTACTTGTTCTGTCCCCTCCCAGCCTCAGCCACGCGAGCTGGCTAAACGAGCCAGTAATTGAGTTCACGGCTGCTATCAGTCCTGGCAGGGGATCTGCAGCTGCCTGCCAAAGTCTCCCTTATCTTGGGGTTGCCGGGCAACCAGAAAATCAGCAATCCAGGCCGAATGTTCAGCTCAATTCTCCACGAGTCAAAGAGTTCAGCTCACTTCTCCACGAGTCAAATAGTTCAGCTCAATTTTTGCTTGTCACGGAGCAGAAGAGCAGCCAGGGCTGCTTTTATACTCTGTGGGCTGTGGCTGCGTGACCCAGCACTCTCTAGGCTTGCCCCACCCCTTCCTTTGTTGTAGCCGCCTCTCATATCTCCGAAACCTGGGATCTAGCCAGGCCTGATTGTCAGCAGCCAGGTCTGGAGGTGTGGCCTGGGGGGAGAGTCAGGGGACGGAGACCTCGTTATCTCCTCCACCTGGCCTGCCTCTGGCTCCTGGAGCTTAGCCAGAGGAGCCGGTGCTCCAGAGGTAAGTCCTGCTGGCCCTTCCCCCTCACTTTCCGAGTCACTTTCTGGCAGGGGGCCTGGCTTGGGGGGCACAGACACAACACTACTTAAATTCTTGTTGTCATAATTCCAGAAAATCCCCTCGCCAAGTAAAAAATCCAAAGCAGGCATCTTTCAAAGTTCTTTTACTAGGCTAGGTAAACTGGCATATCTGGGAAAATCCGAATCTGAGAGGTCCGGGTTTTCCCACAGTAAATCAAAAACCACCCCCGACTCCTCTACCGATCAGTTGGCTCTAATTGCCAACTGTCCCATCTCAAGACATCATTCCGACCACTCCTTCTCCAGCTGCAGGATCGGCCTGACATTGACAGCAGGAAGAATGTTATTATGTCTAATGGCAACCCCTCTACTAAATCCCCTCTCCTACTTTCCCACGCATGAGAAAGTGGCAGCACGGAAGCTTCTGGCCTAGTATGGCTTCCAAAGCTGACACTTGTGTCTGCTTGATTGTTTATAATATTCAATTCTGCAAAACACTTCAGCACAGGATAACACAAATAAACGTACTTCAGATTGGATAATTAACAGATTATGTCCAAAATCCAGCACCCATTATTTCCACTGGATTGAAATTTGGCAGTTGTTGCCAGTTTAGTGCTGCCGTGCTGCAGCATTTAGTTGCAGTCATATGATTGTCATTTCCAATGCTTTCTGACAGCTTTCTATGAAGTCACTGGGAAAGCCGACAGGAAATTGGAAGCTGTTCCCACTTCCACCACTTTTTGCACACCCATGGTCATTCTGTTCTGTTTTTGGATAAGGAAATATCCCTGAAACAATGACCAAGAGTTTACAGGTTATCTGGTATTCCACTAAAACTTCAAAATAAAGCTTTTTTTTCTGTTTAATGAAAGCTGTCTTTTCAGAGTATCCACTTGCAATATTATATTGCATTGGACTTACACAGGAGAGTCAAACAGCTTCTTAGATTTATCAGTGAAAACTGTTGCTTTAAAGTTGAATTAGACTAATCCATCACTACAGTTAGCTATTCCTCTAATGATATATTAGTGTAATAATCTGAGCGAGGCACAGTGATGATATATTACTCAAAAGATGGCATCATTTATGGAAGTAAGATTCCAGGAAACTGTTCAGCATAATTACAGCCTTTTGGCTGACTTTTACTAGAAATAAAGTCAGCCAATATTCACAATATAATAGCATCTGCTTTCCTAAAGTGAGAGTAGTGACAATCAAAAGACAGATTTCTCAGTATGGTTTAGTTGCAAGAGATTGGATTATTCCTTCATTTTGAAGAAATAGATCAAGTCATTGATCGAGAGATATAGTAGGGAAAAACTGCTTTTCATACCATCACCCACTTCCTTTCTCTTTTAGACCCATGCTTATTTCAAAAGTTTTCTATTGGATATTTAACATTCTGCAGCTGTAGGAAAGTGTGTCTGAAATTGCCATATGCACTGAATGGAAATGTTCCATCATGCTTGTATACCACTAGGGTCAAAGCTGTGTTATATTAGCTTGATTGATTGACAGAAGTTTTCTAAAGCTTGAAATAACAAACTGTTGCTATTGGAGAGATAGGTTTTTGCTACTGGACTATGTCTATCCCTTAAGTATCTCTGTTTCAGTTAAAGTGGATATCTGCAGGGAATTGGTAGAAGAATTGGAGGTGCTGAACAGTCCCCAGTTGGCTGTTTATCTTCATGGAAAATCTGTTGGGAGCTGTATGCTGGGGTTAGAATGATGCAAGGGGCTAGGAGAAGAGCAGGCTTATCTAGAAGGTGGGGTTAAATATGTCATCAGTTTGGAGTCATTGCACTACCACAAGAGACCCAAGTCCAGTCGCCCTTGAATTCTACTCTTATCTAGCGTCAATGTACCTTTGGCTGTTAGTTATCTAGGTTCTTGTGTATAGGTAGCAATAATAAACTCTTCTCTGATCTAAACTCCACAAATGTTCCTGGTTATTCATGCCTAACAGGTGAGTTTAAAAGGTAGTGGGGTCCAAACCAAAAAATGTTAAATAGGTAGTTCACTTTTTCCCCCCTGAGACATACCTGAGGAAAATCCCTCCTCTTCGTTTTGGTAGTGGATTCTTTTATTTCAAGATGGGAAGTGCTGGACCTTTTTTTCTCCTGTTGTCTTTTATAATTCATTAAATACACATAAAGATTTATTAATGCTCATATGCCATAGCACAGGGGTGTCAAACTAGCAGCCGTGGGCTGGGTGCGTCAGGCGCAGGCCCCACCCACCTCAGTTCCACGAAAGGGAAAAATATCATGAAATGTCATGTGACAGCAATGTGACTTGGCAAGTTTGACACCAGTGCCATAGCAGAAAGGAATTATATAAGCAAAAACACGGACTTCTCTTTCCTTTCCTGCATGATTAGGGGATGGTATTAATTATGGTTCGATAAGAAACTTTGCATCCTTTTAAGAGTATTTTGAGTTACACCAATTGTTGTTATTGTTGTAGTTGTATGACCTGTGTAAAACACCAATTGTTTGGGAGGTTTTTCGACCACAAGAATTAACAATTTCATTTTGGCACAGATTTCCATGGATTGCAATCCATTCACAAGTTTATAATAAAATAAATGTCTTTAAGATACTTTAGCAGCAATAGGTTGACCATTAGTCATCTGGAAATGCTACATCTTTTTCTGCTCTATCTTCATTTGCTCTTCTACATCTTCATTTGATCAATCATCAAGTAAAAATGTGAAAAGTTAAAAACTGAAAGAAGAAAACATTAAAGAAAATTATTTCTGGAGGCCTAAAATTAAAAGCTAAAAAGGGAGATAGAAATCTGAGACATAGTATAGGTAAGAGATGTTGGAACAGAGAATGAGAGATACTGAAAGTATGAATCATGAAGGAAAAGATCTCCAGTAAATTGCAAACTGTGCTAGGTAGCAAATCCAACTCATTCATGGCTTATCTTTTTTTTTCTATTGTTGCCATCTTCTAATGAAGTGTAATATAATAAAACATTATATAGTATTTTTACCACTTTTGTTATTATATTAATAGAAAAGTAGGATAAAAATAATTTGTAAATAAAGCCAAAATTTTCATAATGGAAGGTGGCAATGTTTTCATTCTGCATGTAGTTTTTGAAATTATATAGCAAAAGTTATAGGGCTTCAAAAGCAAGAATATCAGATTTGGAACTACATTTTAAAGGGAAGGGTCTGGACGAGGAGTTTGAATTGAAAATGTCTATTACATTAGATGTACCTATCAATTGTTGCGATATGAGCAATTATATGTTAGAGATCCTAACTTGTATAGAATATCATGAGCAAGATTGGGCTAAAACTGGCATGAGGTTGTGGCATACTGGGCAAAACATGCCCATATGGGCTGTAATCATACCCTCAACTATTACAGGGAATGCAATATGGGATTTGGGACAATTAAGTTGGTAACCTACTTTATTCTTTGCTTTTCTTACTAGAAAGCATTACATGAAAACATTGATTGAGTATAACTATGATGGGCAGTGTAGATCAGTATCTGTGGGCCTATTTGAAATATGAAAGATTCTGAGTAGAATGTAAGATGTGTATACCAGTAGTGGGTTTCAATTTCAGCCACTACCAGTTCGCTCAGGGGGGTGTGCACACTCGCATATGTGTGACACTTCTGCACAGAGACATCTGGGCGGGTGGGTGGAGCCTCCCGCTGCTGCCACTACCGGTTCACCTGATCTGGGGCGAAGTGGTAACAACCCACCACTTGTGTATACAATGAAGATTAAAGAAAGGCAAGCAAAGGAAAAAGAGAAGTGTTTGTGAAATTACAAGAAAGATGAAAGGTAGAATTGGTCTAATCTGTTGTAGTGGAGTTCAAAAACTTGTATGTAAATGATGGTGTACATTTATCATGAATTAAAGGGCTAAACGATTTGTTAGAATCTTAGATTGTTCTAGGTGGTATTATGTCAGTGTAGGAATGCATAGATTCTTTGATGTTTCACTACTGTACTACATTCATCAAACATGCAGATGATGCCATGCAGTTGGTGGTGAACCTGAATATGTATATATGTCACTAGATACATTTTTCTATCTAGACAGAATGTTTTCTAAAGATATGAAAATTGAGTGAGAAATGTTAAGATGGATGGAAACATAGTGAGTAATATAGGTCCATTTTGAAGAATGAAAGTTTGTCAACAGAAGCAAATATGAGAGAACATGAAGGATGTTTTTAACCCACATTCTTGTATGGAAGTAAAAGAAGGTTGATAATAATAATTGAATTCAATTGGAATTGAAGTGTATGTGATCGAACAAATGGGGACAGGAATGAAGGAACCATAAAGTAATGTTAACTCAATAACAAAAATGCAAGTGTTTCCCATCCTGTCCTTATGCATAGCAACTTCTTCATGTATGGACTTCAGTACCCAGAATTCCCCATTATCTAGGAGTTGAAGCCTATAGATACAGAGATTGCCAAGTGCAAGAAACACTGGACTAGACAAACATTTCTCCTAAACTAGAAGGAAGAAGTAACTATCTAATAATGATAGGTGTTTTTCAAAATTATCCATTGGGGGAAGAGCAGTGACATGCAGAATGAAGAGATCCATTTGTTGCTGAAAGAGGTACAGACATACAGCTCCTCGCTATTACTAATCACAAGATCGTAAGAGTAAGCAAAAGTGACTCCAGAATTGCCTAAGCTGTCCTCTTAGGATTGTTCCTGCTCTAAATAAAGTTATTGTCTAAGGCAGCAGATGGTATAGCATGAAAATTCTATCAAAAAGTTGGAAAACAAAGTGTTTTGATCTACCAATCAATTTGGAAGCCATTTTTTTCTCCCATTAGGTAGACATTGCATGGAATAGAATATGCCTTATGGTTCATGCTTCAACCCTCTAAAGAACCTGCGCCTCACCCCTACCCCAAGAATATGAATTGAGGCCTTGTATTTCCCTCAATTATGCACTAAATGCCATTCTGTGGCAATTTCAACTCTTGGGGAACAAGTTATATTATATTATGATATAGCCTAGTACATTTCTCTGGAAAAATAATATGAGCCCATGTGTTGATGGGAAAAAATGTGGTTTCTAGGGACAAAATGAGGTGTTTGGTTTTTGTTCTGAAGAAAGAAAATTATTCTTTAGAGAGCAAGGAGATTAAAACAAAATATTTGTTGTGCCAAGAATGAATTTTCTTTCAAAATGTTTTTCCCCCCCAGGAAGCAATGCTCTTCAGCCAGTTGCTCTCGGCTTAGAGTGTCTCATCAGTCTACCCAGCTGCTGACTAAAGTATGTTTAGTTATATACAAGCAAAATAGCATATGGTTCAGCATCAGTTCATGGACTCAGTGAACGTGTGAAATAAGTTCCAAGTTTATTCTGTGTTTCAGCATTCATGTCAAGAACAGCAAATTACAAGATGCATCAAATTAAAGACCTGTCTCAAACGGGATTATATATGTTTAGCAGTGGCATTTCTAATGAGAAGCTTGGGGACTTAATGTTAGAATAAGTTTTAGATTTATTATATCGATTTTATAAGGAAATGGGAAGTTGCAAAATACTTAAGTTTAATGAACAATAAAAAGGCAAGAAATTAGTTTGATAACCACACTTATTGCAAAATGCAGTCTCTGAAGAGAACAGTGGTATACTTCAGATAATAAATAGGAGAAATAGCATGTATGAACTTTTATGAGCTCTTGCTCTCTTTCTCTTTCGCTCTCTTTCTGTGTATGTGGGTGAGTGGATGGTATGTGTGTGAATGGAGTGGGAACAGGAATTTACTGGGTCAACTAGAGGTGGTATCATTATCTTTGAATAGCTATTTGAACTAAATAGCCATCAAGAACTGTCAAGGTTTATTTCCCAAGCTGCTCTCGTCAAGCATTTTGATGAATTCATGACAACTTGACAACAAATTTAATTTCTTGTTTTGCCATGGAGTATCCTCAATGTGTCATTAACAGATTTAACAGATTAACAGAGTTGGAAGAGACCTTGTAGGTCTTCTAATCCAACCTCCCACCCAAGCAGGAGATCCTAAACCATTTCTGACAAATGGCAGTCCAGTGTCTTCTTGAAAACTTCCAGTGATGAAGCTCCCACAATTTCTAAAGCAAGTTGCTCCACTGGTTGATTGTTCTCACTGTCAGAAAATTTCTCTTATTTCTAGGTTGAATCTCTCCTTGTTCAGTTTCCACCCATTATTCCTTGTCTGGCCTTCAAATGCTTTGGAAAACAGCTTGACCAACTACTCTCCGTGGCAGCCCCTCAAATATTGTAACACTGCTATTATGTCTCCCCTGGTGCTTCTCTTATCCTTCTCTTATTGCTCTTATCTTTTGAAAACAATGGCTCTTCATTGGTGAAGGAAGTTTGTCACTTCTTGCATTTTCAAGTGTGGTGGATCCATTTTGTTTTGGAAGCACACAAGATGCTGGAGCGAATATACCTGTTGCCTTAATACTAAATGGGAGACTATTGTTGTTGCCCAACCGATAGAAGTAGCATTATTCTAGTACTATTTCAAACATCCTGATATTCTTTGGAATAAGCATAGAAGTGGGATTTCTGGGGAAGGAAAGGTGAACTGAATTTGACTCTGTGAAAAGAGAAGCTGACAACCATGGCAGAATAAAAAGCTAGTGAATAGATTGGCTTTTCATAAATCCCTCTATACACAAGGAAGAAATTGGAGGTCACTGCTCCAGACATCTACTCCTCCCAAGGACAAGAAAATGGTCCCCAGTGGGTTTAGAGCCCTGGGAGAACAGAGAACAGCCATCTTGCTCAGTTATCAAATCATTTGAAGGACCCTGGATTTGCATACTCCCTTTTCTAATCACTTTTGGAAATTGCTTTTCAGCTATTAGGAACATTTTGGTTGACAAGGTTTTTCCAGCACCAGATCAGTATCCTTCAATCCTTAGTGAAAGAAGTTTTAAATACAAAATTAAGGACATTTTTTTCTCTGAAATAAACAGCAAAAGAGTAATTAAAACTTTCATTTTAGAAAGTAACAAATGCACTAAGGGTCCAGATAAATTTGAAATAATATTTTGGAATTAATTAGAGAGAATCCTTCCCTCAGGAAAATGCTTTTGACTTGCAGTCTTTTTTTTTTAAACAAACAAACAAACAAACATAAGACTTTAAAAATTGGACACCAGTAGGAACTAGAAGAACCTAAAGTTTATAATTTAAAGAAAAAGAAGACTCAAATTCAACTTACTAATACAGAACAAAGCAAAATATTTTAACATTGAATATATTGAAGGATATTTTGGACTAACAATTGACTAATTTTAAGAGTATCTTCCTCCATAGATAGAATATACTTAAAAGATGCTCTGGAACAGAAACCAGTATTACCTGTCATGACTGAGACTGATTTGACAGTGGAAATGACAGGCTCCAGGTGTTTTGTAAGAAGGGACAAAGAAAAAATGAAAAGAAATAAAGTTTTAGGACATTATTTAAAGGGTTTAAAGGTGAAAACTGTTAGAAAGGATCCATTTATTTGTTCAAGTTTAAAAGAGATACGATTTTATTTCTGGTAACCCTTAATAGACTTCTGCCAACATCAAGACTGAAATGATAAGATTTAATGATTTGTTTATAGATAAGAGATGGGATATGTAAGAAGAGTTTATTTGTTATATTTTAAGAGAAACTAATAAGTTATTAAGATTGTGTATGCTTGGGTGATAAAAGAAAAGTCACTTCTTTTTATATTTATTTTCTTTTTATTATATTCCTATTTTTTCATTCTTTCCCATTTTTCTTTCTCTATTTTCTTTTCTTCACTATTTTTTATTTTCTTTTTTAGTTTGTATTAGTCATCATTGTTGTAAATTGTAATCTTAAATAAAATTACTTTGCATAAATAAAGAAATAAGTAAAGATGTAAAGGACATCTTTTCCTTTTAATTCCAATACATTCATTATTTGGATGCTATAATGAAGGCTAATGTGCAATTTTTATTCCACCACCCATCCCAGGGCTTTCAATTTTATTCAGTCTTCTGGGGTCAACAGGGTATCCTACTCCTTCCACTTAGAAGAATAAAATATCTATGATGTCAATTGTGCTCTCTGAGTTTGGTTGTTTGCTTATAGACTTATTTCTAACTAGGTAATAGAGGCCCACGTGTGATAGGCAGTATAGAAATTTGGTAAATAAAATCAATTATCAGTGCAAGTGAGTGGGCTTATTGAAAATGTTACCTAGTCGATATTACCTCATACTGATGATGTTACTTAGTTGGGTAATGAAATGTCTTCAAGGAAATAACCAAGCTGAGAGAGCACCAAATATTTCACAGTTCAACCTGAGTTATATACTCCCCTCTTTTGGAAAAAAAAATCTGCCTAAACTATCTGAGGATTATAACCAAAAAGTTCAAGCAAATTGGAGTATGATTATAACTTAGATTGTAATATCCTTAACCAGACAAGTAAAGGTATTATACATCAATGCAAGTGGAACAATGGAAATGTAAAGAGCACATAGCAGGCCTCTCAAACTAGGCATCCTCCAACATGAACTACAATGCCCATAATTATCACCAATAGGGTTACTGAGTTGTCTGAAAGTCTTTAACTGTGAGAAGGAAGGAGGAATACACTGCTTTTAAAATATGTAACAGGAGAAAAGGGTGGCACTTCTGTGTGATAATAAAGCTGTAATGAACTTATTCCAGTTTTTCCCAAACTATTGGAAGCAGGAATATTTGAAGGACATCAGAAGTAGGTTTTTTGCCAGTCTAATACCAGCAAACCAGCTGTGAAGTTTGAAATGGAAACTATAGCAGGTCAACACCACAGTGAATATCAAAGTAGCTGTGTGAATTCTGTTTCATGAAATAAAATTATATTTGAATAGGACAGTTCTTTCAAAGAATAGCATAACAGAGAAAACTGGCCGGTTTTGTAGCACAGGCTTTAGAAATATGTGATTTTTTTTAAAAACTGTTCTGAGAAATCTGGTTCTACGGAGGTCCTTAAAAAATAACCTGATTTTGCTTTTTGCTGAACATTACACCTGAAAAGAGATGAAAAGAAAGGATGAAAGAGATTATACATATTGCATAGCTATTCCTAGGAATGGTAGCTGATATCAAGCTGGGCTCCAGGTCTCTAAATCCAAACATTACAAGTCTAATATTTTGTATTCTGTAGGAGCTGATCAGAAAAATCAGCTACTATAAAAAGATGGAATGCTTTCTTCTTGCAGCTGGGAGCTCTTCTGTTTAAGCACTGTGTGGTTCCTTATCTATACAATATATTTGTGGCCAAAACATTTAACTGCCGGACATACACACACAACCATTATAAAAGCCAGAAATTACATAGGTTTGGTAGTTCTTGACTTTCCCAAGTCTTAATGCACCTCTATAAATGTGTGCTGCTTGAATATCCCCATATTGTAGTGCTACTATTTCTTTGTTTAGCAAAAGATGTGAAAATGTCTATGGAGAATATCATTCTGTCTCTGTTCCACGCATTATTAGTGCTTCCATACTGATGACTAATGCTACAATAATTTTTATTTCAAACAGATTGAAATGTGAAACATCAGAGTATTTCTTTAAAAAAAAACTAAGTAGCTGACAAAATGTTGATGATGGCAAAGGGGTGCTAAATTAAGAAGCAGTAACAGGTCTTCCCACCAGATATATATATCAGCTCAGATGTCTCTCCAATTAATGTAATTTATGTTTATGGAGCTTCTGCTTGTAAAACATAGATGGAGAGAAAATTAACTCCGCTATATTTTAATGTGAACGTATGTACATTCAAATTTTCTATGCAACACATGAACTAAAAAGATTTTTCCTTCAAATTTTTTTTTGATTTTTAAAAATATGTTTTCCTAATAAACTGTCCCCATCAGCAAATGATAAGTGTCTGCACAATAATATAAATTGTGATGTTAAAAAGATATCCTGGGGAAAATGGCTTGCAAAACAGTGTGTATTAGCTAAAGTTGCACGCAAAAACATAAATCAAGAGAAAGGTGCAGAAGAGTTGATAATCATTTTTCTCCAGAACTCTTCTATACAAACCTTTATACCAAACTTTTAGAAAAACAAAACTGAGTAGATTCACATAATTCTTAATCGAGATGCCATGATTATTGGCCCACCAGGCAGCAAAGGGTGTGTCACAAGGATTGCTTCCAGCTTTAGCACATGGCAAGCACCAACTAACATAAACGGAGATAAAATTCTTTATATAGTTATTTATTTCATTAATCAACTATTTTATACATTCCTAAACCATATAAAAGAAATTAAAACATAATCTCTCAAAATAATTCATAATGCAGATACAATAATGTACTTAAAAACAACATAAAAGTCAAGGAAACAATTGGCCCATTGCTGGGAGAAAGTGGCAAATAGATGACAAGCAACAGGGAGAAAGCAGATCTACTTAACTCATATTTTGCATCTGTCTTTACACAAAAAGAAAAAAAAATCCAACCTATCAAAAACAGCACCACAAAAAACAGATTAGGAACACAAGTTAAAATAGGGAAGAAAATGGTAAGTGAACACTTGTCTACCCTAGACAAGTTCAAATCACCAAGATTACACCCCAAGGTTCTGAAGGAACTGGCAGACAAGATCTCAGAACCACTGAACTATATCTTTCAAAGATCCTGGAGCACAGGGGAGCTGCCAGAGGACTGGAAAAGAGCTGATGTAGTTCCCATCTTCAAAAAGGGGAAAAAAAACAGATCCAGGAAACTACAGACCTATCAGCCTGATAGGTTTATCGGGGAAGATTCTGGAAAAGATAATCAAGCAACAAATCACTGAACACCTAGAAGCAAACAAAGTAATAACCAAAAGCCAACATGGGTTTGTCAAAAACAGATCATGCCAGACTAATCTTATTGCATTCTTTGACAAAGTGACAAAATTAGTAGACCAGAGGAATGCTGTCGATATAATTTACTTGGACTTCAGTAAAGCATTTGATAAAGTAGACCATAACCTACTACTAGATAAAGTAGAAAAATGTGGGTTAGACAGCACCACCACCAGATGGATTCGTAACTGGTTGACCAACCGCACTCAACGTGTAGTCCTCAATGGAACTACATCCACATGGAGGGAAGTATGCAGTGGAGTACCCCAAGGCTCTGTTTTAGGCCCAGTACTCTTCAACATCTTCATCAATGACTTGGACGAGGGGATAGATGGGGAACTCATCAAATTTGCAGATGACACCAAGCTGGCAGGAATAGCCAACACTCCAGAAGATAGGCTCAAGTTACAGAAGGATCTTGACAGACTTGAACATTGGGCGCTATCTAACAAAATGAAATTCAACAGTGAAAAAAGTAAGGTTCTACATTTAGGCAAAAAAAACCAAAATGCACAGGTACCATATATGTGGTACCTTGCTCAATAGTAGTACCTGTGAGAGGGATCTTGGAGTCCTAGTGGACAACCATTTATATATGAGCCAGCAGTGTGCAACAGCTGCTAAAAAAGCCAACACAGTTCTGGGCTGCATAAACAGAGGGATAGAATCAAGATCACATGAAGTGTTAGTGCCATTTGGTAAGGCCACACTTGGAATACTGCATTCAGTTTTGGTCGCCACGATATAAAAAAGATGTTGAGACTCTAGAAAGAGTGCAGAGAAGAACAACAAAGATGATTAGGGGACTGGAGGCTAAAACATATGAAGAATGGTTGCAGGAACTTGGTATGTCTAGTTTAATGAAAAGAAGGACTAGGGGTGACATGATAGCAGTGTTCCAGTATCTCAGGGGTTGCCACAAAGAAGAGGGAGTCAAACTATTCTCCAAACACCTGAGTGTAGAACAAGAAGCAATGGGTAGAAACTGATCAAGGAAAGAAGCAACTTAGAACTAAGGAGAAATTTCCTGACAGTTAGAACAATTGATAAGTGGAACGACTTGCCTGCAGAAGTTATTATTATTATACTTTCATATTCATATAAGATCAAGATCCACATCAAGATCAAATCAGAAAATATTCTGTAACTGGAATTCCCATTATATTTTTCCAGCTAAAATTACCCTTATGGCAGTTGACTGCATCAGGGACATGGTGCAACAGGCTAAGAACTCTTTATTTAAGTACTAGAAGCTTGATGAAAAGCTAATAAAAATCTTTAAGTATCAGGTTTCAGGTTTAAGTATTTAAGTATCAGGTATCAAATCTTTCAGTATTTGACATGTCCTTCAAAAATGATAAATTTTACAGATCAATGCTCAGAGATTATTCAGATTATGGTCTAGCAGCTGATTTTGGATGAGAAGTCTATTCAGCAAGCTTCTACATGAGTTTAATGTAGTCTAATACAGTTAATCTTGAAAATCAAATTAATACTGATGAGTTGCTGAACACATTTCTACTCAGGAATCTGTCCTGTTTACCCAGCAAAGTCAAATGTAATTTTTAATAGTAAAAATAAATGGGAATACTTCATCCTTATGGTTTGAGTTCTTACGTAACATTAAGAGAACCAACCATCAAGTATCTTTCCACAGAAAAGCAACCCTGATTTGTTCAACCTATGTTGGTTTGCTTGTTCTCCTATTACCAAGTATTCTACCTAGGAATGGAGAAATATATTGGCTCCAAAACATGATCAGACCAAGAAACCAATGCCAAATATGACAGGACTACTTTT
Organism: Ahaetulla prasina; assembly: GCF_028640845.1. Taxonomy (NCBI): domain Eukaryota; kingdom Metazoa; phylum Chordata; class Lepidosauria; order Squamata; family Colubridae; genus Ahaetulla; species Ahaetulla prasina. The sequence goes on along the minus strand of NC_080544.1, from coordinate 42,185,110 downwards.
AAAAAAAATGGCTTTAGTAACAGAATCTTGCAAGTCTGAATGTGCTTCCCCGTCCTTTACTTTGTGTAAAGTAGAGAGGGTATTTGTTTGTTAAGTTTTCTCGAGTTACTTTCTTGGAGCAGGCTCCTGTTATCTTATTATTGCCTTGGTAGAGGCTCTTCCTCCTGCCATTCAAGGCCTTCCCTCTACCACTTACCGCAGTAGTTCCTAACTCTTCTGGCTCCATAGAGTAGTGGCAGTGGCAGTAGATGTGCTAATTTGGCACATACAACCTAGATCCCATGCAGGCACAAATGAATAAATAGAATAACAGAGTTGGAAGGGACCTTGGAGGTCTTCTAGTCCTACCCTTTGCTTAGGCAGGAAACCCTATACCACTTCAGACAAATGGTTATCCAAAATCTTCTTAGAAATTTCTAGCATTCACAACTTCTGGAGGCAAGTTGTTTCACTAATTAATTGTTCTAACTGTCAGGAAATTTCTCCTTAGTTCTAGGTTGCTTCTCTCCTTGATTAGTTTCCACCCATTGCTTCTTGTCCTACCCTTTGCTCAGTCACCCACCTGTGTGGCCCAGTTCCCAACAGACCATTGACTAGTATAATCTGCAGACTGGGATTTCAGACCCCTGCCCTAGAGTATCCACAGTACATAACTGTAAAAATATTTCATTAGACAGACAGCCAAATTCAAGAAGATAGAATTATTGGTCAAAGTAGTGATCCCAATCTAATCCATAGATCAAGAACAAAATACAGTACTATATGCAAAGAGAGTTCAACTATATAAGCATTTAGAAATCCAGGTGAATAATCAAGATTAAAAATGTTGGCATATATGCAAATGTCTGGAAGAATTGAAATTGGATATATCTATAATTGTTCATGGAGATACAGATTTTTAAGAATTCTCAGTATTCTAGATTCCCGGAGAAACAGATACGTTAGCCTACTGCAGTGACAATAAAGGAGTCATCTTAAATTATTCTATTTATGACAATGTAAAACAAACTTACATAGATGGCCACAATATACATATTTAAGTGGCTCATTGCCCTGTATATTCCAATCTGCCCGAGTTCTGCTTTGGATGACTGAGGATGTACATATAGGGGGATCAAGCAAGAGCAATTCTTTGTTCTTGAGTCACAGAATACGTTCTGTTGTCTCAATATACACAACTTGACAAGATTTAATCTTGACTGTGTGGGAGGGAAAAGGCCTGGACACAGATGAAACCACTGGAAAAGTTATATGTCTATCCGACCTTCAGCTTAATTAAGGTTCTGGCTTACTTCCTAGCCACATTGGTGATTAATCATGACAAACGGCTCCCACCTACCTTTCTATCACCTGGAAAAGATAGAAATCCATGCCCTGTCACCCTGCTGAAATTGTACCGAACGCTCCTGTGTTTGAACAGTGTTGAAAAGCCTTTTTGCCTCAGAGCAAGTGTTTAATCAATTATAGAGGCTAGGAAGGAGATAGAATTACACAGTGATGGAAAGATCCGTATGCCAGCATAGTGACGGTCTTTTATAACATGAAGTCCTTTAGAGCTGGTGTGATCTATTTTTTTCAGCCGGCTTAGAAGACAGACTCTCAATAAGTTGTTCCTTCGGTTTCCTCAAGGCAAAGAGGTGTCACTCCATTTTCTCTCTTTCTTTGTCCTCCAGCAGAAGTATCTTGGGAATCTTTTTCTAAATGCTTTTCTACCTCACTAGAGAGACACCCCCCACATTTCCACCTCCAATGACACTCAATGACTGAGAGTTACAGTGCCTTGAAGCAAGCTGTCAGAGATTCTTGGCTGAACATATATTTTGCTTTTACATAAATGACACTCTTGCTATTTAACCTTGTAATAGAAAACACTCCTTGAATACACAGAAATTGGCTGTCTTGGTCTTGATTTAAAGTTTGCTTCCAGTAAAAGACTTTTGTGACCATTATTGCTTCATAAAGTATTTTTAATTACTTCGATATGCTACACGTTGTAATTTGTAACCAGCTTCTACTCAAATCTCTGTAATTAACTTAGAAAAAGGCGAAAAAAGTGATATATCAGATCAAGAAATAAGCTAATTACAATCCCCACTGTTTAACTGTAACAGATTTAACAGTTGATCGATAGAAATTTTGAAATGAAACATGGGCTGTTGCTCAAACTCCTTGTAATGTAAGGAGAAAAAAAATGAAACTTTGCAGTCACCATTTAAAAACCAAACCAAACAAATATTACAGAAACAAATTAAAAAAGGATTAAAACTATAATAAATAAATGAACTAATAATGAAAAGAAAATTAAATGGGTTAGAGTGATAAAAAAATACATTTGCTAACAGATAGATTTGCCATTTCTAATAACTGAATGGGACAGGAAAAGAATCTTTTGTTTAGTCTAAGCTAAGTCAAAGCTGATAGTAATTTAGTTCATTAACCAGGAATCTTCTGTTTTTATATCTGTATTCATAAATCTAGAGATCAAAATGAGAACGAACTACTGGATACAGTTTATGGCATACTGATTTTTAAGCAGAACTAGCTCTAGTCCACAGTGCACAACCTTTTGCAATACCAAATGTATTGGAAAGCAAGGGAGAAGTGGCTTTAATAAAGGCATTAAGTGAACAAATTTCAGTGAAAATTGCAGTCTCTTAAACCTCTTCCAATTTTCCATTACTTGTTTTCATTCCCATGACGTGGACCAATCTCACCTTGGTCAGTCTAAAAACCAAGGAATATAACTTTTCAGCCTTCTATTCCAATTTGGAAAATTCTAATGGGAGTATTTGCGTGGGTTCTAAGATTAGGTAATCTTTCAGAGTAAGAGAATGAGTTTAGTCCAAATTTCCCAACATATATTCCCAAACATGGTTATTCGGGGTTGTTGTCTTTGCTATTCCTTTGCAGGTGAAGGGAAGCCAGGTATAATAGTTACATATCATCTTTCTAGCAATCCTGACATACTCTGCTATATTTGATGTTCAGAAGGTTTTTTTTTAGAGAGGAAGCATTTTTCCTTATTGCAGAAATCCCAATTATTTTGTCAATTAATTTCTGAATATTGGCATTTGTATCTATGTGTTGTATGTGCCAACAGAAAAAATAGCTGGACAGATAGATATGGCAGACCTTATTATACCTCCATAGCCCATATAGATGTTATCCCTACTATGGTGACAGATATATAGGGCAGTGGTGGGATTCAAGAAATTTAACAACCGGTTCTCTGCCCTAATGATCTCTTCCAACAGCCAGTTTGCCAAACTGCTCAGAAAGTTAACAACTGGTTCTCTCAAAGCAGTGCGAACTGGCTGAATCCCACCACTGATATAGGGTACAAATATTAATGATGTGTTGCATTTTTAAAAAGATGCTGTGACTTGGTCTTGGACTGTAAATAAACAAATAAATAGGTATTTTCATCTGCCTTTATTCTCATCACCTGCCAAAGATGCAGAAGAATCAGTATCAATTAAAATATGAAGAAAGAACTCTAAAATATGTTGGAAAAGATGTTGGTTCTGTTGTTGTTAAGCAAGCAAAAGATGTAAAATCCCTTTTCTCTAGTATAAACACTTTGGGGAACATTTGGGTTTCCATCAAAGGAGGTGGGAGTAAGGGAACAGCAGAACCAATTCTAGAGTTTGGGGCTTGTTACCCATAGAAGAAAGATGTCTATGGAGATTCTCAGTCATCCAAGTCATGGTTGTCCCAAAGGTGCTTTTTCAAGAGGCAACTGGACTTTCTGGTTTTTCTTTGAAGACATTTCGTTTCTCATCCAAGAAGCTTCTTCAGCTCTAAAGAAGCTTCAGAACTGAAGAAGCTTCTTGGACGAGAAGCGAAATGTCTTCAAAGAAAAACCAGAAAGTCCAGTTGCCTCTTGAAAACGGCACCTTTGAGACATAGATGAAAACGGAAAATGAAGCCACAATTCTGTTTTAAGCATATGCATATAGAAAGTGCTCAAGCTGGACATAAATGCAATCCCCCTCTTCTGTTGCATCTAAAAGGGTCAGTGTAGCATAGCGATTCTCAACCTGTGGGTCGCGACCCCGTTGGGGGTCAAATGACAATTTGCCAGGGGTCGCCTAAGACCATCGGAAATATGGGAAGTATACTTGCGAGTTGAAGAATCGCGCTCCAGTGGTTGACTCCACAAGCCAGCTGCAGGCTCTTCAAATCGCTAGCTGAATTCGGCTTCAGGCGCGATGAATTAAAAAAGGAAGAAATCTTTGCTCTGATGTCTCCCTCTCAAGCCAGCTGCAATCACTCCCAATCGCTAGCCTAATCTGGCTTCAGGCGCGATAAACTTAATAGGGGAGGAGTCTCCGCTTTAATGCCTCCGTCCTCAAGGCAATCGCAAGCAGTTCAGATCGCTAGCCAATACGGCTTCAAGCGCGATAAATTCAAAACAAAAATAATTTTATGGTTGGGGTTGCCACATCATGGGGAATTGTATTAAAGGGGTCACCACATCGTGGGGAATTGTATTAAAGGGGTCGCAGCACTATAAAGGTTGAGAACCATGGTGTAGCGGGACCATAACTGATCATTTTTGACAGGTTTATTCTCCATGATTTTGTCTCATGCTCTTTTAAAACCATTCAGATTGTCACTATGTCCCACTGCAAGCAAATTCCATATTTTAACTATGTGCTTTGTGAAGATTTACTTTCTTTCATTTGTCCTGGGTTTCCCATGTTTCCCTACTATTTTCCTAAGGCAGATGTTGTGAATTAGGACTACCTCTTGCTTAGATGATGCCATGAATCTATATACAGAAGGAAGGAGAGGGGGGAAGACATAACAACAGCTGCTGATTCCAACAGCTAAATGTCAATTCTTTTGCCAACTGCCCTTCTGGATCATTCTGTCTTCAAACCTTCCTAAAACTCAGACTGAAGACGTTATTATGATTGCTGGTGGGAGGTACTATCACAAGATGGGTACTATCATAAAACGAAAATCATTTCTTGCTCTTTACCCAAATTTCCTATGGGAAAAAATCCACAGCATGCCAACCGAAATGAGCAGTTGAGTTTGACCCATTTGAAATAAATGTCCTGTAAGTGTTAGGTTGCCAAGCCACGAAGAACTTTGTAGGGGTCAAGCACCATATGGCTGGCCAGCAAAGTGAGAATCACACAAACTTCAAACAGTCACCAGTAATGCCAGTCAACAAAAAAACCACAGTCTTGAAAACTGTAAGAGTAAATCCCCAAGCAAATTAAGATGGAGTCTCTTGAAATTTTCATTTCCCAAGCCACCATATATGGGTTGTTCTCTGTTTTCACATAAACCAAAGTCTTCCTCTCCCACCCACCTCCTCTCAGGGTCTCACAGTGGATCCATATCAGAATTCTAGACTGAATTGTAACTCTGGTACAAATGGGAATTTAAATCCCATATGCCCCAGCCAGAGGAAGTCAGCAACCAAGAAGAGGGCACAGTGTTATCAACATGTAATATAGTTACTCTGCAAAGCCGAATGATATAAACTTTAAGAAATCTGCACATCCTTACTTCTTCCCCTATATTTAAAAAATAGGTTTTAATATAATACCAAAAAATGAAGTATTTTGCTGGGCAAGCTTAAAAATAAATGTATATCCAATGAAGGTTTTTTTTCCCCAAAAGATCTGTGTCATATTCAGAGAAACACTAAAAGTCATATATTTCTAAAGACTGCTGGATGAACTAAGCTGCTAAAAATATGGTTATTTCCATCAACTGAGACAAATTAATACTAGTCCACTAGATGGCACTCTAATCAAACAATTAAAGAAAATGAGAAACAATACTGCATCACATACATAATGCCGATTCAACAGTAACATTTTAAAGTTTCTAGTAATTTAGCAGTGGAGAAGAGGGTAGTTAAAATTATTTCATTTATGGCATATTCCTGATAATTGTATTAATCACACTCCTTTATCAAATGACCTCTGGGCATCATTGTAAGGATTTTTACAATCTACTTTAAAAATACACATATTGAACTTTTCTTACTTGTAGCTAACCAGAAAACAAACAGCCTTTTTTTGATGTTTTAAATAAATACATTACTACCAATAAAGTAATGCCTTTTCTTTCTAGTAATACTATCTACGAACCCCTTCATATATATATATATATATATATATATATATATATATATATATATATATATATATATATATATATATATATATATATAAAGTCGTTTGGTCATCCATTACCTTAAAGCAGTGTTTCCTCAGCAGCTTGTAGATGTCTGAACTTTAATCCTCAGCATGCTGGCTGGAGAATTCTGGGAACTGAAGTCCACATTTCTTTAAGTTGTTGAGGTTGAACCTGATAGACGTCAGATGATTACAGAGGCATCTGGAAAGGGGAGAAGCAGATTTCAGTCAGAGTTTTCTGCTGACACCTTGGGATGAACAGCAAGGCCTTAAATAAGTAGTGGCACCTTGGCCAACCTTCTCTGAGCTGGGAAGCTAAGCTGGTTATTGTTTGTATGAGATTCCTCCAATGCTTATGACATTTGTAGATAGGGAAGTAAAGGGTATGTTCCAAAAAAAAAACAATTCCAAACTGTAGCCCTTTAAACTTATGGAACTACATTTGACCCAAAGTTTTGTTACTTTTATATCTTTCCCTTATTAAACTTTCCCTTATTTGATAGGCACCTCCAAAGGTGAAATAGCAGAAAGCACACTTAGAATACATCTGCTTCCTATTTTTTCCCCATGCTTACAAACCAGAGTCAAGAATCCAGTGATGGTTGAATCCAATTTATGAAAAGTTTAGCATGGTATTATCATCTCTGCCACTGGCAGTCTTTGTGGGTTGGTAGCACGGATGAAATATTGAGAACATGCTGTGGACATTCTCACAAAATGATTTCCATAGGGACCTGACTGTTTTCAAATGTCTGCCATCTCAGCAGGGACTGGCCTGAAAGCATATATTTAATAAAAGGCAAAGCAATTTCTCCAATGTCCCAGCATGCTATCAGCCTGTTTTACTTTTGACTTTTATGTTTCTGAACAAAGGACACATTTCTAGACAAAGCATAGATTGCAATTCGTTACAACTTTTTTCTCCCTAAGAATACCTGTGAGTTTCGGAAATACAGGTGACATTAGAACCCGACGCCTGACTTTATAGCATGCTAACTTCTAGGCCTATGCAGGCTTCCAAAATGATTCAGAAAAACATTGTTTCTGATATCACGCCACTGTAGCATCCCTGGGCTTACTCATCATCCAACTTTTTTCAGGTTTCAGTGTGAGGCTGAAAAAAGGATGCTGTTGCTTTAAGGGATCTGTTTACTAAAGTAAGGCATCTTTTAATCTTTCGGTCATCTTTTCAAGTTCATGCAGATTATTTTTTTTAAAAAAAAATAGGTACTGTAATGAAGTGCAAAGTATTAGCATTGTGATTGTGAAGTGTGGACAACCCTTTTTGCATCCCTTTCCTTTCCTTTCCTTAAAAAGTTTATTTAAGTTCTAGGAAAAATTGATGTGAGCTAGAGGCCAGAGTCTAGTGACCATTAAGAAATAATTGCTTAGATACGATATCATATTGTTGTTCTTTATCTTCCCTTTTAGTTCACTAATCCATTTAAAAGGTAGATGCAAAACACTCACCTGTGGTCTATGGGATAGGAGAAAGTTTGGATATTTACTTGTTTAAGGTACAGACTTTAATCAACCAAGATACTTAATAATTTTCACAGTTTTCTCTAAACTTCTCAATTCCGGTGGAACTATTATATATTTAAGGCAGAGAAGAAAACAGGAAGCTCTCATTGTTTGTAAGTATGTAATCCCCGTCTTGCTCCCATCAACACTGCTTGGAGGCATTTTGAGATGCTTATCTGTGATTGGATACCTTTTCATGTCATTCACCAAGAGTAACTCAATCTTAGAAACAAAATTTATTTCCCAAATTCCTTTTCTCTCTTCATTTTAATGGCTTTACGCTCTTGGGAATTTGAAAACCACATAACCTCACCGAATGTATTTGGAATATAAAGTAGGGAAATCTTTTGCTTGCTTCTTTAGATTAAATATCAGTGAGTTTAAAGGGGTTATTGGCACAGAAATATATAGAGAATTACAGCCACAAAATCCAGCTCCATTTGCTTATATTTAGGATGCCATCAATTTCATGGAAACTAAAGTGAGAGAAGTTATTATATTTATTTTCATACATAGGATTGTATTGTAAATGGATAAGTAAGTATTTTATCATTTTTATTTATATGGTAAGCCTGTGCAAACTTTGAACTTTATTTAAATTTGTCTGAGTGAAACACCTCTCTGCTATGAAGCCATATCCTATTGGCCTTTTTTATTTTATCCTGGAGAGAAAAAGATGTCCTATTATTCAGAATCTATTTGTTTCAGTAAAACAATTCTTAAAGTAACCTTTTGTCTCCTCCGGCTTATGGGAAAGCCTGAAAAAAGTCAGGCTAATTACTGAAAATCAGAGAGATGCTGAAATCATATAAGTTGACTTCTTCAGAATTATTTTTATTTATGAGTCCTGTCCCATAGTAAATATGTGGCCCTGGTAAATATTTTTATGCAAGTGGGTATCAGGCTAGAATAATATAGGCAGGATCCAATCTGGGTGGGTCATCAGGATCAGAGGTTTTGTCTTCCGAATTTTCGGACTCATACTGGAGCCCATCTGCAGGGAACTTCTCTCTAGCTAGGATGGGCTCCAGCACGAATCCGAAAGCTCTGAAGACAAAACCTCTGGTCCTGGGGACCCACCCATATTATTTGGGACACGTATATTCATCTTCATTCGTGAGAGAAATGTATCCTGAATATAAGTTAGACTTCTGGGGATCTGCTCGGATTTAATTTGAATTGAAGATCCAATGGCGATTCTATTCAATTTGAATTTGTGATAGCAGGCTAGTTTAGCTATAATGGCAAAGCATTCATATGCATAACACTTATAGTACCAAATCTGGGATAAAAACCATGCTAAAAACCATAAGAAGAAGGCAAAGACTCCTTGGAACTCTGCATGGAAAAGAGAGGATGATAATAAAGAAACTGAATTGCTCCCAGATTTAATTATACTGTCTTAGTTTATTTGTACTTAGAGAAACTGGGCTTGATCTTCCTACCACTTGTTTGAAGAGAAGCCATGTTTAATAGAGGCAGCTCCAGCAGTTTTTAGCTGCACAGAAGGTATTTCAAGCTGGTCTTGATACACTCAGATAAAAGCTTAGCCTTCCAGCAATGTTTCTGCATTTTCAGTAATTTAGGGAATCATTGCTGTTAGAGCTTATCAGATCAGGGCTGCAAAAATCCAGAGAACCACTAGATGGCAGGAAAGAATGTGTTCATTCTTTTCATGCCATCTAGTGGATTTCTGCAGCCCACATATGCAACTGCTTTATTCTTGCCAATATGCAATGGAGAAAGCAGGGATGGTAAACCTTTCAGAAGGCTGAATCCAGAAAAGTTGTAACCTAATTCCATCAAGAGTTTCCCCACAATAACATTTTGAAGTATTCCTCCTGTATCTCTTTTTAAAGTCATTGGTAGCAGAAATGAAGAAAGGACAGTCCAACTGTCTCCTGATTATCTAGCAAAAAATATATGGTTACTTTGTGCTGAAAGCAATACAGAAAATCCTCTATCCAGGGGTGAAGTTCAGCAGGTTCTGACAGGTTCTGGAGAACCTGTAGTGGAAATTTTGAATAGTTCAGAGAACAAAAACCACTTCTGGCTGCCCCAGAGTGGGGTGGGAATGGAGATTTTGCGATATTCTTCCCCCAAGAGTGGTGAGGAAATGGGGATTTTGCAGTATCCTTCCCCTGGAGTGGGGTGGGAATGGAGTTTTTGCAATATTCTTCCCCTGCCACACCCACCAAGCCACGCCCACAGAACCAGTAGTAAAAAAATTTGAATTCCACCACTGCCTCTATCCCAATATAAAAGTGCCTACTTTTCTGCAATGCCAGGTTGGCATAATGCTGAAGGACAGACAGTGGCTTGCTCCTGTAGGATGATGTAGATTGTTTGACTCTAATGCATGGCTGTCAAACTCCAGGGCCATGGGCCGGATGTGTCACATGCTGGCCACGCCCATGCCCGGTTTAGTGAAGGGGGGGGAGAATCCCAATACGTCACCTGACACCGCCGTGATGACGTGAGTTTGACACTCTGCTCAAGTTGATTTTGTGAAAAATATGAAAGTTAACAAAGCTACAGGTCAAATAAATATTGAAGGAACCGGAGTTGGGATATTTCAGTTCATTCACCAGATTTTATACTTAGTAGTGCAAAATAGAATTAGGTCACTAAAGTTATTCAGATGCTTAAGTTCTAAAAGGATGAGTAATATTTACTGAAGAAATTACATGTAAAACCTTAATCTCTGAATTTTCCCCTTAACGTTGGGGAAATTCACAGAAAATTATTATTATTATTATTATTATTATTATTATTATTATTATTATTATTATTATTATTATTTAATTTTTATACCGCCCTTCTCCCGAAGGACTCAGGGTGCACAGCCAGATAAAATCAACAATCAATAAATACAATATAAATAAAAACAGTACTAAAAAACATATTAAATTTGGTCCCTGAATTAAAATACATAAACCATAAAACCCATTTAAAATTACAAATATTAAAACTAATTCTATGCCAGACTATTTTTATGTACTGTAGGAAGAAGACAAGAGGGGAACCTCTAAAAGAATCATTATTCCAACCGTGGAAAGCAAAAGTAGAAACAAAAAGGGAGACACAATCTCCACTAAAGATTTACAGTATCTTCTGCAATCATCCAACCATTGTTGAGATGACATAACAATTTGGACAGGTTTTCCATCACTTCAGCAACGGCTGGGTGATTGTAGGAGGCACCATAAGAACAAAAGGAAATCTTATTGTAGTTCCTTATTAACCCTGGTAACTTTCATGCTCCTAGTTGGAAGCTCCTTTTACTGTACAGTTTTTGCACATCTTTAATTGGCTGGGGAGAATTTCCTCATCATTAGCTTACTAGCTTGATTAAGGAAATCCAAAGTTTGTCCTCTTTTGGGAAGACTTAGAAAAATACCGATTGATGATGTGATGCATCTTTCCTGGTTCAAATCACTGAGTTTTGTGGAGTGCCAGGAAGGTTGGCATACTTGACTGGCAAACTTAGGTCACCCTGTTAAGGGCCTTCTCATAAGTGTCTTCAGTGAGGGTGGGTTGAAAACAGACTCTTCAGCAATGTTGGAATCTTACATGTATGACTCAATTGGGTCACATTAGGGCTTGTTGGCAGTAATTGAAATTAATTTGCTGTTACAAGGTAACAAAGGCGCACCATCATTAAAAAGGTAACAGGTAACAGTAACAGACTTGGAAGGTACCTTGGAGGACATCTAGTCCAACCCACTGTTCTTGCAAGAGACCTATACTAGGAATTCAAACTGCCGAATTGCCAACCTTTCTGATTGACAAGTTCAGTGTCTTAGCCCTAGGTGTATATAGTGCCTGGATTGGGCCAATCCATAGGATTGGAGCCGTTGACTCCGCTTGGCTGAGATGAATCCAAAACTGACAGAACTTCCTACCTGTACCCACTGAAAGTGTCTCAAACTTTAAAGTTTATCTTGAGCAGCAGCATATGACAGGGGTCCCCAACTCCCGGTAGGCTCAGTTCTGGTTCATGGTCCCTTGGGAAACGGGCCACACAAGCAGCGAGCAAGCGCGTGAAGCTCCATTTGTGCAAGCGGCAAGCACAGGTGCAAAAACATCCACACTCCCCTCTCCCCACCCACTGCCATCATGCCACTGCTGGCCCACAGAGCTGGAAAGATTGGGGACCGCTGGCATATGATATAGAGAGCTGTGCTGTGTAGGTGGGTGAAATTTGTCAAGAAACAGACATGTGGACTCTAAAGAGTTATGCACCTCAGCTGTACATTTGGATGGAAGCTTAGTTTGGCTTATTTATTAGCTTCACTTCCTGGGGGGTGGGGAACCACGAAGAACATATTTTCCAGCCTATTGTAATTACTTTGCTGTGCATTGCTTAGAATGCTGGATTCCACATCATTCTGTCTCATGTCTTTCCCCTTGGATAGTTTGCTTGTTTACTGGAGTTCTGGTCTTGACCTATGCCAGGTCTGTTGACAATGTTTATAGATGCCTTCCTAAGATATCGGGCTTCTTTCTTCCAAAAGGCAATTCTGCCTGAGCTCCTACTGTATATCACTGGATTGTGGCGGGGAACCAGCTTTTGCAATCTAGTTGGCTGGCAGCCAGTAGTGGGCTACATTTTCTTTCTGTCACAAAGAAAGTGGCATTTATAGCTTTGCCATCTTCCCCACCATTCTTATCAGCAGTAACTATTTCAGCGCCTATACCAGCCTGGCATACATTCACTCATGACCGAGAGACTTGAAACTGCCCCAATCCTACAAGATTAACAGTTTGACATCACTGTCTACTTGACTGACTAGCTTTAAGCCCCTGTTCGTAATGCTAAGAGGTTATTTATACTACCACTTACATTGACACTGCCGGTAAGAAATGTGACTTGTCATTTGCACAAGGTAAAGCTAAGACTTGTGGCTGTTCCCACTAAGGAAGCTGAAAGTTGAGAAAGTGAATGAAGCTCAAAGTAAGAGTAGAGTTGCCAATAACCTAGAAACAATTGAAAAGTCATTGCATTTGTGAAGCATTTCAAAAGGCTACAGGGTGCTTCATGATTCATTTCATTGAAGTGGGTTTCTGCATCAGTTCTGCTCTGATAAAATGATTCAATCAAACCTTTGGTACATTGGAAGTCTTGCTTTAAAACTTTAAACAGAACAGAGCAATGTTTAAATTCTGATATTTCCTTTTAATGTGTTCATGTTTACGTTTTTGCTCATCAAAGCCATCAGAAAAACAAAACAAAACAAGGAAGACAAAGAATGTTGTTAATAGAATTTTACACCTCTTTTTCTTTTGTAGTAGTTACGGCAAACAACTGCAGAGAGACAATAAACACTGGAAATAATGTGAACCTGTATTATTTAGTGAGAAGTTCCTAGTATCAAAGATGAGGAAAGCAGATTTATTTGTGTAAAACATTTTAAAAGTTTTCAGTAAAAAGTGCATTTGGTAGACTTTTACAACAGTCACCATCTTCCATTGCTGCTAGAACAGAGGACCCCTAACTTTGGGGCACCAGGGACTGGTTTCGTGGAGAAAGTTTTTCCACAGACCGGAAGGGACATGGTTTCATGTGCTGCCTGCATCCCATGGATGGGGCTTCACTTGTTTGCGGGGCCCTATTGCTGGCATGCTGTGGACCAAATATGCAAATGAAAGTTTTCTACATGTTTGATAAATATTGTGAATTAATATAAAAGCTTGCCTGGTACAACTTTACAAATGTAATCATGAATAGCAACCACAGACCTGTGATGGTTCTCAACCTGTGGGTGTGTACTTCAGGTGTGGCTTAGACGCAGTCTAGGTAGATATATGATAAAACATTAAAAATTTCCTAAAGGTGAGCTTTTAAGGAATTCCAGAAATGAATTGATTGACAAGCATCACTCAAAATGTCTCAGTAGAACTTTATTTTCATGTTAACCCACCAGCTGAGTTTGCACAGTGGATGGGACCAAAAAGTGGTCTGATAACGGGGGCATAAAAGGGTCTTGAAACTTAGTAGACTCTCTGATCACAGTAAACAGCCCCACCATCATCTTCCTTGGTAAGTTGAGAACTTATGGCAAAGTGTCTCAGGATGTTCCGACTACAGGTAGTCCTCGACTTACAACAGTTCATTTAGTGACCATTCAAAGTTACAAGGATCCTGAAAAAAGTGACTGATGACCATTTTTCAGATTTACAACCGTTGGAGCAGCCCCATGGTCACATAGTCAAAATTCATCTGCTTGGCAACTAGTTCATATTTATGACTGTCGCAGTGTCCCAAAGTCATGTGTTCCCCTTTTGCAACCTTCTGACAAGCAAAGTCAATGGGGAAGCCAGGTTCATTTAACAACGGGGTTGCTAACTTTACAAATGCAATGATTCACTTAACAACTGTGGCGAGAAAAGTCACAAAATGGGCCAAATGCCCTGAACAAATGTCTCAGTTAGCAACATTGCTAAGGCTCAATGCTGGTCATAACTCGAGGACTATCTGTACTACAAGTCAACCTGTAATTTCTCACCCCTGCTGTTACTTGCCTTTCAGTGGACAATCCAATCTTCTTGGATTAAATTCCTAGAAAATGAGGCCCGGGTGCCCAAAGGGTAGACTGGCAGGAGAGAAAGGTCACCTCTGTGAAGAGGAGGGCCCTCGAGGCTTGGGGCCAAGCAAGGTTGATGTGGAGTGTGTGTGTGTGTGTGTGTGTGTGTGTGTGTGTCCATGCGCGCGCGCGCACAAGAGATGGTGGGGAGGGAAGGAGGTCACTGAGGTGCGGGAAGAGGTGAGATATGGCCCTGGAAGTGGGGGGGGGCAGATGGGCAGGCGAAGGGGGCGGCGCCGCCCTCTCCTTCCTAACCTACTGGGCTCTCCGCTACCTACGGGTCCGGTCCCGCTGCTGGCGCGTTTCTCTCGCTCGACCTGATGGTGCGCGAAGCGGCCGGGATGAACGGGCTGGAGGTCCAGCCGCCACTCAGCGCCCGCGATCTCCTGGATGCGGCGGCCACTTTCTGCGACAGCCGGAGCCTCTTCCCGACCTCGCAGGCGCCCAAAGTCCCGCATCACGGCGGCTACGGCCTGGGCGATTCGAGTGGCGGCGGCGGCGGCCCTTATCTGTGGCTCAATGGGGCGCCGAGCCCTTACTTGGCCGGTGCCAACGGTGCGTCCGGCCCTTTCGTGCCCTCGGCTACCTATGGGACGGGCGCCCGGCAGCTGTTGGCCGCCCAAGTGGCGGCGGGACCCCCCGAGCTCAGCTGGCTGTCCCTAACGGGCCACCAGCAGGACTTCTTCAAGCTGGTGCGGCCGCCCTACTCCTACTCGGCGCTGATCGCCATGGCCATTCAGAGCGCGCCGGCCAAGAGGCTGACTTTGAACCAGATCTACCAGTACGTGGCCGGCAACTTCCCTTTCTACAAGAAGAGCAAAGCCGGCTGGCAGAACTCCATCCGACACAACCTCTCGCTCAACGACTGCTTCAAGAAGGTGCCGAGGCTCCAGGACGACCCAGGTAAGCAAGGCCGGTGGAACCTCTCGCCCTTGGAGCCCCGACCGCAGGCGCGGTGAACCAGGCGGCGCCTCCTGCAAGCGTCTATGGGAATTCTCACCCATCCAGGTCATCCAGCCATCCAAAGGTGCTTTTTATTTTTTCAAGAGGCGGCTGAACTTTCTGGTTTTTCTTTGAAGGCGTTTCCCTTCTCATCCAAGAAGCTTTTCAGCTCTGGTACTCAAAGAAAAAAAAATGGTGAAGAAGCAAAACGTTTTCAAAGAAAAACAAAGTCCAGTTGCCTCTTGAAAAAGCACCTTTGGGGGGCCTTGGAACTCCATCCCCCCCTTTCTCTTTGTTCTCTCTCTGAGAGGCATGGGGAAAAAATTGGGTGTTTGATTGACTGTCCTTTACACACTTGTCAGAGGGAATCTGAGAGCCTCAGGAGCTTGTTTCCTTGGAAATAAGTCTGGCCATCTACTTGTCTACAGAGATTCTCAGTCATCCAGGTCATGGTTGTCCCAAAGGTGCTTTTTCAAAAGGCAACTGGACTCCCCCCCCCCCTTGAAAACGTTTTGCTTCTCATCCAAGAAGCTCTTGTGGCTTCCCAATGCTCTTCAAATGTCGCTCCATGTAGAGAACATTGTAATAGATGACTAGGGCCTGGTTGACTTAAGTGCAGCGACTCTTTCTCCAGAAAAAGCTGCAACTGGCAAATAACCTGAAGTTGCAAAGAGGCTCTCCTAGCTGCGACTGGCACCTCCTCTTCAAGCAGGAGTCATAAGTCCAGGAGAAACCCCAACTTTGGAGAAAGGGCCTATATAAGCTTCGTAAAAATAACATTGCACGTTCTAAAACAGGGGTCTCCAGCCTTGGTCCCTTTAAGACTTGTGGACTTCAACTCTCAGAGTCCCTGAGCCAGCAAAGCTGGATGAGGAACTCTGGGAGTTGAAGTCCACAAGTCTTAAAGGGACCAAGGTTGGAGATCCCTGTTCTAAAACACCTTTGAAGCCCTCACCCTGATTTGTGTGTGTATGGCAATGTTGCAAATGTAACGGATATCCCATAACTGATACGATGAATGTCTATGCCACCCTAAGTGTTATATTCTAGACATGGGGAATGTAACTTACCTGCTTTAAGTGCAATATTACACCTGTTTACCTAAGCCTATTTTAATTAAGGGTGCTTTCTCTTGAGTTACTGTGGATTACATATCAGCCAAGAATGTAAATATTAATTTGCTCCATTTCTGCCTTGCTGTTTCTCCAAGCCTCCTCACAGCAACTGATGGATCTTCCAAGGACACTTTAAGTTTATCTTATGCCACTAATGTGAACTATGCAATCAAAGGGTCATTTTGAGCGGTCATCTCAGCTTATAATGTCACTTGATCCATTGCTGCGGCGATAGAAAATCTGTCTCTGTTAGTGATTTGTCACCGCAGCCATGCTGGGTGAGAGTATAAATCACAAGCGAGAAAATGGTCCAAGTGTAATGCCATGACTAAAACTCCCATAAATCAGGAAGTCCTGGACTTGAAAGTCAGCTCTGCCATGAATTCTTAAGACAATGTTAGGTGATGTCTGCTCCACTTCTTTTGCCTTGTGTACTCCAATTACTTTACCCTTTTTAGAATGATTTTGCTCTGATTATTTAAGTGACTTGGTTTCTAGATAGTTTGTGTGTACCCCTGCTAAACCCACATGTTCTCCACTGATTCCTAGGTAAAGGGAATTACTGGGTCCTGGATCCCAACTGTGAGAAGATGTTTGATAACGGCAACTTCAGAAGGAAGAGGAAAAGACGGTCTGATGTAGCCAGTGGGCCTGGAGAGCATAACAAAATGGAGGACAAAAGTAACAGTTGTCTTGTTCAGCTGAGCCCTGAACCTCGCAGCTTGGGCTCCGGTGAGCTGCAGTGCTCTCTGGGATCTAGGAATGACTGCAAATCTCCCAGCCTAGACTCTAGCCATTGTTTCTCCACATTCGTCTCGACCATGAACGTTGTGGCCCATGGCCGGAATGGTTTCCCCAGACAGCTTTCCGGTGGGCCGGTATCGGAATTCACACCCGGGAGACAAAACGGACCCAGTTTGAACTCCTGCTCTCCTTCAAATGGCATCCCAGCTTCAGCATTTGAACTCGGTTCCCAGTCCCACTCCAGGGTGAATTACTATGCAGGTGTTGGTGGGCAGTCGAGCTGGCTCAACAGTCCTGTCCTGAGCACCTTTAGTGTGAATAATCTGATTTATAGCAGAGAAGGGACAGAAGTTTAAAATGATGCTGAAAAGCTGATGTTCCACATTAGCCCCATAAGCAACTGTGGTCAGCATCTAGTCAGGTTGCCTTATGTAGGCAGCCTTCAGCATTTTCAGTTCCATTTGGTTGATTAAATGCCATCAAGTCTTGACTCTCAGTGACCATGCAGATTTTTCTCCATGGAGATCTGTTCCTAACATGGTTTTTAAGGTCTTCAAATGGTGCGCTCATTATCAATGTAATTGTGTCTGTCCACCTGATTGCTGGTCATCCTAGACTTCTCTTTCTCTTTCCCAGAGAGTTAAGTCTTCATATAACATGTCCAAAACAGGATAATTTGAACCTGCCCATTTCTGTCTTAACTTCTTTAAATCTGATATGAGATCCACATTTAAATGGTTTTATCGTTAGTAAGTTTATCCTGTTCCCTTCCCTTTGTTTATTTTGCATCATCTCTATTATTTTTTCTTTCTTCTCCAGTTTTCATCCTACTGTCTTTCATTTTCACTCATCCTTTAAAACAAAAGGTAAACTTCTAAATAGCAGTAAATGCCGAACGGAGTATACTTAGACCTACTTGCGACTAAGGCATAAACTCAGTTTAGGTCCCCAATATATCATTTTATAAACTAAGGTGTTTTATGTAGTACAGACAGTTTCTTCAAGCATGATCTGGGTGCCAATCAAATGGTGAGATAGGGAACTCTAATCTACCAGAGACTATCCATTGAAAAAACGGTTTGATGGCACAGTTCTTAGAGTTCCCACAGCATAATCTTCCATCAGAATATATCACCTGCTAATTAGTGGCAAGAGATGCCATTTCTGATTTTCATCACATAACAAATATTTTGTTTTTGCTTTATGGATCACTAACTTTCTGTCTTATAACAGCTGCTTTTCTGGAAATTAAATGTAATTACCAACTTGTGAGAATGCTAAATATGTCTTAACAAGCCATTCATTTTCTCTTACACACACACACACACACACATCATCAGCATCTTTATCAACAACTGTCTAATCCTTAACATATACTTGAAAGTGTATCCTATTTACCTCAGACTTTTTCAAGGAACTATGCAAAAATCCTATAATTTCACTTAATGTTCCAGCACCCAATCATTTAGTACTTTCCTTTACAAGCTCAATATTGTGCCTTATAATAGACTAAATTCCTCAGTTGTTGTTTTTTTAAAGAGTGCACTAACCAATAACAAAAATATTTTGGAAATTGTATATAACAGATGTACATCAAGTTTAAGAAAGTAGGTATATTTTGAGAAATATTAGAGACATGTTTTAGATTTTTAAATGTATAAATGTACATTATATTAAATCAATGTTGCTCACCATAAAGTGAACTAAATAAAATGTTGCCCTAATTTAATTTGTCCCAATTTTTGCTACATTTCTTACAATGTTTTGTGGAATATTTTGTTTCAGGGCTTCAATTCAAAGGAAGCCTTACAGTATTTAAAACCTAGAACCTCATTCATGGCCATAATTGGATCTTACAAAAAATATAAAGTTACAATGAAAGTTTGAAACATAAAACTTCAGTTATAACCATTCTTACTCTGGAGGAAAACCTGCATCACGCCAACTTCTAAATAAACATAAAATAGCACTGGCAGTTTTTCCACTGAATAAAGTCAATTGTTACATACCTGGGATTACAAATAAATAGGCGCTTTGGGTGCATCTTTAAGACAACAGTTCTGATACTAAGAAATGAAGCCACAAATGGAAATGATCAGAGAATGGGAAAGATCATTCAACAATTTAATTGTAAATACTTTTTTCTGCCAAGCATTAAGATGCTGCTTGACTTTTCTTTAAATAAATATTTAAAGAACTAACCCAGGTATATCTCCATCAAGCTATTGATAAAGAAATGGCCTGCAGCCAAATCATTTAAGGCTTTAATTTTATGCAATGTTTTGGGAGGTTAGTTGTAGTAGAATTGAAATAAGTATTCAGAAAGAAAAAAGTGATTGCTTTTTGAAAACCATAAAAAGTATCAGCATTTGCTAAGAGGCTTAAATTGTGCATAAATCATAAATGGAAAAGAAAGGCCTCAGGTCTGGATTTAAATCAGCTTATTTAAAACAAATAGGATTTATTTACATTTCTCTATTTGCAGAAAATAACAACAAATAAATAGGCATATGGAAGTTAACTGAAGATGAACATCTTCTACTGGGGATTAGCTACTTATTAATATATACTAGTCAGGACAGAAATTATCTTAAAAGTAAATCTCATTACTTTGCTCCTGAAATACCAGAATCTTACAACCCGAGTTGAATTAACTTCCACAAATTGCAAGCACGCATCAATATGACTTTCTTTTTGAAAGAAAGCTGTGCCTTTATGGGACTTCGAAGTAAGCACCCCTGTCAGTGGTGTGTTAAATTGCATCTCTCCAATTGCAGTTCTTTGCACCAGAAAGCCTATATTCAGAAGGCACTCCTGATTTAAATGCAGTTAAATGCAGCGGTGGGTTCTCGCAGGTTTGAAGCAGAAGGGATTTTATTTAGAAGTAAATCGTATAGCAAAGTTGACTTTGGGATAACTGGCGTGGGGTTTCAGCCTTAACTTCCTTGGCTGCCTCCTGCATCGGAGCACTTTTCCTCACTCCGAATGCTTCAATGTTGAAAGCATTCTTAAATATCCTCTAAAACTGTAATGGTGGACCTATGGCTTGCGTGCCAAAAGTGGCGTGTGAATCCATGTTGCCCAGAACGCACGGCCTTGCCTGTTTGTCTTCTGGGTTTCTGACGCGCATGCACATGTGATGTCCTTCACACACGTGACAGTGCTGAAAACTAAAGTGCACATGCATGCCGGCCAGCTGATTGTCGGGTGCGCATGTGCGCCAGAGCCTAGAAGTTCAGCTTTTCCTGAGCATGATCCCTTTGCGAGTGTGGCAGCGCTGAAAACCGGCTTGTACATGTACGCCGGCCAGCTGATTGTTGAGCACACATGTGCACTAGAACCCAGAAGTACAGTTTTTCCAGAACACAGCCCCAACTAGCACACATGCGTGACATTTCCGGTTCAGCATCACTGCTCTAAAAAGTCACAGGTAACTCACAGCTGATTCACTGGGGTTTATTTGTCAAAGGATTGTTTGTCCGACCGCTGCTTGGCAACTATTTCGAATACTTCTTTGGAAAGATGGAAAACCATTTTCTCTACTGAACAGGAGAGTTTGAGTCTCGCTTTGCCCAGTGGAAAAGTTTCACTTTTTTTTTATCATCACTTCAGGACAAATTTAGGGTTGGCAGATTTCTCAATTGTCACTGTCCTTTTCTCTGGACAAATCCATCAGATCGTCTTTGCTTCCTTCCAGATAACTGCACTTTAATTCGGGTGAAGATTTTGGAATTCAACGTGGGAGCGCATTCATGTTCCATTTCCAGAATTTAACCCGTTTTGTGGGAGTGGAAAAGCAAGAAGACAGTTGCCGTGGAAGTCCCTTGTCTTATGCGGAAAAACTTGGAAAAGGGGCAGTAAGGAAGAGAAGGGAAATGGGGCCTATTCCTCCAGCGATCTGTTCTATGGAAGTCCCTGTTTCCAGGGACTTTGATGGGACTCTTATAAGTCAGAAAAGGGTAAGATGGTTCCTATTAGGTAGTTCCTATTGGGTTCCGTCAGATCCAAACCTATTTATTTCTTGCAGAGATATGCCTTTATAGGGCATTTGTGAGGGTTATGGGCATTCTAACACTTCAGACTTCAGTGAAGTTTCAAGATACTTCAAGCAGAATGCTTTTAAACCATAGCTGTTGTAAAAGCAATGTACCCTTCCTGCTGTTATTCCCAGCATTCACTTTAAGCCAATAAAGGTGAACAAAATGAAAGTGCAGAAAGTGCTTTTAGAATGGGTGCTTTTTCACTGTTTAATGGGAAATTTCTTTGAGGACCTATTAATGTGATTATTTTACAAGTATTTTACAAGCCCAGAGATGAATCTCTTCTCCAATACTTTAAAGGTGGAGAAGCAGAGCTTTAAGGCAGACTGTAGCAAAACTAAAAGCAGGTTAACCAAATCAGTTCAGTAAACCATGAATGGATTCAAAAGCTAATCTTCCTTCTACCAGAATGTAGCATGGAAACTATTCTATTTTTCTAACTATTCAACTCTAATGTCGCAATAGATGTTCAGTAGGAGCCTGGTGAGACATACCTGTCCATTTATCTCCAGATTTCATCCTTCTCCTTTAAAGAAATAACACTTAGGTCCTCTAATGTACACCTGGAGGGTCAAAGGGCAAAAGGGATTCCTTTTTCGGTTTAGTTATCTCGCCAGTGGAGTTTGGAGTGCTTTATCATGTTACTGAATAAGAATCTTGCTAACCATGTCTGGAATGCAATCTCCCAGTTAAGAAAAACCTTCAGAAGTTGGAGCTTGAGAAACTGCTTCAGGAGAGGCAGCCACAGAATAACTGGCTGTGACTGCAGCTTTAAATGAACAGGAATGTGTGTGTGTGTGTGTGTGTGTGTGTGTGTGTGTGTATGTATGTATGTATGTATGTATGTATGTATGTATATAACTTCCCACAGGCTGACAGCAGAAGTGTTCTAGTGTTCTCGAGTCCATTCCTGAAGTAGCCCAGCAACAAAGTAGAAGGACACTCCAGCAACAATGAAGCTGTGCTCTATCGTTGACAGATCCTTCTAAGGAAATTACAGAGGAACACCCAATATGCTTGGGTGTTTTTCCAGACCAATCCCACAGCTCCTTGGCAAACATCCTGAAAGGAGCTAAAAGGAAATCTAATCAAGCTTAAGAAAGGAAGCCAGAAATACCTCCCCTCCCTCTTACCAGGATGCAAAATTCAGGTCTGTGAAATGGAATGGGCTTAGGTTCTAGAAGCATTTTCTGAGGGAGCACAGAATAGTTGCTCCTGTTATGGATTTGAGGCACAGTCCTTGTCCTTGGCTGCATGATCATGTCCTCAACTCATTCCCAGCCTGAAGCTGATATCAGATAAACTTGTTTTCAAATAGTAGTTATTGTTCAGTCGCTAAGCTGACTCCAACTCTTTGCAACCTCCATGAACCACAGCACAACAGGCCCCTCTGTCCTCCACTATCTCCCAAAATCTGCTCAAACTCATGCCAGTCTCTGCATAATTTTCTCCCAGCCTTCTTGCCTTCTTCATCAATTAGTTGTTTCCTGGGTTCCTTTTATTTTTATTTATTTATTCATTAAATTTATTTGTCCCATTACCATTTTGTCCCGTTACTTCAATCTATTTCCATTCTACCCCCCTTTGATACCAACCAGGTAGATGAGAACAGACTTTTCCTGCATTTAGAAATGTGAAAGACATATATGTGTGCTGATCCCATTTATCCTAAAAGCAGGAGTATCCAACTTTGGTAACTTTAAGACTTGAGGACTTCAACTCAGAGAATTCTCCAGCCAGTATGAGGAATTCTGGGAATTGAAGTCAGAATATAAAATACAGGATGACAAGTTGGAAGGGGACCTTGGAGGTCTTCTAGTTCAATCCCCTGCTCAGGTAGGAAGCCCTATATCATTTCAGATAAACAGTTGTCCAATCTCTTCTTAAAACATTCAGTATTGGATGGAGTACCTACAACTTCTGGAAGCAAGTTGTTCCACTGATTGTTCTAACTGTCAGTGTCACTCGATGAATAATTGTTAGATGGGAATAAGCTCCATTGATCAACAAAGTGTGCCATCCTTCAATACGTGTTCACACAGTGAGCTTAGAGAGAAGATGTTCAATTGGCTGAAGTTTTAAAGGAGATTCGGGTTAATGTCAGGGTTCCAAGTAACAACCCCAACAAAGGAAGACTCCGAGGCTAGAAGTTCCTCAAAGTTCCATTTTATTAGAGATATCATATTGGCACATCTGGGAAAACCTGAATCAATATACAATGTTGTTGTTGTTATTATTGTTATTATTATTATTATTATTATTATTATTATTATTATTATTGTTGTTATTATTATTATTATTATTATTATTATTATTATTATTATTAGCATTAGCATTAGCATTAGCATTAGCATTAGCATTAGCATTAGCATTAGCATTAGCATTAGCATTATTAGCATTAGCATTAGATAGTTCTATGTTGTGTAAGCCCAAAATTTCAAGTCTGGTGGCATAAGGTATTCTATTGCGAGCAGAGGAGTGGAGGACTCTTCTTGTGAAATATCTCTGGACTCTCTCATTTGTATTATTGTCTAGCAAATGTTTTATATGCTTTAGTTAGTAGCACAATATTACCAGAGAAGAAGCTACACAAGATTAGAATCTGAAATTCTAATGGGAGTTATTCTCATTATTTCAGTTATTTCAGAAAGAATCTTAAAGAAAAGAATCTGAAAGCTTCCAGATTTTTCCCACCCATAGAGAAGTCCAAGTCCCTGCCCAGAACCCACATGTCCATCGTATGACCCAATCAATGCACCGTCCCAGCTGGAGATGCCTCCCAGTCACAACCTTCCAGGTGCAAAGCAAGATGTCTTTGACTCTCTGAGACAGGAATGTTGTTATGACTATATATCACCCCTGCTCCATACAGTCCACTCTCCCAGTTTCCCACAGCACTAAATGTGGCAGGCCTGAAGATCCAATGCAAAGATGGCTTCCAGGGCTGACAGTCAGGAGATTTCTCCTTAGAGCAAGGTTGCTTCTCTTCTTGATTAATTTTCACCCATTGCTTCTTGTCCAGCCCTCAGGTGCTTTGGAGAATAGCTTGATATCATTTTTTTAAAAAAATTTTTAATTTACATTTATATCCCGCCCTTCTCGGAAGACTCAGGGCGGCTTACAGTGTGTAAGGCAATAGTCTCATTCTATTTGTATATTTACAAAGTCAACTTATTGCCCCCCCAACAATCTGGGTCCTCATTTTACCTACCTTATAAAGGATGGAAGGCTGAGTCAACCTTGGCCCTGGTGGGATTCGAGCATGCAGTAATTGCAGGCTGCTGTGTTTTAATAACAGGCTATCTAACAGCCTGAGCCACCACGGCCATGTCACCCAACTCCTTCTTTTCATTAAACTAGACATACCCAATTCCAGCAACTGTTCTTTATATGTTTTAACCTCCAGTCCCTTAATCATCTTTGACTTAGTCCACAAGTCTTAAAGCTGCCAAGGTTGGACATCCCTGTTCTAAAGCATATCTTCATTCTCAGACTCAGTGTTGCTTTTCTTCATTGTGGAATCCAGATAATATGACACTGAACTTGCTTTTCTGGCTTATTTCTCAGTTTCAATTACTCCTGCTCCATAAAGAAGAACTGTGATCCAGCAGCTAATTTCAGTCTCCTGTCTCTATGGGACCTAAGTAATTACCCAATCATAATAAGGTCTCTCTCCCTCTGTCTCTCTGGGGTTATTTCTGCCCTGGGGCTCTCTCATATATTAATTTTTTTTTCTATCACAGGAGAGGAAAATATACCAGCTGAGGGAAGTTCAAGCACTTCTGAAGATCAATCCTTCCATTCCTAAGGAAGGCCCTGATTGGTGGATGTTTTCCCCATTGGCTGGGGAGATGCTGAAGGGTGTGTTGGGGAAGCCAGAGGAGAGAGCCAATCACATTTTCTCTACAGAAATAAACTTTGATAAATCAGGACAATTCCATTTATCAGTGACTCAGAACAGGTGCAAGGGTGAGATTGGCAGTGGGTACAACCAATATTATTACAGTTTTGTGACACCTCAGGGCTAGGTGATTAAAATTTTAACAATTGCAGGGGAAAGGTTGTAAGAGAGAAAACATTTTTCCTAAAATCAAAGGAAGTAAATTAAGTAAAGTATTTCCTAACAGATTCCCAGCAGCCCACTTTGTTTTCATCTGCTCTGGTGAGAAATTAAAGTGACAATGCAGCAGGAGCCAAGCCAGATAACCCAGACTCCTGATCTGGCTATATAGGGTGGAGACTCCTCACATGGGAATGAGGGGTTCATTTTCTTGGGGGAGGGAAAGAAGGAGAAGACCTTATTTTCTTAGAGGGAGAAAGGTGAGGGAGGGAGCTACAGGCTGCTATAGATCTGTTTCCTTGCCTGTCTCTCACTGTGTAGTTTCAAGGCGGCAATCATCAAGCAAACAGGATGCTGTTGTAGAAGTGAGGACATTTGTTTATGCACAAACACAAACACACACACACTGAAACATTGAATTGGGCTGCTATTTCCTCTTAAAATGGGAATAGTGGAATCACCACTAAGGCCTGGAAAATAAAATTAAGGAGTCTCTTGAATCAAGATTGACTCCTGTTGATTCTATAGGCATTTTCATATTGTTTTCCAGATGAATAGCAATAGCACTTAGACTTATATATCACTTCACAGTGCTCTACAGCTCTCTCTAAGCAGTTTACAGAGTCAGCATGTTAACCCCAACAATCTGCATCTTCATTTTACTGACCATGGAAGGATGGAGCCAGTCAGGTTTGAACTCCTGGCAGTCAGCAGAATTAGCCCACAATAATGGATTTTAACCACTGTGCCATAACAGGTCCTCATGTACGGAGGTCATTTTCTTCTGGTTTTTTGAATCCACTTTGCAAGTTGCTGTGAAGATAAAATGCTACTTCACCATCCCACAAAATGTCAAACATATGTTTACAGATACAATCACATGATCTTTCAGGGACTGGAAGAAGAATTGTAGTAAATAAGAAGCCAAGCAAGGTGCTTAGTACATCATCATTTCTGTACAGAAAGTCGTATTTTAAAGCTGTGGGTATGGACAGTGTGTTTATTTTACCATTAAAAGCCCAACAAAAAATTAATCATATATGCATAAATCTGGCCTGGCACTCAACCATTCCTTTTTCAGTTGAATAGAATACCATCTGACCTATGGCTGGTGAGTGAGGAGTCCCTCTCCAAGATATTTTTTCAGGGGAGGGGGCAGAACAACAAATGGTACCCTGCTCCTTTGTCCATCCAAAATGCAAATCTCTAGAACAAAGGGGGAAAAAATCCTGCAAGCACTTTCCATCCACCCATATTAGTTATAGAAAAAGCAACTTAAATTGTTTTCTTTGCTTTCTCAATGCATAAAATTTGCTGTCTGACCCAGTTGTTAAACACATCCTATGAGTTTCTATTTCATTATTGTGTGCACAGAATTAGACCACACATCACTTGAACACAAGCCTCCAAATATATCCAATGGGGGCAATTGATCCAAAGCTAGCTAGTTACCTAGTATTCAGATCCATTTATGAGACCAGAGCATTAAAAAAAAAAATAGGAGCTGAAAATTAAAAACAGGTGGCCGTTTTCGCTATAGGTAAAGCAAAGTTACCACACAATATCTTTACAATGAAGAAAGACGGTGAACCAATTTATGAAACGAATTCACCAAATTGAAAACAGGAATGATACGTTCTGACGAAGTGGCGATGTACAATCAAGAAGGTTATTCTGATACTTTGACTTGCATTAGGTCTCACTTATGGTAATTTATCACCTTCATGCTACTTTTTACTCTTGAATGCTTCAATGCCCTTCATCTGCCTAAGGCATGCATTAGCTCTTGCATCTGAGCTGAGGTGTCTCTGGCTGTTTGACTGACTTACCTTGAAGTGTTGGTGGGAAATGTCTTTGCAGAGATGACCCTTGGGGCAGATTGGTTTGGATTGCTGGGGAGATGGAAACAGCCTGAAGAAGGAGTATATCTAATACTTTAATTGAAGGTTTCAGATTCACAGTGGCAATTTGAAATTAAAATGACCCAGCCTGGAAATGTTTCCTTTGCAATCGGCACCTGTTGGAATTCAATAAATGTTAGATCATGTCTGGTTGTAAAGCTGTTTCGGAAATTCCCTTGCATTATGATCAATTCATCATTCCTTCCCAGGCAGGTAAAACATAAGGGAGATCAGTTCTTGGTATTCAAGTGTCCACCCAAAAATGAAGGACTTTAAGCAGCTTAATGGATATGAAAGGATACATTCTGTATGTTCTAATAAATCAACACTTATCAAAATTATATAATCAATGTTTTCACATAAATTCATCATAGTTATAGCAATCATAGAGTGATGAACCACACATTGATTTAAATCAGAAACATTTTTGTTGGGGATTTTACCTGAAAACTATAGTAAGGGGAATGCATATCTAATTATTCATGTATTAACTGCAGCTAGAATTGTATTCGCACAAAACTGGGAAAGTGAAGATATCCCTACAGATGAGAATGTGATTAGGAAAATATTAGAATAGGCAGAAATGAATAGATTAAAACTTGCAATTAAGGAGAAAGAAAAAAGTGGATAAGAGAAGGGTTTTTTTGACCTAGCCCGAGGTGCAGCAATAATTCTAAGTGTCATTGTTTATAGACAGCTCCTAATATGCAATTTGACATTACCTGACTGGGCTGTTTTGGGTTCTGTTTGAAATCACCTGATTTGTTCCAAGTTCATTTTGTCAAGATAATTAGGATTACAATAAATTGTTAGGAAGGAATTAAATTAATACATAGATTTCTTCTCCTCTTTTCACTCTGAGATGGTATCAGTGTTCACTTTGACAAATTAAAGCCACAGATTATAGTGTCAGAATGCCTAGTATACCTCTGATTTTTATTAGTTGTCATGGGAAATTACAGAAAAGGAGGAAGCTATACATACCCCAGGAGCAGAGACATTTTCCCACAGAAGACTTGTAATAGTGTTTGATTTGGTCGTTGAAAACAAGTAGAAATCTCCCCAAAATTAAAATGCTGAGATCCCTTATGTACAATTCCCCTATAATTGCAGCAGATGATGTGGTAAACTACCTTTTATGTTCCGGAGATCTATATTTTATTGTCAATCTTCTATTTTGACAACATAGCCTGGGACAAATATTAGTTGACAGTTTTTCATTTATGTGAAATTTCTGTTTGGTTTTCAATTTTACCATCCAGTAAATAGGGCAGCACAATAGCTCAGCAGTTAAGACCCTGGGCTTGTCAGCTGGAAAAGTCGGCAGAACAGGTTCGAGACCCAAGCACCATGGGACGGGCTAAGTTCCCATCCTCGCCTCCACTTCTGCAGTTCAAAACCATGGAAATACAAGTAGATACATAGGTACCACTTTGGTAAGAAGGTAACAGTGCTCCATGATGTCATGCTGGCCACATGACCATGGAAATGTTTTCAGACAGCACTAGCTCAATGGCCTTGAAATGGAAACGAGCACTGCCCCCTAGAGTCAGCAATGACTACCGGAATAAAATCCGCTGAACTTCTCCAGTAAATATGGACTGTTTTCTAGGCTGTATGGATAATTAATATTAAAATTTTCTTAAACAATGGCAGCCATTCTTGTTATTCTATAAACAATAGACAGTTCATTTCACTGTGCGATAAAATAAGTGTCATGCTCCAGCATATAATTTATGCTTATATTGTTGTTGTTTTCTGGTCCCATCTAGTGGCAGGAGGCCAAATACCAATCTGTATTGTTTGGAAGCTAACCTGCCCCTTTAAGAATCATCTTTGTCAACCCTCACTCTCAAAATAAGTGCATCCTGGGAAGCAAGATTCCATTTCCTTTAACATTTGGAAGGAAACAAGCACTGGGAAGAATCCAGCCTAATTTGTGGCACATCTTCATCTGAGGACAAAAATCCACATCCCATACATGCAGCATCGCTATTTCACCAATCCTGTTTCTTTAATAAAGCATCCAGAACTACACAGTCTGTTTTACTGGAGGATAGGTGGGTTTAGCTGCATCTCAAGCTGCACACAGAGTAACATGTAGTGAGGACAGAACAAGAAGTTATATGTATATCTCAATCTAATGCTACTCAACAACCATAAATTATATCAGTCACAGATTTTGCAACTCTACCCATAAAAGTTACCATCTAAAAAGTCTGCACAGTGCTAACATCTTGCTACTGATATCCTCAGGGAAATGGTTAATAGTGAATTGTGCTATATTTCAGGCTGGGAAAGAAATTAGTATTGTTCTCAATGACTGCAAATGCAATTGTCCCCTGGAAGAAAACATTTATATTAGTATCATACACATACAGTCCATCAATCAGCGTAAATAATAAGAGATCACAGAGGAGTTTCTTCTGGCATTAATTTAGGCCATCCTTCTAGAAATGTCATTTCATGCTATGTATCCCCCAACATTCTAAAACTTGTAAGATTTTTAATTTTTTGAGAGAGCCAAATTCCACATCTTTAATTTCTTCCCGCAGCTGGGAAGAAATTAAATAGCAGGCTTAGAGTCCAGCAGGTCTACTTAAATATACTCTATGTGGTTCTCCTACTTGGTTACAATTTATCTGACCTTTAAAAAAAACAGGGGTATGTCAAAGTAAGCCTTGATATAAATATAACATTTAACAGGATTTTGTTTTGTTTTATACATATCAGAATGTGGAAATGGTTTAGTTCGAAACATGCAATTTTGTATAATTTGATGGGCATTCCTTCAAGTGCCCAGTAAGTTTTAGTCATAGTTTTTGTGAATTGTTAGAAGCACAGGTAGTCCTCGACTTACAACTACAATTGAGCCCAAAATTTATGTCATTAAGTCATTGTTAAGTGAATTTTGCCCCATTTTACAACATTTCTGGTTACAGTTGTTAAGTGAATCACTGAAGTTGCTAAGTTAGTAACCGGGTTGTTAAGTGAATCTGACTTCTCCCTTGACTTTGCTTGTCAGAAAAATCACAAAAAGTGATCACATGACCCTGAGATAGAGCAACCGTCGTAAATATGAACCAGTTGCCAAGCATCTGAATTTTGATCACATGATCATGGGGATGCTGCAAAAGTCGTAACTGTGAAAAATGGTCATAAGTCACTTTTTTTAGTGTTATTGTAACTTTGAATGGTCATTAAATGAACTGTTGTAAGTCGAGGACTACCTATATTTAAATATATCAAAATAGTGTTGCTTTTAAATTTAAAATGCATATTATCCTTGCCATTATTCTTCTCTTCTTACTGAAGAAAGAGATTTAGTTGATAGTTGATATGCAAATGATTATGCAAATGATTAGTTGATACAGTTGATATGCAAATGAATAGCATACAACTGCATATGTGACCAATTGGGCCTATATGTAGACATTGAAGGTTTCATTACATAATTAATTAATACACACTACACCTTTGCAAATATTCTTAATCCATTCATAGTGTTAATTAATGTCCTTTTGATAATTGTCCATTTTTTAAACAGTTTTTAAAATATTAAGACTTGCATTTTTACTGTTAAACTTGGAAATACTCAGTAAGGGCTTGTAACAATGGAACAGGCAGATGTTCTATGCTGGAATAGATGCATCACAAGCACAATAAATACATTTATTTATTTAAAAGATTTGTATGGCCATTTACTTTAAACACAAATCTGGGTGACTCACAACAAAAAAGCAGTAACTATAAAGTCATAAAACATCAAACCGCAAAATCATCTAGCCATTTTTATTCTCTACTAACAATTTATGACTTGTTTGCTGAAGTTTAATGTTATTTCAATTGTTATCTCAGCTGTAAACTCCCAAAAGACTTTGGTCAATATATTAAGTCAAATAAACAATAAATGAAATCATACCCGTGGCTGAAACAAAAAAATTAAAAATTTATGGGCCTTGAGCATAGCATAAATATGATGCATATGGTATAAAATGAAATCTCTTTTGAGTTTATCTCCACTTTTCATAACTTAATAAACATGGTGGGGCAGTTTCTTGCTCATTGTAAAGTAGCAGAATGCTTTTCTTATTTTCTGATAGTCAACAGATGAATACTGGCCAGGCCTTTCCTAATTTTTCAAAATCAGCCAAGTTCTACTTGCAGAAATGATTTCGTAGAAAATAGCAGTTCATAGATCTTCCATTGGAAGTATTTCATTTTAGAAAATAATATGTTTATAATTTCTATGTCTTAGTAATGTTAGATTGAGCAAATGAAATCTATGGCAATATCTTGTCAAAGGAGAAGCTTCAAATATCCTTCAATTAAGGAAAGCAGTAAAAAGAATGAATCTGCAGTCCTCAAAGTTCTTACAAAAGATCATAGCCTATTTATTAAAGTGTATGAGGAAATAAACTACCAACACTTACCATTAAAATCAACTTGCCTTTTAATTTCATTCTGGAATCATCCAAGATTGCATAATAATTGATTGGAGGGGGAGGGGAGAAGAAAAGATCATTCAGAAATCAGAAGGTTTTGATGTTCTTTGTTTAACTACATGCTGAATTGAATCTGTATTCTACAATCTAGAGGTTCCAACAGAGAGATATGTCATCAACAATGGATTAGTGAGTGGATCTGTATAATAATATGTTAACAATAAGCCTAAGTAAAGAACCTGTGGGCATTTGGATTCTGATAAGCATATTTCTACTACTATCTTGCAATCTTGTGTTCACAAATAATCCTCCATCAACCTCAACAACCTTCAGATTATGTACTGCAATGCATAATTGGTATCCTAATTCCACTATTACATTGTCAATGCACTTGAGCCAACCTGAGTTTAGTTGATTTTCAGTGTTTTGAATAGCTGTTAGTCCCTTGCTTTCTCTGCTTAGCCAAAAATCAATGATTTTAAGTGGTCGTTGACTGAAATAAAATGATTTGATCACTGATTATATCAATAATAACAGAAGTATATAATAGTAAAATTTTCTGGAATACCTTCATTATATTTAAAAAGTGTAACATTGGCAAGAAAAAGCTCCAATTTGCAAGCTCCAATTTAAGATGACAAGGTGAAAGAGATTTGTATAAATTATTTATAGCAAGGCAAGTGCTGATTAATTATTTTGGAGGAGATAATCGTAAAGATCTGCCAAAGTACAATGATCACTAATTTCAATTCTCCAGCAGAATGCATTTAATTACTTTTCTTCTGGCTTCATTGGAATAATTTCTTGTTTATTAGAGAAACTGCCAGTCAACATTATAAAAGTGTCTATACTCAATATAAGAAAATCTTATCAGAATTTTAATAGAAAAGATGTAAAAAAATGTTGTTCGTAAACTTTAGACTCATTCAATAACGGGGGCATAAACAGCCAAATCTGTATCTTCAGTGTGTCTTCAATTTTTGTCAGTTATATTCCTGGCACCTATATGTTACAGCTTTCACTCTACTGAAACTCATACTAAGATTTATTATGAAATAAGATAATTGTGACATCAGCAGCTGATAGACGGTATCATGCAAGGTGTCATTAAATGACTCAGAACAGGGATATCAAACTCCCGGCCCACGGGTCAGATGCGTCATATGCTGGCTACGCCCACCCCTGGTTCAGACTCAGAACAAGGATCCAAGCAGAAAGATCCAAATGCCTTACAACAGGGGTGTCAAACTCAATTTCACTGAGGGCCATATTAGGGTTCTGTTTGACCTTGGGCGCTGGGGTGGGCGTGGCCAGGGTAGGCATAGCCAGCTTGACATCACTCCTGTTGATGTCGGTGGTGGCCTGAGCGCTCTGCCAGCAAAAACAGCGAACGGAGCTCCATTTTCACTGGCAGAGGGTTGCAGGACACCATGGCAGCTGAAAATGGAGCTCAGGAGCCTGTTTTCTCTGGCAGAAGCACCATTGGCCAGTCCTTCACTGTTTCCAGGGCAGCCCCATGAGCTAGATCTATGTACCCCACAGGCTCGATCCAGTCCCCAGGCCCTGAGTTTGACACCCCTGCCTTACAATATCTGATGCCATGGTAGCTTGGCAGCTAAGGAAATGACTAAGATCGATGTCTGTAGCATATTGTTATCTAATTGTTATATCTAATTGTTTCTTTATTTCTACTTGTTCTCTGTGACTCACTACGGATCTCCTACTCACGAGACCATCTGCTAAAAATTAAGGAACATTTCTTTAAGGAGCAGCTTTCTTTAATCTCACCCCCGCCTGTCTTTACAAACACGGAGGAGATTCTAACACAGGAGGAGGCAATTCCCACGGAGCCATGGATTACTAAAAAAACCAAACGACGGAAACGAAGGAAACGAGGTAAAAGATCTGGGATCTTAATCAAGCTAAGAACTCGCACTAAAACTCCTCTGCCTTCAATTTTCCTAACAAATATACGCTCACTTGCAAATAAGATGGATGAAATACTCCTCTTAAACAAATACTATTCTGATTTTCGCAATTCAGCAGTCCTATGCTTCTCTGAAACCTGGTTAAATGAATCAATTGAAAATAGCAGCCTGAACATTCCAGGATTTCAAATTGAACGATCAGACAGGGTTCCAGAAACATCTGGTAAATAGAAAGGAGGAGGCTTATGCCTATATATTAATTCAACCTGGTGTCAAGATTTTAACATAATTTACAAATTCTGTGACAACAATTTAGAGACTCTAATTATCAACTGCAAACCTTACTATTCGCCTCGTGAATTTTCCTCATTTCTTCTAATTGCTGTTTATGTCCCACCACAAGCCTGTGTAAACAAGGCATTACGAACTCTAGCTGACCAAATCATGGAGGCTGAAGCCAAACACCCTGATTCACTGGCCATTGTTTTGGGAGATCTAAACAAGGCAAACTTAAGGAAAGAACTACCAAAATACTTTCAGCATGTCAATTGTCCCACCAGAGGCAAGAATACTCTAGACCACTGCTACACAACACTAAAAGATGCCTATCGGTCTTTACCACGTGCAGCTGTAGGACACTCTGATCATTGCATGATTCACCTTGTACCTGCTTACAGGCAAAGACTTAAAGCCATAAAACCAATAATTAAATCAGTGAAAACCTGGACGGAGGAATCAGAATTAAAGCTACAGGCATGTTTTGACTGCACTGATTGGAATATTTTTAAAGATACCTCTGCAGACCTGGATGAACTCACAGATACTGTAACATCATATGTCAGCTTCTGTGAAGACCTATGTGTACCTACAAGGAACTTGCGAATACACAGTAATAACAAACCTTGGTTTACACCTAAACTTAAGCAGCTACGACATTCCAAAGAGGAAGCCTACAGAAAAGGTGATAAAATGCTGTACAATCAGGCCAGAAATGCACTAACAAGGAGATAAGAGCAGCAAAAGAAGCTACTCTGAAAAGCTAAAGAATCAATTTTCAGCAAATGAACCAGCAAACATGTGGAAAACTCTTAAAAATATCACCGCTATGGCAAACCTCCTTCCCAGGCTGAAGGTAATCAACAACTGGCAGATGACCAGAATGAGTTTTACTGCAGGTTTGAAAGGAAACTACAGCCACCTATCTCCACAACCCCCATCTCAGACACATCAACAACAGCCAAGCCTCCTACAACTGACCCCATCCCGTTGGGTTCACAACCCCTAGTGATCACAGAAAGGGAAGTGCAGGACCTATTTCACAGACAAAAGCCAGGAAAAGCTCCAGGCCCAGACAAGATAACTGCTTCTTGCTTAAAAGTCTGTGCTGACCAATTGGCCCCCATCTTCACCCATATTTTCAATAAATCTCTAGAGATGTGCTATGTTCCTTCTTGCTTCAAACGCCTACCATCATCCCAGTGCCAAGAAGCCCACCATCAAGGAACTGAATGACTACAGACCAGTTGCTCTAACATCTGTAGTCATGAAAACCTTTGAAAGGCTAGTGCTTTCCTACCTGAAAACCATCACGAATCCGCTTTTAGACCCCTTGCAATTTGCATACCGAGCAAATAGATCAACAGATGATGCTGTTAATATGGCTCTGCACTACATCCTACAACATCTTGAGTCTCCAAAGACCTATGCAAGGGTCCTTTTTGTAGACTTTAGTTCAGCATTCAATACCATCATTCCAGACATTCTTCTAACTAAGCTAAACCAGCTACAGGTACCGGAACAGACTTGTAAGTGGATCACAAGCTTCCTAACAAACAGGAAGCAGCAGGTGAAGCTAAGCAAGATCACATCAAATACCTGTACAATTAGCACAGGGCCCCCAAGGCTGTGTGCTCTCCCACTTCTCTTCTCTCTGTATACCAATGACTGCATCTCCAATGATCCATTTGTTAAGCTACTGAAGTTCGCAGATGACACAACAGTGATTGGTCTCATTCGAGACAATGACGAATCCATATAGACGAGAGGTCGAACGACTAGCCTTGTGGTGCAACCAAAACAATCTGGAACTGAACACACTCAAAACCGTAGAAATGGTGGTAGACTTTAGGAAAACCCTTCCATACTTCCACCTCTCACAATACTTGACAACACAGTATCAACAGTAGAAACCTTCAAATTTCTGGGTTCTATCATATCGCAAGATCTCAAATGGACAGCTAACATCAAAACATCATTAAAAAAGGACAACAAAGAATGTTCTTTCTGCGCCAACTCAGTAAGCTCAAACTGCCCAAGGAGCTGCTGATCCAATTCTACAGAGGAATTATTGAGTCTGTCATTTGCACCTCTATAACTGTCTGGTTCGGTTCTGCAACCCAACAAGAAAGACACAGACTTCAGAGGATAATTAGAACTGCAGAAAAATAATTGCTACCAACTTGCCTTCCATTGAGGACCTGTATACTGCACGAATCAAGAAGAGGGCCGTGAAAATATTTGCAGATCCTCGATCCTGGACATAAACTGTTTCAACTCCTATCCTCAAAACGACGCTATAGAGCACTGCACACCAGAACAACTAGACACAAGAACAGTTTTTTCCCGAAGGCCATCACTCTGCTAAACAAATAATTCCCTCAACACTGTCAGACTATTTACTGAATCTGCACTACTATTAATCGTTTCATAGTTCCCATCACCAATCTCTTTCCACTTATGACTGTATGACTATAACTTGTTGCTGGCAATCCTTATGATTTATATTGATATATTGATCATCAATTGTGTTGTAAATGTTGTACCTTGATGAACGTATCTTTTCTTTTATGTACACTGAGAGCATATGCACCAAGACAAATTCCTTGTGTGTCCAATCACACTTGGCCAATAAAATTCTATTCTATTCTATTCTATTCTATATCTACAGACTACTTCTACAGATATCAGAAAATTGTACAGTTCATTTAGTGATCGTTCAAAATTACAACAGCACTGAAAAAGTGACTTATGACTTATGACCATTTTTCACACTTGCAACCATTGCAGCATCCACATGGTCATGTGAGCTAAATTTGGATACTTGCTTGGCAACTGACTCATATTTATGACGGTTGCAGTGTCCCGGTGTCACGTGTTCCCCTTCTGAAATCTTCTTATAAGCAAAGTCAATGGGGAAGTCAGACTCACTTAACGATCAACTTAACATCTGCAATGATTCACTTAACAACTGTGGCAAGGAAGGTTGTAAAATGGAGCAAAACTCAACTGATGTTTCACTTAGCAACATAAATGTGGGTTCAATTGTGGTCGTAAGTTGAGAACAACCTGTATTGTGGGTCTTGGCAATAAAATGACACATGGAGTTCTAATGTCCCCATGAAGTTGCTCACTTTTTGTTATCGGATCCTTCATTTAATAAATAATGGGCTGCCTGGATTCATTATTCTTCATCTTCCAATCCTACTATAAACACTTTCTCATTTTATAAATGTAACTCCTTAATCCTCCAGCAAGCCCTGGAGCAAGTAAATTTTATGACCCTCTATACACTAGTGGACTGTTGACTAGCTATTAAAATAGCTTCAATTGTTCATTTGTTAATTATTCAGTAAGTACCAAAAGAGGATTGCTTAGATTGTAATCTTATACAACTGGAAGATTCATTTTGGAAGTGTTACATTCAGATTTGAAATAAATAATACATATATACATGCTTGAGTACCAAGTAATGTCATAAGAAGCCCTTAAGATCAGGCAATAATTTATTTTAATGTAAAAACTCACTTTTAAAATATTTACTTTCTATAACCCTATAACACTTATTAGTCTGTATGCTTTATAGTTCTTATGCTTTAGTTTGCCAAGGAGCCATAACAGTTATTTTCTAAAAATGTGTTAGGATTTTGTTATAAAATGATTTTCAAGTATTTTGAAGTCTCCAATACAATTCAGTCATTTCAATCATTTTGGCACATTAGATAAGTAAGGCACACATTAGATGAGTAAGGCACACATAAATACCAGTAGGATGATGTCAATATTTTGGTGGTTGTATCTTACTCTCAGGATTTATCTAATTTTCAATACAACAATTATTTTGCAAATGATTGCAGAACATTTTTAAAATCAGTGGGATTTCTATTTGTTTCAGGACTAAGAAATAACGATGTTCACACATTTTGCAGTTGCTTGTACTGTATATGGCAAAAGGTGATGATCCATCCTGGGCTCTAGGCATAAAAAGATGTCACATACTTCCCACCCACCTACCCCATCCCCATTGTTCAATTTCTCCATCTACAGTGGAGAAAAAGAATCCTAATTTAATTGAAGTCTCTCTTCCTCATTGTGGCAGCCTTTCCCTGCCTTTTAACCTGAAAAATCCCTTGAAATAATGCTCAGCTCTCAGGGAACCCTTACATAAAACTGCAAAGATACAAAAAAACCACACTCCCTCACAATACAGTTCACTTCTAATCCAAATAATGGTTTTACAATGTTTGTGATTACAACAAAACAGCAGGTCAACCGATGAGTCATAACATAAAAACATTGCCACCACTGTGAGTGTTGGCATGGCATGAAGTTCAAAGAACAACATCCAGATTATTTTTAAATCATTATCTCTTATAAAACCTATAGCCAGGATGGCAAACCTATGGTACGCGTGCTGGAAGTCTTCCGGTTTCTGGCAAAGACCAGCTGGTCAGCGCGCATACACGTGCTGGAAACTGGAAGATCATCTTCCTGGTGCGCGCATGCACAAGGTTCACCAACACTGACCTGTAGCAACATCTCATAGAACCTTAGGTTTCTATTGAATCTCTATAGAGAAAGGTAGCATTAATGCCTTTTTAAAGCCAGTCATGAGACAGGAAACCTATCTTCCAACAAACATGAATGATACAAAGGTTTGTTATGAATTAGCAGAGCCCAAAATTTAACCATTCTGTATTTGTATTCATTAAGGGTCATGCTTCCAAAAGGTGTTATTTTTTTCTTTTAATTAGTTCATGGAATTGCTATTCAAGATAATCTAATATGCATTCAGAGATTGCATTCACTGTCAACATTTAACACTCAAATAAAATGATGTGAACCAAAGTCATCTAATTTTGTGAGGTGAATTGACTAGAGTTTAGCTTCCAGTCTTTGTGAATATATGCATACTGATAAATGAATGATAAATAGAAATATTGTAGATATATGCATTTATCAGTCCTTTTTGCTAAATAAGTTTCATAACTATTCTTTATGATGAAGAATTTTCCCTACGGTATTATTCCAGTGTTCTTAGGAATTTTAACTTTGCATTGAATATTCCTGAACCACTTCTCGTTTTTCCCTGGGGACAGAAATTAGCTGGAGAATGAATTGTTACAAGGCAGATAAACTGTTCTTAAACTGAATATTCAGCTTGAGCAACTTCCTATGGCTGTGAATTGACATGGGATTTCTGCCATCCTGAACTACTGCAAAAAAACTGCTGAGTGTATTTTATTTTCTATTTTTTTCCCCTTTCATTAAATTGTGTCCAATTGTCTGGACAAGTTTCTTCAGTTTTCTCGGTGAGGATTTTCAGAAGTGGTCTGCCATTGCTTTCTTCCTTTGGCTGAGAGAAGTGACTGGCATAAGGTCACCCAGCTGGCTTTGTCCTCAAGGTGGAACTAGAACTCCCACTCTCCCACTTTCTAGTCTGATGCCTTAACACTGCACCTAGTAAAGATGCAGGCAGCATTTTTTATTCTTATCTTTCATACATTGGTATCAAAATTCATCTTTTGCCACTTTGACTCATGAATTTGGACTATGAAGAAGGTGGTCATCTATATTTTTAAGTGCTGTCTAAAATTGTTATGGTATATGCCCGTGACGGCAAGCCTATGACACATGTGCCCAAAGTGGCACATGGAGCCATGTCACCTGGCACGTGTGGTAGCATCCTCTTCCGGGTTTCTGGCACGCATGCGTACGCAATGATCAGCTGGCCTTTATGCGTGCAGCAGTGCCAAAAACCAGAAGAGCTGGTCTGTGAGTCGGGAATGGGACTTCCTTGAATGTTGGAATTGGGAGTGTCCAGAAAGAAGGAGGAATTCTCCATTCTGTAGCATCATCGGTCTCCAGGCAGACTCTCCCTTGACTTCACCCACTGGAGGAGAGAGTTCTGCACAGAGAAGCAGCCCAAGTTCTTTATTCAGGCCAAGATCCCCCCTCCCATTTTCTCCACTTTTCTCTCTCTGCAGAACTGTCTCTCCTCCTTCAAGTGAAGTCCCAAAGGACTCTTCCCAGAGACCAATGACGCTGAAGCAGGGAAAATTCTTGTTAGCGCTGCCCCTCGTTCTGGCCCCTCCCAGCTCAAAAGTCCAAGATAAACACTTCCTCCCCACACTGCAGAACTGCAGATCCCTCCTCTGGGGCTGGAAACATCTGGCCCAACACACATGTGGGTTGACAGCTGACTGGAAGACTTGCTGGCCGGTGTGCATGCGCCCGACGGAAACTGGAAGTAACTTATCCAGCACGTGCATGCCCCCTGGGCAGCTCCTCTTTCTGATCACAGCGCTGATGAGCGCGCGTGCAAAGTGCTCCCTTTTCAGCACTTGGTGCCAAAAAGGTTCGCCATCACTGGTATATGCAGTCCAAAGCCCTAATATAATATAGTATCTATTATAATATATATTTTGTGACTTCATGATATTTGTGATGTTTGATATCACAAATATCATGGGGATGGGGAACTCATCAAATTTGCAGATGACACCAAGCTGGCAGGAATAGCCAACACTCCAGAAGATAGGCTCAAGTTACAGAAAGATCTTGACAGACTTGAACATTGGGCGCTATCTAACAAAATGAAATTCAACAGTGAAAAAAGTAAGGTTCTACATTTAGGCCAAAAAAACAAAATGCACCAGTACCGTATATGTGGTACCTTGCTCAATAGTAGTACCTGTGAGAGGGATCTTGGAGTCCTAGTGGATAACCATTTAGATATGAGCCAGCAGTGTGCAGCAGCTGTTAAAAAAGCCAACACAGTTCTGGGCTGCATAAACAGAGGGATAGAATCAAGATCACGTGAAGTGTTAGTGCCACTTTATAATGCCTTGATAAGGCCACACTTGGAATATTGCATCCAGTTTTGGTCGCCACGATGTAAAAAAGATGTTGAGACTCTAGAAAGAGTGCAGAGAAGAGCAACAAAGATGATTAGGGGACTGGAGGATAAAACATATGAAGAACGGTTGCAGGAACTGGGTATGTCTAGTTTAACAAAAAGAAGGACTAGGGGAGACATGATAGCTGTGTTCCAATATCTCAGGGGCTGCCACAAAGAAGAGGGAGTCAGGCTGTTCACCAAAGCACCTGAGGGTAGAACAAGAAGCAATGGGTGGAAACTGGTCAAAGAAAGAAGCAACTTAGAACTAAGGAGAAATTTCCTGACAGTTAGAACAATTAATAAGTGGAACGACTTGCCTTCAGAAGTTGTGAATGCTCCAACACTGGAAATTTTTAAGAAAATGTTGGATAACCATCTGACTGAGATGGTATAGGGTTTCCTGCCTGGGCAGGGGGTTGGACTAGAAGGCCTCCAAGGTCCCTTCCAACTCTGATGTTATGTTATGTTATGTTATGTTATGATATCTGTAAAGATATCTGAAGAGTCTGAGAAAGGTCGATGAAGAACAAATTTCCTAAGGGAAAATACCTAAATGTTTTAAAAAGTTTTCTTTTTAGCTTCTGCTCTACTATTCATTCA
Organism: Ahaetulla prasina; assembly: GCF_028640845.1. Taxonomy (NCBI): domain Eukaryota; kingdom Metazoa; phylum Chordata; class Lepidosauria; order Squamata; family Colubridae; genus Ahaetulla; species Ahaetulla prasina. The sequence goes on along the minus strand of NC_080544.1, from coordinate 42,143,883 downwards.
ATGTGATTTTTGTCTGTGAAACAATGCACAAAGACAATCTTTAAATAAGATCTAAAAAGAATAATCATCTCGAGAACTATTATTTTTTGTTTCATTTTTGTTCAACAAATTTAGTCTTGCACTTATCTTTCTTCTCTTCACTCATTTTAATTCTTTTCTACTCTTTCTGTGTGATTTCTTATTCTTCCGTAATATGTATCAAATAATTCAATATCTCAATGGCCATTTAAATGAAGGAAGACAATTTATTTTCAATGATTCTGAAAGATAAAAGGAAGGCTTAAGCCTTCTTCAGGCATATTCTTCTGAGGTAACAAAATGGACTCTGCTTTTTTTGATATTGTGCAATGCAAGGATCTCCGAGTGGTACATTAACATGGCTGCCTTCATTTCTATAAATTTTCATTCTATAAATTTTCAATATGGGAACAAGACTTTTGCCTAATTAGAGTGTCTGCCACATTGAACTAAATGTCATTGAATTTCAGCTTTAAGCCAACTTGCATAAACACAGGAATTTTGTTATGGGGTGCACTAATTATTGTGTATTGGCTTCTAAAAACTTAGCTTAACTTGATGCATTCTGAGAATAAAGGGATAAAGCTTAAAATTTGAAGCTGAGCTCAGCTCTTTTCAGAAAAGCTAAGATATACATACAATCAAGAATCTATAATAATCATTTGATTTGTGCAAAATGTTTAACTTCCTGAGCCAAAATGTTCTTGGGAATTCTGGGACATTCTTCTCTGCTTCTGGATTATATCAATCAACTTGTTTCAAGATGGTCTGAAAGTTTTCCAGGAGTATAGCTTTCAGCACAGAACCAGAGTATCACAAACAAGTTTCCTATTAGAACATTTTCCTTTAGTAAACTGCCAAACTATCTCCAAATTGCCATATTATATGGCCTAATGATCCCAAATTTCATCAAAAGTTCTATGTTTAGAGACAGGAAGTTCTCTGTAGCCATCTCCCTTCCATTTCCATATTGCTAATTATTGAACAGGCCCTTCTTCTGCCTTCTGCAACTTCCTCTCAGAAGTTGCCCATTCTTCCTATGGAACCGTAGTAAAATAAATTCTGAATACAAGTGATATAATTATATTTCTTTCTATGCTTGGCTTGGCTTACTTCTAGTGGCTTTTTTTTCTTCTGTTCCATAATTAACTTATTGAACTCAGCACCGTCAGATTGATGAATAAGAGCTTAGTTGACTGCAGAGAAGCATTAGACCTTTAATTTAGTTAATTACATTCAGACGAGTCACCAGGATAAAGATAATAAATATACAAGTGATTGAGTCTGAATCAAGCTAAAACATCGGGTGATTTTTTTAAAAAAAACACTATAAGAAAACAGAAATTGTATATTGCATTCACATATTAGATTGGCTTAATCAATTTGCATATTGGCAAGTAATCTAGAAAGTTGTTTCCATAAGGTATAATATAGGGGTGAAATTCAACCGGTTCTATCCGAATCGTGCAATCCAGTAGAACTGACTGTGCAAAGCCCAGCCCACCCACGCAGACGTCATGACGTCCCTTTTTTGCCACAATTTTCAGTCTCTGTGCATGCGCAGAAGGCTTTGTGCAGCACACACACATTTGCAAACCGGTAAGGAAGGTAAGTGAATTTCACCCCTAGTATAAAAGTGTATAAGGATTCAAGGAATTCAACATAAAACTCTCATATGCATTAATTTTCCTACATGATTCATTTGGCTTTTTAATCTTCTATGCAATAATGTGAATTGATTTTCATGTTTCAAAATGAATTTTTGAATAAGCAAGATCAAAATATATTTAGGAAATTAAATAAGTACTAGGCCAGGGCCGTCAAACTTGCGGCCCGCAGGCCAGATGAGTCATGCAGTTTAGCAAAGGGGGGAAAAGTCATGATACGTCATGTGACGCCACCGTGACAATGCGAGTTTGACACCCCTGTACTAGAGAATCTATGATCTGTTGGGTCAAGGCTGAACAACATGGTACAAATGCAAAGGGAATCATTGGTGGAGCATGTGCAGGTTGGGAACACTTATCTGAGCAACTTGCAACTTCCCTACAAACTTTCCCATTGGCTTTTTCCCAGCAAGTTTCCAGGAAGTAATTGCAAGTCCAAACTCATCGTTGTGCTATGATGAGCTCCCACCATTAGCTACGGCCATGTAATCCCCATTGACCCTGCAAGTTTCCTAGGCTTCCCCACTAACTTTGTGCAAAAGGTGTTTGGAACTTGTTAATGAAGTTCATATGTCATTGTTTCAGCAATATTTCCTTTCATACACAGAGAAACAGAATGACTATGAATGGACAAAATATCAGTGGGAGCAGCATCGACTTTCAACTCCCTCTCAGCTTCCCCATTAAATTTCTTTCAAGGAATCTGGCAGTGAGCAACAGTAATCTCTTCCCCTCCTCTCCTCCCCTCCCCTCCCTTTTCCTTTCCTCTCCTTTCCTTTCCTTTCCTTTCCCTCCCCTTTCCCTTTTCCTTTCCTTCCCTTCCACTTCCCTTCCCTTCCCTACAAGCAGTTAAGTGGCTGCTACTGAATGGAGGAGGGAGCAAGTGATTATGTGAGTGGCTGGGAAACTGTCATGGACTGTTCAAAATGAGGCAGTGCTGAAGCAGCCACAATTTTCCCAGATTTCACCCCATCAGGAGTGATGGAAGCCATGAAGGTTTAAGCAATGGTTTTGTGCTAACTAAAAACTATTCTACATGAGTTTAAGAAAGAGACATTATCAATCTTGGGTTCTCCCACACTGCCACAGCTAGCTGGACTAGCTGCACATTGCTAGAAATGGATTGGATAAGCATGTATATAATTTGTCAGGGTATATTATAAAGAAGTTGCAGGCTTTGAATGTTCCTTAGTTTCAAAGATTTGAAATAACTTTAGATTATTCCAGCCATCAGTAGAACTGGGGGATTTTTGATAGCTGAAATGTTTCTACCGCACGCAGCAGTTGAGAGGCTACCATTACTCTTTCCCAAAGCAACTGCTATTCACTCCTTCATATTTAAAATTAAATTATTAGTTCCATATATATCTGCTGCCCTCATGTGGTAATTAGATTGAAAATTAGTAAATAGTTTGTGTTCCAGTGAAGTGTAGTTTGGAATATTTCCTATTGAATCATTCCAACAATTTCTATTCCATTTTATAATCCATGTTCCTCATATCTATAGTACCGACATTGCATGTAGAAGGTTATAGGATCAATTATTGACATCTTTAAGCAAATTTAGGGTGGGGGGAATCTTCAATTTGGAAACTGTCAATCAGTGTCTACAATACTGAACTGGGCAGCTGAATGTATGGAAGGTATTTGTCCAATGAATGAGAATGCAGACTTAAATTCAAATCTACTATATATTGTATATATTTATTCATTTTATTTTATTCATCAAATTTAGAGACCACCTCAGAGCAACTCTGGGCAGGATATAATTAAACATATGGTGAGGGAGTATTTTTCACAAAAAACTCTTTATTTACACATGGCCCTATTTTCAAATACTTTCATTATTTAGCTTTGCCAAATGCATGGAAAAGCATTTGCACTTGCTTGGATGTTGATAGTAGCTCATACAAGGCACAGCAATTGAACTTTTTCCCCAATCTATATTTCCAGGGCAAAAATCCCAAGAAACGATGAACAAGGTTAACAAATGAATTCAAAGAAAGACATGTGATGCTTTTAAGACCTGAAAAGAATTAGAAGAAAATTGTTTCCTGACGATATTATAGGCCAGCTGATGAGTTTGGTATCTTCTACTATACGACTGGCTTCTGAGCAAATCCTGAGTCAAACATTTAAAAGCTATTAATATATTTTAAAATTAGCTGCAGAATGTAATATGGTGTTTTGGTTTAAGAGATCTAGAAGGGTATTTTTTCTGGAGGAAGAGTTGCTGCTGCCCTGACAGTGACAAATTGAGTGTGTAGGGGCAGTGCATTTGCAAAATAAGATGTGCCTGCCAGGCCTGCATAGGAATGTCAATGACTCAGTGTTTTTCCCAGAGAGAAATGTTCAAGAGACCAAAGATGCTTTAGGCAAATTCTCTACACTGCATGGGAGATGAGGAGGGGAGGAGGGAAACAGAATTTGACAGCAGGAACCAAGTAAGGTTGCCTCTGGGACTGAAGGAAAGCTACACTGCCAAGCTAAAATCGATCAATTTAACACAAATGGAATCCTTTTGTGAACTACAGCATGGAACCTTTTAGAAACCCGGGAGTTTTGAAGAGGATTTCACCCCAATGGCACATAGACACTTTAAAATTCTCTCTCTCTCTCTCTCTCTCTCTCTTACACATACACACACACACCAGCCTTGTGCACCACTTCATTTATGTTATTCTTTACATGCTACTATTTACAAAGTTGCATTTGAACTTCCTTCTTTCCTCAATTTTTCCTCTCTTTTTTTAAAGCAAAGCTGGACATTCAGGAGTATACTTGATCTCCAGAAATGGGTTCTTGTTACTTGAGTGAAAGTGGAATTAAACATCAATTTTAAAAAGGTCACATATTCAGAGTTTGTCTTGTTTACTGAATATTGTTCCTGGCCAAGTTGGACTTCATTTTTAACAACAGCAAACTTTAGTTTTTATCATCATTAACCTAATACTGATTTTTTACAGAACTCTGTGTGTGTGTGTGTGTGTGTGTGTGTGTGTGTGTGCGCGCGTGCGTGCGTGCACGTGTGTGTGCGTGTGTTTATCTTTAAGAGATCTAGAAGTGTTTGTCTATATACAAGATGGATGGGAAATAAATTTAATACACACAGATACACACACACACATTCAAAATATATGAATTTAAAAAGAAATCTTTGAAATAGCCAAAATGAGCATATTGCTCCTTAGGTAAGCTATATGTCAAGAAAACAACTTTTACATTAAAAAAAAAAACATGACAGCTACTAAGCAGCAACAAAGAGATTCAGAAAACAATTTTTTTTCTCCTCTTAATAGTCACTGAATTTTTAGCACTGGTTGCAAATATCTGATTTTATCCTCTAAACTCATTTTTTCTTGCATAGAAGAAGCCTTTAAAAGAAAACTATTTTTTCTTGCAAATTGTTGGAAATGGCATTTTTAGATAATAAATTATTATTTTGATGATATTTATTGTGGTTTATGGCATTATCATAAGGTAATAATGAAACACAAATGTTCTTTCCATAACAACTCTAATGTAATATTTGATCTTTTTTTATTATTATTATTTTTTATTTGCATTTATATCCCGCCCTTCTCCGAAGACTCAGGGCGGCTTACACTATATCAAGCAATAGTCTTCATCCATTTGTATATTATATACAAAGTCAACTTATTGCCCCCAACAATCTGGGTCCTCATTTTACCTACCTTATAAAGGATGGAAGGCTGAGTCAACCTTGGGCCTAGTGGGGCTTGAAGCTGGAGTAATTGCAAGCAGCTGCTGTTAATAACAGACTGTCTTACCAGTCTGAGCCACAGAGGCCCTTATTATAGTAATATCTAATTTTTAACATCAGTGTGTGTATCAACATTCCAATATCAAAACAAGATAAAACTAAGAGGTATTATCACTTATTAATCTTTAGCACAGTGAAAGGGAATCCCTAATATTGTTCTCTGATCTTACATTTGTGAAAGGCCTATTAATATGGATGGCAAGGTTCTCGAGTCCCTTCATGCCAAATTGACTTACGAGTTAACTCCATATTTCATGAGGTGCCATGTTCAATAACCCAACAAGGAAAAAACAATCTCTGCATATTTTAAAGATTACTCTGAGACTGGGATGTAATGCTGTCTTTAGAGATTAATGAGAACTACGGTTCACAGTTGGACATGGGCCAAAAGCTATGTCTGTATCTGTCCTTCATCTCAATTTCAGAGAAAAACAGAACCATAGTTCTGTCTTTGTAAAGGGTGCCAATGGTATTTTTCCCCTCTCAGCTTTAATTCCTTGAGCACTATTGAATCTAAAATATTTTACCCTTAAATATTTACTAGGATTCGTTACTGTATATAATTCAAAATTCAGAGACATTACCACTTGGGGGTTTACTCACTTTTGTTGCCACCAATTTAGACATTAATGGCTGTGTGTTGCGTTATTTTAAGGGGACAGCACATTTACACTGTTATACAAGCTGTACACTCACTACTTTACATTGTAGCCAAAAGTCCTTTTTCATGTTGTCACATGAAAAGATATACTTAAATATTTACAAAATGTAGAATAGAATAATAGAGTTGGAAGGGACCTTGGAGGTCTTCTAATCCAACCCCCTGCTTAGGCAGGAAACCCTACACCACTTCAGACAAATGGTTATCTAATCTCTTAAAAATTTCCAGTGTTGGAGCATTCACAACTTCTGCAGGCAAGTCTTTCCACTGATTAATTGTTCTAACTGTCAGGAAATGTCTCCTTAGTTCTAAATTGCTTCTCTCCTTGATTAGTTTCCACCCATTGCTTCTTGTTCAGGTGCTTTGGAGAATAGTTTGACTCCCTCTTACGTGAGAGGATGTACTTACTTCTGTGATATGCTGTAAATTGAAAAAGCAGTATCCACTTTTCTTTTTGCATTTTTGATCTGTTAGTCTGCAATCTGGCAGGGCTTTGATTTGTCTGAATATTTCACCTTGGAGTGGTTCACTTTGAGATTACATTATATTTTGTCTGATGGATTTCAAGAGGTTTAATCCAAGGACAAGAAAATCTCCCTGAGAATCAGTGCTGTGTTTGCTATTGCTGAAATTATTCTGTATCTTCTGATAGTTTATTTATTTTTATCTTTTGTATATTTTATGATGGCAGACAATTGCAAGCTAAAATGAAATTTAGGGTGAGACACCCTGGAATTTGATACCTTCTTTTGTAAAAGAGAAGCATTTTTGTTCCATATAAAGTGAAGTTTCTCTTATTCTCTTAGGTGTGCAATAATGACTGACATTCAGGAAGAGGCTCTGATTCATTATTGGTTCATCTACCTAAGTATCATTATCAATGAATGGCAGTGGCTTTCCAAGGTTTTATACAGCAATGTTTCCAACGTACCTGGAACTGATAAGGATCATTTCATGTAAAAGATGCACTCTATTTTTATGTATTCCTGTCCATCAAATGAGATTGTTTGTTTCTTGAATCAAAATCTATGGGATTGTATAGAATAGGATAAAATCAAACATTTTATCAAATAAATATAAAAATCCTTTAATATAACAACTCCTTTGATTTAGAAAATTATAGACTTAAAAACAGAAAATAGCAAAGCAGAAAAATATTTGAGCAAATGTTCCTTAGGAATATTATCCCTTGATCAAATCCAAAGTGTGCAGCCTATAACAAAATCCATTTTATTTACATTAGATAGAAGACAAAAGATTCTGAAGTAGAGGAATAAGAAAAAACAAGGATACTGCTTCACAGTACAGTATTAAGACAAAAGGATTATGCTGCCCTCTTGTGGTGATTTGCTTTAAATGTACTTTTTTTCAGAACTGATTTACTACAAACCAGAACTGTAAAATGTTAAAAGGATTGCAGATATTCATTTCAGGTACGTATTTTAAAACCAGATTTTGGTTTTCAAGAAATCCATTAAAATATGACTATTCCAGAAAGTTTGGGGGGATGGTGGTGGGAAGGGAATGAAAGATAATCTTACTTGTTCTGGCAATGGAATATCTATTTTTGAGGTTGGTTTAAGTGATTAATCCATCTTCTTGTATTACATTTACAATAATACAATACTATTGTGGGTTTTTAAAAATCTGTTTTATATGAGCTGGGATGTACCACACTAAAGCTTGCTTATGATTGGAGAAGCATATGAGCCCAATAAAAGTAAACAAACAAACAAAGCCACTCAGATTTGCTGAATTGCAAGATGAGTGACAAATAAATTTGATAATAAACAAATAAATCAGTTGTTTTTTTAAAAAATATCAAAGAACTTCTGATCCCTTGAAAATTATAGCAGGCTTGGCATGGCAAAAATCTTTTCTAATCCATTTATCTATTTAAGGCAAAAAGTCCACACAATTTTTACTTGTAATTCAGAATGCTTATTATCCATGGTCTTTGGAACCGGTGGGCCCTCTGGATCAAATGGTCAATACACTGCTTTGGGCTATCCTTTTTATTCTAAAATCTCAGCTCAAAATCCCTCGCTCAGGATTATTCTTTTTACAAGGAGGAAGGGGGAGGAAAAGAGTTTGAGATGACTAATGATCTAACAGATCTCATCATGTTCCATAACTGTGTTACTTACTAATGACTATAATATACCAATTTTCAGTAAAAGTGAGGATTTCAATTACTCTCTTTTGCACAAGTACTTCATTAAGGTGCAACATAGGAACATAGAATATGTAATGCAATGTGCTTGTTCAACTACACATCATACAAATGAAAATCTATCTAGGGTTGTTAACTTATGAACTTGTGATAGATGATTTTTTAGTGCTATGAAAGCAGTTTTCTAACCAACTTTCTGGAATTGTGGGAGCAATTAATATATTTTTGCTGCTGTCAAAACTGATGCAATGAATTAAAATAGTAACCTTCTACATATGTGTATTGCAGACATGATTTTTTTTATTCTATTTGAAATTAAATGGTTTTAGTACTCAACATAGGAGCACAAGACAAAGAGAGCTGAATAACAGTGTTTAATCATGCAAAACGTATAGGCATCAAACATATAAATTAATTTAAAACAAATATCAAATTGAATTAGAAACATTGATGTAAATGTACCCAGGTCTTATATATATCAGAATCATCAACTTACCGTACTTTTTGGAGTATAAGACACTCTTTCCCCCCCCCACCCTAAAAGAGGGTGGAAATGTCGGTGCGTCTTATAGACTGAATACGGCCATTTTTGGCCTCCTGAAACCCTGCCCCATGCATCCAGTTTTTGCCAAAAACAAGCCAATTTTTCACAAAAATGGGATGCGCAGAGGGTTTGGGAGGCCTTCAGAGTGCGCTTGGGGGCCAGGAAGGGCAAAAACCAGACACGCAGAGGCCAAAAACTATTTTTTGTTCTTGTTTTCCTCTTCAAAATCTTGGTATATCTCGTACTTCGGTGCATATTATAGTCCAAAAAATATGATATTCTATTTAAAAGCCAACTAATTTTGAATTTCAACAGCTTCTTCCACATTGCTTAGATATAAGTACAATGTTCTGGTGGCACAGGTATTCCCTGACTTCCCTGACTGCAATTGAGCCCAAAATTTCCATTGCTAAGTGAAACATTTGTTAAATTTTTATTTATTTATTTATTTATTTAATTCGATTTTTATACCGCCCTTCTCCCGAAGGACTCAGGGCGGTGTACAGCCAAAAAGTAAAAAACAAACAATACAATATACAATTTAAAATACAAATTAAAAAACTTATTTTATAATTGGCCTAAAAAACTTTAAAATATATAAAACTAAAACCCCATTAAAATTTGTAATAGAAAGTTTAAAATCGATAAAATTTAAGCCAGCCCCGCGCGAATGAAAAAATGTGTCTTCAGTTCGCGGCGGAAGGTCCGAAGGTCAGGTATTTGGCGTAAACCCGGGGGAAGCTCGTTCCAGAGTGTGGGAGCCCCCACAGAGAAGGACCTTCCCCTGGGGGCCGCCAGCCGACATTGCTTGGCAGACGGCACCCTGAGAAGTCCCTCTCTGTGAGAGCGTACGGGTCGGTGGGAGGCATGCGGTAACGCCTCCCCAACAACCTGTCCACGTCCTCGGGAGCCACAGGGTCAAACTCATCCCAAACAGACTCGACAAGACGTGCCTCCTCTCCCCCGCTTGGATCATCCCATTTCAGTTGTTAAGTGAATTAATGCAGTTGTTAAGTTAGTAAGATGGTTGTTAAGTGACTCTGGCTTCCCCATTGACTTTGCTTTTGATGAACACAAGATCACGGGACCCTTTAGCCGTCATAAATATGAGTCAGTTGCCAAGCATCTGAATTTTGACCATGTGATCTTGGGGATGCTACAATGGTCGTAGGTGAGTGAAAAATGGTCATAAGTCATTTTTTTTCACATTGCAATGTCAAACGGTCACTTAATGAACTGTTGTAAGTTGAGGACTAGCTGTATTGTATAATTGATTGCTCACTGATGTATTGCCATAACTTCATTGGCATTTTTTTTGGCTAGTTACCTCTCGGTCGTTTGATTTCCCATTTATACATTATTAGTCTCTACAAGCCTTAAATGTTTGTGGCTTCTGTATAATTCTGTTTAGGTATGATTGAAGCTTTGCTGTTCTTTTAAAAACATGTATCTCTTTAGGGACTTCATTATTTTTTCCATTCTGAGATAGAAGAACAGCTACACTCTGGATTGCAACATGAATACAGTACAGTATTACTGTACTGTACTGTACAGTACAGTAGCCAGGCTATGCAGTAATTTGCCATTTTAGATGAATTGATAAACTATATTTTATTTCTATGGAGATTCTCAGTCATCCAGGTCATCGTTGTCCCGAAGGTGCTTTTTCAAGAGGCAACTGGACCTTCTGGTTTTTCTTTGAAGTCGTTTCATTTCTTATCCAAGAAACTTCTTCAGCTCTGAAGAAGCTTCTTGGATGAGAAGTGCAATATCTTCAAAGAAAAACCAGAAAGACCAGTTACCTCTTATAAAAACATCTTTGGGACATATATTTTATCTCAGGTTTCTATCCCTCCCACATCTTCCAAAATTTTATGTATGTATATGTTTATGTGTATTCAGGGTAAGCTGATTATATTATTCTTTTTTATGAGTTTGATATGTTTATGCTGTTTTAAGTTTGGAATCTGTTTTGGATATAACTACTGGGAATCTGTGTTGCTTATAGCAAGATACATACTGTATTTGATAATAAGTCAATCTATAAATAAATAATAAGTATATAATCAGAATATTTTAAAGGTTTCTACTATATTTACATCTCAACATTTTAACAGTAGTCATGCAACAAGATCTACAAATGGTTGGAGAAATTGAGAAATTGCTGGCAATATTAAATAATATCAGAGCATGGTTCATTTCTTATCAGTTTCCTTAGTGAATATAGATATAGATATAAAGGTGTATGACAACAAACATAAAAATCTGACTGGTCATACTTTTTATTAGTTAGTTAGTTAGTTTGTTTATTTATGAATGCATGCATGATTGCATGCATGCTATGGAGGTCAATTGCTGCCTATTGAAAATGCATTTATTTGTACCTTGGAAAATTGTTTTAAAACGTTGAATTCTTTAGAGTCTGGCCAGTAGTGCAAAATGTCCCAATCAGACAATCTCTAGCTATGCTGTTCTGTATAAAATTCAGAAATAAGGGTAAGCAATAATGCTTGATAAACAGAGCCAAATGGTTGCCAAGCAACTATTATTGTACTACGTGCTATAAAGGACCCAGAGAAATGTCCCTAAATGTATATAGCCTTTTTAGACAGCAGTCTGGAAACCTTACTGTCACATTTTTCTCCTACAAATGTAATCCTTAGTGCCATCACCACTAAAATGGAAAGACAACCTAGACTAGAGCTTCCAAAATTTGCCCTGTTAAACATGTCAAAGCTTTGTTTTCTTTTGCATCTGACTACCTTATTAGGAATCCTATTTGCTGGTGAGGTTTTCACTGAAGGAGGAGAGCATTGCTAACTGTTCAGCTGGCCTCAGTATTTGTGGCATCTGTAATAGTCCCATCAACTACATTGGCAGGTGACATAGTTTATGTACAGAATAGATATAAACATTGTCAGTTGGCAGATTTACTAGACATCCTGGAATCTAGTCAGCATTAATTGGTTTCTTAGCAAGTCATTTCTCTGTTTCTATACACAGACACACACACACACACACACACAAACTTCTCTGTTGTATCGGAGTATAAAACTAGGCTTTGACATAAATACAAGTTGGTTTTCTTTGATCCCTGTTTTCAATGATGATTTAACTATATGGCTTTTAGAGGAAGTGCTCAACATACAACCACAATTGGGACCAGAATTTTTGTTATTAAATGCAGTATACCTCAGAGATGTTATTCAGCAGGTTCTAATCATTTCTGGAGAACTGATAGTGGAAATTTTGAGTACCGTATATACTCGAGTATAAGCCGAGTTTTTCAGCATGTTTTTTGTGCTGAAAAACGTCCCCTCGGCTTATACTCGAGTATATACGGCTTATACTCGAGTTTTTTTTTTCTTTTTTTCACATTATACCGGATGGAGCAAACTTGGCGGGCTTTTGCATTACCGCGGGGAAGCCCTGCCGGTGCAGTGAGAGGGCGGGCGGGAGCCGCCAGCCTTCTCGGCTGAGGAGGAGGCTTTCCTGACCGGTAGCTGCCTCATTTCCTCCTCGGCTTATACTCGAGTATATACGGCTTATACTCGAGTTTTTTTTTTCTTTTTTTCACATTATACCGGATGGAGCAAACTTGGCGGGCTTTTGCATTACCGCGGGGAAGCCCTGCCGGTGCAGTGAGAGGGCGGGGCGGGGGAGCCGCCAGCCTTCTCGGCTGAGGGAGGGAGGCTTTCCCTGACCGGTAGCTGCCTCATTTCCCTCCCTCGGCTTATACTCGAGTCCCCAGTTTACCCCAGGTTTTTTGGGTAAAATTGGGGACCTCGGCTTATACTCGGATCGGCTTATATTCGAGTATATACGGTAGTTCAGAGAACCGGTAAATACTACCTTTGACTGGCCCCACCCCCATCTATTTTCTGCCTTCCAAGTCCTAGCTGATCAGGAAGAAATGGAGATTTTACAGTATCCTTCCCCAAACCATGCCATGCCCACCAAGCCACGCCCACAGAACAGTTGGAAGTGTAAGTGCTGGTTATAAGTTATTATTTTCAGTGCCTTTATACCTCTGAAAAGCAACAAAATGAATTGAATCTATTTGCTTTTTTGAGCCTATCTTGTTAGAAAGATGGTGTACACACAAATATCTCCACACTGTTTCAGGAATGGACCCATTCTGAAGAGCCATCATGCTTTCTATTTATTAAAGGGGAAGTCCACCAACTGCTTGGATAATCGGTGCCACTATCAAACTTCCCTTATGGATAGAAAGTTCTTCTTTTCTGCATTTCTACAACTTAAATCCATTATTTCATGTTTGCATTCTGGAACTGTGAAGAATAAATTTTGACTTCTTCCAGGGACTCTTTTAACATATCTGAAGAGTTCTAGCATTCCCTCCATAGTCTTTTGTCAAAGCTAGACAAAACTAGTTCCTTTAATCCATTTTCATAAAATTTAATTTCTAGTTTATTCCTGGATTATTCTTGATGCAATTTTCAAAATCTATTTTGTGGATTCTTAAAATATTCTGTTCAAAAGATTGGGCATGAAAGAGTCCAGACAAGAAGCAAAGCCAGGACTGCTATTTCTATTGTAAGGTTACATTAACAGAATCTTACAAGTCTGAAGGAACCCCTCCTGTCCCACACTTTTATTCACCTCAAAACTAAACCGAGGGGGTCCATTCTAGCATATTTTAGTCACCCCTCCCCATTTGACTTCAGGTTTCATTTATCAGACTGATATCCTGGCTACAGTCTTCTTCCTGAGTCCCAAGATTGTTTCCAAGTATTACTTTAGATGCTCTGTAAAATTTAGTTTGCATTTTTAGTTTTGTTTCTTAAATTTTAAAAAAAGTTTGCATTTGGCTATTTTAAAAGGTGACTTGGACTTTGAAAAGGAGAATTGATAAAGGAGAGAGGGCAGAGTTTCCTATGATTGAAGAAAAGGACACAGAGGCTGATCTCCACCCAAAGGAAAGAGAATGAGCCCTGAAAATGGATGGAGTCTCACCAACTGTAGTTGAAGAAAAAATGGATATAAAGGAGAGATTATCTCCTTTCAAATGGCCAGAGTAAACAGGAAGAAAGGATGGTGAGTTATAAAATGGGAAGATCTCATAAACAATGGTCAAAAGGGGAGAAATATTTTTCTTCTTGCTACTCAGAGAGATGACGTTCCTGGTTCTTCCACCACATAGATAGAGGAGATGGAGAACAGAGAGAAGAATGAGTGAAAGGTAAGCCAATGTTTCCGAGGTAGAGATATCAGTTACATAAACAATGCCATGAAGCACATGACAAAGAGAAAAAGGATCAATGGATTTTTAACTGCCTCGAAGAGGGAATGTATACCCTCAAATAATTTGTTTCCTGTGGCTTCATCCTAATAGGCAATAACTTTATATAGCCATCCTGTGTGATGTGTTTGAGAGCCTCTGGCTGAGTTAATTTAAGTAGCCTAAACAAGCCGTGCCAGCTCTATATTTGGGAATTTCTGCTGAGGTATTCCAAGGGAGCTTTTAAATTAAGGTGCTCTCTACAGTCCAATATTATGAAGCTGATTCACTTGCAGTTTTGAATAGTATACATCAGCGTAACTCATATTTTTCTGTTCCTTTTGAACTTGTTGTTTTCTTCAATTGCTATATTCTAATCATGGGAGTCATCCTGTCAGATCTCCACAATAAAATCATATTTTCCTTCAGATATCAGGAGTTCAAGCTCATTTTGTTTATCCCTCTATCCAGAGCATTGGTGTATATAAGATGAAAGCCATGAACTTTATGAGCCAATACTCTGATTTTTCACTGAGTGGTTTAACAGGCCCCATAACAACAAAGCTCCCACTTTCTTTTGCACAAATCTTTATCTGAGCTTCTTACTTAAGTCAGGATTTTCATCACTAGCTCCCACAAGACTGAGTTTACAGCATTCCTGATCAAGGTCACTGTGTTTTGGCTAACAGATTGTTACCGGTCTTTTTGAACTTCAATCTATCGTATAGTAACAGTCCCTCATCAGCTTTCCCCATGGCTTAGGACCCGGCTACTTACAGGACCGCCTGCTGTTACCTTATGCCTCCCACCGACCCATACGCTCACACAGAGAGGGTCTTCTCAGGGTGCCGTCCGCCAAACAATGTCGGCTGGCAGCCCCCAGGGGCAGGGCCTTCTCTGTTGGAGCTCCTACGCTCTGGAACGAACTTCCCCCTGGCCTACGCCAAGTGCCTGATCTTCGGACCTTTCGCCGTGAGCTAAAAACACACTTATTTATTCAAGCGGGACTGGCTTTATTTATTTTATTTTTTTATTTATTAAACTTATATACCGCACCATCTCCCATAGGACTCAGGGCGGTTCACAGGCATATTAAAACAATATAAAACAATATAATAAATAAACATTTAAAACCCAGATTAAAACTAAATATTATCAAAGCCTGATCACTAAAACAATAAGAACCAATAAAACCCCCATTAAAATTTGGTTAAAACATTTTGTTCTTAGGCTAGTCCCGCACGCTGAAATAATAGAGTCTTCAGTTCACGTCTGAAGGTCTGAAGGTCTGGAGGTCAGGGAGTTGTCGTAATCTAGGAGGAAGCTCATTCCACAGGGCTGGTGCCGCCACAGAGAAGGCCCTCCCCCTGGGGGTCGCCAACCTGCATTGTTTGGTCGACGGCACCCTGAGGAGGGCCACTCTGTGGGAGCGCACAGGTCGTTGGGAGGCAATCGGTGGCAGAAGGCGGTCTCGAAGGTATCCCGGTCCTAAGCCATGGAGCGCTTTAAAGATGGTAACCAAAACCTTGAATTGCACCCGGAAGACTACCAGTAGCCAGTGCAGGCCGCGCAGGATAGGTGTTATATGGGAGCAACGCGGTGCTCCCTCTATCACCCGCGCGGCCACATTCTGGACTAACTGGAGCCTCCGGGTGCTCTTCAAGGGGAGCCCCATGTAGAGAGCATTGCAATAGTCCAGGCGGGAAGTGACGAGGGCGTGAGTGACCGTGCATAAGGCGTCCCGGTCAAGGAAGGGGCGCAACTGGCAAATCAGATGGACCTGATAAAAAGCTCCCCTGGTGACGGCTGTCAAATGATCCTCTAAGGACAGCCGGTTGTCCAGGAGAACGCCTAAGTTGCGCACTCCCTCCCTGGGGGTCAGTACTTCCTCCCCCACAGTCAGCGATGGTGTAAGCTGACTGTACCGGGAAGCCGGCACCCACAGCCACTCTGTCTTGGATGGGTTGAGTCGAAGCCTGTTCCTCCCCATCCAGACCCGTACGGCCTCAAGACACCGGCCCATCACCTCAACGGCTTCATTGGGGTGGTTCGGGGTGGAAATGTACAGCTGGGTGTCATCAGCGTACAGATGATAGTCCACCCCGAAACCACGGATAACCTCACCCAGCGGCTTCATATAGATGTTGAACAGGAGAGGCGAGAGGACAGACCCCTGAGGCACCCCACAAGTGAGGCGCCTTGGGGTCGACCTCTGCCCCCCTGCCAACACCGTCTGCGAACGGTCAGAGAGATAGGAGGAGAACCACCGATACACGGTGCCTCCCACTCCCAATCCCCCCAACCGTCGCAGCAGGATACCATGGTCGATGGTATCAAAAGCCGCCGAGAGATCTAATAGAACCAGGACAGAGGAACAACCCCTGTCCCGGGCTCTCCAGAGGTCATCCACCAACGCGACCAAAGCCGTCTCGGTGCTGTAACCGGGTCTGAAGCCGGACTGGAACGGGTCCAGATAGACAGTTTCCTCCAGGTGTTGAGGAAGCTGATTTGCCACCACACTCTCAACAACCTTCGCTAAAAAGCGAAGGTTGGAGACTGGACGATAGTTCGCTAAAACAGCCGGGTCCAGGGAGGGCTTCTTGAGGAGGGGCCTCACCACCACCTCTTTCAAAGCAGCGGGGAAGACACCCTCCAACAAAGAAGCGTTGGTAACTTCCTGGAGCCAGCCTCGTGTAACCTCCCGGGTGGCCAGCACCATCTGGAGGGACACGGGTCCAATAAACATGTGGTGGAGTTCAACCTGCCCAACAACCTGTCCATGTCCTCAGGAGTCACAGGATCGAACTCCGCCCAGATAACATTCTCAAGACCTGTCCCCGTCATCCCACCTGAATCTATCCAATCAATGTCCAAGCCGTCCTAAATCTGAGTGATTTTATCAGACAGATATTGAACAAAATCCTCAGCGCGACCCTGGCTTAATAGTTTTATTAATTTTAATTGGGGTTTTATTATTTTAGGGTTTTAAATTTTTAATTTTTAATGTCGGCCATTTTGTAATATGCTTTATTTTAAATTTTTTGTTTTAATTGTATATACATGGGTTTTTATCTTTTGGCTGTACACCGCCCTGAGTCCTTCGGGAGAAGGGCGGTATAAAAGTCTAATAAACATAAACAACATAAACATAAACCCAGCCAGGATTCCAGAAAACATCTCTGCTTTTCATCTATATTGCTGTTAAATTTCAAACATGATTTCATATCCTTTTCCAGGGACGTCAAGAAAGGATAAGAAGATCACAGAATTTCCAGAACGATAAAGTTACTTCTTTCAAAGCAATCATGGATGTAGCTGTTCTTTGCAGAATCATTAATCCCCCTGGATTAACAGAAAGTAATAATTGTCGGCGGACTTGATAAATTATGGAAGCTGTCTTGCTACAGTTATTGGCTAAATCTTAGTATATTTTCTCATCGGCGGATAAGAAGCCATTTGCTGCTCTAGTGCGTTGATTTCTTCTTCAGTTTTGCATTTGTTGAAAATATATGCAGGCTTTTTTTTCATGCAGGAACATAAATATGATAGAAATTAGACAGCTCATGGCAGGAGATACCTCTTCACATTCACTTTTGTTTCTTAAGGATACACCAGTTGAAGGCTTTAATTTCATCTGGGTTCATCTTTATTTCATTTTGTTGCTATTTCAGGCTCCAATCTCAAGCTCCCAACTTCCGTAAAAGAGAACCAAAATCAGTGTTGATTTGCATCTGTCAACCTGTACTATTATCATCTTAAAACTGAATCTACGTAGCAATTGGTGGACAGCACCGTATGTCCCTGGAAATTCCAGCACTGCACCCTTAATAATGTTCTTTACATAATCTAGAAACACTGAAAAAAAATATATCTGGGCATTAATGATTTTACATTTTTTGTAGAGAAGAGAGTAAGGGATTTGAAGAAAGAGTTGCTACACTGAATTACATCAGGAACGAGAAGAGGTTCCTAAATGAGTCAGCTGAATCTGTCATCCTGAAGGACAGAGAAGTCAGGAGGACATAAGAGAAGGAGGGGGAACCTTTTTTGCAGAGACAAAAATAAAAATATGGAAAAAATGTCACCCAGGGAAGCAAGAAGATCAGGAGGGAGTTGGTGCCACTGGATCCAAGAATCAGTACCAGGTTCTACCTCTAGAGCAGGGGTGTCAAACTGGTGGCCTGCAGACCGGATGGCTCACGCACAGGCCACGCCCACTCCAGCTTCATGAAGGGAAAAAATGTTGTGATACGTGACGGCAACGTGACGCCACGAATTTGACACCCATGCTCTAGAGCTGGGGTCTCCAACCTTGGCCACTTTAAGCCTGGAGGACTTCATTTCCCAGAATTCCCCAGCCAGCTTTGCTGGCTGAGGAACTCTGGGAGTTGAAGTCCACAAGTCTTAAAGGGGCCAAGGTTGGAGACCCCTGCTCTAGAGGGTGATCATAACCATCTGAGCAAATTTTGCTAGATAATACAAGACACTTGGGTCTTATGGACTGAAGAAATTCAAGAGCCACCCTGGATAAGAGAAGTATTGTTGGGGTGGAAGGCGATTTCCTACCAAGGCAAATCAAGACAACTGCATGCAGACCTGATATTATGTAGTGGAAGGGGTATTGTTTTCCAGTTCTTGTATACTTGATGTATCAGAGAGGTTCTTAAAACTATTCAAACCTACAGATATCTTGGTCCATAAATGACATGATCGCCTTGGAAGAATCTCTGGAAACAATAGGCTCTTGAGCAAGGAGGTGAAGGAACTGGGAGCAAAATGTTTTTTTTTAAATCCTTTGATTTTAGGATCATGATATAACAGTAAATGGGGTACTAAAAATCATTGAGAAGGGTTTGGATTCTATAACAATGACATATACCAGGTCTATGTTTGCCAGATTTCCTGGAAGTGATGTAATTCATATTACAAAAGGTAGAAAGAAAGTGTTTGCAAGTGCTTTGCCTTCTTATCAGTATAGCTTTCAATCAGAACAAAAAAGAGAGAGAGAGAGAGAGAAAAAAGGGAGTGAACCATGGAACCAAATATACAACCTAGAACAGGGGTCTCCAACCTTGGTCCCTTTAAGACTTGTGGATTTCAACTCCTAGAGTTCCTCAGCCAGCTTTGCTTTGCTGGCTGAGGGACTCTGGGAGTTGAAGTCCACAAGTCTTAAAGGGACCAAGGTTGGAGACCCCTGGCCTAGAAAGCAGAACAAAGAGAGAAGCAGAAAGCTAGAAGTTAGACTCTAAACTCTAAAGTTTGACAGGATGCAACAAGAGAAGTACCAGTAGATGGCACTCAAAACCTCAGATGTTTCTATACCAATTCACAGAGAATGGAAAATAAAACAAGAGAAAACTAAGAAAGGACAAATACAAAGTGACAGACATGAATACAACTTGGTGGGATATTATTTTTCATTCACACAAAATACTGTATTATTTATGTACACACAGAGAGAGAGAGTGTCTTGGATTAGAATAAAAAAAAGTTACAGTATACTGTTGTGGGAATTTCTTATAGACCAGGGGTCTCCAACCTTAGCAACTTTAAGACTTGTGGACTCCAACTCCCAGAAATTCTGGGAGTTGAAGTTCACAAGTCTTAAAGTTGACAAGGTTGGAGACCCCTGTTATAGACCACTTGGGCAAGCAGCAGTTAAGATGACTAGTTGATTATTGGTTGACTGTTTTTCCTCCAATAATCAGTCTTTCAAAGATGCATGCAATAATGAATGATGAGGTTCAGTTACCCTGACATTTTATATTTTGCTCGATGTGTTTTTTTCTATTTTCTTTTATTACTCTTTCTTCTTATTTAAAATAAAAATAAATAAATATAATTTAGAAATATAAAAGACTTATGAATAAACCTTACATAATCTAAAATCATGATTGCAATTTTAACAAGTACCGTATATACTCGAGTATAAGCCGAGTTTTTCAGCACGTTTTTTGTGCTGAAAAACGTCCCCTCGGCTTATACTCGGGTCTCGACTTATACTCAAGGTTTTTTTTTAAGCCCTCGGCTTATACTCGAGTATATCGGCTTATACTCGAGTTTTTTCTTCTTTTTCACATTTTACCGGACGGAAGCCCTGCGGTGCAGTGAGAGGCGGGCGGGGGCCGCCAGCCTTCTCAGCTGAGGAGGAGGCTTTCCCAACCGGTAGGTGCCTCATTTCCCACCCTCGGCTTATACTCGAGTCCCCAGTTTACCCCAGTTTTTGGGGTAAAATTGGGGACCTCGGCTTATACTCGGATCGGCTTATATTCGAGTATATACGGTAAGTCTTTCAGTAAGGCAACACATAGGTCTTGTTGCAACTGCCTTTAAAAGAATGATAATAGGCTGGAACTTGCTTAAAAAGAGAACCATACAAAGAGAACCATGTTTAGAGAAATGTGGAAATCTTTTTTTGTTAAAACCAGTAATGGAAATTGTTTCCTGACGTAGAAGCTATTTGACCTCCATTAAACTTGGATCATTTAGGAAGCCTTAGACTTTGGGAAACGGGGGGAGCTAAACAGTTTTCTAGTTCCAAGATCTGCATAGGTTCATTGACTGATCTGAATCACTTCTTTTCTCTTTGATCACATACCTAGCTATATCATTGATCGAATGCCTCTTGGGTTCTCTTTCAACTAATGGCATATACAGTACTGGCTATTTTTTTTCCTGCTGTTTGAAATGCCCTTTCTTCACCCAAAGTAATTGTACTTTTGCTAATTTTCCATTATTTATTCTATAAATAATTAGCGAGTTGTACCCAATATGAATATGTACAGTCTTTCTAATTTTTTTCTTTTATATCACTATGAGGTGTATTTTGTTTTTATTGTGGTAAATGATATACACCAGATTAAATAAAGTTCATACATGTTAATAGTATGAACATATTTTAATGTTGTATCCTATTTAAATCAACTGGCCAGTCAGATGCCAAAGTGGAAAATTAGATTGGACAATAAATCAATTTTTAAAAAATAACAGCAAGCTACAGAATTTAAAACAACAAAAATTGAAAAAAGAAAATATAAATAAGTTTGAAAAAGTGATAAAATCTGGACAGCAAAATGATTGAAGGAATCATGGAAAAATTAAAAAGTGGTAAGTACTTCTAAGAAAATAAACAATAAGAAAGGAGAATTAAACAATTCACCCAAAATGTAATTTCAGACAAAACTACATTTTTTCATACATATATCTAGTTATTAATCCCCAGATACTTACCTAAGCAACTAATGAAGAGGCTGATCTTATTTGTAGGTGAGTTTTTTCATAGGAACAGATCTCTGGCAAAGAATACTTGCCTCCAAAGTCCATGCCAAATGCTTTGTCTTACACACTGGCAAAAAAAATTAGAACACAAAATACAAGGTGGGTGGACACGACCTTGTAGACGATTCTCACTCTGTCAAGGACCTTGGAGTACTCATCTCTAATGATCTAAATGCCAGAGCTCACTGTAACAACATTGCCAAAGAGGCATTAAGAGTTGTTAACCTAACAACTTCCTGGTTGGCTCCGTTGGCAATGGAGGTGATCTTTCTGGTCACCAACCTCTGGATCATGTTGGACTGCTAAGACAGCGACAATCAGCTGTCCAGCAGTTCGGAAACCCCCCTCTTCGGGAGAAGAAGCGGTGGTGAGCAAAAAGAAGCAGAGGTAGAGCTTCCCTAGAGCTCCTGGAAGATACCAGGGGGCTCGAAGGGTTAAGCCCCCTCAGAACTTCAAAGTGCTCCAGATCTGAGGCTTTTTTCCTGCTCCGGCAGACCTAATTGCCGCGACCAACTTCCGGGACCAATTTTAACTTAAAGAAGATAATACCGGACTGAACAGAAACAGGAGAGCTCTAATTATAAAAGCAAGTAATCAATCAATTCCCTGTTATTTTTTTTTTTAAGTTTTGGATTTGACTTCAAAGTGAAAATGGCGATCGTTCTTTAATGAGCTACGCAGTTGAAAACGAAAGTGTTACAATTCTCTGTTTGCTGTTTATTGCTGAAGGCCAGCTGGAAATTTTTTTTAAACATTGTAATGAGAAGGGAGAAGAGATCGAGATATTGAGACTGATTTAAAAAAAAAAAAAGACTTAAAAGGTTTATACGTAATATTAGCCGGGACCAATTTTAACTTAAAGAAGATAATACCGGACTGAACAGAAACAGGAGAGCTCTAATTATAAAAGCAAGTAATCAATCAATTCCCTGTTAATGAGCTACACAGTTGAAAACGAAAGTGTTACAAGTCTCACTGTCTGTTGTTTATTGCTGAGGCCAGATGGAAAAAATTTTTTTTTTTTAAACATTGTAATGAGAAGGGAGAAGAGATACTGAGACTGGGAAAAAAAAAAGACTTAAAAGGTTTATACGTAATATTAAGTTAAAGAGAAATTTTAAGAGATGGCAGCAAAACAATTAAAGTCAACTGCTACAAAAACTCCAGGAACATTAACACCGGGAGTCTCTCCAGCACATACAGCAGATACAAAATCACTAAATTTGGAAGCACTTCAGGATAACCTGAAAGAATTTATGAAAGAAACTCTTAACGATGCTATGAATTGGCAAACTTCCCAGATAGAGGATAAGTTTAAATTAATTACAGAAGAAATGTCAGAGATGAAAAAACAGATGTTAGAAATTCAGACTGGAAATAAAGAAGTTAAAGAAGGTTTGGTGTCAGCAGTACAGGGTCTGGCATCAAATGTGATTTTATTGGAGCAGGAAGTAGAAGAAATAAAGAAAGTTAATTTAAAATTGGAAAATGAGATTGAGGCAGTTCAAAGTAAAATGGATAAAGTTGATGATGAAATTGTTTTGGTACAATATAGAGCAATGGAACTTGCTTTACGAATCCGTGGACTAAAAGAATGTAAAATGAGAATTTGAAGCAAATTTTTCGGAGGCCTTTGCAGAGATTTTGGCAGTTCGCCAGTAGATGTGGCATTTTATATTGATAAAATTTATCGTGTGAATTCCTGGATAGCAAGACAAAGAAATCTTCCCAGAGACATTGTTATTTATTTTACTACTAGAACAGTGAGAAATGAGATTTTACAAGCTTTTTTTAAAGGAGACAAGATTCAAGCAGCCGGCCAAGATATTTTAATACTAAAGGAAATTCCCCCCAAAATGTTGAGAGGTAGGAAGGAGTTTGCTTTTTTGGTGAACGAACTTAAAAAACGTCAGATTGAGTATAGATGGGACATCCCAATTGGTATAATAGTTTACTATGAAGGGAAAGCACATCGTCTTAATACAGTCAGTAAAGCACAAGAGTTTTATGCTTATGTGCTTAAGGCTGAAGTCCACCATCTCCGGATGGTAGGAGAAAGGAAGGTGAAATTAAAGAAAAAGAAGTGATAGTAATGGAAGAAGACCGTTTACAAGCGTTGGATGTGTCTAAGATGGGATCAGAGATTCCAAAAGAGCCAAGGATGACAAGAGCAGCTGTCAAACGCAAGGAACAAGAAGAAAAGGCTCAACAGGCTCAATCTGCTATTACCAAGACGGAAACAGTGGGAGGAGCAAGGCCCAAAGAAAGATATGATTTGCGGCTGGTGCTTCAAAAGTTTCGGATTGCTGATAATGGCAATTAGACTTTTATCTTGGAATGTCAATGGATGAAACTCACCACAAAAGAGAAGAAAGATATTTCATTATTTGAAGCAATTTAAAATGACATTGTATGTTTACAAGAAACACATATTAGAACATTAGACCAGAAATATTTGATAAATTCGAAATTGGGAATACATTTTGTTGCATCTGCTACAGAAAAGAAGAATGGACTAGTTGTTTATATAAAGAGTAATTTATCTGCAACATTAATTGAAGCGGATAATCAAGGAAGATATATTGCTATTGAACTTTTATTGGAAGGGAGAAAAATACTTTTAATAGGAGTTTATGCACCAAATCAACAACAAGAAAAATTTTATAAGTTTTTACATAAAAGAATAACATCTTGGGATTATAAAACTTATATATTAATGGGTGATTGGAATGGAGTGATGGATACCCAGAAAGATAAAAGAAGTCTTAGAAATATTTCCAATCGTGTAAAACTGCCAAAGGCATTCTTTGATTTGATGGAAGATTTAGAATTGAGAGATGTATGGCGAGAACGCAATGAAAAAGAGAGAGATTTTACATTTTTTTCTGACAGACATCAATCTTTTTCTAGGATTGATTTCATTTTAATTACTAATGATTTGTTTTTCAGAGTGAAGAAGACAAAAATTTGTTCTAGAACCTTGTCTGATCATAGCCGGTATGGATTGAGTTAGATCGGGAAAAAGAGGCCAGGAGGTCGTGGAGGATGAATGAGAACTTGTTTAAATATGAACAAAATGTAAATGAATGTAAAACTCTAATGAAGGAATTTTTTTCTTTGAACATGGATAAAGGGACACCTATAGAGATAGTTTGGGACACCAGTAAAGCTTATATGAGGGGAATTTTATTAGAGATGAATAATAAATATAGAAATAGACTGCACAAAAGGCGAAAAGAACTAGAAGAGGAAATTAAAAGGAAGGAGCAGTTATTGGTAGGCAATCCAGGAGATAGTAAAACAAAAGAGTCAATAAATATATTAAGAGGTCAATTTAATATGTTAATGGCAGATCAGGTGGCAACTAATTTACAATATGTAAGACATAATTTGTTTAATAATTCTAATAAACCTGGAAGGTGGTTAGCATATTTATTAAGAAAGAAACAGAAACGACGATATTTGATAAAATAGAATATAGAGGTAAGGAAGTATATCAGCAAAATTTGATTAAAAAAGCTTTTTTAGAATATTATACTAAGTTATATTCTAGAGATGTGATTAGTGATAAAGATATAGATAGATATTTACAGGACCACGGTATTTTAGAAATTACAGTAGATCAAAGGGAAGAGTTGAATCAATTAATTTCTTCAGAGGAAATAGTGTTTGCAATTAAGCAGCTTAAAGCGAATAAAGCACCAGGTACAGATGGCTTGACAACTACTTATTATAAAAATTTACAAAATGAGATGATTGTACCACTTAAGGAGTTATTTAACAGAATACAAAAGGGAGAAACTCCTCCTTCATGGAGGACAGCTTTTATTTCATTAATACCTAAAGAAGATCGAGATGGTGTTAAACCAGAGAATTATAGGCCAATATCGCTTTTAAATACTGATTATAAGATATTTGCTAAGATACTAGCGAATAGATTGATGCCACTGATGAATCAATTAATTCATAATGACCAATCAGGATTTATTAAGGGGAGACAGATGAGATATAATATGAGACAAATTGTAAATTTACTTGAATATTTGGAAGGAAACAGCCAGGTTTCAGCAGCATTCCTTTTTTTGGATGCCGAAAAAGCTTTTGATAGATTGGATTGGCAGTTTTTGTTTAAAGTAATAGAAAAAATGCAATTTGGGGATTATTTTATTCAAGCAATTAAGGCTATATATCAAAAGCAAACAGCTCAAATAATAGTAAATGGTGGATTAACAGAATCTTTCAAGATTGAGAAAGGGACTAGACAAGGATGTCCCTTGTCACCATTATTATTCATTCTAACTTTGGAAATATTATTGAGTAAGATACGTGGTTTAGATCGAATAAAAGGAATTAGAATTAAAAATCAAGATTATAAATTAAGAGCGTTTGCAGATGATTTGGTTGTTTCTTTATCTCAACCAATACATTCAGCTGTATATTTGATGGAGACAATTGATCAGTATAGTAAGGTATCTGGGTTTAAAGTGAATCAACAGAAGACAAAATGATAATTAAAAATATGAATACACATCAGAGGAAGAATTAGAAAGAATAACTGGATATGAAGTAGTTAAAAAGGTTAAATACTTAGGAGTATACATTACAGCATCGAATGTAAAATTATATAAAAACAATTATGAGGTATTGTGGGGAAAAGTAATTAAAGAAATGGAGAAATGGAAGAAGTTACAATTATCATTGTTGGGAAGAGTGGCAGCTATAAAAATGAATGTTTTGCCTAGATTTTTATTTTTGTTTCAAATGATTCCAATTTTGAAGAAAGATGCAAATTTACAAGAATGGCAAAAGGATTAATAAATTTGTATGGAAGGGTAAAAACCGAGGATAAAGTTAAAAATAATGCAAGGCGTTAGGGAAAGAGGGGTTTAAAATGCCTAATTTGAAATTGTACTATGATGCAGTTGTTTTAACTTTAATTTCTGATTGGATTAATTTAACAGAGGAAAGGATTTTGAATATAGAAGGTTATGGTTTGTTATATGGATGGCATATGTAATATATGACAAGAAAATTGATAAGACATTTAAGAATAATATGGTCAGAAGTGCGTTGTTGAGGATTTGGAAAAAATATCAATATAAGTTAGATGGAAAGATACCAATATGGACCATCCCCAGACATATGATAGAGAATATAAATATATTACAAAAAATGGAAGTTATCACTTACAAAGAGCTTTTGACTATGGAAAAGGGGAATTACAGTTGAAATCTAGGGAGAAATTGAGGATGAAGGAAGAAATTATACATGGTTCCAGTATGGACAATTGCAATCGAGATGGAAAATAGATCAGAAAATTGGTATAAGGCAAAGTGATGATAATCTGGTAAAACAAATAAAAGATCAAGGTCAACAGCATATAAAGAGATTATATAATGTATTGGTTGAAATTGATTCAGAAATGGAGTTGGTTAAAGATTGTATGGTAAAATGGGCACAAAATTTTCAACAACCTATAATGTTAGAAACATGGGAAAAATTTGGGTGAGGAATGTTAAATTCACAAGCACAAAATTTAAGAGAAAATTTTTATAAAATGTTTTATAGATGGCATTTAGATCCTAAAAACTGTCATGTATGTATCCAAATGTGAAAGCAAAATGTTGGAGATGTGATTGTGAGGATGCTACCTATTATCATATATGGTGGACTTGCAAAAAGTTAAAGCCTTTTGGATTAAAAATATGGTGGATTATGCAGAACATTTTGAAAAGAAGATCAAGTTTGTTCCACAGTTCTTTTATTAGGAATAATCTCAGATTGCACTGTTATAGAGACAAAACTGATTCTGAATTTAATAACTGCTGCAAGATTATTGATTGCACAATATTGGAAGAAAGAAGACTTACCTACAATTGGAGAATGGATTAGTAAAGTATCAAATTTAGCAGAAATGGCAAAATTTCTGCCTACTTGAAAGACTGTACACAAGAAAAATATATATTGGAATGGAGGAAGTGGATTGATTATATTCAAAATAAGTATCAGATTAAAAATATCAATTAGTTTTTGAGTGAAGTTAGGAATTATTATGTATTAGTTTAAGAAAGAAGGAATTGATAGTGTGATGGTGTGAAATGGAATATGTTTTATGTTATATTTTAGATTATGTTTGTTAGTTACAATACCCTGTATTCTGTTCTGGGAAGTCTCGGGGAAGGAGGCGGGAAGGGAAGACTATAAATTGATTGGTTGCCATTGTACAGGAATAATGGTAGAATTAAACAAGTTGAATGGTGTAATGTCGGGACTGCTCGGCAAACACTCCCGAAGGGAAAGGGTAAGGAAAGAGGAGTAAAGAAGGAAGAAAGTAGGTAGGTAGGTGGGTAGGGAGGAAAGAAGGGAGGGAGAAGAAAGGATAGGAGGAGGAGAAGAAGGAGAAGATAGAGGGTTAGAAAGGATGGTAGTGAGAAGTGGGAAAGAGGAGGGGAAGTAGGAAAGCGAGGAGAAGGTGGTGGGGGAAGTTTAAGAAGGATGAGAAGGGAAGAAAGGATCAAAGGGGGGAGTGGCAGTCGAGCAGCCCTGACTGAGTATAATTTGAGTATAGGACTGATTGTTGGATAAGTGATTGTATTGTACACTGGTCAAATTGTGGGAATTATTATGGAAAAATAAAAAAATTTTGCAAAAAAAAAAAAAAAGAGTTGTTAACCTAACCTTGCATAGCTTCTTCTCTGGTAATATTGTACTACTAACTAGAGCATACCAAACATTTGCTAGGCCAATTCTCTAATACAACTCGCCTGTCTGGAACCCGCACTGCATATCAGACATTAATACAATTGAATAAGTCCAGAGATATTTCACAAGAAGAGTCCTTCACTCTTCTGCTCACAATAAAATACCTTATGCCACCAGATTCCAAATTTTGGGCTTAGACAATTTAGAACTACGCCGACTTCAGTCTGACCAAAGTGTAGTACATAAAATTATCTGCTACAATGTCCTACCTGTCAATGACTACTTC
This sequence comes from Ahaetulla prasina, assembly GCF_028640845.1. NCBI lineage: Eukaryota > Metazoa > Chordata > Lepidosauria > Squamata > Colubridae > Ahaetulla > Ahaetulla prasina. The sequence continues at coordinate 42,115,528 of NC_080544.1, read as the reverse complement.
AGCTTCAACCACAACAATACACGAGCACACAATAGATACAAACTTAAGGTAAACCACTCCAAACTCAATTGCAGAAAATACAACTTCAGCAACAGAGTGGTCAATGCCTGGAATGCACTACCTGATTCTGTGGTTTCTTCCCCAAACCCCCAAAACTTTAACCTTAGACTGTCTACTGGTGGCCTCACCCCATTCCTAAGAGGTCTGTAAAAAGGTTGTGCATAAGCGCACCAACGTGCCTACCATCCCTGTCCTAATGTCCCCTTTTATTCGTATTCATTTTATGTATTCATAATCATGTTTTTACTTATATCTGTTATCTAATAGATGCTTGACAAAATAAATAAATAAATAAATAAATAAAAATAAAACTCTTAACATAGTTTCTCTACCACATCTTCTATTGTCACAGCATAATTTATGTCTGTCTATGCTTACTGGGGATTTGAAGTCCACACGTTTAAAGTTGCTCAGGCTGAGAAACACTAGTCTGTGAAGAGCAGAAGAGCCAGTTTATTTCCGATTCATATTGGTAATCCAAAATCTAGGAAAAAATCTTGATATTATTGTGCCAAAACTCTGCATCGCTTCTGAGCAGTATATTTTCTCATTAATTGAAATCTCTGCTTTAACATGGCTCCCATTGACTTAAATCAATAAAGCCTACAGATTTGAGAAAACATGATTTTGGCTAGGCTAGGCTAGGCAAGGTTAGGCCAGGCCAGAATAGAATAGAATAGAATAGAATAGAATAGAATAGAATAGAATAGAATAGAATAGAATAGAATAGAATAGAATAGAATAGAATAGAATAGTTGGAAGGGACCTTGGAGGTCTTCTAGTTGAACTCCTGCTTAGGCAGGAAACCCTATACCATTTCAGACAATTGGTTATCCAACCTCTTCTTAAAAGCTTCCAGTGTTGAAGGGTTTACAACTTCTGGAGGCAAGGCCAATCAAGAATTGCTCTCTTTGCAGATCCTTGCAAATGCTTCCTGTGCACAATGACCCAGGCAAAACAGAGCATGACTGAACCTGACAAAAGTGTTATATATCTTCTGGTTCCAAAATGTTTCTAATTTACAAGGCATCCCTCTTACAGAAGAGAACAGATACAGGGCATTTTGAACTCCATCCCTAAGCAGCCATATCCAGGATCAGTTGATGTCATTTATATACTCCGTTGTAGTAAATTTGGTGTTGGTTTACAATATAGATAAATTGTGTTCCTTCTTCTAAAATGTTCCTTCCTCTTGCAGAAAGAGGAGAAAAGATAGGAAGTGATTCATTTTTTCTCACTTCTCTACACCGTGTAATGCTATCCTCATAATGATGATTCTCATGTCTGTTTTGCATAAGTGAAATGACTATCACCACATATAGCAATAAATAATTTAATCAGTTAACATTAAGGTTCCTGTCTTGCAAAATAATATTTCACACTTGATAAAACAGACCATAGATGGCTTTGCATCTGAGTCTGTGAAAAGGCTAATGCTTGTTTATATATTTCTGACCAAGAGTTAGCTAGGGAATCTAGGGTTAAAAACTAGTCTGAGAAATTGAGACAACATCCTAGACCATTTCCATATTCTCCCCATATTATTCCATCACCAGGATTTCTAACTTTTTTAGAAGCCTCAAATATTTCCTTCTTAAATAAAAACCTAAGTTCTCTGTCAAGTAGAACCTGTTTGAGACAACACCATTTCAAGCTTAATTCCAACTAACTTTATACTATGTAAATGTAGTGGATAGGTAATTATCTGAACCTCTGTGTTGCACATGGTCCTTGAATCCAGGGGTGAAATTCAGCAGGTTCTGACAGGTTCTAGAGAACCAGTAGTGGAAATTTTGAGTAGTTCGGAGAACCAGCAAATACCACCTCTGGCTGACCCCAGAGTGAGGTGGGAATGGAGATTTTCCAATATCCTTCTCCCAGGAGTCGGGAGGGAATGGGGATTTTGAAGTCTCCTTCCCCTGGAGTGGGGTGGGAATGGAGATTTTGCAGTATCCTTTTCTGCCACGCCCACCAAGCTATGCCTACCAAGCCACACCATGCCCACCAAGCCACATCCACAGAACCAGTAGCATGAATCTTTCTAACTATAATGGCTGACATTTAGTGGTGTGGTTTTCTTGTATTCTGTGTGATCAAACAGTGGTGGCAACTTTTAAGGTATTAACTTATATTGATTTTTAAATCAAATCTTCACACCACCCAACTCATAATCCAGCATAGATGGTATAGATCCGTGATGGCATGTGTGCCATAGGTGGAATGCATAGCCATAACAGTGGGCATGCGAGCTCAGCTCTGCCAGCTGATTTTCGGACTTTCTGGGCCCACTAGAAGTAGGGAAACAGGCTGTTTCCTGCCTCCAGAGGGACTGGGGTGTGTGTGGGAAAGGCCCGTTTTTCTCTCTCACCTGGCTCCAGAGCCTCTCTATGAGTCTTTTCCCAGACTCATAGAGAGGCTCTGGAGCCAGGTTAGAGAGAAAAACGGGCCTACCGGGCCATTGCATGCCAGGAGCAGGGGGAGGTGGGTTGCGTGCGCATGTGCGGGAGCAGGGCGCATAGAATGATGAGTGTGGGCACACACGCTTGACACCCTACCCCCGCCCCCGCCCCCTGGCACGCGATGGCAAAAAGGTTAGCCATCACTGGTATAGGTGTTAAATCAACATCTATATACAATATAAATCTCAATAGAAAGGTGATAGTTTGTGGAAGATTTCCACAAAGGTATATACATTTTACATGCATATAAAATACAGATGGGCTTTGGTTGACGTTTTTGACTCCCCTCCCTGCAAAAACCTGTGGAAAAAAGACATCATTATTCTTCCTTGACAGGTAGGGAAATAGAAACCTAAAATGTTGATCATTCCCATCTTCATAATCAGTTAAGTCCCTCTGGAACTCCTCCCAAAAGTTGTGCGTGACCTTGAGCCACCAAATAATTTGCTGAATGAATGTAAATTTGGTTTATACAAGTTATGTAACAGTAACTGCACAAATCCTAATTTGTTCTGATGTATAGATGCTTGAAATTATTAGAAGAACCTTCTTTGTCATGAATGAACACATCTGTGAAGGATCATTTTCAAAGGCAATATTTCTTACTGCCTCCTTGTAAAAAAAAAAAAAAATCTCCTTTACGGTGCACCTTTTCAGTTGCAGATGTGACAATTATGCTTTTAGGCTTTACAAGAAAATCACTCTGCTTTTGAAATATCGAAGATACTTATTTTTATTTTTGATCAATCAAATAATTAAATTGCATTGATCCAGACAACTGCTAAATCCATGTTCAACAGCAATCCAAAGGAGCAGCTGACAGGCAGGCTATAGCTCCCATCACGTCCATTGATCAGCTGCTGTTCAGGCAACTCAAGTCTTTGAATTTCAGTTGCCCAAGCAGAATGGTCTGGGAAGAAAGAGCCTAAAGTCTGGAGGGAATGAAGTATGTCTCCAGCAGCTTAAAATGTTCAAGGGATATCAGGCTTATCCCATCCGCTAGGAGTCACCTGACCAATAGAATGGTCACTGAAGCAATCAAATTGCAACCGTGGCAGAATCTGTGTTGAGATAAAGGGAAAAACATGATTGTCCATTGGCATCTCTAAGAACGACTTCAGGTTGCTTCAGGTGAATGTTGGCAATCATAGGAAGGCAACTTCATGAGAACACAACATTTAAAAAGTTGCTTGGGACATATCTGTGTTGTAGTTAAAGGCAAATGAGAAAACATACTGTAAATATTTGAAGGCTGTTGCTGATAGCTCTGTGGAAATAATATAATCAATGGCTCTTTGGAGTTCAGAGCTTTCAATAACAAGAGAAAACGTTGGTCTAGAGGGAGTTTGTACAGCTAGAGCTTACTCATAAATCTGCAAAATCTCTGATGATCTTTATTTGAAAAATGATTGCCTTGGAAAATTGATAGCATTATTTACGAAGCACATTTTGCACATCAAAGTCATTACAAGTTTTTTTATATTGATCCTTATAGCAAATCTTTGAGAGAGGTCATTAAACGTGACACCTGAAAAAATGAAAAATGAGCCTCACAGGCTAAAGTAGTTAGGGAAAATGAGGCAGACTAAGATTGCTTCAAGTGAGAGACTAGGAAGATAGTAGATAAATAGATTTAATTTTTAACTGATTTTCAGTCTAGGCGCTAACCTATAAGCACATCATGTTCATGTATATCATTATAATGATATAGAAAGAGTTACTAAATCACTAAATTCATGACAAATTTAAGCCAACTTTTATATATCTATTGCACAGAATCACATATCTGGATTAAATATTGTAAATATGTAAATTTCTACTAATTATTTTTATTTTGTAAAGTTTAATTTATTAATTAAATGTATACACCATCAAATCTGATGGGGTTATAGAAGCTAACAATCAGAAATCAAAAGCAGCAACATGCAAAAAGAGACACAAATGATAAAATATTAATTTTTAACTGCCTCAGTAGTTGGAACATTACCTATTAAATATCCACGATAAAATAATCCACAGTAACTCAAAACAAAATACAAAACAGAATCATAAATGAGATTCCTTTTTTAAAAAATCAAGACATACTTCTCTAAAGATTACCATCAACTGCAAAAAAACCTCTCCAAAGCAAATTTGTCTTCACCCCATATTAGAGTTTAATATATAAAAATAAGCTAGTCTGTTAAATTGCTCCCATTAAGAAAAACACTGTCTCTGTATCTCAATTTGTTTAATCACATAAAATTCTTCCTACTTAATTGTATTGGATGGGTTGATTCCAGTTGAAAATGCAGTATATAGGCTAAAACCAACAGTTTCAATTGCACTTAAGAAGTCATCCATACTCAGTGGAGGATCTTAAGCATATACAACCTGAAGGTTGTATAATATGTCATTTTTCACCAGTTATAAAATGTCTTATAGCTTCCTTAAGTTGTCATTAACTGAAAAATAATTATTTTTAAGCAGGGGAAATAATGAAAAATTAGGTGATAAGTTTGAAGATTATATAATGTTAATTATTTTTATGTTTACCTCAGATAGATAGTCCTTAGTCAAATTAACCAGAGCCATTATTTTCAATCTGTAGAGAATCCAAGAAAAGAGCATGGAGGCAGGGGAAAGAACCAGATTTGGTTGGGTGACTACTTTTCTTCATTGCCATTCTTTAACTCAATCAGAGTTTATTCTGGTATAGTTCATATTTGTCACTCTGGCAGAGAAGAAGCCTGTTGTTGTTGTTGTTGTTGTTGTTGTTGTTATTGTTGTTGGTCGCAAAGTCGTTTCCAACCCATCATGACCCCATAGACAATGTTCCTCCAGGCCTTCCTGTCTTCTACCATCCCCTGGAGTCCATTTGAGCTCATACAGACTACTTCAGTGATTCCATCCAGCCACCTCATTCTCTGTTGTTTCGTTCTTCTTTTGCCCTCAATCTTTCCCAGCATTAGGCTCTTCTCCCTTGAGTCCTTCCTTCTCATTAGGTGGCCAAAGTATTTGAGTTTCATCTTCAGGATCTGGCCTTCTAAAGAGCAGTCAGAGTTGATCTCTTCTAGGACTGACCAGTTTTATCTCCTTGCAGTCCAAGGGACTTACAGGAGTCTTCCCCAGCATCATAGTTCAAAGGCCTCAATTCTTGGCGCTCAGCCATCCTTATGGTTCAACTTTCACAGCCATACATTACAACTGGAAAAACCATAGCCTTTGTTGGCAAGATGATGTCTCTGCTTTTTAGTATGCTGTCTAGATTTGCCACAGCTTTCTTCCCCAGGAGCAAGCGTCTTTTAATTTCTTGGGTGTAGTCCCCATCTGCAGTGATCTTGGAGCCCAGGAAAATAAAATCTGTCACTACCTCTATTTCTTCCCCATCTATTTGCCAGGAATTGAAAAGTCCGGATGCCATCTTAGTTTTCTTAATGTTAGTTTCAAGCCAACTTTTGCACTCTCCTTCTTCACCTGCATCAAGAGGCTCTTTAGTTCCTCTTCACTTTCTGCCATTAGAGTGGTATCATCTGCATATCTGAGAAGAAGCCTAGTTCAACATAGTTTCTAGATAAGCCAAACATACAGAGAAGATACCTGGCTAAGACGCTGAGCTTATCGATCAGAAAAGTCAGCAGTTCGGCAGTTCAAATCCCTAGTATAGATCTCCTGCGTGAGCAGGCGGTTGGACTAGATGACCTCCAAGGTTCCTTCCAACTCTGTTACTGTTACTTGTTAAGACAGCAGGAGAATCCTTTTATCATTCATTCCACATGCTTTCTGCCTTCCTGATACTTCTGATAGACATAAGTATGAGACCTTCTGATTAAAAAAAAAAGAACAGCCGATATAGCTTTGGCAGGAGAAAAAAAAGAACTGTTTTATGCCATCTGTTCATTTCCCTAACCATTCTTGACTCCAGGCATACAAACTCAAAGATGTCAAGCTCTTAGAGCAACAGTGAACGAAGATCTACAATTAAGTGAAAAGAAGGCTGGCACCTTTTCCTCAATCTGACTCAAGAGTATAAAAATCCATATACATAGATACAGGTCCTTAAAATTACATAGAAAAACATTCATTTTGTATACATATGATTATAAAATAATATTAATCAGACATGTTCTACATTAAAATGTACGTTTTCAGTTTTCAAATAGCTTTTTTATTATAAAAACTATACTTTTTCAGTGGATATTCAATTCATTGTTCTCCAAAATATCTTTTTTTAATCACTTAATATTTTGACAAGTTAAAATTCAAATGACAGATTCCAGTTGTTTTAAAGATAGCTTATATTTTAAGTACTTTAAGTATATGGTTTTTGTTATCATACTGATGTATGATGACTGATGTAGTCTCATTGTTTTCTTTTTCTTTGTATATTTTCTTGTTCTATTATTTTACTACTATTTTGTTTACACTTTTTTCTTTTCATTTTTATTGTTGTAAGTCACCTAGAGTAGCCCCGTAGTGAGAAAGCGGCCAAAGAAATATAAGAAAAGAATAAAAAGTACAACATTCTTCTTCTGGATTTGGAAAACACATTCTTAATTCTGTCTTTTGAAAAGGCTTTGCTTAAATTATAGTAATTTCACAAGTAATAACAGCAATAATTAAGTCTTACAAGTATGGAAACAACCTCTAAAATTGGAATTTTACTAAATACCTTTTCTCACTATAACCCAGTAAGCTTGATACTTAAAAGGAAACCTACAACTTTTAGATGGAGATTAAATGAAATATTATTAAAGAAAGAAGGGACTTATATGAGAACAATCTAATTAAAGACCTAAGAACAGTTTGGGATACAGGCAGAGCCTTTATTATGGGTCATTTAATACAATAGTGAATTAAAAAAGAAGGCACAATAGAAAACCCAGGCTATTTTATAGGTGCTGAAGACAAGAAAAATTTTGTCAATGTATTTCATATCAAATTAAAATGATACGTACGTGGTGTTTGCAGCAGATAATTTCTCACCGCGCCCAGAGAGAGAGAGATATCTGCTGCCACCTAAGATCAAACTCACAGCCTCCTGAATGTGAGGCGAGAGTTCCACCTGTAGGCCACCACACTGTTTACTCACATCCACACAAGGCATCAGGAAGGGCAGCCAGCCAGCAAACGTTCAGCTCCAATCAATCACATGCACACAAATAAACAGGAAAAATTGAATTTCTATGTTTTCTTCTTTAAACAGCCAACAGTCCCATTTGTATTGCAAAGTTTTCATTCGGTGCATCTTAGTTTTTTGTTCATAATCTAACTAAAAGAAAGCTAAGCTATTGTACATATTCTAGATCCCATCCAGTCCTTTCACTTTTCAAATTATGTTGACCCTTTGTCTTGCCTTTGTCTTCAGGAAGACAGAACATACTGTTAAGTTCTGGAAGTAACGAGGCTGGAGACCAGGGTAGTGACAACAGCTCTTTAATATAGGGTGAACCCAGCAACAGGCTGGGGGAAAAACCTCTCCTTTTATACAGTTCTGCTGGAGGCTTCTTCCAATCAGCAACGTGCTGATTTCCCGCTCAAATATTTAAAGGTACAAACATGAATACATAACACTCCTCCCCTCCCAGAAAACACTTTGCCTCTATTTACATATTTATTTACATGTTATTTTTCGACGTAGTCACGCAAATAACCTGGGCGTCTCCTAGTTCTTTCTGACCTGCGCGGTTCAGTTCTGTGTGGTGTTTTGAGCTGGTCGGAGGGGCTGTTTTCTCCTCCCAGCTCTCTCTCTGAGCCAACGGGCTCTGGATTATTGGCTGACTCTTTTTCTTGGCCATCCGGCCTTGGATTACTTCTGAAACTTTCCCAGCTGTTTCCCTCGGGAACCTGATGGCGTCGCTGGAACTCTGGGACCTCAGCTAAGTCTTGCGCCTCCCCCGGGTCATTGTCAGCTGTGAATTCAAATTGGTATTGGTCATGATTTGTTTCATTTGGTTCGGTTTGATCAGTTATTCGTTTCCTTAACTGATCTATGTGGCGCCTCCACACTCGGTTGTCTGGTAGCTCTACCACGTACGATTTTGGCCCGGTTATCTTTATTATTTGGCCTGTGAACCAACTAGGGCCGTCCCCATAGTTTCGGGCCCACACCCGGTCGCCTATGCTCATTTCCCTTGTCTTTTCTAGTTCCCCTTGTAACCCTCTGGTGTGTAATGGGATTCAAGCGATCAAGTGGGCACCGGAGTTTCCGTCCCATTAGTAATTCGGCTGGGCTTTTCCGGTGGCCGTGCTTGGGGTTCTGTGCTGACGGCTAGGAAAAGTCTATCTTTGTTTGCCAGTCACCTGGCTTGAGCCTGGACAATGCCTCCTTAGCGCTCCGGACGGAACGCTCTGCAAGGCCATTCGACGCAGGGTGGAAAGGCGCAGAGAGGGCATGTCGGATGCCCTCCTCTGCCAGGTATTCTTCAAACTGGGCTGCCGTGGATTGAGGCCCATTGGCGGACACCAGAGTGGCCGGCAACCCGTGAGTTGCGAATAGGTGGCGCAGGGCTGCGATTACTGCTTGGCCGTAGTGGATTTCATGAGTATGATCTCCAACCATTTGAGAATGCATCAACAACCACTAGGAACGTTTGGCGTGGAAAGGGCCAGCAAAATCAATGTGGATTCTTGACCAGGGCCCTTGGGGTTTTTCCCATTCCTGACTGGGGCCGTTGGGGTAGAGGTCTGGACTCTTGGCAAGCCTGGCATTTCCCTACCCTCTCAGCAATCTCTCGTCCATGAGTGGCCACCACACATAGCTTCTAGCCAACCCTTCATCCTTACGATCCTGGGTGACCCTCGTGGAGGAGATCCAATACCTTTCCCTTAACTTATCAGGAATTATTACACGATCACCCCATAACAGGCACCCCTTGAGCCGAGAGCTCATCTCGTTTTTAACAAATTCTTTGAACCGTTCGCCCGGCGCAGCGGCCACCCTCTCTGTACCCAACCGGTACAGTTCTTAACACAATGTCGGTATGATGCCGAGCCACTTCCTTAGATGTGACTGGGCCAGAGTCCAAAGAGTCAATAAGTAGGATGGGCGTCCCGGGTGGGGTCTTGATCGCCCCTGGTAGTGGGCATCGGCTTAACGCGTCTGCATGCCCCACTTTTTCCTGGTCGATGCTGCAGCTTATGCGAATAAGCTGCTAAGAATATAGTCCATCGGGTCAAGCGTGGCGAAAGTGCCACAGGCGTTGGTGATCGCCAGCCAGTATTCCTAGTAACGGTCTGTGGTCAGTCACGATTTCAAAATTCCCCAAAGACATATTCGTGGAATTTTTAACCCCTGACACAATGGCTAGTGCTTCTTTGTCTAATTGGCTGTAGTTCTCTCTGGGGAGGACATCGTTCTAGAGTAAAAGCTATAGGGGCTTCTGTGCCGTTTGGAAGTCTATGGCTGAGTACAGCCCCACCCCATAAGGGAGGCATCGCAAACCAACACTAGGGGTAATGAGTTGTGATATTGGATGAGCAGGCTATCACTTGAGAGCAGGTTCTTTACTGCTTCAAAGCCCTATTTTCTGACTTTCCCCAAGACCAAACAGTATTTTTCCTAAGAGCCTATGCAGCGGTTCCATAGCAGTTGCTTTGTTCTTTAAAAGACCGCATAGAAATTCACCAACCCAGGAATGCCTGCAGCTCTGCTTTATTTTTAGGCGCTGGAGCCTTCCTAATTGCCTTGACCTTGCTCTCAGTAGGGTGAATTCCTTTCTTGTCTATCCGTAGCCCAAGAAATCGACGGATTCGACCCCTATCTGGCATTTGTTTGCCTTGACTTTTAATCCGGCTGTCCGGAAAATCCCCAAAACCTTTCTTAACCGTTCCCCCAATTCCTCCATGTTTTCCCCTGAAATGAGGACGTCATCAAAGGGAACTACCCCTGGGAGCCCCTGCAGTAGTCGTTCCATTAGGTTTTGGAACAACCCTGGTGCCACACTGACCCCAAATTGCAATCGGGTGCACTTGAATGCCCCCCTGTGCGTTACAATTGTTTGGGCTTGGCTGTGCGGGCGTCTACGGCAGTTGCTGGTAGGCTTGGGCTAAGTCTAACCGCAAAGACTTGTCCTTGCCCCAAAGAGTGCAATAAGTGTTGCACCACGGAACCGGTAAGCGCTTTTCTGTAAGGCTTTGTTAAGCGTCGCCTTGTAGTCAGCGCAAATTCTAATTGACCCGTCCGACTTTATTGGGGTGACGATTGGCGTCTCCCACTTTGCGTGATCGACTGGCACCAAAATCCCTGATTATGAGCTTGTCCAGCTCCTTATCGATTTTGGTTTTAGGGCAAAGGACTCTCCTCGCTTTAAGCCTAATGGGGGCTACCTGGGGTCTAAGTTGAAGGAAATAGGGGTCCCCTTGTACTTGCCCAGGCAGTCCTTGAAGACATCTTGAACTCGTTAAAGAGAATGTCTTTCAGGTTACAGTCACTTTGTAGATGCCAGTCACTCCCATGCCCAGGGCACGAAACCAGTCTAGTCCCAACAGACTGGGCAGAGTTCCTTCGACGATCGTGATGGGCAGGGTCTTCTTGTATGGACCGTGCTCGACTCGGACGGAGGTGGTCCCTCGAACAGGGATGCGATTCCCTGGTAGTGGGCATCGCTTAACGCGTCTGCATGCCCCACTTTTTCCTGGTCGATGCTGCAGCTTATGCGAATAAGCTGCTAAGAATATAGTCCATCGGGTCAAGCGTGGCGAAAGTGCCACAGGCGTTGGTGATCGCCAGCCAGTATTCCTAGTAGCGGTCTGTGGTCAGTCACGATTTCAAAATTCCGCCCAAAGACATATTCGTGGAATTTTTTAACCCCTGACACAATGGCTAGTGCTTCTTTGTCTAATTGGCTGTAGTTTCTCTCTGGGGAGGACATCGTTCTAGAGTAAAAAGCTATAGGGGCTTCTGTGCCGTTTGGAAGTCTATGGCTGAGTACAGCCCACACCCCATAAGGGAGGCATCGCAAACCAGCACTAGGGGTAATGAGTTGTGATATTGTATGAGCAGGCTATCACTTGAGAGCAGGTTCTTTACTGCTTCGAAAGCCCTATTTTCTGTCTTTCCCCAAGACCAAACAGTATTTTTCCCTAAGAGCCTATGCAGCGGTTCCATAGCAGTTGCTTTGTTCTTTAAAAGACCGCATAGAAATTCACCAACCCAGGAATGCCTGCAGCTCTGCTTTATTTTTAGGCGCTGGAGCCTTCTTAATTGCCTTGACCTTGCTCTCAGTAGGGTGAATTCCTTTCTTGTCTATCCGGTAGCCCAAGAAATCGACGGATTCGACCCCTATCTGGCATTTGTTTGCCTTGACTTTTAATCCGGCTGTCCGGAAAATCCCCAAAACCTTTCTTAAACGTTCCCCTAATTCCTCCATGTTTTCCCCTGAAATTAGGACATCATCGAAGTAGGGGACTACCCCTGGGAGCCCCTGCAGTAGTCGTTCCATTAGGTTTTGGAACAACCCTGGTGCCACACTGACCCCAAATTGCAATCGGGTGCACTTGAATGCCCCCCTGTGCGTTACAATAGTTTGGGCTTCGGCTGTGCGGGCGTCTACGGGCAGCTGTTGGTAGGCTTGGGCCAAGTCTAACTTTGCAAAGACTTGCCCTTGCCCCAAAGAGTGCAATAAGTGTTGCACCACGGGAACCGGGTAAGCGCTTTTCTGTAAGGCTTTGTTAAGCGTCGCCTTGTAGTCAGCGCAAATTCTAATTGACCCGTCCGACTTTATTGGGGTGACGATTGGCGTCTCCCACTTCGCGTGATCGACTGGCACCAAAATCCCCTGATTTATGAGCTTGTCCAGCTCCTTATCGATTTTTGGTTTTAGGGCAAAAGGGACTCTCCTCGCCTTAAGCCTAATGGGGGCTACCTGGGGGTCTAAGTTGAAGGAAATAGGGGTCCCCTTGTACCTGCCCAGGCAGTCCTTGAAGACATCTTCGAACTCGTTAAAGAGAATGTCTTTCAGGTTACAGTCACTTCTGTAGATGCCAGTCACTCCCATGCCCAGGGCACGAAACCAGTCTAGTCCCAACAGACTGGGCAGAGTTCCTTCAACGATCGTGATGGGCAGGGTCTTCTTGTATGGACCGTACTCGACTCGGACGGAGGTGGTCCTCGAACAGGATGCGATTCCCTGGTAGTCGTGGACTCGTAGCGTTGTGCTTGCAGGTGGCGCTTTGACGGACGGCAGCGACTTCACCAAAGTGTCCCAGGACATGATGGTGATCGCTGATCCGTGTCTACTTCAAGCCGGCACCGTACTCCCTCTATTTTTGGCTTGGTGAAGATCTTCTTCTCCACTTGGGTCGGCGCGCCTATGACCACCGTTGTTTGGTTGGAATCCGCGCCTTTTTGTTTGAGCCAATCGCGGGTCGCCTTGCCAATTCCGCGCTCTGATTGGCGATTTGAATTTTCGGCGGAAGGTTGGGCCGCCGACAAACTTGGGCTAGGTGCCCTTTCTTCCACACCGCCGACATATCGCGTCCTTAAACTTGCAGCGTTGGCGCTGGTGTTGACCCGCAGCTTCCGCTTTTCGTCTCGGTCCCCTTTGTCGCGTTTCTCGGTGCGGCAGACCCTTCCTCATCTTCACCGTCGGATTCGGTCTGAACCTCCTCCTGGTGCACGGAGTTGCCTTCGCCGCCTTCTGTGGGACCGGCTTCTGCAGTGTCTCTGCCGCTTGGGAGGACATTTCATGTGCTCTGGCTTCGTCCAGAGCGTTGGCCAGCGTCAGGTTGCTCTTTGCTAGCAGCCGCCGCAAACGGATGTCTTTGACTCGGATGAGTTGCTCGAGGAGCACCTCGTCTAGGTCACGGTATCCGCAGTCCTTGGACGCTTTTCTTAGGGCGGCCATGTAGTCACCGATGGATTCGCCCTCCATCTGCCTTCGCTCTCCGAATTCAAACCGCCGCATGTATTTGGACGGCGTTGGTGCAAAGTGGTTTTTTAGTAAAGTCTGTAAAGTTGGCCACGACACCGACTGCAACGGCGTTGGCTCTGCCAGGGCTTCTGCGATATCAATGACCTCCGGACCACAATGGCTTAAGAAGTAAGCCCTTTTTCGGTTATCTGGAACTCCTTGCAGTTCGTTGGCTTCTAGAAAGCTTTCGAAACGGGTCATATACGTTCCCCATTTCTCTTTAGCCGGGTCAAACGGTGCGGGCGGAGTGTAACTGGCCATCTCCGCTTTTCTGCCCTGGGTTTGCTGGGTTCGGGTCTATCGTGCTTCAGCTCGGTTCTGGTTCTCCTTAGCCTCGAGATCCCACCTTCGTCGCCAATGTTAAGTTCTGGAAGTAACGAGGCTGGAGACCAGGGTAGTGACAACAGCTCTTTAATATAGGGTGAACCCAGCAACAGGCTGGGGGAAAAACCTCTCCTTTTATACAGTTCTGCTGGAGGCTTCGTCCAATCAGCAACGTGCTGATTTCCCGCTCAAATATTTAAAGGTACAAACATGAATACATAACACATACACTACAATGTGTGGATCTGAGTAATGTCCTTTTGAAACAAAACTCCCAATTATAAAGAGCTGCAGTCAGCAGATTCTGATGCACAGCTTGTATTTTCTGCTCTTCGGAGACTGTTAACAATGCACTTTAGATTGCACACCAAGGCTAAGGGAAGCCTGTTATTTCCTGGTTTTGTAAGAAAGAGTGTATGTTTGTAAGCGTGTATATGCATGAGGATAGACGATACAGCGATACAGATCTAGTTATAGCTGATAACTAGATTTCCAAAAATCTGTGGGAAGTTCAAGAATATTTGAAAATTTTCAACCTCCTGGAAAAGGGATGTGGGAAAATATTTCCAGGTTAGGTTAATCATTTCAAAGGAAACTATATGCTCCACTATATGCCTAGTTTTGCTAAAAGCAAAGTGACATCTGAGCTATGTTTTTGTGTTCCTGGGGGAAATTATAATTACACACCACCTGCTTGACTTACCTAATTCCATCCCTCTGTCTTTTCTCTCTCTCTCTTCCTACTTAGCTATCCATATGGTAATTGGCATAAACTTAGGACAAACACTAAAACTATTTGTCTCCCTGGAATCATTTTATAAACCGGTGTGCCCTCTGTCTGAAAGAGCAGTTTGTATGGTGACTAGAATTCATTTGAATTCACAATAAGTGTCAAAGAAAATCTCACAGCATGAAGAATGCATAACAAACCATTACTAAATATCAGCAAATGCCTTTATTTCGTATCAGCAGATGTGCTTATTTTGTGTTATTTTTTTCAAGAAATTTCAAATTGTATTAGTCAGAGAATGATCATTGTATGTCAATTATTAACAAACATTAGGTTAGCAAAAGCAAAAACTATTACAAACTTGACCTACTAGACTAATTTATATAATGGGTGGTTGTGCCAAAATCCACATTTTATACAGGAGCTACTGTAGAGGATAACCAAGGGCAGAACTGAATAAAGAATGGGGAGGAATATTTTAACTGTTAATTCCCTGAACCTAACTGAATTTGTCATTTCGCTGGATCTAGAGTCCTCTTTCCAGAAAATGTGATGGCTATGTGGTGCAGGAGACCTAACAGGTGGAACAACTGGCTATGTGGGTGTTGCCTTGAGGTAGATTGCTCTAGGAGCGATACAAGTAGTCCTCGCTTACTGACTGCCTCTTTTAACAACCATTACACCAGTGTTTAAAAAACCTCAGTTTTGCAACCACTCTTTGCATTTATGACAATTACAGCATCCTGTGGTCACATGACCATCATTGGAATGCTTCGCCATTAGCTTCCGATAAGCAGGATCATGGAGAATATGGATATAAAATGGCAAATCTCTATCCTATGATGCCTTGCTTAACATCCCTGGTGATTTGCTTAATGGCTGAATGAAAAGTGATGCCTTAAGCCTACCATAATCACATGATTTTCTACTTAGTGATATTGCATCTAGCAACGGTCCCAGTTATGGTCATAAGTTAAGATTACCTGTAGACAAGCTAAACTCTAGAAAGGAAGCTATGCTACTTCACACAGCCTTACAAACAATTTAAAAATAGATGTTGTTCTTCAGACACCTTGTAATGGTCTGTAGAAATGTCTTTGGGAGACTAGGTAAGAGATGCTGCCTAGAAAATGGTCAGATAAGAGAGCACGTGGTCCACAACTGGATAGTGGATGGAGCACAAGGCTTGGGATGAATCCTCCCTAAGATATTGGGCTGTAAAGCAGTTGGCAAGAGAATTTTATAATAATAATAATAATAATATTTTAATTTGTATACCGCCCTTCTCCCGAAGGACTCAGGGCGGTGAACAGGCAGATAAAATACAAATACACACAATAATTAAAAACATCCCTTAAAAAACTAATTTAAATGCCCAAATGTTAAAATAACATACTCCCCCATAAAATCACAAAACTTTAAAAACCCATCAAATAAAGATAAAAATCAGGCTAGTCCAGCCATACGAAATAAATAAGTTTTAAGTTCGCGGCGAAAGGTCCTAAGGTCAGGTAATTGTCGAAGTCCGAGGGGAAGTTCGTTCCACAGGGTCGGAGCCCCCACAGAGAAGGCCCTTCCCCTGGGGGTTGCCAGTCGACACTGTTTGGCTGATGGCACCCTGAGGAGTCCCTCTCTGTGGGAACATACCGGACGATGGGAGATAGAGGCCGGCAGTAGACGGTCCCGTAGATAGCCCGGTCCTAAGCCATGGAGCGCTTTAAAGGTGGTAACCAATACCTTGAAGCGCACCCGGAAAACAACAGGTAGCCAGTGCAGTCTGCGCAGGATAGGTGTTATGTGGGAGCTCCGAACCGCTCCCTCAATAACCCGCGCAGCCGCGTTCTGAACTAGCTGAAGTCTCCGGGTGCTCTTCAAGGGGAGCCCCATGTAGAGAGCATTGCAGTAGTCCAGGCGAGAGGTAACGAGAGCATGAGTGACTGTGCATAAGGCATCCCGGTCCAGGAAGGGACGCAACTGGCGGATCAGGCGAACCTGATAAAAAGCTCTCCTGGAGACGGTCGTCAAATGGTCTTCAAAGGACAACCGACCATCCAGGAGCACGCCCAAGTTGCGTACCTTCTCCATCGGGGCCAATGATTCACCCCCGACAGACAGCCGCATCTGCAGCTGACTGTACTGAGGTGCCGGCATCCACAGCCACTCCGTCTTGGAGGGATTAAGTTTGAGCCTGTTCCTCCCCATCCAGACCCGTACGGCTTCCAGACACCGGGACAGCACTTCGACAGCTTCACTGGGGTGGCCCGGGGTGGAAAAGTACAGCTGAGTATCATCAGCGTACAGTTGGTATCTCACCCCAAAGCCACTGATGATCTCACCCAGCGGCTTCATATAGATGTTGAACAGGAGGGGTGAGAGAATCGACCCCCTGCGGCACCCCACACATGAGGCACCTTGGAGTCGATCTCTGCCCCCCTGTCAACACCGTCTGCATCCGGTCAGAGAGGTAGGAGGAGAACCACCGATAAACGGTGCCTCCCACTCCCAACCCCTTCAACCGGCGCAGCAGGATACCATGGTCGATGGTATCAAAAGCCGCTGAGAGGTCTAATAGGACCAGGGCAGAGGAGTAACCCCTATCCCTAGCCCTCCAGAGATCATCCACCAGTGCGACCAAAGCTGTCTCAGTGCTGTATCCGGGCCGGAAGCCGGACTGGAACGGGTCTAGATAGACAGCTTCATCCAGGTACTGGGGTAGCTGACATGCCACCACACTCTCTACAACCTTCGCCGTGAAGCGAAGATTGGAGACTGGCCAGTAGTTCCCTAAAACAGCTGGGTCCAGGGAAGGCTTCTTGAGGAGGGGTCTCACCACCGCCTCTTTCAAGGCCGCGGGAAAGACCCCTTCCTGCAGAGAAGCATTTGTAATCCCCTGGAGCCAGCCTCGTGTCACCTCCTGAGTAGCCAGTACTAACCAGGAGGGGCACGGATCCAGTAAATATGTGGTGGCGTTCAGCCTACCCAGCAACCTGTCCATGTCCTCGGGAGTCATGGGATCAAAGTCATCCCAAACCATCTCAACAAGACGGGCCTCAGAACCCTTGCCTGGATCTACCCAATTTTGATCCAATCCGTCCCGAAGCTGAATGATTTTGTCATATAGATAACCGTTAAACTCCTCGGCATGCCCTTGTAGGAGGTCCTCCCGCCCCTCCTGTTGAAGGAGCGAGCGGGTCACCCGAAACAGGGCGGCCGGGCGGTTATCTGCCGACGCAATGAGGGAGGAAACGTAAGAACGCTTCGCAACCCTCATTGCCACTAGGTAGGTCCTACTATAGGACCTAACTAGTGTCCGGTCAGCCTCAGAGCGGCTGGATCTCCAGGCAATTTTCCTTTCAGACTTGCAAGATTCTGTTAATGTAGCTGTATAATAAAGTAGAATTAGCTTATCTGTTTTCTGTCTGGTTTACCTGGTATGGTTGACACTCCTACAGTACAAATACTCTTTTCATGGGCTTTCAAATTGGGGAACTTCTGTCAGAGTGGACATAGATATGTCAGGACATATCCATTGATATGATATTTATTTATTTATTTATTTATTTATTTTTCAAATTTATATACCGCCCTATCTCCCTAAGGACTCAGGGCGGTTCACAGGCAGTTAAAATACATATAAATACAAATTAAAAACAACAATTAAAAAACTTATTCTATTGCCGAATTTAAAAAACAATATAAATAATAAAAAACCCTTAAAACCAATAACTTTAAAATCTAATCCAGTCCCGCGCAGATGAATAAGTGCGTTTTAAGCTCGCGACGAAAGGTTCGGAGGTCCGGAAGTTGACGAAGTCCTGGGGGGAGTTCGTTCCAGAGGGTGGGAGCCCCCACAGAGAAGGCCCTTCCCCTGGGTGTCACCAGACGGCACTGCCTAGCTGACGGCACCCTGAGGAGTCCCTCTCTGTGGGAGCGCACGGGTCGGTGAGAGGTATTTGGTAGCAGTAGGCGGTCCCGTAAATAGCCCGGCCCTATGCCATGGAGCGCTTTAAAGATCCTGGGTTTTGTTTTCAAATGCTTGAAAATTGAATGAGACCTAGTTAAAGCTAACTTGTTCTCCATTGATTTCCAGATCTAAGCCTCAAGCTAAAGTTGTCATAATCTTTCTGCAGGAAAATACCTGTCACGTATATAAGCATTCAGATAACCACCTCTCTGTTTCCACCTTAAAATCCATCTGGAATTAAACCAATTTTAAATTGTTTTCAGTTTTGTTCCCTGCCTTTTCTCTTTGCAATTCTTCTTGCACATACAGTAGGCTAAGTTTAGTGAGTATGGATATAGTTGACCAGCATTAATGAGCAAATAGACCATATGGATTTTTTTTCTGAAAAGGCTAGAAAGGGCGGGGGGGTCAATTATTTATTTATTTTTATTTTATTTATTGATTTTGTCAAACACAACAATATATATAAGTATAAGCATGAAATAACCACACAAATTGAATACAACCAAAGGGAACATTAGGACAGGAACGGTAGGCACGCTGGTGCTCTTATGCTCTTATTTTATGTCTCAAAACTGAAGTTCACCATCCACTGACATCACAAAACTGTTCAAATTTTACACAAATATTAGCTCCTGATCACAATCCTGTTTGATCACAGTGGAGCTCACCTGGTGACAAGGCTAGTACTGAATCCACTTTAGGAAAATAATGAGAATAATCTTTATGGAAGCATTGTTCTTGTTTACATTATATGAAGAAAGAAATTAAAAGAAGTGGTTGTTTTAAAAGGATTTTCCCCATTCACTTTCTGGGCTGCTTTTTGTTATATTTAATTTGCATTTTTGTATTCATCCAATACAATAAGAAAAGTACAAAAGTAACAACTTTCAGGCATGTGCAAATTATTTTTGAGAACATGTCATGAGTACAGTCAAAATTCCTGCTAAGAAAAAAAAGGACTCAATTGATCATAATATAGCCAAAGGCTTATTTCTTTTTATTGCTGTGATTTTTAATCTGGAATTAGGTTATTTTATAGTGGCAAATCAAATTCCATCTTCAGCCCACTGCAATACAATTGTATAACTTTACACAATTAGAAGCCAGAATAGGTTCTTTATAAATTACAGATGACATGAGCTGAAAATAGACTGAATATTATATGACAATTGAAGTTCTTTTTTAGATTAACTGACAAATTCAACTTACTTCTTTGTTCTTCAGATATGGCACCCAGAACAGAGGAAAAATTGTTTTTGTTATGCTGAAAAAGCAAAGTTCTTCTCTCATGGACATTTTAAACATTCAAAGTAGAAAGTGTGTTACCTTTCCAGGACAGAAAGTAATGCAATGGTAACTTGCTGGGAATCCTTTGCTGTTTGCATAATCATCCTCCATGCTGCATATTTATTGCATCAAAGACATAGAGATCCAATACAGCAACTGAGTTTTAAGTCAGAAACCTCAATTTCTGAAGCAAATACAGACAAGGATTGAGTAAACAGGTTCTGGGGTTAGTTAATGAGAACTTACCAAGATAGATTTCATTAATAAAACAAGCATATCGTTCAGGATATATAAATTTTATATCATGTTTTTAGATTACACTACTACCAATGTTTAAGTCTAAAATAATTAGACATTTTGTACCCACTGGCTTAACAGGCACTATCAATTCTGCTTGAGGTGCAGAAATTTTCACAGTGAGCTTCAGTGAGCATTGTCACTGTTCTGCTGAGCCAACATCCATCATTCAATGTGATTACATCTACAATCAGACTTTATAATAGAAACAGCGCATTTATATTATCAGGGAACTCGTGTCTTGGACTTTGAAAGTAAGTGGCTCAGCATGGTTGAATTGCTATGTAGCAGCAGGAAACTGTTATCAGCATTGGACAAACTTTAGGAGATTATCCATTTTCATATAGAAATCACCTTGAGCACTTGGGGGTTTCAGTAAGTTAAATATACTTGGTGCTATTGATACAGAACTTTGATATAAAACGGCATGCAGAGAAACCTGATGATTTCTGAAGGGAAGCAGAGATACAGGTCAGCTTTCAGTTGATACCACTTTACAGTTGAATTCAGTGAAAATCAGCCCCTAAACGACATGCTTGATTGAACTTAGATCTGAGGGAGATGACCCTCAAACTCAATTAAGTTAAGGCCATAATTAAAGAGTGAACAGTCAGATTTGTTCTTTTTTCTTGCATGACTTCTTTCTGTGATCGCTAATTACTCCAGGATCAGAAAATGATCACATAGGGTGCTGTACATGCAGATTTGTTTTTCTCTTAGGATCAGGGTAGCTGATAATATTTTGTGGATAGATTCTACTATGAAATTTGCACTTGGGTTTTCATGAATGGAAATGGAGAACTGAGGTCTCTTCTAATCATTTGGCTTTGCTCCATAATAACTTGCACAGCCTGAATACAGTGCTTGATTAGGGTAATTGATGTGTTCTGTGCCATTCTTTAGGGGACGCACTGGCTCAGTTTGTTGATCAGAGCTTGTTGATCAAAAGGTTGGCAGTTCAGCGGTTCGAATCCCTAGTGCCACGTAACGAGGTGAGCTCCTGTTACGTGTCCCAGCTTCTGCCAACCTAGCAGTTCAAAAGCATGTAAAAAATGCAAGTAGAAAAATAGGGACCACCTTTAGTGGGAAGGTAACAGCATTCCCTGCGCCTTTGGCATTTAGTCATGCCAGCCACATGATCATGGAGACGTCTTCGGACAGCACTGGCTCTTCGGCTTTGAAACGGAGATGAGCATCGCCCCCTAGAGCCGGGAACGACTGGCACATATGTGCAAAAGGACCCTTTACCTTTACCTTTGCAGGAGTCAGAACCCAAAAGAGATAGTGCTATCAATTATCTCACTTCTTTAAACTCATTCATACCAATTCATACCACACGATACTGGGAAAAAGACAAATAGAATTTGCTTGAGGTCATAATAGCTTACTTGCAAAGGATTTTTGAAATTAAGTTGGCCACATTAAATTAGGCCAAGTATTACATATATTCTTCCCTGCTGTAGCCTTTAGATACGTTTCACATTGAAAGCAAGAAAATTAAGGCTGATACCTGTGTTCAGTTTAGATTTGTGTTGCAGTTTTGAAGCAATTTTACCCACAATGTTCAGAAACAATGAGAAGGAACAGATAGCCTATTAGAGTCCAGTAGAGTTAAAATTTGAGAACCAATAGCAGCAATGCAATTCAGACAAAGCAATAGTCTTACCCTAATCCAACGTCAATCGAGTCCAAATCTCTATCAATAGCTAAATTTCAAAGACAAGGGCCGGGGTGTGGCTCAGGCTGTAAGAAGCCTGTTATTAAAACACAGCTGCCTGCAATTATTTATTTATTTATTTATTTATTAATCGTATTTATATACCGCCCTATCTCCCGAAGGACTCAGGGCGGTTCACAGGCAAATAAAAACACATAAATACAAAGTAAAATAACAATTAAAAAACTTATTCTAAAAGGCCAAATGTTTAAAAATGTTAAAATGTTTAAAAACAATATAAAAAATAAAACCCATTTAAAACCCATAAATTTAAAATCTAATCCAGTCCTGCGCGAATGAATAAGTGTGTTTTAAGCTCGCGACGGAAGGTTCGGAGGTCCGGAAGTTGACGAAGTCCTGGGGGTAGTTCGTTCCAGAGGGTGGGAGCCCCCACAGAGAAAGCCCTTCCCCTGGGCGTCGCCAGATGACACTGCCTTGCTGACGGCACCCTGAGGAGTCCCTCTCTGTGAGAGCGCACGGGTCGGTGAGAGGTATTCGGTAGCAGTAGGCGGTCCCGTAAATAACCCGGCCCTATGCCATGGAGCGCTTTAAAGGTGGTTACCAAGACCTTGAAGCGCACCCGGAAGGCCACAGGTAGCCAGTGCAGTCTGCGCAGGATAGGTGTCATACGGGAGCCACGAGGGGCTCCCTCTATCACCCGCGCAGCCGCATTCTGGACTAACTGCAGCCTCCGGATGCCCTTCAGGGGGAGCCCCATGTAGAGAGCGTTGCAGTAATCCAGGCGAGATGTCACGAGGGCGTGAGTGACCGTGCATAGGGCATCCCGGTCTAGAAAGGGGCGCAACTGGCGCACCAGGCGAACCTGGTAGAACGCTCTCCTGGAGACGGCCGTCAAATGATCTTCTAGAGACAGCCGTTCATCCAGGAGGACGCCTGTTGCGCACCCTCTCCATGGGGGCCAATGACTCGCCCCCAACAGTCAGCCGTGGACTCAGCTGACTGTACCGGGATGCCGGCATCCACAGCCACTCTGTCTTGGAGGGATTGAGCTTGAGCCTGTTTCTCCCCATCCAGACCCGTACGGCTTCCAGACACCGGGACAGCACTTCGATAGCTTTGTTGGGGTGGCCCGGTGTGGAAAAGTACAGCTGGGTGTCATCCGCGTACAGCTGGTACCTCACACCGAAGCCACTGATGATCTCACCCAGCGGCTTCATATAGATGTTGAACAGAAGGGGCGAGAGAATCGACCCCTGTGGCACCCCACAAGTGAGGCGCCTCGGAGCCGACCTCTGCCCCCCTGTCAACACCATCTGTGACCGATCGGAGAGATAGGAGGAGAACCACCGATAAACGGTGCCTCCCACTCCCAATCCCTCCAACCGGCGCAGCAGGATACCATGGTCGATGGTATCAAAAGCCGCTGAGAGGTCTAATAGGACCAGGGCAGAGGAACAACCCCTATCCCTGGCCCTCCAGAGTTCATCCACCAACGCGGCCAAAGCCGTCTCCGTGCTGTAACCGGGCCGGAAACCGGACTGGAACGGGTCTAGATAGACAGTTTCATCCAGGTGTAAGGGAAACTGATATGCCACCATACTCTCTACAACCTTCGCCGTGAAGCGAAGGTTGGAGACCGGACGATAATTACCTAAAACAGCCGGGTCCAGGGAAGGCTTCTTGAGGAGGGGCCTCACCACCGCCTCTTTCAAGGCGGCCGGAAAGACACCCTCCACCAAAGAAGCACTCGTAATCGCCTGGAGCCAGCCTCGTGTCACCTCCTGAGTGGCCAGCACCAGCCAGGAGGGGCACGGGTCCAGTAAACACGTGGTGGCATTCAACCTACCCAACAACCTGTCCATGTCCTCGGGAGCCAATTACTGCAGGTTCTAGTCCCACCAGGTCCAAGGTTGACTTAGCCTTCCATCCTTTATAAGGTAGGTAAAATGAGGACCCAGATTGTTGGGGGGGCAATAAGTTGACTTTGTAAATATACAAATAGAATGATACTATTGCCTTACACACTGTAAGCCGCCCTGAGTCTTCAGAGAAGGGCGGGATATAAATGTAAATTTAAAAAAAAAAGGCATTAGCACCTCCAGTTTTTTGGCAAGGAGTGGACTTGAAACAAAATGCATGCAAGATGTGGCTGTCACAGCAAATTCCAGCACTGTACTGCACTCTGTTTAGTCACTAAACAGAGAAAACTCCCAGTCTTCTCCCCCAGATACCCAGCACCCATTGACCCTGATTTCTGGAGTCGTGCTACTTAAAGCACCAGCCTATTTGCATATAGATCAGAGGTGTCAAACTTATGTCATCATGGCGGTGTCACGTGACTTATTGGGACTTTTCCCCCTTTTGCTAAACTGGGCATGGGGGTGGCCATCACGTGACACATCGGCCTGTGGGCTGAGAGTTTGACAGCCCTGATATAGATAATCCTGCATTCTAGTTTTTCCCTTTCCTCTGGGTCTTTACAGCGTTATGGTGGATAAGACCTTGATTCAGAGTA
Organism: Ahaetulla prasina; assembly: GCF_028640845.1. Lineage (NCBI taxonomy): Eukaryota > Metazoa > Chordata > Lepidosauria > Squamata > Colubridae > Ahaetulla > Ahaetulla prasina. The sequence continues at coordinate 42,091,319 of NC_080544.1, read as the reverse complement.
TAAAAGAAGAAAGACAAAATTTTACTTTATGTTGTGAACAGAGAATTAGCAGTCTTGATCTACTCTATTAAATGCTACATCTTGGCTTTCTTGGATGAAACATTCATAGTTCTGGAATATAACAGCAGATAGAGTTTAAAACTATTGTTTCCCCCACCCACCCCCTTTAACTAAAATCATGCTACTCAATCCTGTTTGGATCTCAGACAAGAGTCACAAAGGTATCTAGCAAGAAGGCTAGAAAAGAAAACAATAACTTGGATAGAGCTGTATTTTTAGTGATCTGTTTTCTTTTCTATTGCCATTTGGTTCATTCAGGACTTGAGCTCCTGATGACTCATCTGGGAATGTATTGGAGTTAATGAAGGAAAGATAAAACGGTGCCATTGTAGGTTAATATAAATAGAGAAGAGGTGGAAACTTTGTTCTATCACTGGGTTTATTCACAAAGACAGCTGTTACTTGTAGACATCATCTGATTTGATCAAATAATAAAACAAAGCAGCATACTATTTCTTTAAAATAAAGGAACCTAGTTTCCCAAATTTCTGTAGCATTTTCTTTCAAATGCTCATATGCTCAAAATGTTCTGCTGTTCCTGACATAACTTTTAATTCTGTTATATGAATGAAGAGGTTACAGCTGTTTGAGGATTCTTCTTGCTAGACAGCAGAGATACTAGATACTGATTTCCTGAAAGATAGTTTACCTTTTACTTTGAACTGGGTCCAAGTTAGGTCAAATTAAAATTGACAAAGCAAAACAGAACAGAATTGTAGAGCTGATGAATATCTCTAATAAGTGGAAGTATTATTTAAAGTGCAATGAATTTTGAATACAACAGAATTCTACAGCAGACTGATTAAACTATGCCACTGCATTTGATTTTAAATCACATATTTGTGTAAATCTTTATTGTACCTATATTGTACAATTCTGGAATAAAGCTGAATTAAAATTCTTATTTGGTGCCTTCAAGTCACCAAATAGTGTTAATCTCTATAGTTTTTTGCCAATATTTTTCAGAAATGTTTTACCTTTGCCTCCTTCCTGTGGCTGAGGGAAAGTGACTGGCTCAAAGTCAACCAGCTGTCTTCATGCCTAAAACAGGACTAGGACTTGTGGTTTCCCTGTTTCTGTACTGATGCTTTAACCACTACACCAAACTGGTTCTTGAAATAAACTTATCAATTATAATAATATCTATAGAAATTCAAGGCTTGACCCTTCAAATGCCAAGCCTAATAGTCTCTATTGTATTATCTTTATCTTTATCTTTTTCTTGTATCTCATGATATTATGTAAGTCAATGAACCTCACATGGCCGTAACTCCATACTTTATCTTGAAATAGTAGACTAATCAGTTTATCTTAAAGCAGAAGAAATAATCATATTAAAATAAAATCCCATCCTTGGGTGCACTGTCCAAAGGTCTCTCTCGTTCCTTCTTCTTAGAATACTTTGCCCGTTGGTAAAAAACAATGATGATAACAGTTGTAGCATTGAGGGCAATTATAAGAAGCATGATCCAGTAAGAATATCCGTATGAGTTGCTTTGTTCAACGCCTTTGGAAACTTTGCAATATTTGATGGCCAGCTCAGCAGACAGTTTATTTACTTCTACATTCACTGCAAACAATATTAGGTTTAAGAGACAGCAGATACCTAAAAGTAAAAAGAAAAGATTGCTGATATTGTGCATTTCTCTGTTATGTTTAGTTCCTTAAATGTAAAACATGCAGTCAGTCAATTGCTTCCAGAATGGATTGAGATACATAGCAAGGATCATTCACGTGGAGTTATATTTCTGCATACAAAATATTATAAAACAGCGTTCTATATCTCACATGTGTTGGGTGATAATTCTCATCGCCCACCCACCCCCAGTCATCACACTGTGATGGAGCTAGCAGAGTGTATTAATGGCCGAATGCCCTTCCTGTCACCAACGTGGAGTTTTGTTCAGCAGATATATTCTCACTGTTCCCAGAGAGAGAAATATCTGCCTCTACCTAGGATCGAATTCACAGACTCCTGATTGTGAGATGCGAGCTCCACTTCTAGGCCACCGCACCACTCCAGCCATCACACTTTGATGGTTTTGAACAATGGTTTTTGTAGTTCACGTGGAAAGGCCTGGGTTGTGGTAGCATTTTGCATAGGTTCTGCTGGGCGTTTATATATTTGATAATACAGTTTTCTCCCTTGCACAAATTATTTCAGTCCTGTTTTAAAAAGTAGGAATCTCTTGGGACGAATTCAGTATCAGAAATTGAGTTATTTTAGTAGCAGGATCATAAGGAGAGCAAAGTACATCAAAGAAAACCTGATGTAAGTCTAATAGAAGACTGAAGGGTTGTAGCTCCAGGGAAATGACTGAATGAGTTCATTTTACAGTATAACATTTCACTACTTTTGATGTATATAAAAGCAGTTTTCATCTGCAAGTATATTTCTATATTTTGTCTCTAAGCAATGTTTTTCTCTATTGCAATTTCACTCTTCAGGCTGCTCTCCTAAGAACTAAGGAAACCTCGTATTTTTTTCTTACTGGTTCAAGGAGCCAAAATAGACATGATATGAAAGATTAATGATCAGCTGGCCTAAGATTTTTAACTTTTAAGTAACTTTGGACTCAGATCTTTATAGGATCGGCAGTATGGGTGAATGGCATTTCTTCTGCGTCATTTCCATGATCTGGGTGATGCAATCAGCCAGTGGGCCTTTTGTTATATATAGATACATATATATATGTATATGTATGTATATATGCATATTTGGAGTATGATGCATTCCCCCCCACAAAAAAAAAGTGGCTGGAAATGTCTGTGCATCTTATACGGTGAATATTGCAGCGAGGGGGAGGAGGATTGGTGTGGCGCTGATCAGCTGTTCTAGAATGGGCAGCAGTGGTGGTGGCAATTGGGTGGCGGTGAACAGGTGGCAGCAAATGGGTAGTGGTGAATGGGCTGCAGAGAAGAGGCTGCAGGGCCAGATGGGCAGTGGCGGTGGCAAACAAGTCATGGCGAATGGGGCACAGCAAATGGGCCATGGTGGAGGTGGCGAATGGGCCACAGCAAATGGGCAGTGGCGGCAACCAAGTGGCAAATGAGCCGTGGTGAATGGGCTGCGAAAAATGGCCGTTGGCAAATGGGCCAGATGACTACCGTATGGATGCTGGGAGGCAGAGGCAGATTTTTTCCCCTTGTTTTCCTCCCCAAAAAGCTAGGTGCATTTTATAGTCTGGAGCATCTTATAGTCTGAAAAATACGATATATAGCAAAGTTACCAGTAGATTTGAGAAAGAATAAGGATTTTAGATTAGAAATACAGAAAGCAAGGAAAGACTTAATTCCCCTCTGCTTCTTCCTCCTCACCCTTCTTCCTCCTCTTCCTGTCTCTTCCTCTTCCTCCTCCTGTTCGTCCTGCATTCCAGCAGCTTTGCATATTACTTATTTAATTATTGTTTGTCCCCTAATAGGATTTAAAATCCAGAAAGAAGAACCCAAAGAATAATGAAAACTCATCTGTTTCTTGTAATGAGTAAAAGAGGCAAGAAAATAGTAGTACCACCCCTCAAGTTTAAAATACCATAAATCAGAGAAAGAACAAACCAATTGCAATGGTTATGTCAGCTACAAAGATTTCTTAAATTGCTCCTGTCCTGGTCCATGCTGGCTTGACTATAAGCTGACATTAAAAACAAAAATCCTTTCCTGCCTGGAAGCACTTCGGCAAAAGCTTGTACACACAGTTAAATTAAATTTATATTTATAAAATTATTATTTATTATTTATTATTTATTTAATTTTTATACCGCCCTTCTCCCGAAGGACTCAGGGCGGTGTACAGGCAAAAATAAAACAATACAATATACAGATTAAAATACCATTTAAAAAACTTATTTAAATTAGCCTGAGATTAAAAATTTTCATACTAAAAAACCCCATTTAAAATTAATAAAATTTCCCCTTAAAACTAATTTAAGCCAGCCCCGCGCGGATAAAGAGATGTGTTTTTAGTTCGCGACGAAATGTCCGAAGGTCAGGTATTTGACGTAGACCCGGGGGAAGCTCATTCCAGAGTGTGGGCGCCCCCACAGAGAAGGCCCTTCCCCTGGGGGCCGCCAGCCGGCATTGTTTGGCGGACGGCACCCTGATTATTAAATTAAATTAAAGCATCAAAGGTAGAAGGGTTTTTCCCCTGCCCTCAAATAGCTTGTAGGTATTGGGGGGGGGGCTATTTGAAAGCTGAGTATTTGAAAGAAGACGGGAAAATTCGTGAAATTTGCTCTATTTGAAAAATAAATAAATAGTTCAAGTGGCAAAAGTGGAAAGAAAAACAGCATTAAAAAAAACAACCCAACCCTTTCTGCCAGGTGTCACAGCAGCAGGGGCGGGTTCCAAATCCCATTGCTACCGGTTTGCTCATGTACGCGCACATGTGCAGAAGCATCTGGGCGGGTGGGCGGAGCCTCCCGCCACCACTGCTACCGGTTCGCCTGATCTGGTGCAAACTGGTAGCAACCCACCACTGGAAAGCAACACATTTTGGATTAAAAGGTGAAAGCAATACTGAATGAGATATTGTAACAGCCTCGGTAAAAAAATAATAATAATGAAGTCTAAAAGGTACTAGAGGTAACATTAAGCATTAGAGGTGGTCCTTTCTCTGGAAAGTAGGCAGTAAAGCAAAATGAAAGCACTCTAACCCAGATAGAAAAAAACACCTGAGCCATAATGGGGAGGGAATGTGTATTTTCTGATGATTGTTTTCAGAGAGAGCAGAGGATCACTAGAAGATTGTGGCTAATAATTATTACACCCATATTATTAATCTATATAGTCACTTCTGAACAGTATATATGACTATCAGACATACATATAAATACCCTTTTTTTACCACATTTTACAGATTTATATGGACCTTTTCCAGTAATTTTGTATAGGCACATAATGGGTTACATTTAAGCCAGTTTCCATGATGTTTGCTGATATTGAATGTAATTTGGATTATATTACAAAAGATAAAGCAATTCCAGAAGATAGTTTAAGATGTAAATTGGCATATATGAACCTTGATTACAATGAATAAAATGAGTCTTTTTGTTCGAAATATAATCCATAAAATGTTATCATTATGACTGCTCAAAGAATTAGTATTGTTAAGATTTAAACATAAAGCATTTAACATTAATTTTTAATGTTTAAAAATTAATGTTTTAATGCTTAATTTTTACTGGATTCACTTGGACTATAAAATTTGTTTTTATTTTATATTGTCTACTAATCTTTAATTAAAGGTGAGGAACATTTGTAAATTTGAAAGTTAACCAGAGATTATTTTTAATGTGATTCCTTAATGTGTTTTAAACCTGTTTGTACTTCCAGTTAATGAATTTAGTAAAATTTAATTGAATATTGATAAATATCAAGATGGTTGCCTTTGTGGTTTTTTTTCACTCTGAATTGCAATTGTTTGGTGTCTCAATGTAAGTGTATTAGATTATCAATTATTTGAAAACATATCTACTCAAATGTATATTACTTACAAGACACAGAATTCCAGGTATAAACTCCAATAGGCCCCAAAAATGTTTGGTATGGGTTACTGATGGCATTGTAACAGGTAAATCCAGAACTTAGGAAGGAACTCAGCATAGTTACAACCAGCAGAAATATAATTACACCATGGAAAATCTTCAAAATATAATTTCCTAGAGTATCTGCAACTGAAACATAATTATTTATAATTAGTATGACAAAATGCAGAGATAATATAAGTAATATCAATATAGACATATTTCACAGGAACCTGTTATCACCTTTTCTGACTAGCAAAACATTTAAAAGTATTAGTTTCTATCAACTGCAGCGATTCATTAGAGGCCTACAGTGGGTGGTTGGAAAAATAGCTACCAATCTTCTGATTTATTTATTTTTTTGCCATATATTAACATCACTCTCTCTACAACATCACCCCCCCTCCAACCTTTTGGGCACCCGCTACCCGTTCCATGGAGAGAGTTTTTCCATGGACTGGAGGGGGCGTGGTTTCACATGCCGTCTGCATCCTGTGGATGGGGCTTTGCTTGTTTGCTCGGCCCGGTTGCTGGCATGCTGTGGCCCGGTGGTGGTCCAGAGACTAGGGGTTGGGGATCTGCTCTACAATGTCCACATGAATGAATTGATTCCTGTAAAGGTAATGAAAAAAGTAAAAATGTAAAATTAAAGAAGCAATTGATGATAATGATGACTCATTTCAAATATGACTGTGCCGGGGGTGAAATGCTCCTGGTTTGGACCAGATCACCCAATCCGGTAGCAATGGCAGTAGTGGGTGGTTCGGAGAACCGGTAGAAAAAATCCCTGGCCCCGCCCCCTGCCCCTGCGTCATCATCAGAGGTGGTTTTTTAAAAACTTTTAAAAGCATTTTTTCTTCAGCCGAAAAAATGCTTTTAAAAGTTAAAAAAAAGCCTTTGATGATTGCGCGGATCAGCTGGGATCATCAGAGCCCTTTAAAAGTTTTTTTAAACAACCTCTTAGGCCAAAGAGATTGTTAAAAAAAAAGCTTTTAAAAGGCTCCTCTGGCGATCCCAGCTGAGTTGCCTGATCACCAGAACTTTTAAAAAACATGTTTTCTACCTTTTCAGCCGAAGAGGTTGTTAAAACAATCCTTTTAAGAGGTTCTGGCGATCAGGCAACTTCAGCTGGGATCGTCAGAGGAACCTTTTAAAATCTTTTTTTCCTCTGGCGATCCCAGCTGAGTTGCCTGATCATCACAGGCTTTTAAAATCATTTTTTACAACCTCTTACAACAGCCGCCGCCAATCACCCTGCCCCACTTGCCTAATTGCTACTTCTTTCTGGCTCGCTAAGCCTTTATTTGCTTCGGCTGCTGCAATCAGTTGCATCAGCTACCAACTGAATCTGCCTGCCTGCAATCCATCTGCTCAGTGAGCAACTCAATCTGCCTGTCTTCACTTGGGTAAATAAATGGGGGGGGGAGCGTTAAAAAATAATTAATTGGGGTTTTTTTAAGGAGTTGGGTTTTTTTAGACAGCAATTTAAAGTTAAGGAAGTTTTAAATTTAGCTGGCTGAGGAACTGTGGGAGTTGAAGTCCACAAACCTTAAAGTTTCTAAGGTTGGAAACCCCTGATCTAAAAAATATAAATTAAATAAAATAATAAAATAAAATATTTGTGCAGCTTTCTGAGATTTGGTGTGTTTCTGTAGTGTTTCACTCTAACTACACAAACACACAAAATCTCACAAAGCTGTATGTAGCATTTGTGTGTGTGTGAGTCAGTTGTGTTATGTTGTGTGTGTGTACAGTGTGAAAGTTGGTTTTTGAGCTTTTTGTGTCTGTGTGAAGTTCCTGCTTGTTGCAGGGGCCATTTTGGGTGAGGTGCAGCTGCTTTTACATTGTGTGTTGTGTTGTGTTGTGTTGTGTTGTGTTGTGTTGTGTTGTGTGTGTGTGTAAGGTGTGAAAGTTGGTTTTTGAGCTTTTTGTGTCTGTGTGAGGTTCCTGCTTGTTGCAGGGGCCATTTTGGGTGAAGTGCAGCTGCTTTTACATTGTGTGTGAGTCAGTTGTGTTGTGTTGTGTGGATCTAAAGTGTGAAAGTTGGTTTTTGGTACTTCTTATTGTTTTGTATACGTTATTGTTTTTATTATTTATTGTTATTGGCCATGCCCACCCAGTTATCTGACCACCAAGCCACGTCCACCAATTAAGCCACGCCCACAGAACCGATAGGGAAATTTTTTAGATTTCACCCCTGGACTGTGCATATTGAATTCTCTGCTCCCAATGGATATTGTCCAGATAAAATAAAACTGACACACTCATTAAATTAGGAAGGACTATTCTAGCTTTATAAAAACATTTACTGATTATTGTGCATGGGAGTTTATGACCAAGAGTTAGAATTTTGCAGATGGACTTTCCTCCATACAGTCATGGATTCTGCTAATTGTTTGGATAGGGCACATCTGTGCAGAATTGAATGCATACAGCTTTGTATGCAACGTTAGTGATGGTGCTTCTTTTTATAAAGATTCTGATCACATAAAGAAAATATGTGTAGTGTACATGTATATACATGTACAATTCATTTGGTTCATTAATCTCTATTGAGATCTTTGAGAATGTGGTTAGATTCCTGCCATGCATTCGTTATTCTTGGATCTGAATAGCATTAGGACAGGGGTGTCCAAACTTGGTCCCTTTAAGACTTTTGGACTTCAACTCCCAGAGTCCCTCAGCCAGCAAAGCTGGCTGAGGAACTCTGGGAGTTGAAGTCCAAAAGTCTTAAAGGGACCAAGTTTGGACACCCCTGCATTAGGACTTGTGGAAATTTGGAATCATTCTTAGCAGTCTTAGGAACCTTCTTCTCTTCCTCTCTTTTATTACTCACTGTATATAACCCCTGTATAAAAACCCTGGGAAAAGTCTTTGATTTTATTTCTTAATATTTCCAATTTCTTGAACGTAGTGGTAGAAACTGCTCCTGGTTTATCTTATTAGAATTGCTTTATAACAGGGATCTCCAACCTTGGTCCCTTTAAGACTTGTGGACTTCAACTCCCAGAGTCCCTCAGCCAGCAAAGCTGGCTGAGGAACTCTGGGAGTTGAAGTCCACAAGTCTTAAAGAGACCAAGGTTGTAGACCCCTGCTTTATAATTCTTTTATTTTCTGATGTTTGTGAGCTTACTTTATAAGTACAAGGTGTTGCTATACCTTTAATACACAACCTCTCTGTCTCTGTTTCCTGGTTTTTTTAAAAAAAAATCCTATGGGAGTAGTTAACCTCAAAATAATTTCCCTTGGAATCTATTTGTAGAATAAAACAGCAATGAAGCTGCAATCTGCTGGAGAGATTATTGCATGATGAAAGGCATATCACCTAGTTTCAACCATCTCATAATATCAAAGTAAACTTAAGAACAAGGCATTTGCTTCCCATTAAAATTTCACTAGTATATTTTTCTTTTCTGGAAAAAAAATAGAAGCCATTTGTAATCTGACATATAAAAGAAAACGAGAACATTTTGGCACAGCACTAATAATTTGATGTAGTGGTTTAATATTTCAAAGACATGATTATATTTTATCCCACAATTCTTTGCCAAAATCTTGTGTTTTAAAAAATAGAACAAAGAGACAAAAATATATTATTGTATGCATGTTTAAAATAAAAACAAAAGGCATGACTATTTTTGCTCAAATATATCCATTCAAACATAATAAAGCAAAATACTTATGCATTTTCTTAAATTGTCTATTGTTCACATCATGGCAAGTTCATCTTGAGAGTAGGCCATCTGTATGGGTGCACAGAAATGTTGTAAAGGAGTTTTTGATTTCGTTATAAAAATGTCAAATATTTATGCTTGCTTAGAAGTGGCTAAATGTTGGCAACATATTTTAAATCAAATGTAAACTGAACAAAATTGTTAGCCTCCTTTGACGTAAGGCTAAACATTTCAAACATAATGGGTTTGAATTATTTATTATTTAAAGGATTTATTTAAAAATAAAACGTTTTTAATATTGGGAGGTGAGGAATAACTTATGAAGTGCAGCATCTCATTCTAGATTCTGCTGGAAAGCCTAAGAAAGCCTACAGTCATTTATTACACAACATAAATCACAAATGGCAGACTAATAAGTGTCTGCTAGTTTAATTGTGTGTCGTGGTTTCCGCATTTAGAATGCAAAATGTAAGAGAAGAGTTCAAATTTATTGTTTAGTCAAGGAAGGCTCATGAGAAAACTGGAGGATAATATCAGATGCTTGTGGTAAGGCTACTAATTAACTGACCTTTTAATATTCAAGCAAATTGCTCTTGCCAACAAATTTCAAGCTACACAAGAAATGCTATGCACAATAGCCTCTGTATAATTCAAACTACAGGTCTTTGCATATTTAGTTCTCTTGCTAGCTTCCATCAAGAATGGCAGAAGATATATATTCAATTGTATTATGGTACATAACAAAATGTATTTTGTACTCTCACAAAATATGAAAAATAGTATGTGTTCTGATGTAAGAATTATTATTTATTACGTTCAGCATAGTCATCCACTCCACTGTGACATTCAATAAGGAGAAGCATCTTAATTTAATCTAATACATAGCTTTTAATAATGGTATTCATATATTAAGTATTGAAAACTGGCGGAAGGGGCTGTCAGCTCTTTGAGCTAGTCCAGACAAGCAACCGAAACCACGAGAACTAGCACTACCTCTGTTGCAAATTACAATAATAGAATCTTGCACTCCTCCCCTCTCTTTTATTATGCTTTTATTTTCCAGAGAACTAGGAAGGGTTCCTTCTAAGATGCTTTATCCAGCCCCATTCCTTTTGTGGGTTGAGATATCTCTTGTATGACTATTGTCTTGGCTATGGCACCACTTCTTAAGGTTATTCTCACAGTTCATTGTGGTGGGGAGGGTAAGTGACAAATGACCTTTGTCTTATTGTATTTTCTTTTCACAACTGTTAGCTTTGAGTTTGGAGGCTGTACTTAGCTATCATGTCTAATAATGTGGTTGGTACTGACACCACACTAAATGCTTTTGAGAATGACTGTGGTGGGACCTAGGTAGTAGCGTGGTCCTAATACAACTAGATCTCACCTTTCGTTGATGTGAATGATCAGTGATATCATCTGTATCACTTCTAACAGTTGGAATTGGGGTATATTGTGCTACAGTGATTTCATTCCCTTCTCATGAGTTGGTTTCATTTGGTGGTCATAGGAACAGAGAGGTTGAATGCTAAAGTTCTTCTTTATGGAACGCCCGAGGCTCTGCTTTCTCTCATCCCTCCTATTTAGTATGTAGCTGAAGTCACTGGAAGATGTCACCTCCTAGTCAAGGTCATTCAAACTTCTGTCTATATTAGTACACGACCCTGACCTCCTCCTAAACAGGAGATACATTTGAACATGGCCTTAGTGCTAAACATTATGAGACTATGAATGCAAAAAAAAAGACTGAGATGCAATCCTTATGAGATGCAGTCTGTCTGTGGTTTTGGATTTAGCTAGGCCAGTGATATTCATTCTTTAGTTATGGTCAGATTTGCATGCCTCTGGTCTGAATTAGTTTGTCTGAATAACATAACTACAGTACTATTTCAGTTGTACTGGTGATACTGATGTGGAGAGAGAATTTCTTTATTATTCTAGTTTAGTTTTACTGCTTAACCCTTTTCAGGGTTTGCAGTAGTAAAATAGAATAAAACCATATTAATTAACTGTTATTCCTTTATCATTAAAATAAACCTATATGATTATCTGATTTTATTTTATTGAATTTTACACAAGTGATTCTTGTCTGTGGCCCATCACAATTTCATTTGCATATTATTTAGTAAATCTATAAATAGGAATGTTCAATTTGTTCTACACTGTAAATAATGTAAGAAAGGCCAATATAATATAGAAAAGCCTCACTAAATGTAACAGTTAAAATCAAAGTACATTTGGATGGATCATAGCATCTCAAATAGGAACACTATATAGATTGATAAAAGATAGTTTTCTCTGAAAATAGCCTGCATAAAACTGAAAACTGCGAGGATCAGGATCTCTTTCACAATGATGCTTGTTCAGCAACTAGATTTTCTGATTTTCTCATATATGTTGATATTGGAAACATTTTATTAAAAAAATAAGAAAATAACAAGATAGCCAGAGGCAGATTAAAACAATTAAAATGACTGTCACATGCATCTACAAAACGGACAGGACTTTGATATCACTACCATTTTTATTTTTATTTTTTTACTGGGGCTTCCACTGGTCGAAGACCGATTAGGTTCCCAAAGTGATCAATCAGTTGGAGATGAGCATGATAAAACTTCAGCTTTTATTCAACAGCAACTGGGCTTCAGAAATATATTCTGAGTAATATGAGACAGTGTATGGCACTTTGATTAACACCTGTAAAAACTTTATCTTCATGTATAATTTTCTTATAAAGTTATCTAGATGATCTAATTGTTGAAGTAGTGCATTTATTCATTCAAAAATCATTATCAAAGTAAAATAACATTATTTATTTCACAAAACATTTGTTTTTTAATTTCTCTTAGCTTTATCCACACTCACATTTTTTTTACTTTTCAGTAATTGTTTCCTCATCTCATATATTCCTAGTCTGCTTCTCCTGCTGCTACTCCTATTGGATTGCTGGAAATATGGAACTATTTGATTAATTATTGGTAGTTTCATCTTCCAAGATTTTTTGGGGAAAAAACAATCCAAGTGATGCTATTGCTACATCGCATTTGACTGAATTCTAGGTTTAGTGAAATGCACCTTTGTAATTACCTGAAAATTTACAATAATGCACATTGTATACAAGACATTTATTCACATAATTATTATTCTACTATTATTGATATAGCTAGTACATTGCCAGGTTTTTAAACTTGGCTTGTAAAAACTTTTTATAGTGTATTTATTGTACAACAATTTCCTCTTGAGTGAAAGACATTATTGTAAATATAAATGCTTTACAGTATTATATAAACAATGAATACGTGGCCGAAATTTTAACAAACCTAGCTACTCCCAACAATAGGAGGGAGGGAGAGAGAGAGAGAGAAAGAAAGAAAAAGAAAGAGAGAAATTTTAGTCAATGACCAGCATTATTGCCTTCACTTGTTATTTACCTTGAAAACTGCTGTGAGGTAAACTAATTCCAGGGGATACATCTGAGCAAACTCCTTGGAAAAGTCCATATGTAATTTTTAGCTTCATATTGGGATTTTCTTTCAGATTGGTAATGTCACTTGACACCCAGTTTTTAGTTGCAAGCACAATGCAAACAATAACAAAAGAGCACAGGCTGGTGAAAAAAGCAGAGGCAAACATCAGGGTCTTTCGCCTGGATGGCATTGTGTCAGAAAGAGAAGAGAGTTTTCCTAAACTATAATAAGGTTTGTCCACCAACACGGAATTCTGCAATTCTTTTGATGAGGATCCCAGTCTATGAAGATTTTGCCACTCTTCCTGAAAAATGAGAGCACATTGCCTACACCATAAACTTTGTACTAACAGTAATGGTAATAAAGAAATATAATAGCTGAACTTTGGTCTGCAGTAAAAAACATTACCATGGTGACAAGAAAAATACTCAATTCATGACATGCTGAGACTTTCAAAATAAAGCCTCAAAGTCAAACTTCATCTCCATAAGGTGAATGATGAAACAATTATTTATAGTGTCACCCAGAATGCATATTTCTACAATTTTTGGGGGTGGGGGACCACCTGGTTTTAAAAAACACATGGCAAGATTAAGAACTGCTTCATTTTGGAAGATCTGAATACTCCACCCACTTTTAGGACAAAATGGTTGTTTAGCAAAGTGATTGCTAAGTGAAAGCATGACTCTGCTTACCACCTTATTTCAGCTTTCCTTGGCTTTTACAGGTCTGCAAAGATCATAAATGCAAGGATTGCTCACAAAGTTAATTTTTCACCACTAGACCATTTGCACCACTACAGACTATTTGCAGTTGTAGCTGCAAATGGTCTGTACAAGGCAGTCCGTAAACAACGACTCCCTGTATACCTTCCTGCAACCACTGAGTGCCAGTACATAGATGGTTCCTAAAGATAATGTGTTGTACATAAAAATCTAAGTTGTGAAGTTCTGTCAGGTCAATTCCCAATAGAGAGCTTGAACCGTAGATTAACTAAGCTATCCATATCTTCGGAGCCTCAATAAAGGATAAAATTTATCACATGGTGCTCAGTATGTTACTGTAGATACATGGTAGCCACACTTTCAATTATCATTAGAAATTGAACTGTAGAAGTAGTGATACAAATATTAAAAAAACAATGTCACACTAGGGAAATTCCTCAGTAACCATTCTTTGGATTTCCTTGCATGTTGATTGATTGCACAGCTTTTGGAATGCAGAATCCTTCTTATTAAAATGAGAGGTATGTATGTAGAAAATTAATAATGATGAAATTAGTATTCTTATATACTAAACTAAGCTTCTAAAAAAGTATAATTTGGGAGAGATTCACTCAGATCATCATTTTTCCTGGATATTCAAATTGAAATTTTGAATATATTAGAAACATAAAATAAAATGACATACACAACAGTGATAACATACATATTCTGAAACCTAGTTTATAATTACATAAGCAGTATATAACATGCCATTCTCAAAAAAGGCTAAGTTGGCCAATGGGCAAAGATAGTGAGACAGCAGTCCAGAAATTTAAGTGATAAAGAATAGCTAACTTAACAAATCAAGGAGAATATGATAACCAGGGGCAGATGCTCTGGGTACAGTATTGATTTGGATAAGTGGTTAAATTTATGGGGGAAAAATATTAAAATTACATTGGCGGCCGTGTACAAAGAAAAGCTATATAAAATGTTTTACAGGTGGCATATCCCACCCACAAGATTGGCAAAGATTAGTAAAAAATATTTTCCAATTTGTTGGAAATGTGAAATGGAATTAGGAACATATTACCATATGTGGTGGGAATGCCAAAAAAAAAAAAAAAGACAGCAAATAAGAAGCTAGTTAGAGGAAATGCTAATGATAAAAATTGAGGTCAAACCAGAATTTTTCTTAATGAGTATGATGGACAACAAACAAGATAAAAGTGTTACTTATTTAATATTGCACATACTAACCGCAGCAAGACTAATATTTGCCCAAAAGTGGAAGTGCAAAGATGTACCCTCGGAAGAATAAATAATAATAATAAATAAAAATTTATTCATAATAAATAAAATTTACAACTGTGCAGAGACTTATCCTAGAACTTAAAGATAAATGTGAATCAAGGTATTATGAGGTCTGGAATAAATTTTATGACTGGCTTAAGAGGAGGAAGAATGCCAGAAAGTAGGGATAAGGAGTGTCTGGAAATGTATATATCAATGTATATTGTATATTATATTATACATTAATGATCTCTGTGACCATATTACAAGTAATTGTGTTCTCTTTGCTGATGATGTCAAACTATTTAACACCACCAACAATACAGCTACCCTTCAAAAAGACCTTGACTCTGTGTCTGACTGGTCTAAAACTTGGCAACTCCAAATCTCAACCAGCAAATGCTCAGTCTTACATATTGGAAAAAAGAACCTAAACACTAAGTACAAGTTTGATGGACATTACCTTACAGATGACCCCCACCCTGTTAAAGACCTTGGAGTTTTCATATCAAATGATCTAAGTGCCAAAGACCACTGCAACTACATCGCAAAAAAGGTTTTAAGAGTTGTAAACCTAATCTTGCATAGCTTCTTTTCCAAAAACACTACACTACTAACCAGAGCATATAAAACATTTGCTAGACCAATTCTTGAATACAGCTCGACTGTCTGGAACCCATACCACATTTCTGACATCAATACAATTGAATGTGTCTAGAAATATTTTTGTCAAGGTTCCAGAAATACCTCTTCTGCGTAAAAGAAACTCAAAGGCATTTTTTGTTTTTTCTCAAAGTTCTTTACTAGCATGAGGAGACTGGCACGCGATGAGTGCAATTCCCAAAACTGAAGTTCCGGATTCGTTTCCCCAGTTATACAAACCCCAAGAGTCCCACCCCCCTGACCCCTTTGATGGTCACATGGTCCCACGTCCTCCCAGTTCATTCGAGTATCTTCTTGCCACTCTTCCTGCAGACGTGAACGCCATCCGACCTTGACTGCTTGAAGAATGTTACCATACCCCACAACCCCCCCCTCCTCCCCTCAGGAGAAAAATGTGGCAGCGTCTGGAAACCTAAAGTCTAATATGGTTTCCAGGCCTGACAATTTTACAAGAAGAGTCCTCCACTCCTCTGAATACAACAAAATACCTTATCCCACCAGACTTGAAATCCTGGGTTTAGAAAATTTAGAACTACGCCGCCTTCGACATGACCTGACTTTAACTGATAGAATCATCTATTACAATGTCCTTCCTGTTGAAGACTACTTCAGCTTCAATTGCAACAATACACAAGCACACAATAGATTTAAGCTTAATGTTAACCGCTCCAATCTTGATTGCAGAAAATATGACTTCAGTAACAGAGTTGTTAATACTTGGAATACACTACCTGACTTTGTGGTCTCTTCCCAAAATCCCCAAAGCTTTAACCAAAAACTGTCTACTATTGGCCTCACCCCATTCCTAAGAGGTCTGTAAGGGGCATGCATAAGAGCACAAACATACCTACCCTTCCTGTCCTATTGTTTCCTTTCATTATATCCAATTAATATAGTTATTACATACTTATGCTGATTTATATGCTTATATATTGTATAGTTATTTCATGCTTATGCTTATATATACTGTGTGACAAAATAAATAAATAAATATTGTATTTATGAGGGTAGAATAGTTTTATTAAATATGTATAGAGTTGTCATTGTAGTAACAACATGGTATATACTTGATATAAATGGAATCAGGAGATATGTAAACCTATATATAAACTGAGAACACATGACATAGTAAATTAGATTTGACATAGATGTTAAAAACCAGAGACATGGAGCAAAGTCCACTGTTTTTGTTTTGTTTTTTAAAAATTCAATAAAAATTTCTTTAAAAAAAAGAATAGATAAATTTTCTGCTTTAATAAGCATAATTAGAGTGGCACAATAGCTTATCAATTAAAATGGTCGGCTTGTCAGCTAGAAAGCTGAGAATCCAGGTTCGACACCCAAGTGCCACATGATAGGGCGAGCTCCCATTCTCACCCGAGCTCCTGCCAATCTAGCAGTTTGAAAGCATGCAAATGTGAGTAAATAGGTACCACTTTGGCGGAAAAGATGACTGCATTCCATACTTCCATGCTGGCCACATGATGATGGAAGCAGCTCACAGACAAAGCAGGGTCCCTCAACTGAGAATCGGATATGAGCACTGCCCCCTTGAGTCGGTCACAACTCCAACTCCACTCCACTGGACTGGAGAAACTTTTAAGCTTTAAGTATAATCAATTCCTCAGATACAGTGAGATTTACTTTCAAATACTAAGGTATAATATTGTACCATTCTAAAATATTCCACATAATCACTAATAAAATATGAGATTATGGATGTAAGAAAATATTTTCTTAATATCTCCTCCTTGAAGCTGGGTTTTTAGATACTAACTATTAATGTAGTTTTCTTGATTACAGAATTACTTGGTATTGGGATAGCAAGCTGTATGAAACCATAGTTTGTTTTTGATCACTTGATTGTGTAGTTTTATTTATGGCTGCCTGGCTTACTTCTGATAGTTTCTATTGTGCCAGGCCTCAGCCTAAATCATAAAGATGCTGGCCATGCAAGCAGTGGGCAAGTTCTTTCCTCCTGCCCTCCCCTGGATTCCCTCCCCAACCTTGCCTGTCCCATACAAATACCATCCACACAAGCGACATAGAGTTGGCCATGCCCACTCAGTCACATGAACCCCCCCAGCCACGCCCCCCAGTCATTAGGGCAGAGAACAGGTTGTTAAAAAAATTGCAGCCCACCACTGCCCACACACACACACACAAACACACACACACACACACACACATTCACAGGTGCATATTTCAGCAAGCCAGAGTGCCAGATCTTTTCTAAAAAAATAACAACAGCCATTCTAGTTTTCTTTGTGAGGGAAGTAAGAACACTGTAAAACTATACCTAAACATAATTAATTAATTATTTGGAAACTTTCCTAGTAACAATTATATGCAACAACAAAAAGAGACTAGATTCCTTCAGCCGGCGATTTTTAAAATGCTGATGAGCATGAAAATCCTATACAACTTTTGAGAATGCTGTTCTGATTATGTTAAATATACTTGCAAATCATCCAATGGAGAACAGTAGGTCAGTTTGCTTTGCATCTGCTAGGATAAAATTAGTGCAAAATCCATCAAATTTATTCAAGCCAGAGGGCAAGGCAGTAATGTTCTTGAACAGAAAAAGAGATCCAAAACTGTGATAAATTGACTGAAAAATAAATGTGTTTTTACTGAGATGATACTACACCAGAATGTAGGCCATGAAATGAATAATGTGTTAATGAAATTATTTATTAAATGTCTTCGGTCTTTCTATTGCCAAATATTTGCCCGCACAAAACAAATTTTGATGGGTGTGCCTCGTGGAATAGTCTAAAGACTATTGACATGACCTATTTATAAACATTACACAATCAAAGTTAAAATTTAATATAATTAATTAATAATTAACATATTGGTTTTTAAATGTATATTTATCGAGGATTTTTCACAAAATAAAAAGCTAATCTAAAGAAAATGATAGGAAAGAAAAAGAAAAAGCAAGAAGCAAAACTATAGTTATGAAATACAATTGCTTGAGTTCCTCTTTAACAGATATTAACAAACTTGTCATCTCCCCAAGAAGTCTTAACTCTTTAACTCAATTGCTGAAAATACTCCATCCACTTTCAATCCACCCTGAAAAGTAACTTAATGGGAAGAAGCAGTTGATCTTTTCTCTACTTGTGAAGTAATTCTTGTCCAATATTTTTTCTCTTTTCTCATTTGGTGGCCAAAGTATTGGAAAAGACCCTGATGTTGGACAAGATTGAAGGCAAAAGAATAATAAAATAACACAGTTGGAAGGGACCTTTGAGGTCTTCCAATCCAACCCACTACTCAAGGAGACCCTACACAATTTGAGACAAGTGACTAGTCTCTTCTTAAATGCTTCTAGTGATGGAGCACCACGACTTCCGAAAGTAAGCCATTCCACTGGTTAATTGTTTTCACTGTCAGGAAATTTTTCCTTAGATTTAGGATGATGGAGAAGGGAATGGCAGAGGATTAAGTGGTTAGATAGTGTCATTGGCACAATGAATGTGAATTTGGGAAAACTCTGGTAGACAGTGGAGGATATGGGGGCTTGGCATACTTTGGTCCATGCAGTTGCAAAGAGTTTGATATGACATAGCGATGAAACAAACAATAAAGTAATTCTTTATGATGAAAGAAAAAATGGACATAGAGAACTTTGTTCAGCTAAAAGGCATACAAACGGAGTTGCAAAGTAACTTTAGAATTTAAATGGGGAATGGAGAAGAACATACTATAAATAACCATAATTTTGAAGTAACTGTGGGCGGATAGACTTAGATTGTGAGGAAGAACAACACTGATTTCTAAGCACAGTCCAACCTATCTTCAGATTTGCACACAGATAAAGGGTTTACACATTACCTGATTTCTGTAACCATAGTTTTAAATAGGCCACAAAGCCTATTTACAAAGCACAGTATGTGAACTAAGCTGGGAGCATCAAAGCATAATTTGTTGGTTGTAGATCAAAAGATGCTTTCGATAAAACATTATTAATCAGGTTTGAAAAGATGTGTATGAGCGAATTTTTGACATGGAGCTAGTTTCCCTAATTATTCTTTCCAATTTCCTTTTGACTTATATCCATGCATCTTGGCCAGAAGCAAGCCTAATTCATACAATAAGTAGACAAGAGGAAATTGCTTTTTTACAACATTCTGGATCATATGATCTGTATCCAGTAGGATGTAAAGATGTAAGAAAAATAATAGAAAACAAAACACACAAATTGGCTAAAGAAGGTGTTTACAGTAGAACTTTATTATATACATGTACAGTATTCTTTGATCAAAGCAATAGACTACTGATGGTTTGAATGATAGCTTACACAATCACTTATTGTCTAGAGCTAAAGTGTGACTCCAGGTGATGTGCACAATTTGACAGTGCTTTTTCCCCTGAATAATTTTCACCTTCCTAGTCTAGTCAATAATTCCTGATAGAGAAACTTGTCTGGGTTTGGAAGCTAAGTGGTGCTGAATTTTGCTAGTACTTTGAGGGGCAAATGCTGGAGCTGGATTGTTAAGTCAAATGAGCCTCTCAGAAGAAAGCCATGGCAAATGACATCTGTTTCCTGTCAAGAAAACTCCATGAATGGAGTCAGCACCAGGAAATAAGCTAGGCCTTAATTTTTCCCATTCAACTGCTACCCAAGGGAAACTTGACTTGGCTTCAGAAACCAGCCAAAGTTTTGCTGTCAGAATAATGTAAAAATACAGGTGCTCTTGATTTACAACAGTTCATATAGCGACCGCTCAAAGTTATGACACGGAAAAAGTGACTTATGACATTTTTCACACTTATGACCATTGTAGCATCCCCATGGTCACGTGATTTATATTTGGATTCTGACTCACATTTATGACTGCCGCAGTGTCCCAGGATCACGTGATCACCTTTTGCAACATACTGATGAGCAAAGTCAATGGAGAAACTCCATTCACTTAACAATCATGTTACTAATTTAACAACTGCAGGGATTCAGTTAAACAAACGTGGCAAGAAAAGCCGTCACATGGGGCGTTTGCCTAAGCCAGATTTGACAAATTTCTCACTTATCAGCATAAATAAATTTTGGCCTCAACAGCCATCCCTTGACTCCCTGTATTAATTCTCTCTCATTTTCTCTTTCACATCCCTTTCATTTTCTCTTTCACATTCTCTTCCTTCATATGGAAGCATTTTTAGATGAATATCAACATCCTCTAGTTATAAGAGAGGAACCTGTCCCTTTCAAGTGAGCCTTTGAAATAGAGTCTGCCTCCGCCTGTCTGTGCAGTCCCTTCCTGGCTGTCCTGACACAGGTGCAAAAAGGCTGCTGCTGTTCTCCAGGTGTCTTCTTCTCAGGCAGAGCAGGTAAGGTATCAGCAGCTGCTGCTGCAACGGCGCCTCTCAGACAGCAGGCGGCTCCTCTGCTCCGCTGGCACCGCCTCTGAATTTCGGCTGCACACAGAGGGAGGCAGGCAGGCAGGCGAGGGAGAACGGAGGAAATTTCCTGCTTGGTTGCGAACGGGGTTCCTGCAGCCGCGTCGGGTAGGGTGAATGCCAGGGCGTCCCCTACTTGCTGCCTCGGTTCGCAACCGGCGGGGTGAGGAGGGTATGAGGAGCCAGCGTGCCTCGAGGAGCCGAGCTGGGCGAGTCCCTGGAAGGTAAGCGAAGCGAGCAGGCGGCGGGACACGAGGCCGGGTGGCCAAGCGGGGCAACGGGATCTGGCTGGCCGCCGCCTAAGCTCTCCCCACCGCCGGGAGTAAGGCCAGCTCCGGCTGTTTTTTTGTTTTCCTCCAGCGCAGCCAGAGGTCGGGACGCGGAGCTGGTTTCTCCCACTCAGCCCGGTGGCGCGCCAAGGCATGGACCGACTCGAGCCTTCCTCCCCTTCGCCGCAAAGAGGCTCCGGCTGCCCCGGGGCAAAGCGTGCCCTGGCAGGGAGGCTGCTGAGAAGGCGAGAGAGAAGGGGAGAGGCTGGGGCGCCGTGCCCCGCGTTGCCTTTGCTTGCTTCCTTGCTTGCTTGGCTGGCTGCCCGCCCGAGGTGGGAGTGTGAGGAACGGAAATGGCATTTCCCTTGGCAAAGAAAGCGCCATGAAGGAGGGAAGCCAAGCAGTTCCCAGGCAGGTGGCGGCCGGGAAGGAAAGTCGCCTGGTGAATTCGAATGAAAAGCGAGCTCAGTCAGCTGCTTAGGCAGCAGTGCGCTGGGGTGGAGGTGGGGAGGGCGGCGGCGGCGCGGGGGGGAGGGCGGAGAAAGGACTGCCATGATAAATGGAAAGGTCTCCATCCCCCGCCCCTTTTCTTTCAGGTCTGAAGGGTATGTTCTTGGTGTCCTTCTTGGTCTTAGCTGGCTTTACTTGAATAAAATTAAAGTTTTTAGGGATTTCAACAGGGTCACATCACATTCCTATGGACTCCTCTCTCCTGCTTTACCTCAGAAGTGAGAAGAGGAATGAAAGCGAATTTGCATTTAAACTACAATGAGGGATAACCTTTGGTATCCAGATAGCATTTTGTTTCCCCATGTTGAACACTTAGCTGTTTGCATGTATCCATCAAACTATTGGCAGATAAGGTTACCTAAAGGGCATACAAAAAACATTACAACCTTCTAAGGTAGTTCACTCCTGTCCACAGGATGGGGAGCAGGGATTGGAGGTGGTGTGAAATTGGAATGGAGACATTGACACCACCATCCTATGTGCACCATCCTATGCACACTTCCTCAGAAGTATATAGTTGTATTCTGTAGTGAAGTTTCCCTTTTAGGTGACTTGGAGATGGTACAGGCATACGATTTTGGGCTGGGGAACTTAGCAGCCTAATGCTTTCAGTCTCTGCACCTGAGATTTTGATGTGTGAATGCTGGCTCCAGTATGACATATAAAGTGCTTTGCTTTCAGGCTAATTCTCGAGATTAATTATTGTATTACTTTGAAATTCTCAGAGATTTAACTACTGTACTACTGTGAGATGGCCAGGTTAAGGGTGGCACCACATTTGATTAATAGCATCTCTTTCATTTTGGCTAAACAAGGGAGCTTTGGGGGCAGTTAACAATGATATATTTGTAGTATGGCTTTTGGCTAAGGCTTTTTATTGGAATTTTTTGCTGTTATTCATCTCTTACATCCTAGGAAGGTATTTTTAAAAAATATATATTTTATTTTATTTTAGCCTATAGTTTAGCCTATTTGGTATAATGGAATCTGTGCTAAGCACCTATTTGATATGCTCTGTATTTCTTTTCTTGTAGTAGTATTGAACACAATGTGTTAAAAATCTTTATATTGATTTGTGGAATTTATTTTCTCAGTGCTTTTCTCTGGAATGGAGAAGCCTGAGTTTAGATGAGTAATGGTAAAGATTCAGTACTGTGCTATTGTTCTGCTAGATCTTAGGTCTCCTGTACAGAGAGTCATTTAGATGGTTACAGGTTAATTTAATTGCCATTTTTGAATATATTCTGTGTTATAATAAATGTATCTCACAAGACATTATGGATATATATTACCACATATCAAAAATACTAAAATAAATTGAAGATGATTGAGCATATAGACCAAACTTATTTATTTGTGATTATTAAATCTAGGTGTTTCTATATAGCATTATAGTACACAAGATAGTTATTCAGCCTTGAAGAATTCATGTAAGTTTATGAGTGTTTTGTATCTTATATTAACATTGCCCCTCCCCAAATGCTTAACAGGTTGGTGTGCGTTTTATAATTACCGCTTTGAGGGGTTAAAACAGTGCAATAGCCATGTCGTCAGTGTGGTCATTTTAACAGTTGCTGTTAAAAAATCAGCAATATTTTAGCAGTGAATTTGAAGAAAAGGGAAAGGGAGCAACGTGTAGTATTCCAGTTACTCAGTAACTCAGTTTCTGTCTGAATCCTGTTTAACTCACCACCTCTTTAGGTAATTGTTTTTCATCTTTATTGTTGTTATAGTTAGGATTTTTTTTTTCTATGTGAGCATCTTCAGGTACTTGAAAAACACTTTCATATTCTTCCTGGTCTTCTCAAGGCTAAATATATTGAATTCCTTCAGTCATAATTTCTAGTTTGCAAATGAGAAATTAAGTATAAACATAAATGTTTATGCCTGAAGCTGGCCATACCCACTGACGTTTGTATCGTTCAGAGCTATAGACCTCTAAAACAGAATCCATACATTATTAAGAGTTTGGGACTGCCAATAATGAACATTTTTTTTAAAAAAAAATCTATTCTGTGCTGTTTTCCCCAGAATCAGTGGTAAAAGTTACATATTAAATGTATATGCTACTCATTTCACTCTGAAAAACGACTCCATCTCTTGGCATGGTTTTGTACACTGCAGTATTGGAAGAAGCTAGTTGCATGGAATAGAACTAGACATGAGGATTGTGTGGTGATGTAAAGAGATACATTTTGTAAGGTGAAAGATTTATATAATCTGATGAGAAACCAAAGTATTTAGTAAATGTCACATGGTGCTAGCAGTTGGCTTTGGAAGTAGTCATGTATTTTTGTAATATTTAATAGTGGTTCGGGTTTAGTTCTGTCTTTTTGTAATAAATTACAGAATACAGAAAATTGGCTTCAGGATTACAATATATGGAAAAAGTAACAATCTAGAATTATAAATATGACTGCCAATTTATGTGGCACGTTTTTCAGCCAATATACCATACACCACTGTTATGACTTGCTGTTGAAAATCAGGAATGATACTATATCAGACCTTTCATCTGTGTTCCAGGGCTGCTTAAATCTTTCAGTATAGAGCAATCTACTACTATCAGTTCTGAGCAATCTGTTATAGTGTTACTTAATGAGTTTTTCTTGTGATTTATGAGAGTTCTATTCTTGCAATACTTTTCAAAGCTATCTATGGTCTGGATAGGAGTTGGTACAAAACTTGAAAGTTGGTAGCTAATTTTGCTAGATGCATGTTATGGATTTCTAGTTAAGAGTGGGACCAGTAATAAGTGGAAATCTATGGCATGTTTGTATTTCTATCCTTTATTTTATGCTGATTATTGTGAGCCCCTGATTCCATGATTAAGGTAACAAACAAGTGAATAAATAAAGGAACAAAGTTAAAGTAACATTTTATCTTTATATTTATAAATTTTAAGAATGCTGTCCAGTTAAGGAGCAATTTATACGTTTGTACTTATTTTACAATTACATCTTGTAGAGCAAAGTTAAGATTATTGTGTGGGTCACTGAAAGCAGAAATTGTTCATTGTTGCATTTCATTAATTCCTGGTATTTAAACTCCCTTAGTACTGCACTAAATAATCTTACCCTGTTGAGTAACATATGATTCTTAGGGGCATTAATGTGACAAATGAATTTAATTAAATCTGGTGGCATCCTTGCTGGGTATATCTAATATGTATACATATTTTTATGCTAGCATTACAGGTTTTTTCTTGGTTGGAAAAAAATAAGACAAATTTATATTTACCAGGGTAACATTATAGTTTCATTTTGTTTATGGATCAAGAAACGGCAAGACTATAACTGACACAAATTTAAAAAGGTTTTTTTTACACTTTTATTATGCAAGCCATAGTATACTGTAGTGTAATAATAGAGTGTCATGAAGAATCTTGGTAAGAAAAAAATGCTTATAATCTCAGTATATATCTAGCCAATTCTGTTTTATATAACCTTTTGTGTTTGTAAATAAATCTCTGTTTCTCTGTTTTGGCTTAGTCTTAAGTAGCGATGCTTCCATTAAATATTTAATTCTAAGAGCTTTGCAGTACCTGGGCAAAAATGAATAGTCAAATAGCAGCAGTAGCTATTTACAATTTCTTTAAGAAAAGCCCAAATCAATTTTCTTACTGATTCAAAATTTCAAATTCTCATGATTCATCTAGATCAGGGGTGTCAAACTAGCGGCTTGCAGGCCAGATGCGTCATATGCAGGCCATGCCCACCCTAGCCCTGCAAATGGGGAAAATGTCACAAAATGTCACGTGACGGCAACATGACAAGGGCAAGTTTGACATCCATGATCTAGATTAAAAAGAATGGGATGGAGATGGGAAGATTGGCTGCAAAACAATTAGAGAGCGACATATTATTTTTCTGGAACCTTGTTAAAAATTTGCATTGATTTCTGTTCTGTTTTTGGCATTCAAGTGTTATTAGTGCCAAATGAACAGATGGCTAAGAAGGGTAAAAAAGAGGCCCATGGATACATCCTTGTTGCGGTCCAGTGTTCTGATCGAGCATAAATTCATTTCTCCATTTGATCTAGGACCCTAAAAAACAAAGTTACAGTTTTGATGGAGAACAAATGAGTGTATAATTCATTTTCAGGCTTCAGCTAAATATATGCAGATTAGAAAAGAATTGCAGGACTAGTCCCATAATCCCTTAAACAATATCCTCCATATGTTCAGCTGAACACCTAAACAGAATAATCCAGCTTTCTATAACATACGGAGTACCAGGATATCCCCAAGTGCCAGGCAAGTACGTGCTTGTCAGTAAATTACAGTAGCTGGGCATGCATTTTATGCTGTTCTCTGGACTTCACACATTGTGATAATTTGAAGACTTGTTGAAATTGCAAAAATCTTTCATATAGCAACAGCACTTAGATTTATATACCGCTTCACAGTGCTTAATAGCCCTCTCTAAGTAGTTTAAAGAGTCAGCATATTGCCCCCAACAATCTGGGTTTTCATTTTACCGACCTTGTAAGGATGGAAGGCTGAGTCAACCTTGAGCTGGTGAAAATCTAACTGCCGAACTGCAATCAGCTTGCAGTCAGCAGAAGTAGCCTACAATAATACTGCATTCTAACCACTGTGCCACCACAGATCTTATACAGTATTAAGTCATAAACAATGGTTTCCAACATGGCAATGTTTGGATCCACAAACATTGTTTAATAAAAGCCAAAGGTTTAGCTTAGCACAGAATGAGGATAATTTAATATTATATGTAAGCAATCATGGTCCATTGAATGGCTTTTTAAAATTTTAAATAAATGGATAGTCTACTATAGGTAGTTCCAGATGTGCTTTTTCAAGAGGCAATTGGACTTTGCCTCTTGAAGAAGCTTCTTGGATGAGAAGTGAAACGTCTTCAAAGAAAAACCACGAAGTCCAGTTGCCTCTTGAAAAAGCACCTTTGGGACAACTATGACTTGGATGACTGAGAATCTCTATAGACACCTACTATAAATAGTTATTATAATAAGTATAAATATAAGTATAATAGGTATAAATATAAGTAGTTCTTATAAAAAAAATAATTGCTACCAACCTGCCTTCCATTGAGGACCTGTATACTGCACGAATCAAGAAGAGGGCCATGAAAATATTTACAGATCTCTCACATCCTGGACATAAACTGTTTCAACTCCTACCCTCAAAACGATGCTATAGAGCACTGCACACCAGAACAACTAGACACAAGAACACTTTTTTCCCGAACGCCATCACTCTGCTAAACAAATAATTCCATCAACACGGTCAAACTATTTACTAAATCTGCACTACTATTAATCTTCTCATCGTTCCCATCACCAATTTCTTTCCACTTATGACTCTATGACTGTAACTTTGTTGCTGGCAATCCTTATGATTTATATTGATATATTGACCATCAATTGTGTTGTAAATGTTGTACCTTGATGAACGTATCTTTTCTTTTCTGTACACTGAGAGCACATGCACCAAGACAAATTCCTTGTGTGTCCAATCACACTTGGCCAATAAAAAATTCTATTCTATTCTATTCTATTCTATTCTATTCTATTCTATTCTATTCTATTCTATTCTATTCTATTCTATTCTTCAGTTATGACTGATCGCTTAGCGACTGTTCAACGTTATGACCAACCATCCAAAAGGAACTTATGACCCTATTACAAATTTCCGACGTTGCTGTCTCCCCAATTGCATGAACAATTTTTTGGCACTCCCTTTATGGCTGTTTGCAAGCACCCTGCAATTACACGACCATGATTTACAATGGATTGTAATATTTTATAGTTGCCCACAAAAACTGCCCTATACAAAAATTGGTTTGCTTAAGAACTGAGGCATTTAATGACTGCTGTGATAAAGGTTGTAAAATCAGGTCTAGTCACATGGTGACCTGCTTTACTACCATCATGGCTTATGACTGTAAGGTTCATATGGTTCCGATATGGTTTTAAGTTGAGCCTGCACTGTGCACTGTTTGATCAGAAATGAGTTCCATTGAACTAGCTGTCTTAAATGTAGGCAATGATGGATTTGAACACAACCTTGATTTCCAGATCTTATGTGGGGAAGGACTCAGAATGTAGACAAGGCTGAAGAAATAAGATATTCTTCCTATATATTTATACTATTTTTAATTCTGCATGTTTTTTTCATCAGATGGTTGCAATGATGAGAATGTAGTTTGAATTTGAATATTTGTAGATTGTAGATTGAATTTGAATATTGACTGTAATCTTTGGTGTATCATATATATATTAAGCTATAATAATCAGTGCAGTTACTTTATGAACTGTTCTGAATACTAAATGTCATATACTTATGTTCTCAGGTTAACTACTATGGAAATCTTTCATTCTGTATTTATCAGAAGAAGAGAAATGCTCAGGGTTTTGTAGCAAATAAGCCAATACTTCACAGTTATCACAATATAATTGTTAGTTTAAAGGAATCTGTCAAGTGTGCAATATTGCTTCTTTTCCTGTTTCGAAAGAGGACTCAATTAGCCAGCTTGTGATTATAGGAGGAATAAAACAAGCTTACTGTCACATTGAGTTCATTTTTGGGAACAGATGTATTCTTGCATAGTGGTTGCTATCATAAAAACACTTCTGCTATTAGAATGGAAAGAAAAAAAAGATTAAGAATTTAGGATGTAAATTTTAGCAGTTTGAATGTATAAGATTATAATGGCCTGAAATCTGATCAAAAATTATTTGAATTCAAATGGCATAAAACCAGATATTATTCTGGTCAGCTAAATGGCTGCAGTCTGAAAATAATACAAAATTTCAAATATAAAGAAATGTCACTATTTTAAAACGAAGCATTTAAATATAGTTTGAGAACTAATTGAGGGATAGACAGATGCTCTTTCATAATGGCAGCAACGGGGTGGGGGGGAGGCAAGGCAAGGCAAGCAAGGAAGTCAAGATGCAAATCTGTTGTCCATTGTTCTTTCCGCCTCTGGATGTGTTTTTTTTAGCATGCTAATGATGAGCTTTTAACCTCCAGATCTTAGCCAGGACATTCTTAATGGCAGCTTAAGCAAATTGTCATGTTACCATTGCTTGTTCCAGTAATATGCCCCATTTGCAAAATTCTTCAGTACAGTCGCAAATCCACAATCTGCCAGCTAGACTAGCACTTCCCATAACTGAAGCATTTATGGTCAGCCGGTTTAGCTTCTTCTAAAAAGTGTCAAAGTAGGTATTAACTAATTGCCATCTTAACAATGGCTATATAAACCAGAAGCATAGAAAAAGTAATTAAAATAAAGTAGCTGCGACTAAAGCAAATTCATGACTTACGAAAGCTCTTAATAGTTTGTTAGCAGGTTAATAGCCCAGGCTCTCATAATTGTAGCCTATGGACTCCTTGGTGCTAGCTGAGCTTGTTTGTTTTTCTTGCGGATGTTTTGTTACTTGATTAGATATAATCTTCAGTGCATTCAGCAGTGCAATGCTAGCCTAGTCTGTCTCTAAAATTATTCTTATCATCCTTTCTCTGATGGCGGATGTATACCTAAATATGGAATCTGCACCTCCCTCATCTGTAATTCCCAAATTCCTCTTTTTAATGTTACACTTCTGCTGGAATAAAATCTAGAGCTGATATTGCCATCCTTTGAGTTCCTTTTCACAATCATCATACCATACATACATATATGCTTCTCTTTTCTATCGCTCCAGATTTCCTTTTTAAGAGGAGGAAACTCTGCATATAGGTCAAAATAAAGCACTGGGATGTAGACACTCATTTAGAATATTCGAGAATAGCTCCAAAGCTCAAGTGAGGCAACAAGGAGATAAAATAGTTTCTAGACCTGTAGGCTGGTACTTTTGCAGCAGGTCAACCTCCTAGCTCAGGATGTCAAACTCATGTCAAATTGTAGTGATGATGTACACGTGATGTATCGTGACTCTCCCGTCTGCCAAACTGGGGTGGGCGTGGCCAGCACATGACACATCTGGCCCGCAGACTACGAGTTTGACATCCTTTTCCTAGCTGATTAAAAAATAATAATAAACACTAAAAATAAGAGGGATGGGGTAGGAGATAAGAGCTTTACCTTATGAGTACCACATTGTCAACTCCAGTGGGTTGAATATTAGAAATGTGCTTAATACCATTGGTATTAAAAGAGACATGTCTAATGGATTCCAGTAGGGATGCATTCAGTGCACGTAAGCCTGAATAATGAGGACAGTTTACACATGCTTTACACATTTAACAATATACTGCCTACAGCTGGAGGATGCACGCATAATTAGTAATAGTACTGAACTAAACATGGTCTTGCATTGAATTGCATTTGTTAAAATATACACTGAGAGCATATGCACCAAGACAAATTCCTTGTGTGTCCAATCACACTTGGCCAATAAAATTCTATTCTATTCTATTCTATATAAACAACTCACTAGTTCTTTGCTGGAATGGCAATAGGTGGGCAACATGAAACCTTTTTTTCTACTGCTGTGATTTTGAAAGAAATCTATTATCCAAAATGGATATTGGCCTAGGGAGGAAAACCAATTCAATTAAAAAAAAAGTACCTACATATATACTTATTTTAGAACTAGGAAATGAAAATGTTGCAATCCCTTTTGATCTAAGCAATGCAATCCAAATTATTTTTACCTACCCCTAAATATATGCTAACACTTTTTAAAAGCCTCCATGTTAAAAGAAATGTAGGAATCTACTCAGAAATGCCTTTTGGTTGTTGAACGGGTCTTTTCTTGGTCTTATTCCAAGAAAAGTCTGTGTAGGATTGCAGTCTAAATGTCACATCTAGTTTAACCCTGATGGGTGTTACTTAATAGAATGCGTTTGAAAAATAAATAGTTGCCCCCTGCGTATATTTGATTACAGGGCTCTTATATTCATTGCCCCCAGGGGTTACATATTGACACAAGGCAGCTTGCTTACAGATTCTTATACAGAGTATAAAATATGTCCTGTGGGGAATATGGCTTTTTGCATCTGCCTGTATCTTGTTTCTGTGGTACACAAAGGGCCTTTTGAGGATCATTTGTAGCTAAATGTGAAATATTTCGTTTGTGGTGAACAAACCATTGTTCTTTGGTCACAGTTCTTCTATTGATTTCAAAAATTCTGCAAGGCTAGATTAAAGTTAGATGCCTTTTTATGTCTCATAAATGAAACATACTATTTTAAAGCACGACGTTTTATTTTCTGTAATAAAGGTGCTTATTTGCCTAAGGCCAGTGTTATTATGCTAACTGCATTTTGTTTTAATGCCAATATCGTATAAACTGATTTCTTTTACAAAATCAGTTTCCGTATTATTATTTCTGTAAAATGTAAAGTTGGTTGATTTATAGAAGTTTGTTACTGAATATCCCTTATATTTTAGGCTGTTATAAATTCTAATCATGCTACATTTGTAGAGGAAAAGTAAAGTAATTTCTAGGTTAAATGTGGACTTGTTTTGACTTGAGGCTAAGGGTATCAGTCAAACTGTTTCTTAATTATTTTAACTAGTTAGACTAAATAGCCAAACATGTTTGTTCCAATCTGAATCTGTACTATCAGGAAAAACAATTAGATGGTGTTTTAAATTTAATGAAATGCTCCCACTTTGTAAACAGTGCAAACCAATTCATACTTGAAAAAACATGAATCTTTTTTAATACTAATGCTGTATTCAAACACAAAATATATTTAAGATAAAGTTCTATTCTTGAGGTTTGTGTGCAGCCTCGATAATGAATTTATTTTAATTGACTGATGTTATTTGTCCTGTTGAATTTTGCATATTTTAAGTCCAATGTTATAGAATAGAATAGAATAGAATAGAATAGAATAGAATAGAATAGAATAGAATAGAATAGGCCAAGTGTGATTGGACACACAAGGAATTTGTCTTGGTGCATATGCTCCCAGTATATATAAAAGAAAAGATACCTTCCTCAAGGTACAACACTTAATGATAGTCTGTGGCTTGTATCCTTATGATTTATACTGCTATTGATTGTTTCCTGATTGCTTAATTGTAGCCTATGACTATCATTCAGTGTTATATCATTAAGTGTTAAATTTGTACCCTATGACTATCATTAAGTGTTGTACTTTGATTACAGTTACAGTCATACAGTCATAAGTGGAAGGAGATGGGTGATGGGAACGCTGAGAAGATTAATAGTAGTGCAGATTTAGTAAATAGTTTGAAAGTGTTGAGGGAATTATTTGTTTAGCAGAGTGATGGCGTTCGGGGAAAAACTGTTCTTGTGTCTAGTTGTTCTGGTGTGCAGTGCTCTATAGCATTGTTTTGAGGGTAAGAGTTGAAACAGTTTATGTCCAGGATATGAGGGGTCTGTAAATATTTCCACAGCCCTCTTTTTGACTCATGCAGTATACAGGTCCTCAGTGGAAGGCAGGTTGGTAGCAATTGTTTTTTCTGCAGTTCTAATTATCCTCTGAAGTCTATGTCTTTCTTGTTGGGTTGCAGAACCAAACCAGACAGTTACAGAGGTGCAGATTACAGACTCAATAATTCCTCTGTAGAACTGTATCAGCAGCTCCTTGGGCAGTTTGAGCTTTCTGAGTTGGCACAGAAAGAACATTCTTTGTTGTGCTTTTTTGATGACATTTTTGATGTTAGCTGTCCATTTTAGATCTTGCGATATGGTAGAACCTAGAAATTTGAAGGTCTGTACTGTTGATACTGTGGATAAGAGGTGGAAGTATGGGAGGGTTTCTCCTAAAGTCTACCACCATTTCTACGGTTTTGAGTGTGTTCAGTTCCAGATTGTTCCAGTTGTACTACTAACCTAGTTATTCAACCTCCCGTCTGTATGCAGATTCATCATTGTCTCGAATGAGACAGATCACTGTTGTGTCATCTGCGAACTTTAGTAGTTTAACATATGGCTTGTTAGAGATGCAGTCATTGGTATACAGAGAGAAGAGAAGTGGGGAGAGCATACAGCCTTGGGGGGCCCATGTGCTAATTGTACAGGTATCTGATGTGATTCTGCTTAGTTTCACCTGCTGCTTCTTGTTAGGAATAAAGTTTGTTATCATATAAATATGTGCATATATCAGAATTTAAAGTGATCATAGGTACAAATTAAGTTTACGTTTAATAAATATAACTCTGATATTAGTCAGAGTTAATAAATATAATTGTTAAGAATAATTAGCAACGGCAAAGGAGTGTGAATGAATGATTCAAAGAGAGTTGAAGCAGCACCCCTTCCGGTAACAAAAAATAAGAAATGGAGGAGGAACAGGAGGATCTCCAGAAAGTACAATACAATTAAAATCCAAATACCATTCTCACTGAAATTGGATATTGATCTAATATAACAATTCAATGTACAATGGAACAAATTAAACAGGAATTAAAATTAGAATAAATCTGTAAGAGTAAAGACTTTGAAGGCATGTCTGGTTTATTAAAACAGTTCAAGGGTATGACTAAACAGATTTCAGATTGCTCAGATGCTAGCAAGTCTTATGGCACTGCAGTGAAAATGAGAGATATTGGAACAATTACAAAGTATTATAAACATGAAATTGGATTTGACCAATGTTCCTAATAGAAAACAGAAGGAACATGTCACTTGTCAGTAATTTTACTGAGAAAGATGTGTGTGCCCATAAAATATACAACTTTAGACTTATGAGAATGAAACCCTCCCCCACAAGATATTATTATACAATTTGTTAATACTCACATGAGATAATTGATTGGTGAGCTGGAGGCAATAAAAGGGTGGGCAAGAATACTATGAATTTTTCCAGTATATAAATTTAGCTATTCTACAAAGAGATTTCAAACTTTTACAAAAGAACTTAGAAAATAAGGAACCCTCTTTAACTCTCAAGGAAAGGAGACCTTTCTATTCACTCTGAAATAAGCAGAATCCCTTTGACAAAGTTGAAGAAAGCATCATAAAAAAAAATGATCAGAAGATGACCTGGTATACAAGGAGAAAGACCGCTCTAAATTAAGGTGAATAAAAAAATGAATAAATAGACTTGAAAATAAGAGAAGGGAAAGGAAAACATTTTAAAATACACATTAGATAATTAAATACTATTAGATTATTTATCTATAGGCCGTCTATCAAGCTTGGATAGGGGTTGAGATGTTTGGTTTGACACCTGGGAGAAAGGGTACCTTTGTTTTTAACTATATTTTATGGATTGTTGTCAGTCATGAACAATAGAATAGAATAGAATAGAATTTTTATTGGCCAAGTGTGATTGGACACACAAGGAATTTGTCTTGGTGCATATGCTCTCAGTGTACATAAAAGAAAAGATACGTTCATCAAGGTACAACATTTACAACACAAATGATGGTCAATATATCAATATAAATCATAAGGATTGCCAGCAACCAAGTTACAGTCATACAGTCATAAGTGGAAAGAGATTGGTGATGGGAACGATGAGAAGATTAATAGTAGTGCAGATTTAGTAACTAGTTTGACAGTGTTGAGGGAATTATTTGTTTAGCAGAGTGATGGCCTTCGGGGAAAAACTGTTCTTGTGTCTAGTTGTTCTGGTGTGCAGTGCTCTATAGCGTTGTTTTGAGGGTAGGAGTTGAAACAGTTTATGTCCTGGATGTGAGGGATCTGTAAATATTTTTGTTAGATTCGGGCAATAACGAGGCAGGAGACCAGATGAGTGACAACAGCTCTTTAGTTTATAGTGAACCCAGCAGCGAACAACAGAAAAACCCCTCTTTATATACAGTTCAGTCAGAGGCAACAGCCAATCAGCAACGTGCTATTTCCCGCTCTAATTTCCCTCCAAATCTCTTAAAGATACATTACACTCCTTCCCTCCCAGAAAACATTTTACCCCTATTTACATGAAATTAGCATCTTATTTCTCTACGTAGTCACGCAAGTAGACTGGGCGTCTCCTAACTCTTTCGGACCTCGCAATTCATTCTCTGGGAGTGAGTCGAGCTGGCCGGAGGGACTGTTTGTTCCTCTCAGCTCCTCCTCTAGGCCATCCGCCCTGGATTATTTGCAGAAACGTCCCTGCTTCCTTCAGGAGGGACCGGTTGGTGTCGCTGGACCTCATCGAACTCAGATAAGTCCCGCTTGCCCCGGGTTTGAGTCAGCTGGATTCAAACATTGGATAGTCAGGGCCTGTTTCTGGACTTTTGGTTGTTCTTTTCTTAATTGGTCTATGTGGCGCTTTCAAACCCGGCCATCCTCTATCTCTACCCAATACGATTTGGGACCGGTTGTTTCAAGGATTGTCCCCTTTACCCAATTTGGGCCTTCTCCGTAATTGTGTGCCCATACTGGACTTCCCACTGTCATTTCTCTTGTTTTACCGTTTGTCCCTTTGTACCCGTCTGGGGTGTAGTTTGGGCTTAACCGGTCTAATGGGCACCTAAGCTTCCTGCCCATCAGTAGCTCTGCTGGGCTGCGCCAGTTGCTACACAGGGGTTCTGTGTTGTACTGCTAGGAAGGTGTCAATTTTAATTGCCAATCACCTGGCCTGATTCTGGACAATGCCTCCTTTGCACTCACTAAAACGTCTGCAAGGCCGTCGTCGCAGGGTGGAACGGCGCCGAGAGGACATGTCGGATGCCCTCTTCTGCCAAGTACCCTCAAACAGGGTCGCTGTGAATTGAGGGCCGTTGTCGGAAACTAGAGTGTCGGGTAACCGTGGGTTACAAATAGGTGCCGAGGACTGAGATTACGGCCTCGGCTGTCATGGATCTCATAAGAATGATTTCCAGCCATTTGGAATAGGCATCGACTACCACTAGAATGTTTGCCCATGGAAGGGCCGCAAAATCGATGTGGATCCTAGACCATGGGCCCTGGGGTCTCTCCACTCCCGATTGGGGCCGTTGGTGGTAGTGGTCTGACTCCTGGCAGGCTTGGCATTTCCTACCCTGTCACTAATCTCCGTGTCCATCAAGGGCCACCACACATAGCTCCTTGCTAAACCCTTCATTCTCACGATCCCAGGGTGGCCTCGTGCAGGAGTTCCAAAACTTTTTCCTAATTTCTCCGGGATCACCACTCTATCCCCCAGAGCAGACACCTCCTTGAGCCGACAACTCCCGCTTTTTTACATATTCTTAAACGCCGCGCAGAAGCGGCCATCCTCTTGCACCCAACCAATTACAGTTCTTATTGTAATGTCCTTGTAAGAAGCCCGAGCCACCTCCTTGGAAGTGACTGGACCCGAGTCCAAAGAGTGTGTGCCCGGAGTGGGGTCTTCGATAGTCTCTGGTAGTGGGCATCTGCTCAGCGCTGCATGCCCTAACTCTTTCCTGGCCGATGCAACAATTTGTAAGAATACGCAGCCAGAAAGATAGTCCATCGGGTCAGTCTAGGCGAAGTGCCACGGGCGTTGGGCGGTCGCCTGCCAACAAACCTAGTAGGGTCTATGGTCTGTGACGATTTCAAGTCACGGCCAAATACATATTCATGGAACTTCTTTACGAAACTATGGCCAAGGCTTCCTATCTAGCTGACTATAGTTTCTTTCAGCCGATGACATTGTTCGGAGTAAAATGCTATAGGGGCTTCTGTGCCATTTGGCAACCTGTGGCTGAGCACAGCCCCACCCCGTAGGGAGATGCATCACAAACTAACACCAATGGCAGCGTGCCATTGTATTGAATCAGGAGGCTATCGCTAGACAGAAGGTTTTTACTGCTTCAATGCCCTAGCTTCCGCCTTTCCCCAAGACCACAGCTGTCTTCGTTAGTAATTTGTGTAGCGGTTCGGCTATGGTTGCCTTATTTTTAAAAATACCGCGTAAAGTTGACCAGACCTAAGAATGCCTGTAACTCCGTTTTGTTTTGGGGAGCTGGGGCCTTCCTGATTGCCCTGACCTTGCTCTCAGTGGGTGGATTCTCCTTGTCTATCCGTAGCCCAGGAATTCCACGGATCCTACCCCGATCTGGCATTTATTCAGTTTGACTTTGAAACCGCGGACCGGAAAATGCCCAAAACTTTTCTTAGCCGCCCTAATTCTTCTAGATTGTCGGCGGATACCAGTACGTCATCAAAGTATGCAGTACCACCCGGAAGTCCCTGCAATAGCTGCTCCATTAGGTTCTGAATAACCCTGAGCCACACTAACCCCAAACTGTAACCGGGTGCATTTAAAAGCACCCCTGTGCATTATCGTTGTGCTTCGCCGTGTTGCTATCTACGGTAACTGTTGATAGGCTTGGGCCAAATCTAGCTTGGCAAAGACCTGGCCTTGCCCCAAAGAGTGCAGTAAGTGTTGTACTACTGGGACGGGTAGGCACTCTTTGCAATGCTTTATTGCGCTGCCTTGTAGTCAGCACAACCGGACCGACCCGTCCGGTTTGATTGGGGTGACTATGGGTGTCTCCCACTTTGCATGGTCAACTGGCACTAGTATTCCTGGCTTACTAGTTTGTCCAGCTCGGTCAATTTTGGGCTTTAGGGCAAACGGAACCCTCCTAGCCTTTAACTGGATAGGGCAACCTGTGGGTCAAGGTTAAAGGAGATAGGGGTCCCTTGTACTTGCCCAAACAGTCTTTGAAGACGTCCCGAACTCCTTCATTAGTTCGCCTTTAGGTCGAGTCATTTCGAAGACTCCGTCACTCCATGCCCAATGCCCGAACCAGTCCAGTCCCAACAAGCTCGGCAAGGTTCCGTCGACCACTGATGGGCAGGGTCTTGTTGAACTGTCCATATTTGACTTGGACGGACGTTACCCTCGAACGGGATGCGATTTCCTTGGTAATCTTGTACCTTAGTTTCTGTGGTTGCAGCTTGCGCCGCGATGGCTGGCAAGCGTTTCGAGAGTGTCCCAGGACATGATCGTGATCGATGAACCGTGTCCACTTCCATTCGCACGGCACCCCTTCAATGTGTTTAGTAAAATCTTTTTCTAGGCGCTGGCTGCTTGGCCCACTCACGGCAGTCTGATTAAGTTTCGCGCTTTTGAATCGACCAATCACAGGCCTCTTCGCGTTCCGCGCCTGATTGGTCGGTTTGAATTTTTGGCTGGAAGGTTGGGGCTCGACAGGCCTGTGCTATGTGCCCTTCCTTTCGCACCGCCGACAAGTCGCATCCTTAAACTTGCAGTCTTGTCGCTTGTGTTCCCCCCGCAACTCGCGCAGACGCCCGGTCTTTCTCTGGCCTCCCGTGTGGAAGACTTCTTCCTCTTCCTCGCCTTCCTCTCGGCCTGGACTTCCTCATTGTGGACCGGGTTGTTTTGCCCAGTCCCGGCGTGATCGGGCTTTGCAGGGTTTCTGCCGCTTGGTGGACATCTCATGAGCCCTGGCCTCGCCCAGCGACTGCCAGTGTTAGGTTGCTTCTGGACAGCAGCCGCCCGCAATCGGATGTCTCTGACCCCAAAATGAGTTGGTCGGTAATGCGCCTTCCAAGTCTCGATATTCGCAATGGTTGGCGGCTTTTCTCAGCGCTGCCATGTACACGCGAATCGATTCTCCTCTCGTTGCATCCGCGGCCGCATTCAACCTTTGAACAAATTTTGAGGGTCGGTGCGTAGTGTGCTCAGGGCGGTCTGCAGGGTTTGCCACGGTACCGACTGTACCGGCGTTGGCTCAAAGCGACTCTGGTGTCGAAACTTCCGACCGCAGTGGCTTAGGAAGCACGCCTCTTCCTGTTGTCGGAGACCCTGAGTTCGTTGCTTGAGGAAACACTCAAACGAGCCATGTATGACCCCATTTTCTTTGGCTGGGTCAATGGCGCTGGCGGTGTATAGCTGGACATCGTTGCTATCCGGCCTTATTTTGCTGGGTTCGCGTATTCCTGGTTAGCTCAGCTCTTTCCTGGCGCTCTTTTGCCTCGAGATCCCACCTTCGTCGCCAGTGTTAGATTCGGGCAATAACGAGGCAGGAGACCAGATGAGTGACAACAGCTCTTTAGTTTATAGTGAACCCAGCAGCGAACAACAGAAAAACCCCTCTTTATATACAGTTCAGTCAGAGGCAACAGCCAATCAGCAACGTGCTATTTCCCGCTCTAATTTCCCTCCAAATCTCTTAAAGATACATTACAATTTTCATGGCCCTCTTCTTGATTCGTGCAGTGTACAGGTCCTCAATGGAAGGTAGGTTGGTAGCAATTATTTTTTCTGCAGTTCTAATTATCCTCTGAAGTCTGTGTCTTTCTTGTTGGGTTGCAGAATAAGATCCACATGCGAAGAATTAGCTGTTTTATTGCTCAAGCCTATTTCCAGAAACCTTCTCTGACATTTGCACTTGGGCAAGAAAATATAAGGAACCACAGATGAGAGATGTTTTGAGTACAATTTTCCAATCAGCTTTGTATTTACTTTTGACAAGTATCTATTATTTATTTATTTATTTTATTTAATTAAACTTTTATACCGCCCTTCTCCCGAAGGACTCAGGGCGGTGTACAGCCTGCATTAAAACAATTTATATACAAACTAAAATAACAATTAAAAAACTTATTCCAAAAAGGCCGAAATTAAAACCGTCCAATTGACCATATAAAATACCCAATAAAATACAATTAAAATTTAAGATTTAAGAATTTAAAAAATTTAGCATTTAAAAATCAGGCCAGTCCCGCTTGGATAAATAAATAAGTTTTCAGTTCCCGAAAGGTCCGAGGTCAGGCAATTTCGTAAACTGGAAGTTCATTCCAGAAGTGCTCCCACAGAAGGCCCTTCCCTGGGGCCAGCGGACACTGCTTGGCGGACGGCACCCTGAGAAGACCCTCTCTGTGAGAGCGCACGGGTCGGTGGGAGGCATGTGGTAACAGCAGGCGGTCCCGTAAGTACCCGGGCCCTAAGCCATGGAGCGCTTTGAAGGTGGTGACCAAAACCTTGAAGCGCACCTGGAAGACCACAGGTAGCCAGTGCAGACTGCGCAGGAGTGGTGTTACCCGGGAGCAACGTGGTGCTCCCTCAATCGCCCGCGCAGCTGCATTCTGGACTAGCTGAAGTCTCCGAGTGCACTTCAGGGGTAGCCCCATGTAGAGAGCATTGCAATAATCCAGGCGAGAAGTGACGAGAGCATGAGTGACCGTGCATAAGGCATCCCGGTCTAGAAAGGGGCGCAACTGGCGGACCAGGTGAACCTGGTAAAAAGCTCTTCTGGAGACGGCCGCCAAATGGTCTTCAAACGACAGCCGTCCATTCAGGAGAACGCCCACGTTGCGCACCCTTTCCGTTGGGGCCAGTGACTCGCCCCCAACAGTCATCTGCGGTTGCAGCTGACTCTACTGAGATGCCGGCATCCACAGCCACTCCGTCTTGGATGGATTGAGTCTGAGTCTGTTTCTCCCCATCCAGACCCATACGGCCTCCAGACAACGGGACAGCACTTCGACAGCTTCGCTGGAGTGGCCTGGGGTGGAAAAGTACAGCTGAGTATCATCAGTGTACAGGTGATAACTCACCCCAAAGCCACTGATGACCTCACCCAACGGCTTCATATAGATGTTGAACAGGAGAGGCGAGAGAATCGACCCCTGCGGCACCCCACAAGTGAGGTGCCTCGCGGCCGATCTCTGCCCCCCTGTCAACACCGTCTGCGACCGGTCGGAGAGGTAGGAGGAGAACCACCGATAAACGGTGCCTCCCACTCCCAACCCCTCCAACGGCGCAGCAGGATACCATGGTCGATGGTATCAAAAGCCCTGAGAGATCTAACAGGACCAAGGCAGAGGAACAACCCTATCCCTGGCCCTCCAGAGGTCATCCACCAACGCGACCAAAGCTGTCTCCGTGCTATAACCGGGCCGAGACAGCTTCCTCCAGGTACTGAGGAAACTGCCACGCCACCACATTTCTACAACCTTCGCCAAAGCGAAGGTTGGAGACTGGACGGCACTGCTCAAAATAGCTGGGTCCAGGGAAGGCTTCTTGAGGAGGGGTCTCACCACCGCCTCTTTCAAGGCGGCGGGAAAGGTCCCCTCCATCAAAGAAGCATTTATAATTCCCTGGAGCCAGCCTCGTGTCACCTCCTGAGTGGCCAGCACCAGCCAGGAGGGGCACGGGTCCAGTAAACATGTAGTGGCGTGCAGCCTCCCCAGCAACCTGTCCACGTCCTCGAGAGCCACAGAATCAAACTCATCCCAAACAACATCAACAAGACGCGCCTCAGTCATCTCATCCGGATCATCGCAATCTTGGTCCAAGCTATCCCGGAGCTGAGCGATTTTATCGTATAGATAACCGCTAAACTCCTCAGCACGTCCCTGTAAGGGGTCATCCCGCTCCCCCTGGTGAAGGAGGGAACGGGTTACCCGGAACAGGGTGGCTGGGCGGTTATCTGCCGACACAATGAGGGAGGAAGCGTAGGAATGCTTTGCCACCCTCAGTGCCACTAGGTAGGTCTTTGAAAAAGACCTAACTAGTGTCCGATCAGCTTCGGAACGGCTGGACCTCCAAACACTCTCTAGGCGTCTTCTCCGGCATTTCATCTCTCTCAGCTCCTCAGAGAACCAAGGAGCTAATTGAGATCTGCGCCAGGTCAGAGGCCGCAAAGGCACAACACAGTCCAAAGCCCCAGCCGCGGCCTGTTCCCAGGCCGCCACTAGTTCTTCGGTCGTGCCGTGGGCAAGATCCTCAGGAAACGGCCCAAGCTCCGTCTGGAACCTCTCAGGGTCCATCAGGCGCCTGGGACGGAACCAACGCATTGGTTCCGTCTCCCTGCAGTGGTGAGTAGCGGTCTGAAAGTCTAGGCGGAGGAGAAAATGATCTGACCATGACACCGGTATCGTCACTAAATCTCTTACTACCAGATCATTAAACCACTGTCCAGAGATATAAATCAGGTCCAGCGCGGATCCCCCTGTGTGGGTAGGGCCATCAGTTATTTGAATCAGGTCCAAGGCCGTCATGGAAGCCTGGAACTCCTGAACCACTGTCGACGACAAGCCGGCAGATGGCAAGTTGAAATCACCCATGACCAACAGTCTGGGGATCTCAACAGCCACCCCGGCAAGCACCTCCAGCAGCTCAGGCAGGGCTGTAGTCACGTAGCAAGGAGCCAGGTACGCGATCAACAGACCCATCTGATTCTTATGGCCCCACTTCACAAGAAGGGATTCACAGCCGGCTATCTGAGGAACAATGGTCTCTCTCGGCTCCAGACCCTCTTTCATAACAACCGCCACCCCTCCACCCCTACCCTGGGCCCTCGGTTGATGGAATGCTCGGAAACTGGAGGGCACAGTTCAACTAGGGGCACACCCCCTTCTGTGCCCAACCAGGTCTCCGTAATGCCCATAAAGTCCGTGGATTCCCCCTGAATAAGGTCACAAATCAGGGGGGCTTTATTAATCACGGACCGGGCATTACATTAACATCAACCGGAGGCCCGGCTCTGAGGCCGGGAACGGAACGGGAAAGACTAGGGGGCCGGAGCACGTGATCGCTTTCAAACAGCGAGCACGTGCTCCCAGAAAACGATACAGCCCCTTGCTTCCGCCATATCTGCCCCTCCCACTTACCGTACAGATGGAACCAACTTCCACCTCTGGAACGTACCTCCTCCCTCGGACCTGATGGAAAAGCGCCGAACAGTTTCCGGGACTGGACCTGCCTCTCGACGGGTTCTTCCCCCACCCGTCACTTCCTCCCCTTTAAAAACCCTTATTAAAAACCTATATACAAAGCCCCATCCTCGTGATGCCACCTCTCCGGGTCCCAAGACCCCTCGTTAAGGCCGGCCCTCAATAACCCAGAGGGCCATTCCTGCGAGGCGGGGGAACCTCGCATTCGAAGAAGTTCGGCAGACGTATATTTCATGCAATAAGATATAAATAACAGCAGGAAGAAAGGGAATTCCCAGGTCGCTAGATGGTATCGCGGACGGGAGGCAGAACCAGGATAGTCACAAACCATAGGGCAACAGTCAGATGGAATAAAAGAAGGAAGTTGGGCTGGTGGATTCTGCCCATGATGTCGCCCATCAACTAGAGTCAAAGTTCCGCCTGCCCAAGCAGTCCATGTCCATACCGGCAGTAGCAATGCCGCTAAAGAAAATGCGGCAAACCGTCCAGCCGCTCGCGGTAATGACAAACAGTCCAGCAGTAAAACCGCAGTCCGGTCCAACTCTTTCCAGAGGGCGCCACTCCTTACCACTCCGCGCCCCCCCGAATAGAATGGACCCCGCCATCTGCTGTCCAAAGGGTCGTTGGTATCAGTGCTCCTAAACAGAGCCGCTAAAAAATCAGCGGCCCACTCCCCGCCGCCGATGTCATGACGGCCGGCTGCAGC
This sequence comes from Ahaetulla prasina, assembly GCF_028640845.1. NCBI lineage: Eukaryota > Metazoa > Chordata > Lepidosauria > Squamata > Colubridae > Ahaetulla > Ahaetulla prasina. The sequence continues at coordinate 42,048,531 of NC_080544.1, read as the reverse complement.
AGACCACGATCCGGCCCGGCCATTTCTAGCGCGCACCAAACTGCACCCTTCCAAAATGGCCGCTGCCGTTCGTCCCCATTCGTCGCAGGTGGTAATGGCCGCCGATGGTGTCAGGCCTCCGATGATGTCATTGGTGTCAAAGCCGCAGGTGGTATCATTGCCGCTGGCCGCTTCCGCCGATGCCAAAACACGCCGAATGCCAAACACGCCGGGTAACCGGCCGCTGATGACTTATGCGGCCGCCTGGTAGCGAACCGCGATCCGGCCCGGCTCTTCTCAGCGGGCCCCGCTCCGCGCCCAGCCAAAATGGCCGCCGCCATCCGCCGTCCGCCACTCGCCCGACATTCCAGTCCCCGTTCCCGGCAGCCGGGGGTCTGACAAGACCCAAAGGTCTCCCTCCAGCTGCCGGGAAGATGATCTACGGGGCGGTAGGTCTGGGCAACTCGGCATCAGCCTCTGCGGCTTCCCGGCCGGGAAAAAGCCCGACCTGCTGTCAGCATGATTCTTAAAACGCCACCATCCTGCGCATGCGTAGAAGAAGCATTTCCCAAATCTGTTTTCTAATCATCTTCTTTTTAAAAGAAATTTTACTCAACTGGAATTCCTTTTTGTATTAGCTTTTTTCTACCATTCTTAATTTCTTTTTTTTTAAAGCTTAAGTTATATATCCAAACACACCCAGTTTTAATTTCTCTTAAAATAAAAAACCCCAGCATCACAAGATTACATTCCCTCAATATTTCTACTACTTGCATTTTTTTTACTAATTCTTCTCTGTTAGTTACCATCATCAGGGAAAACTTATTTCCTATTTTTCTTCATTCTCCAGAGGAAATTTTCAGAGGTTTGTTTTTGGATAGTGTTGTCACATCACCTCTTTGGATATGTAATAGTGGACACTAACAGCAGTATTGCTGCTTTACCTGCATTTATTTTACACGAATTGCTTTCTCGTATGTTATTAATTCAGGCACTTTGATCATATTGAAAAGGTGCAAATACTTTCAGTACTCAGTAGAATTCCTTCTTTTGTGATATTGCCTCTTTCAGTTTGATCACATTTGTTTTTTTATTGGTATTTTCTTAAGTTTCCAGTAAATTTGCACTAAGAATATACATGTTATGTATCTGTACATTTCAAAGAGAGGAAGAAACTACATGAAATTGTAAATCATATCATGAAAAAAATTAAAGATTTTTTTCAAAACTGATATTATTGAGATTTATGATGCATGGACTAGAGAATTGGAATATCTGATAAATGAACATCACTGGTTGCATATTTTGAAGAATATTACACTACTTTTATTGACTTAAAATTAATTCATCCAAAAAAAATTGAGTTTTTAGACACCCTAAGAATGCATTTGAAAGGATCGGTATCAGATTTTTTGATGACATTATTAAAAAAAAAAATAGGGATCTATGATTTGGTCTTTAGGGTTATTGGACTCTTTTTGGAACATTCTTTAAGATGTTATTAAAATATTATAGATTGTACTTTGATGAGAAAAACTTTTAACATTAAAGACATTTAATCTTTAATGTTACATTGAATAAAGTTGCAAACTTTGGAATCTGTTTTTGAGGAACTTAGACTATATTAGGACATGACATAGGCAGCCATATAAATTGGGCTAAATAATATAAATTAGGCTAAATAAATAATCAAATAAATGTTTGATGTTCACATCTTTCAAGCATAATTGTATTTCTTAAATAGAAATTAACTTGCTATGTTTGTTATGTTTGTTTTATCAATTATAAGCTATCTAAGCACATGTAAGTATGTTAATAACTAATGTTAACTATGATAGCATTTTTAATTTAAAGACAATATTATATTGTTGCAAAATGTAAAGTCATATAAATTGACTTTAATATGTTTCTATACATAAGCACACAAACACACACAAAGAAACATGACTTATCAGTTATACTACTATATACTGGTATTGACTGCAAATTGTGTTGTGTGAAGAGCCTTCCATCCAATAGATACTGTAAGTCATCTATGTATTTCCTGGGTCATTTCTCCTGAATAAATTTAGGTTTTTTATTGAGTGAAACAAATATATGTCCTTCCTAATCATGGTTCCAAACCATTCTTATTTATCTCTTGAAGTCCTTTATTTATTGAAATATTTTTATGTATCAAGGTTTTTTTTTCTTATTCTTACTATCATTAACAAACCAGAGGTGAACCAAATCTACATTTCAAAAGCTTGGATGAATACCCTGGTTTTCGCTTTTGATTGAAATCAAACCAATGTTGACTGACATCTACTTTTTTAAAATGCATGATAAAATAGAATTACCACAGAGCTTTTTTAAGGAAAAGTTAATTGATGTAGAATTAATCAAAAAAATTTCTGTGTGGTCTGGTGCTGTTAAGTCACTGAAATTAAACAATACACAACAACATATTGCATCAATACTCAATTCAATCTCTACCATATATTTCTTCTTTACATCTATTTTTATAAATATTTGTGGATAAACAGAGCATTAATTAATTTTGAAAAGCTACTGTAAATAAAATTTTAGAAGGAATGTAGGAAAAAATTCGCATGGTAAATTCCATGTTAACAGAGAAAATTAAACAAATATGTAGGATGTTTATACTTTCCAAATTTTATGTTCTTCTGATCAGAATATATGTCACTTTTAGCAGATCAATGATATTACGTGTGCCATTTTAAAATTGTGCAGGCCTTCAAGACAGAACGTAGGAGGATGACTGGCAGAGCCAAAGGAGGAGTAAAAAGATGGATCAGTTTAGAGTCATTATGTAGCCACAAACCTATTAAATTCAATCCCTTTGATTGCTGTTGACTTTATTGACCCTAATCTTGTTGAACCTAACCAGGTTCTAACCATTATAGAATGTTATGTATCTTTAAATATTTTGGCGGGAAACAAGCATGTTGCTGATTGGTTGAAGCCGCCGGTTAAACAGTATATAAGGAGAGGTTTTTCCCCAGCCTCGCTGCTGGGTTCACCCTATATTAAAGAGCTGTTGTCACTACCCTGGTCTCCAGCCTCGTTACTTCCCGAACTTAACACTGGCGACGAAGGTGGGATCTCGAGGCTAAGGAGAACCAGAACCGAGCTGAAGCACGGAAGAACCGAACCCAGCAAACACAGGGCTGAAACGCGGAGATGGCCAGTTACACTCCGCCCGCGCCGTTTGACCCAGCTAGAGAGAAATGGGGAACGTACATGACCCGTTTCGAAAGCTTTCTAGAAGCAAACGAACTGCAAGGAGTTCCAGACAACCGCAAAAGGGCATACTTCTTGAGCCACTGCGGTCCCGAGGTCATCGACATCGCGGAAGCCCTGGCAGAGCCAACGCCGGTACAATCGGTATCGTGGCAAACTCTGCAAACCCTGCTAAAAAACCATTTCGCGCCAACGCCGTCCAAATACGTGCGGCGTTTTGAATTTGGAGAGCGCCGACAGCTAGAGGGCGAATCCATCGGCGACTACATGGCCGCCCTGCGGAAAGCCTCCAAAGACTGTGGGTACCGAGACCTGGACGAGGCGTTGCTGGAGCAACTCATCCGGGGGGTCAGAGACATGCGTTTGCGGGCGGCTGCTATCAAAAAGCAATCTAACGCTGGCAAACGCTCTGGACGAAGCCAGAGCGCATGAAATGTCCACCCAAGCGGCAGAGACCCTGCAAAAGCCACTCGCAACGAAGGCGAGTTCAAAGTCAACCCCGGTGCACCAGGAAGAGATCCAAACCGAATCCGACGGTGAGGATGAGGAAGGGGTTTGTCGAACCGAGAAACGCGACAAAGAAGACCGGGACGAATGCGGAAGTTGCGGAGGTCAACACCAGCGTCAACACTGCAAGTTCAAGGACGCTACATGTCGGCGGTGCGAGAAGAAGGGGCACCTAGCTCAAGTCTGTCGAGCTCCCCAACCTTCCCGCCGAAAATTCAAATCGACCAATCAGAGCGCGGGATCGGCAAGGCGACCCGTGATTGGCTCAAACAAAAAAGGCGCGAACTCGAATCAAACGACGGTGATCATAGGCCGCGCATCAACCAGGGTGGAGAAGAAAATCTTCACCAAGCCCAAAATAGAAGGAGTGCCGTGCCGACTAGAAGTGGACACCGGGTCAGCGATCACCATCATGTCCTGGGACACTTTGGCGAAAGCATTGCCGTCAGTCGCAAAGCGCCACCTGCAAACACAACGGCTACGAGTCCACGACTACCAAGGGAATCGCATCCCTGTTCGAGGGACCACCTCTGTCCGAGTCGAGTACGGACCACACAAGAAGACCCTGCCCATCACGATCGTCGAAGGGACCCTGCCTAGTTTGTTGGGACTAGACTGGTTTCGTGCACTGGGCATGGGAGTGACGGGCATCTACAGAAGTGACTGTAACCTAAAAGACACACTCATGAACGAGTTCGAAGATGTCTTCAAGGACTGCCTGGGCAAGTACAAGGGGACCCCTATTTCCTTCAACTTAGACCCCCAGGTAGCCCCCATTAGGTTAAAGGCAAGGAGAGTCCCTTTTGCCCTGAAACCTAAGATTGACAAGGAGCTAGATAAGCTCATAAATCAGGGGATTCTGGTGCCAGTCGATCACGCAAAGTGGGAGACACCAATCGTCACCCCAGTCAAACCAGATGGGTCAGTTAGAATCTGCGCTGACTACAAGGCGACATTAAACAAAGCCTTACAGAAAAGCGCTTACCCGGTTCCCGTGGTGCAACACTTGCTGCACTCGTTGGGGCAAGGGCAAGTCTTTGCAAAGTTAGACTTAGCTCAAGCCTATCAACAACTGCCCGTAGACGCCATCACAGCCGAAGCCCAAACGATTGTAACTCACAGAGGTGCGTTCAAGTGTACCCGATTACAATTTGGGGTGAGTGTGGCACCGGGACTGTTCCAAAATTTAATGGAACGACTTCTGCAAGGGCTCCCAGGGGTAGTCCCCTACTTCGATGATGTATTGATATCAGCCGAAAATTTAGAGGAATTGGGGGAGCGTTTAAGAAAAGTTCTGGGCATTTTCCGGTCAGCCGGACTAAAGGTTAAAGTGAACAAATGCCAGATAGGGGTAGAATCCGAGTTCTTGGGCTACCGAATAGACAAGAAAGGAATTCACCCCACTGAGAGCAAGGTCAAGGCAATCAGAAAGGCTCCAGCGCCCAAAACAAAACAGAGCTACAGGCATTCCTGGGGCTAGTGAATTTTACGTGGTCTTTTTAAAAACAAAGCGACCGCTTGAGCCGCTGCATAAGCTTCTGGGAAAAATACTGTTTGGTCTTGGGGAAAGTCGGAAGCTAGGGCTTTGAAGCAGTAAAACCTACTCTCAGCGATAGCCTACTGATTCAGTATCATAGCTCATTGCCATTAGTACTGGTTTGCGATGCCTCCTTACGGGTGGGGCTGTGCTCAGCCACAGACTTCCAAACGGCACAGAAGCCCCTATAGCCTTCTACTCCAGAACGATGTCCTCCACAGAGAGGAACTATAGCCAGTTGGATAAGGAAGCGCTAGCAATTGTGTCAGGGTAAAAGTTTCAATATGTCTTTGGTAGAGACTTTGAAATTGTTACTGACCATAGACCACTGTTAGGATACTGGCTGGCGATCACCAACGCCTGTGGCACTTTCGCCACGATTGACCCGATGGACTATCTTTTAGCCGCTTATTCCTACAAGCTGCAGCATCGACCGGAAAAGAAGTGGGGCATGCGGACGCTTAAGCAGATGCCCACTACCAGGGCGATCAAGACCCCACCCGGGACGCCCATCCTGCTAATTGACTCTTGGACTCTGGCCCAGTCACATCTAAGGAGGTGGCTCGGCATCATACCGACATTATTTGAGGACTGTACTCGGTTGGGTACAAGAGGGTGCCGCGCCGGGCGCAGTTTAAGGAATTTGTAAAAACGTGGGGAACTCTCGGCTCAAGGGGTGCCTGCTATGGGGTGATCGAGTGGTGATCCCGGAGAAATTGAGGGAAAGGTATTGGACCTCCTCCACGAGGGTCACCCAGGATCAAGGATGAAGGGCTAGCAAGAAGCTATGTTTGGTGGCCACTAATGGACTCAGAAATTGCTGAGAGGGTAGGAAAATGCCAGGCTTGCCAAGAGTCCAGACCTCTACCCCCAACGGCCCCAGTCAGGGAATGGGGAAAACCCCAAGGGCCCTGGTCGGGAATCCACATTGATTTTGCTGGCCCTTTCCACGGCCAAACCTTCCTAGTGGTAGTCGACGCTTTCTCTAAATGGTTGGAAATCATTCTCATGAGATCCATGACAGCCGAGGCAGTAATCGCAGCCCTGCGGCACCTATTCGCAACCCACGGGCTGCCTGACACGCTAGTATCCGATAACGGCCCGCAATTCACGGCAACCCAGTTTGAGGAATACTTGGCAGAGGAGGGCATCCGACATGCCCTCTCTGCGCCTTTCCACCCTGCGTCGAATGGCCTTGCAGAGCATTCCGTCCAGAGCGCTAAGGAGGCATTGTCCAGACTCAAGCCAGGCGACTGGCAAATAAAGATAGACTTCTTTCTGGCTATTCAGCACAGAACCCCCAGCACTGCTACGGGCAGAAGCCCAGCCGAATTATTGATGGGGCGGAAGCTCCGGTGCCCACTGGACCATTTAAATCCCCATTACACACCAGAGGGTTACAAGGGGGAACTGGAAAAAACTAGAGAAATGGGCATAGGCGACCGAGTGTGGGCCCGCAACTATGGGGACGGCCCAAGTTGGCTAGCAGGGCAAATCATAAAAGCAACCGGTCCAAAATCATACTTAGTTGAGTTAAAAGACAACCGAGTATGGAGGCGCCACATAGATCAGATAAGAAAACGAATAGCCGAACAACCCGAGCCAAATGAGACAGATAATGACCAATCATTATTTGAACCCACAGCTGACCATAACCCGGGGGAGGCGCAAGACTTAGCAGAGTTCCCGGAGGTCCAGCGACGCCATCAGGTTCCCGATGGAAACAGCAGGGAAAACTCTGAAAGTAATCCAAGGCGGATGGCCTAGAAAAAGAGTCTGCAGTAATCCAGGGCCGGATGGCCTAGAGAAAGAGCTGGGAGGAGCAAACAGCCCCTCCGACCAGCTCAACCCACTCCCAAGGACTGAACCGCGCAGGTCCGAAAGAATCAGGAGACGCCCAGGTTATTTGCGTGACTACGTTGAGAAATAACATGTAAATAATATGTAAATAGAGGTAAAGTGTTTTCTGGGAGGGGAGGAGTGTTATGTATCTTTAAATATTTTGGCGGGAAACAAGCACGTTGCTGATTGGTTGAAGCCGCCGGTTAAACAGTATATAAGGAGAGGTTTTTCCCCAGCCTCGCTGCTGGGTTCACCCTATATTAAAGAGCTGTTGTCACTACCCTGGTCTCCAGCCTCGTTACTTCCCGAACTTAACATAGAAGGATAAGTTTTTCACAATAAATCAGTAAATTAATTTGAACCTTCATGGGTAAAACTGTTTTTTTTGCACCATACAGATATTTTTATATTAATGAAGATTTGCTATTTTTGGGGGCAACTATCCAAAATGTTTGCTTATAAAACTTGATTATATAACTTGGTTCCTATTCCACTTTTCTTTTGCAAAAGTACGATCCTGCTGGAAAGATGTGAAAATTAAATATTTATTCAGTTAAGTTGTTATGGCCGCCCATCTCATTGTCATGACTATGAGCTAATTTAATCTAATTTAATGATCCAAAGAGTAGGCATCATGTTGTAAAAGGTTTTCTTTCTAGGTCCCACAAGATGATACTTGGTAATGAATGGGACCCCTAGTGTTGTGTCTTTGGAGCTACAGCAGTGAATGTGGAGTGTGCCGATGCAGAGATGTTTCTGATTGGTTAGAAATGTTTCTGATTGGTTGATCCGTGACTCTGTCCAGGCAGGAGAATGCAGCCTTGCCATTAGCTAGCCATCTGACAGCAGAATTTATAAAGAGCTGTCAGACTATGAAGTTTTAGTCTGTTCTGGAGTAGCCGCGTTACTTGTTAGCTGATAATAAAAGGGTATATTGTTAACCATCTGACTCAGCTCAGTCAATACCATGCAATACCTAGTCAATAGTATGCAATACCTAGTATGTTCCTCCTTCCGCATCTGATGGAAGAGATAGATATAGTCTCTCAAGGAGGTCTCTCAAATAATCCTTTCTGATAATGTGAAAACAACAAGTAACACTCTACAGTTTGTGTTTACATTTACATTTTAAAATAATTTTGAATACTTTTACCATATCTGTGATAAAAATTAAGGAGGATTTGTGTATCTTTTAAACAATATGCATTTAATGTAGAATGAGAGAAAGAGATGTAGTCATCTTTTTTATTTTATTTATTTATTTTTATTTATTTTATTTATTTATTAAATTTTTATACCGCCCTTCTCCCGAAGGACTCAGGGCGGTGTACAGCCAGAGATAAAAAATTGATATACATACAATTTAAAACCAAAATTTAAAACTAAGCAAATTACAAAAGGCCAATATTAAAATTTAAAAATTTAAAAACCCTAAGGCAATAAAAACCCAATTTAAAATTAATAACACTATTATGCCAGTCCGCTTGAATAAATAGATGTGTTTTCAGCTCACGGCGAAAGGTCCGAAGATCAGGTACTTGGCGTAAGCCAGGGGGAAGTTCATTCCAGAGCATCGGGGCTCCAACAGAGAAGGCCCTGCTCCTAGGGGCCGCCAGCCGACATTGTTTGGTGGACGGCACCCTGAGAAGACCCTCTCTGTGGGAGCGTACGGGTCGGTGGGAGGCATAAGGTAACAGCAGGTGGTCTCGTAAGTACCCGGGTCCCAAGCCATGGAGCGCTTTAAAGGTGGTGACCAAAATCTTGAAGCGAAAGACCACAGGAAGCCAGTGCAAACTGCGTAGTAGCGATGTTACATGGGAGCCACGAGTGGCTCCCATTACTACTCGCGCAGCCGCGTTCTGGACTAACTGCAGTCTCCGGGTGCACTTCAATGGCAGCCCCATGTAGAGAGCATTGCAATAATCCAACCGAGACGTAACCAGAGCGTGAGTGACCGTGCATAAGGCATCCCGGTCAAGGAACCAAGCGGACTTGGTAAAAGGCTCTCCTGGAGACGGCCGCCAGGTGTTCATCAAAGAACAGCCGTCCATCCAGGAGGATGCCCAAGTTGCGTACCACCTCCTTTGGGGCCAATAACTTGCCCCCAACAGTCAGCTGTGGGTGCAGCTGACTGTACCGGGGTGCCGGATCCACAGCCACTTCGTCTTGGAGGGATTGAGCTTGAGTCTGTTTCTCCCCATCCAGACCATCATTATGACATAATGATTTATGTCATTACGTGGAACTGTGCTTGATAAAATTTTCTATTAATTTAGCTGGTTTTGTTCATTCCTTGGAATAAAGCTTTTCAGTCTGATAAGCCAGAGAAATGAGAATTTATTGGGTCTGAAATAACTGGGCCAGTGTTTAGACAGTGAAAAATAATGTTGCGATATTTTATTGTAAACCACAAGTTTCATAGCAGATGAAAATAGAAACACAGATAAGGATAATTTTAGATGGTGTACCAATTTAAAATAACAGCAACAACAACAAAGAATGCAAATTGTTTAATTTAACTCAGACAATACGGTTCCTCTCTATCCAGGGCAGGAATCATCTGTTCTGCAGTCTTCAGTTCATACAAAAATAATATAGCTGTGTCACACATAAGAAAAGCGAATTAGAACAATACTTTTCGTAGGCCATCTCAAGGTCACAACATTATATACAAGATAGCCAATTACGTAGTCTTTTCTCCTGCTACTATTTTTGAGTCCATCTGATTATCACAGTAATAGAACAAAGTTGAAAGATCTGAGACGAGAATGAGTTGCAGGTTTAATTGTCTATTGTTTTACAGTTAAATATTCTGTGTTCTGTTATATGGCGAAACTGAGTTACTTTTAGAGAAGGCAATACCATATTCTTTTTTTATTGCCATGTGCTTAGCCATTTTCCATATTTCAGTTGAATATCAAAATTAGAATTACATTTAAGGAAAAATAGTAAAATATGCTTAGCAGTTACAGTGTATTAGTAAAAAGCTGCCTTAATGAATTTAAAAGAAACACCATTTACTTCAAGGCATTCCTATCTTAATTCTGGATTCGTTATATCTTATTTAAGAATACTCTTTCTGTAAATCAACACATAGATTAAATACATATTCATTCTGTAGTTTTTCAGCCCAAGTAACTATTGTTAATAAAGTAAATTGATCATTAGACATAAGATACTACAATGAACAGATTCATCAATATATATGATTAAAACTGTAAATGACCATAGTATAGTAATAATAAACCTGTTATTATAATACGAGTTAATATTCTATAAGATATTTCAGATTACAAAGACATATGCACTGGGGAACATTTGCTTTCAAATTAATATGTATGAAATTATTAGTTCAAGGGAAAAAGATATTTCTATAGAAAGGTGGTATTTTTCATTGGAGAACATATTGCATAATATGTTGACAAGTTTTGACATTTGATTCATTGTGTAAATTGGCTTTTATTTGCTTTCCAACTATTAAATTATTTTGTTTTTGAATTTATATGTATCTTAGCTCACATGCAGTGTTATTAATAATTAAGTAAACACTGGAAATATTCTTGTGTGATAACCTATTTTAACATACAAAACAAATGTCCCTGATTTTCTGGTAGAAAAGCTTTTGTCAAAAGAATTATGTATCCATAGGCAACCACTAACTTGAAAGAGAGAGAAAAAAAATGAAGGGTCTTGAATTCTTCACAGTTTTTCATATTGCTGATATGTACTATGCTTGTTAAAACTGGATCTTGCAAAATTCAAATAGGAAACAGATTTTAAGAAATAGAAAATAGAAATGCTTGAAAATGAGGCAATTCAGATTGTGATATGCGAAACAATATAAAGCAAAATAAAATAATACAATTTATGTTCACAGATTAAAGTGTTGTATTACGTTATTATCTGAAACTTTACCAATATTCAGTGTTGTGTTTTATGCAGTCTTTATACATTATAGGTGATCCTTGACTTACAACCACAATTGAGCCCAAAATTTCTGTTGCTAAGCAAGACAGTTTTTAAATGACTTGTGCCCTGATTTATGACTTTTCTTGCTACAGTTACTAAGTGGATCACTGCAATTGTTAATAACATGGGTTTAAAGTGAAACGTTCCTAATCAGAAAGTCACTGTGATGACCCAGGGCATGGCACAGAGATAACACAAACAGCTGGCAGTTCAAACCTCCCCTTTATTGCTCCAAAGCTCCCCAAATGCTCCCATGTTTCTGGCAAGTCCCAGAACAGAGTGAGAACAAACCGCCACACAAACCTCAAGCAGCCTCTGGCTGCAATTAGTCCAGCCCAGCGCTGTCTGCACCAAGACTGCATGGCAATAAATCCCAAATGTATTTGGCAAAACAAGAGCCAATCAAGGAGTTCAGGGAGCAAAAGATCCAGATAATTAGTCCAAACACCAACAAGGAATGCAAGGACTCTTGGCAAGTTCAAATGTCGGCACACAACATTCAGGAATTCAGTGTTTGTTCCCGACAAATGCCCCTCCCCATGGCGTCTTGTTAAGTTTCATTCCTCAGGTGTGCCTGGTGAAGCTGGGCAGGGCCTTCTTTGCACTCTTCAAGCCCTTGGATCAGGAGGGGTTGGTTCTTGCTCTTTGTCTGAGCTCTGTTACTCCTCCCTGCCTGCAGGCCTTCATAATTCCTAACAGCCTTCCCTGGACTGACTCTGCCTTTCCCCAGTTTCCTCCAAGGCCAACAGAGCTGCCCTCTCACTTGCTGTCAGTTCTTGTTCCAGTTCATCTTCTGCCAAAGATTCACACTCCGACGGGGGCATGACAGTCACAGAAAGTAATCACATGACTGCAACACTGCAACCATCATAAACGCATGCCAATTGCCAAGTGTCCAAATTTTAATCACATGATCACAGGGATGTTTCAAAGATCATGTGAAAAATGGTAATAAATCACTTTACTGGTCACTAAATGAATGGTTGTAAGTCAAGGTCTACAACAGATTGTTGAAGAATTGAGAGGGCTGGATGCCATGATCTTAGTTTTCTTAATGTTGAGTTTCAAGCCAACTTTTGCACTCTCCTCCTTCACCTGCATCAAGAGGCCTATTAGTTCCTCTTCGCTTTCTGCCATTAGAGTGGTATCATCTGCATATCTGAGGTTGTTGATATTTCTCCCAGTCATATGTAGGTTACAGTAAATATTACTAGGGGAGTTCAAGTGAATCTGAAATATTCTGAGTTCAAAATACTTCACTTTAAAATCTGGATAGTTGGTCCAACCACTCGGGTAGAATTTTGAAACTAATCAAGAAACTCAAAGTGATTCTTCAAATTGAAAATAAAATCAAACTGGTATCTAGAAAAGACTGGTGATTTTGTGTTTTGGACATGAGCAATACAAACTTAAAGATTATGCCTTAAATAATAATAGATTCAATCAACTAAAAATAGTGTCCATAATTCCATTGTTCAAGATGCTTATAAAGTGAGCAATTCTAAAAACAATGTCCACTGCAATTATGTTTGTCTTTTAAAGAATAATTTAAAAGAATTGTTTAGTTTTTTTTTAAAGGATCAAGTCCAGGTTGTAAGGAAACATTATGACAAATAGCATTAATATATTTGTAACAAGAAAGTGACTCTTGTTGGATAACAGATATGCTAAAAGAAGGCAGAGAAATTTCAGAGAAATTCTTTTTTCTAGGAATTGAATGAAAATAATTGAGATTATTGAGATATCAAGAAATGAAATGAGAATTCTAATGAACAACTTTAAAATAAATATATTTTTGAATACAGTTGGTATCCACCTGAAAATTCTTGATATTATCACATTGTAGAAGTTTTGAGGATGTCAATAAACATTGCAAATAGGCAAGGTAGAAAAATATTGTTTGGACTTTTAATGAATTTTTGACAAAGTCTGTCTCCAAAGATCCTTGAAAAAACTTGGCAGTTGTGGAATAAGGCAACAAGTGCTTCATGGATCAATAATTTGCCGATGAAGAGAATTAAATGGTAATTTTTGAAGTGGAAAAACCACTCAAAGTAGAGCACTCAAGGACGAGTGCTTTTAATTTGTTTATACAATCTAGTTTTAAGGAAGAGTAAGACAAGTTGCAGATGATACAAAGTGTTTAGGGCAATAAAATTAAAAAGTTAATGTATTTATTTATGGAATTTATATCTAGGAATTTAGATCAATCTAGGCTGTTAAACTCAATTCCTTATAATTATAGTCCAATCTTAGCAAATACAGCAGGCTCTATTAATAACCTGGCCCCAACCCCAGTAGGAAAAGCCAGGTTTTCGAGGCTTTCCAGAAGGCTAACAAGGTTAGGTCTATCCAGGTCTTGGGATGCTGTTTCTTAAGGCAGCCATAGAGGAAGAGAAAGCATATTTCCTAGGTCTAGCTAGATGATATTGTCATAGGAACATTGTTGTTGTAACTATCAAATCTAGATCAAGGCAAATCAATAGATGCAATCTACATAGACTTCTGCAAAGCTTTTATTTATTTATTTATTTATTTATTCAAATTTGTATACCGCCCTATCTCCCGAAGGACTCAGGGCGGTTCACAGGCACATAAAACATTTATATACAATTAAAATAACTATTAAAAAACTTATTCTAATGCCAAATATTAAAAATATAAATATAAATCTTAAAACCAAATTTAAACCCCTGTAAATTTAAAAATCTATAAATTTAAAATCTAAATTTGAAATCTAAAATCTAAGCCAGTCCTGCACAGATGAATAAATGCGTCTTAAGCTCGCGACGGAAGGTTCGGAGGTCCGGAAGTTGACGGAGTCCTGGGGGGAGTTCATTCCAGAGGGTGGGAGCCCCCACAGAGAAGGCCCTTCCCCTGGGCGTCGCCAGACGACACTGTCTAGCTGACGGCACCCTGAGGAGTCCCTCTCTGTGAGAGCGCACAGGTCGGTGAGAGGTATTCGGTAGCAGTAGGCGGTCCCGTAGATAACCCGGCCCTATGCCATGGAGCGCTTTAAAGGTGGTTACCAACACCTTGAAGCGCACCCGGAAGGCCACAGGTAGCCAGTGCAGTCTGCGCAGGATAGGTGTCATACGGGAGCCACGAGGGGCTCCCTCTATAACCCGCGCAGCCGCATTTTGACTCAGTAGTACACGATAAACTTCTCCTTAAACTAACATCCTATGGCATCTCAGGACCCCTCCACAAATGGATATCTGCTTTTCTGTCTAACAGACAACAAGTGGTCAAAATTGGCAATGCTTTATCAAATCCTGTTCCTGTCAAGAGTGGCGTTCCTCAAGGCAGCGTCCTTGGACCAACACTCTTTATTCTATACATTAATGATCTTTGTGACCATATCTCAAGTAATTGTGTTCTCTTTGCTGACGATGTCAAACTATTTAACACCACAGACAACACTTCTATCATTCAAAACGACCTTGACCATCTAACCGCTTGGTCTAAAAATTGGCAGCTCCAAATTTCAACCAGCAAATGCTCAGTCTTACATATAGGAAAAAGAACCTAAAACTAAGTACATACTAGATGGACATTACCTTACAGACGACCCCATCCCGTTAAAGACCTTGGAGTTTTCATGTCAAATGATCTAAGTGCCAAAGCCCACTGCAACTACATAGCAAAAAAGCTCTAAGAGTTGTAAACCTAATTTTATGTAGCTTCTTTTCCAAAACACCACACTACTAACCAGAGCATATCAAACATTTCCTAATCCAATTCTAGAATCCAGCTCACCGGTTTGGAACCCTCACCACTTCTCTGACATCAATACAATTGAACGTGACCAGAAATATTTTACAAGAAGAGTTCTCCATTCCTCTGAAAACAACAAAATACCTTATCCCACCAGACATGAAATCCTAGGCTTAGAAAACTTGGAACTCAGTGCCTTGACTGGAAGACCTAAGTTTAACTCACAGAATCATCTATTGTAATGTCCTTCCTGTCGAAGACTACTTCAGCTTTAATTGCAATAATACAAGGGCAACCAATAGATTTAAACTTAATGTATTTATTTATGGAATTTAGATCTAGGAATTTAGATCAATCTAAGCTGTTAAACTCAGTTCCTTATAATTATAGTCCAATCTTAGCAAATACAGCAGGCTCTATGAATAAACCTGGCCCCAACCCCAGTAGGAAAAGCCAGGTTTTTGAGGCTTTCCAGAAGGCTAACAGGGTTAGTTCTATCCAGGTCTTGGGATGCTGTTTCTTAATGCAGCCATAGAGGAAGAGAAAGCATATTTCCTAGGTCTAGCTAGATGATATTGTCATAGGAACATTGTTGTTGTAACTATGGGTGTTATTCTGTGATGCAATTCTTCTAATGTGCTTCAAACACGCTTCTACTCCAGGAGATAAGATGGATAAAAGTTGAAGCAAGAATCTGTATAGTTTCCTGAAATCTTTGGCTAAAACTTAAATTTTTTTCCGTCAAGGCCTTACATCATTTATCCTCTATGCTAAATTCTACTCTTCAAGAATCAAGGCTGTTGGGTCCAATCTAGGCTTTGCTACATTCTCAATACTTGAAACAGACTGTTATCAGGCAAAACAAACTCTGAGACAAAGGATTTGATGATATTGGAAAGCCTTTTTGCTTGCACAATGCCATATGCTTCCATCAGCTATCCTGGATTGCAAATGTAAAGGGATACCACTGGTTGAAAGGCTCCGTCCCTGTCATTCTAGAGACATGGAAAAACCTCTGGACACAACTATCTTTACTGGTCTTTTTATAGAGACATTTGAACAAAATTTATCTTTCCAATAATTAATAGTTATCCTGGCTGTTCCAACACTGCACTGTATCTTCAGTGATTGCTTAAAGGCGAATGGATTGTAGTCCTAGCACAGGTAGCTGGAATCTGTGCAGCAGCACCAAAGATACATCAGAATCTGATGAATAATCCATTATAGCTATTTTATACAATTATCTGCACTACATATTTTGGTATTATCACCTTGTTGCATTTAGTATCTAATGAATATAGGCCTTCACAACTTAACAACTTGTTTACATGCAGCTAACAGATAGGATGCCAAATTATGATTTTAATATAGACTTAGTTATTTTTTTAATTCTAGAATTTTTAACTAGATACTTCTTAAGTATTTTTAATTGTAGTGATCTTTGAGTGTAAAAAGTATTTGAATGATTGACTGTTGAATTTCTGTGGCTATCTTCAAGACTGGTGAAGGCTTTATAACACAGGGCCTGTAGTGGTTTCTGGCAGCAGCTGCAGCTCCTAATTTATTTGGCTGAGTGGCATAGAATTTCTTTCACTGCATCTTTGTGACTCTTGTGTAGTCAACCTTTTCTCAGAGTCCAGTACGCTAAAGAGCAAGTGATAAGGCATACGGCAGTGATCCATTGTGATTGTTGTGGTCCGCCAGCAGCCTGCGGAGCTGGCAATGGAATCGGACAGTGATGAGGCTGAGGAAGAGCGTGGGCCAGTCCTGGATGCTGGGGAAGGCCCAGATGAGGGCTCTGCGGAGGCTGAGCTGAGGCCAGGGCCATTGGGGAGTGAGGTGCAGACTCCAGAGCCTCCAGAGACTGATAGTAGTGAGGGAGGGGAACAGGAGGAGCCTGTTCCTAATACACTCATGAGAAGAGCTGCCAGAAGGCAAGAGCAGCTCAAGCAAAGAGGATGACTCGGGAATAGGGCCAAGAGCTGATTGGCCCCTCCCATAAACTTAAAACAGACCAGCAACAGCGTTTGGGCTTTCCTGGAAAACAATCTTGGTAGCTTCATCTTCTTGCATTTATTTTTGTATCGGTGTCTTCTGAACGTTTGCCAAGAAAGGCCTTTGGCAGTTTGCCTAATTGGACCAAGGTTTGGGATAGGACTGAGGAATTTGTGTTGGGAGGAATTTGCTTTAATTTAGTTGAACTATGCTGAGAATGAAGTAATTCTCAGCTGTTCGAATCAAGTTCATTTGTTTTTTCACTGACTGTGTTTCCTGCTACCTACTTGGGCCTGGGTCACAACAGTGATGACATGTCCTGCCCATTTCATCTGGGCTTTGATAAGGACGGACTCAATACTGATGGACTTTCAAGTTGGGCACCTAAATGTTGAGTGGAGAGTGCACATGTGAATTTTTTTTAGATGTTTGATGTGCCTTTGGTACAGAATTCAATACTCGCATTCATATAGGAGAGAAGATATAAAGCACATATAAAGAAATTGCTCAAGCTAATGCTGCCCGAGTATTAAAAGCTGTTTACATTTATCAACTGAGTCTCATCAACAGTGATTTTTCATTCCACTGACTTGGTATTTGGCACAATTTTAGACCACATATTTATTAGTCAAATAGTCATTTTAGATGACAGAGTGATAATTCAGAGATAGATAAAATAAAACAAAAAATCACTAAAATAAATGAAATTAAATGTATAATTTACGTTTCCTATATTCAGATGTAGGGCAGTGAACATGTCAGAGTAGTAGTTATATTTTTGGAGAAACATTGCTCTGTTATCATAAAGCAGCTTATTTCTAAGATTTAAGTTTCAAAATTTTAATTATTTATTAGAATTTTTAATTATTTGTTAGCTCAGAAATATTGTTTTGATGATTAGTATATGGATTATCCAAATAATGCAGACAAATGTTAACTTTAGAATAAGAGTTTGTTGTATTCTTATATCTGTATCCGTACCAAAGAATATTTTTTCCTATTTTCCTTTTTCCTTTCCTGCACTTTTTCTTTCTACATTTTTGAAGCCTTTTTCTTTTTCCTATTTCTGCTTATCTTTTATCTTTTATTTTTTTAAAAAAATAAACTTATAAAAAATTAAGAACATAAAGCATCCAGTGCTATTTTAGACACTGTTGTTTCCCACATTGTAAACCATTCTTTCAATTTTGAGTTTGACTGATGATTTGCAACGTCTCATTTAAAGCCTTTCAGTTCACAAAACCTTTGGTAAGTTCACTTTTTAAATCATATAATACTTTTCTCAGAGTCCAGTACGCTAAAGAGCAAGTGATAAGGCATACGGCAGTGATCCATTGTGATTGTTGTGGTCCGCCAGCAGCCTGCGGAGCTGGCAATGGAATCGGACAGTGATGAGGCTGAGGAAGAGCGTGGGCCAGTCCTGGACGCTGGGGAAGACCCGGATGAGGGCTCTGCGGAGGCTGAGCTGAGGCCAGGGCCATTGGGGAGTGAGGTGCAGACTCCAGAGCCTCCAGAGACTGATAGTAGTGAGGGAGGGGAACAGGAGGAGCCTGTTCCTAATACACTCATGAGAAGAGCTGCCAGAAGGCAAGAGCAGCTCAAGCAAAGAGGATGACTCGGGAGTAGGGCCAAGAGCTGATTGGCCCCTCCCATAAACTTAAAACAGACCAGCAACAGCGTTTGGGCTTTCCTGGAAAACAATCTTGGTAGCTTCATCTTCTTGCATTTATTTTTGTATCGGTGTCTTCTGAACGTTTGCCAAGAAAGGCCTTTGGCAGTTTGCCTAATTGGACCAAGGTTTGGGATAGGACTGAGGAATTTGTGTTGGGAGGAATTTGCTTTAATTTAGTTGAACTATGCTGAGAATGAAGTAATTCTCAGCTGTTCGAATCAAGTTCATTTGTTTTTTCACTGACTGAGTTTCCTGCTACCTACTTGGGCCTGGGTCACAACTGTGACGACATGTGCTGCCCATTTCATCTGGGCTCTGATAAGGACGGACTCAATACTGATGGACTTTCAAGTTGGGCACCTAAATGTTGAGTGGAGAGTGCACATGTGAATTTTTTTTAGATGTTTGATGTGCCTTTGGTACAGAATTCAATACTCGCATTCATATAGGAGAGAAGATATAAAGCACATATAAAGAAATTGCTCAAGCTAATGCTGCCCGAGTATTAAAAGCTGTTTACATTTATCAACTGAGTCTCATCAACAGTGATTTTTCATTCCACTGACTTGGTATTTGGCACAATTTTAGACCCCATATTTATTAATCAAATAGTCATTTTAGATGACAGAGTGATAATTCAGAGATAGATAAAATAAAACAAAAAATCACTAAAATAAATGAAATTAAATGTATAATTTTACGTTTCCTATATTCAGATGTAGGGCAGTGAACATGTCAGAGTAGTAGTTATATTTTTGGAGAAACATTGCTCTGTTATCATAAAGCAGCTTATTTCTAAGATTTAAGTTTCAAAATTTTAATTATTTATTAGAATTTTTAATTATTTGTTAGCTCAAAAATATTGTTTTGATGATTAGTATATGGATTATCCAAATAATGCAGACAAATGTTAACTTTAGAATAAGAGTTTGTTGTATTCTTATATCTGTATCTGTACCAAAGAATATTTTTTCCTATTTTCCTTTTTCCTTTCCTGCACTTTTTCTTTCTACATTTTTGAAGCCTTTTTCTTTTTCCTATTTCTGCTTATCTTTTATCTTTTATTTTTTTTAAAAAATAAACTTATAAAAAATTAAGAACATAAAGCATCCAGTGCTATTTTAGACACTGTTGTTTCCCACATTGTAAACCATTCTTTCAATTTTGAGTTTGACTGATGATTTGCAACGTCTCATTTAAAGCCTTTCAGTTCACAAAACCTTTGGTAAGTTCACTTTTTAAATCATATAATACTTTTCTACTTATTTGAACTATGTATTTAGAACCACTTTTAACTAAAAGGAACAGTTCTGTTTATTTTTGACATTCGATACTTTCAAAGACTCTATGTGAGGAATGCTTTGCTTCATGTATGAGGAAAAATTAAATTACAAAAGTATATGAAAATACCAGTCTGGATCTCCACAATGGAAGCATTGATATATCCAAATCTTATTAACTTGGAAAAAATTGTATTTTATAAAGATAAAATACAATTTAAATGAGAATGGTAAACTTAAAACTAGACAACAATTACAAAACCAAGGGGTGGATTTAGCTTGGTGGCTGTATCTGCAAATACAATTGAGATACGAGAAAGATGTAAAAACATGGGGTTTTTATAAAGAACCAACAACACTTGATAAGATCTTATTAGGGACAGATGAAAAACTAATTTAAAAATATATAATTATTTATTAAGTTATAAAATGGAAGAGGAACTAGTCAAAGAAACAATGTTTGTATGGGCAATTTTTTTTGGTTACACTATAGAATTAGATAAATGGCCTCTATGTATATTTTTAAGGAAACCTTATGACATCCATTTAAGTTCTTAATAAATTTTTGGAAACAAAGTGGGTATTGAAATCTGGTACTTAGTTTTTTGCAATGGGGCTGCAATATTAAATCATTTGGTAAAAGTCCCTTTTAGTATCTCATTAAACCAAATACATTTTTTCAGATGATTGTGCTGTAGTTGCAGAAGGGAACAACGTGATTGTGAGAAAAAATATGTTTAGTTTAAGGAGTTACAGAAAGGTGTTACATTTGTGCTTCTATGCACTCCGAAGTATCATTTGATCCTTTGAATCTAAAATGCTCTGCAGTCCTAGCTTGCTGCACATTTAATTGTACTTTTGAGGGGTTTTATTAAAATATAAAACTTTAGATGGGAATTAAATGCAAGGTATCTATAGGATATTGGCAACCTTGAAAATCATCTTATGGATGGCAGTTTTAATAAGAATTTAAATATGTGCCTATTGCGGTTTATATAGTTTTTAATACTGAGAAAACGTAGAGTAGGAAAGTGAGATCATTGAATGTAAAATGTAATTTAATAACATTTTTATATGTTTATTGGAGAATCAATTTCATGGATTACTGAAATATGTTTTGTGATAAATATTCCTAGTAAAACAACTAGATAGTACTATATAGTATATTATTTTATTGATCAATCATTGGAAAAAAAAATATCTCTAAGAGTTTTGGAATACAAATACAAAAAAGAGACTGATCTTTTAAGTAGCTTATAACTAGCTTACAAACTAGAGATAATATTGTACACAGGTCTGTGAACAGTTAGTTGCAACCTTGAAATAGAAAATACATAGAAACCAAAGAAGTTGCATAAATTTTCCTGTAAACAAAATTTATAGCAGGGCATTAAAAATTAATTTTTTAAAAGGTGAAAAGATGAGCAAGATATATAGATGTATGACTGGTCTGAAGAAAGCTTAGAAAGTTTATTCTCTCTTGGTAACAAACTTCGTTAAATTAAAATAAATTAATAGGACATTCTGTCATAAGCCAGACTATGATATCTATCATGTAAAAAACACTAGTCTTCTTTATTGAAATAGAATGTAAAGGAAGTGCATACTTACCTTTGTCATATATGGTCTTTCCATATATACACAGCTTGTTTAAAACAGGGATGTCAAACTGGCGGCCCATGGGCTGGATGCGTCATGCGCAGGCCACCCCCATCCCAGCTCCATGAATGGGAAAAATATGAAACATCCCGTGACAGCAATGTGACACCGCAAGTTTGATACCCGTGACTTAAAATGTAGATGCTTGCTTTAACCATTGAAGAACAAAGACATTCTTCAACAAAGACATTGAAGAACAAAAACATTGAAGAGTCGAAGCCGTCGATGTGGTGTCCTGGTGCCTTGAGGCCGTACGGGTCTGGATAGGGAGGAACAGGCTTCGACTCAACCCATCGAAGACAGAGTGGCTGTGGATACCCGCGTCCCGGCACAGTCAGTTGGTCCCATCGCTGACTGGGGGGGGCGAGTCGTTGGCCCCCAGGGAGTTGTTTCGCAACTTAGGCGTTCTCCTGGATGTACGGCTGTCGCTAGAAGATCACTAGCTAGAAGCCGTCGCCAGGGGAGCTTTTTATCAGGTACGCCTGATTCGCCAGTTGCGTCCCTTCCTGGACTGGGATTCTTTATGCACGGTCACTCATGCCCTCGTTACCTCCCGCCTGGATTACTGCAATGCTCTCTACATGGGGCTCCCCTTGAAGAGCACCAGGAGGCTCCAACTGGTACAGAATGTGGCTGCGCGGGGGATAGAGGGAGCATTTCGTAGCTCCCATATAACACCTCTCCTACGCAGCCTGCACTGGTTGCCAGTGGTCTTCCGGGTGCAATTCAGGTGTTGGTTATCACCTTTAAAGCGCTCCATGGCTTGGGACCGGGTTACTTACAGGACCGCCTACTGCCACAAATAACCTCCCATCGACCTGTGCGCTCTCACAGGGAGGGCCTCCTCAGGGTGCCATCAGCTAAGCAATGCCGGCTGGCGACTCCCAGGGGAAGAGCATTCTCTGTGGGGACACCTTCCCTGTGGAATGAACTACCTTTGGGGCTACGTCTACTCCCTGACCTCCGGACCTTTAAGCGCGAGCTCAAGACTGTTTTGTTTCATTGAGCAGGGCTGACCTAATGGTAATTTTAACGGGGGTTTTATTGGGGCTTGTGTTTTATAATTTTATTTCACTATTTTTAAATTTCAGCCAATTGAATTAGATTTTTAAAGATTTATTCTGTTTTTTAACTTTTATGTAATTATTTTATTCTGGCTGTAAACCGCCCTGAGTCTTCGGAGAAGGACGGTATAGAAATATAAATAATAAATAAATAATAAATAAATAAAAGTAGAATGCACTCTTGAATGAGTACTACAAATTTACAAATATATATTTATGAAAGGAAAAAGGATTTGATGTATGAAATGACAATTGCCATTGATATAAAGTTAAAACAGTTAAGACAACTTTAAGACAGTATTTAACATATTCATATTTACAATGATATCTCTATTAGTATCCTGTGTTAATTCAGAAATGTTTTGCAGTACTCTGCCCAGCATTTGAATGGTGCTTCATTCACAAAGTAGGCTGGCGCTAACATAACAACCAAATGTTAAAGACACTGCATCCTTTGGAAAGATTGCATGGCTTTCAGTGCATGATCATGCTCAGCCTTGAAGCAGGCCAACGAGCCTTCCAGAAAATCTGGTTGTGTTAACATTCCAAGGAAAGATGCTTTGTTTATGCTAACATGCCTTCTGAAGCATGTCTTTAAAATGCTTCCAGAAATCTAAAGTTTAGTATGTCACAAAAGCACTGAAGATTTACTTCAACAAGTGCTTGACCTTTGCAGATAGAGTTCCTTCCATTTTTAACATTACCCTTTTGTTGGACTGATAACCCAACGAAGTGAAGAGTAGCATACTTTCCTACAGTGGTGTTTTTGTTTTATAAATGAATACAGCTGTGTTATTTCATGTGGAGGAAGCATTCATGTTGAGTTCACAGAAGTTTCTCAGAAGACAGCGGGGTAGAGGATAAAAAGATGCTTACATTTAACTGTTGACATGAAAACAGACTTATTTATCCGTTCAAGTTGCTGTTTTTTTTCAAAAGCAAGTAGTTGAATAAGGGCTGTATATGTAATGTTTTCAATTTAGAAAGTTGTTAGGCCACATATGATCAAGACTTGTTTTTAAAAAATAGATTTTGCAAGTACTGTGGAAATGTGGAGCCATACCTAGCTATCTATTGTTTAAAATTATATTATATGAAAATAATCATTTTTTACCTTATTTTCTTCTGATTTACTATCTCCTGTAATGTAATAGACTTTCTTGCATTCGATACTGATACTGAATTTTTTATCTTTCTTTTGCATGCAAAAAAAACTTATATTGGGAAATAAATACACATAGAGTTGCTCAGCTCACAGCTCACAGATTTCGCTAAGCTATCCTTCAGCTATGCTTTCTTGAGTAAGATAAAGTTGCAAGTGATACTATTTATTTTATTTTTATTTATTTATTTGTCAAGCATATATAAGATAACAGGTAAAAGTGTAAACATAATTTGAATACAGGAAAAGAGTAAGTAAAAAGGAATATTAGGACAGGGACGGTAGGCACGCTAGTGCACTTATGCACGTCCCTTACAGACCTTTTAGGAATGGGGTGAGGTCAACAGTAGACAGTTTAAGGTTAAAAGTTTTGGGGATTTGGGGAAGAAACTACAGAGTCAGGTAATGCATTCCAGGCATTGACCATTCTGTTACTGAAATCATATTTTCTGCAATCGAGTTTGGAGCGGTTTACCTTGAGTTTGTATCTATTATTTGCTCGTGTATTGTTGTGGTTGAAGCTGAAGTAGTCATTGACAGGTAGGACATTGTGGCAGATAATTTTATGTACTATGCTTAGGTCAGACTGAAGTTGACGTAGTTCTAAATTGTCTAAGCCCAAAATTTGGAGTCTGGTGGCATAAGTTATTTTATTACAGGTAGATGAATGGAGGACTCTTCTCATAAAATATCTCTGGACTCTCTCAATTGTATTTATGTCCAATATGCAATGAAGGTTCCAGACAGATGAGTTGTATTCAAGAATTGGTCTAGCAAATGTTTAGTATGTTCTAGTTAGTAGTACAATATTACCAGAGAAGAAGCTACACAAGATTAAATTAACAACTCTTAATGCCTTTTGGGCAATGTTGTTACAGTCTTAGATCTTTAGAAATGAGTACTCCAAGGTCCTTGACAGAGTGAGGGTGATCTACAAGGTCATGTCCATATAATTTGTATTTTATGTTTTGATTTTTTTTTGCCAGATGTGCAAGACAGAGCATTTGTTGGTTGAGATTTGAAGTTACCACTTGTTAGACCATTCTGACACATAGTCAAGGTCTTTTTGAAGGGTAGTTGCATTTTCGGTGGAGCTGAATAGTTTAACATTATCAGCGAAGAGAACACAGTTGCTTTTAATATGATCGCAAATATGCTGGACCTAAAACACTGCCTTGGGAAACACCATTATTAACATGTACAGGATTTGATAGAGCACTTCCTATTTTGACCACTTGTTATCTAGGTAGCTATCCATTTATTTAGGAGTCCAGAAATGCCATAGGATTTTAGTGTTAGAAGTAATTTGTCATGTACCACTGAATCCCAAGCTTTACAGAAGTCTATGTAAACTGCATCTATTGCTTTGCCCTGATCGAGATGTATAGTCCATATGTTTTTGCGATGTAGTAGTTGTAAATTACAGGATAATTTTTTTCTGAAACCAAATTGTTAGTTAGAAAGTAAGTTGTTTGTCTCTAAGTGGAGGGTAATAGATTGGTTAATGATTGATTCCATGACTTTGCAGGTGACAAAACATAAAGAGATTGTTCTGTAATTTTCAACTTGGCTAGGGTCTCCCTTACCTCACCTAGGGTCTAGGTGCTGGTACTGAAAGATTTTTCAAAAATTATGCTTAAAGATCCTGCAGTTGCAGTGGAAAGCTTTTTAAAGAAGTATGCACATAGTCCATCTGGTCCAAATAATAGAGATGGTTTTGGATTGCGTAGTGCCTTTTCAACATTGTCTTCTGTAAAATCAGTATGTATAAGATCACCGTAATCGTTGTAATTGTCTGTAGTACAACTGGGAAATGTTGGGTATGTATTGTTGTTTATAAAGACTGAGCCGAAGAACATGTTAAAGAGATTGGCTTTAACGGTTTCATCAATACAGTCTTCATTGTTTGGTCCTTTTAGAGTTGTTTAGAGTCTTTAAGTTTGTTGTTTACAAAATTATAGAAGGCACGGGTGGATTTTGTGCGTAGAAGGTTTTCTTCTTGCTTGGTGTGATAATTGGTGCATTCAGTCTTTACTTATCCTATTTTTTTAAAATTTTATTTTATTAATTCATCCTGGTCATAGTGAACTGGCTTGATGTTTATTCCCTAAAAGCCAACAGTATTAATTATTTTTATGGAAGAAATCTAAGATTAGATTTGTGCACACACACACACACACTAAGTCCTTATTTCAGCCCAATAATCCTGAATATCCCAAAGTTTCATCTTTCCATATTCATGCTCAGCCATGGCAACAGATGCTTAATTCACCAACCAACAGGTACTCAAATTAATTCTGACAAAACAGAAATAATAGTACAACTACAGTGCTGACTGTCTCACATGCAATATTATATTTGAAGCATCACTTTTTATCCCTAGGAGATAGAAAAATACTTACATCCTATTAAAAGTCAAGTCTCAACAATTTTTTAAATTTAAATTAAATATACTCAGCAAAGAAGCATATTTCTTCTTTCACTTCGTATTCTCATCGAACAAATACTTTTGAATTCCTGCATCTTTGAAAGTATTAAAGTATTCATTTCAAATATTTTGTTCAATACTTGAACTTAGTCTATGGTGATCATGCTATTACTGTACGTATATTACTATACTATACTTTTTATTTTGAATCTCTGCTATTGCTTAATGTGTTACATTTGATTATTTTACTAGGCATTATAAATGGTTTATTATAGGCTTGAGCTTCTATTTTTATTCTTGATTGACTAATTATGGGTCATCAAGCCAATGTCAACTCTTAGCAATCACTTATATTTTTCATGATGATTGATTAAATACGCTCAAGGCATTATCGACTTTCAACAACTACATAGATTTTCTCCATTATGGCCTTTATTATGGTCTGTCCCTAGCTTGATCCTTCAGATCGTCTAAGCATGCACCCATCACCACTGCAACTGAATCCATTCTCCTTGCTGATGATAATCTTCTCTTGTCTTCCACTTTCCCCAGTATTGAGTGTCTTTTCCTGAGAGCTAGGTCTTTGCATAATGTGTCCAAAATAGGTCATTGTGCCTTAAGGGAGAACTCGGAATTGATTTGTTCAATGATCTATTTGGTTTTTTGGCTGCCCATGGTATTCCTAGTAGCTATCCTCAACACAATATTTCAAAAGCATCAATACTCTTTCTAACTTACTTCTTCAGAATCCAAATTTGAGTTCCATAGAATCTCACAGAGAATACCATTGCTTGCACCTTCTGAACTTAGTCTTAAATTAGCTTCTCTTCAAATGCAATGTTAATACTTGGAAATAAGGAGGTTGTCAAGGTAGGATGTGTACTGAAATAAATCTGAATAATTCATTAAAAATAAGTCTTTATATTAAAATGTAGTAAAGTAATAGCTTCATCCTGATTAATTAGCTAAGAAAGGGTGTAATTCCTGTATCCTATTTATCTGTAGTGGGAACCATACTTTATTTGTGCTATTGAATACTTTGCCATCTGCATAGAATTCAATGTGCATCACTTCAGCCAAGATGCCAGCAAAATGACAACATCTATTTTGGTCACAAACTATGCCAGTTGCGTTTATACTTGTAGTTACGATTGTTGCTGGTCCTTTTTCTTTTTTTCATATTAGTCAAATTTAAGCAGCAATCCAAACCATGTGTACTTGGAAGTAGGCTGCACTGAAATTCAAAATTAGTAAGATTTGCTTACTAACAAATTGAAAATAATTCTTAGCTTCAAATAGTGCTGATATGGTGTATCTATGATTTGCAAAATAAAGATATTTTTATTTAGACATTTTAAACAGCTTTTGTGACTGAAGAAATAATTTGTTGAAGCTGGCAGAAAATAAATATAACAAACAATAAAAATACATTTTGTGAATTTTTTAAAAGAATGTTCCTCTCCAGTTTCTTCTCTTTTGCATCATCACTTAGGTGAGGAATTCGTTTAAAACCGTAATGTAAATTAAGAAGTAGTTCATGGTATGAGATTATAGATATACTCATTGAAAAGAATAATAATCGGTGATCAATATCTCAGGCACTTTTGTATATACTTCAAGTAAGTTTTTTTTTCCTAATTCAACAAAAAAATGACTATTGAGAGGTATCAAGAAATTGAACGTGATGGATATAATGACAGATTAAGTCGAAGCAGTAGAAATAAAATTTGTAGTATAGTAAATAACTTGAAATACAAAAGGAGATTTCATATTGATTAAGTAATGCTTAGTGGAATAATTATAGAAAGATATGAAAACATCAGAAGATAAATTAATTGCAACTTATAACTTGCAGATAGCAAGTTAAGAATATTATAGACAACAGCTTTAATTTTTAAAGCTAGGAAGGAAAATGAGATGTTACAGTTTTTGTGTTGAAATTATTTTTGTACAGCAAGTAGAGAGATTTAATTCAGGAATTCTCAAGTTTTTGAATATCACAACATTCTAAAAAAGTTAAAGTGGATTTGAACCCTTCCTGTATGAATAAAATATAATGTCATTGAAATTAGATTTGGGTAAGAAATAAATATGCTGCTTAAATGTTAATTTAAATATTAAATAAGTCAATGATACACTTTATGACATTATAAAAAATATTTCACTAGAAATAAGCAGACAGATAAAATAAAACCATATTGTTAATTGGAAAGTGTAACCTTATTTGCTTTTGCATAATTCCTGAAATCTGGATTTCATTACGAAGGCAGATATTTTCATTCTTAAAGGATCTTTCCTATCTTAAATCAACTTATCTTAAACCACACTTAAGCTTGCAAAATACTAGCAGGCTGTATGTTACCTTTGCCAATTCCCTGCCAGTAGAGCTGAATTGACATAAAAGTCACAGTCTATTGCTTCTTTCCTTTCTAGACTGATGCTTGTAAATCCTTTTGCTCTTCCAATTATCTACGGGCTGCATCCTCATAGCCTTTTCCCCTTCTCTGCAGAGGGAGTGCCAGATAGGATAGTCATAGTTTTGCATAGAAATTGTATGGCCTCCAGCCATGAGTAATCTCCCTTTCACAAGGAAATACAATGCGCTTAAAACAACAACAAAACCTCATACTGATCAGGTTTCATATAGGGCCATGGAGCCAATTTGTTGCTTTATACTTAGCATACCTTTGCATAAAACTAGCAAGCCTGCTAGAAGACAACTCTCAAAAGGCATTTTCTGGTGACCCTCATTCCCTTGTCTCACAGCTCTCTAGAGGACGAAACAAACACTTTAAGGACTGTTGCCCATAACTTGTTAATACAACATATGCTTTAAATTCAAAACTCCCAGAACTTGTCTTTTGCTTGTATATCTCTGGAATTTTGTCATGTAAGTATAGAAGGTTTAATTGTTTCATGGAACTTTCTAATCAGAAGTGGAGAATTATCTGCATTAACCGAAGGATATGTTGACAGAAGATATAGCTTTGGAGTTTAATATAACCTTTAGCCTATCTCACTGGAGACTGAGGTGTAAACAACAGTCCTGTTTTATATATCCTGTTTACCAGATAGTGAGGACAAAATAATAGTTCTGCTTAAAACAATTAAGATCTTGCAGTATCCAATCTGGGTCAGTCACCGGAACCAGAGGTTTTCTCTTCCGAGCTTTCCGACTTGTGCTGGAGCCCATCTTCAGGGCTATAAGTTTAGATATGACTTTGTTCTTATATTCTTTCAAATTAATGAATATTTGGCACTGAAGTGGACTAGTTGTTATATTTTTATATAATGGCTCACTGAATTTTTAGAACTGTCAATTCCTAGTTCAAATCATGCACATGTAGATTTCATCTCTAAAAAGTCCAATTGTGCCTAGTTTAATTTGCTTCATGACTCTATCTAGATACTGTAAGAGAAATATAGAATTTAATAGAATTTAATATTTCAGAACCGTAGCAAGACATTCTAGAAACCTCATAGAAATCTCATTGCCTTTTGTATAACTCATGGCCTTTAATTTCTTCTTTTCCCATGTCTTTAAGTCAGTGTAAAAACCTGGCAACTGTCTGGACAAATCCCTGCAGTTTTCTTGATGCATTTCAGCATTTCAGCTTGCCATTGCTTTCTTCATACAATCACTCTTGCATACTTGCAAAAATTGCAGGAGTATGCAGGAGGGAAAAAGGAGAAAATATTATTAAAAATGTACCATATTATAATATTTAAAAGAATGTATGGTTTTTTTAATACAATGTGAGTTTGGAATAAAATACAGTGGGGTTTTTTGGTTAAAGATATGTAACATTTGGGGTTCATTTTTTTAGCTTTTTATTTTTGTATGTGCAGAGGGAAATATTTTTATTTATCTTGTTTAGATTACTTTTTTATATCTAAAGACCAAAAGGAGCTGGTGTAATGTTGTAAAATTACTACAAAATGAATTATTACAATTATTTTTTGCCTGTTTAAAATTCCCTTTAAATGTGTTGCATTTTGCTTGGACTTGATAAGCTTCATCATGAACAGTTCCCAATTAGGCAATTAATTAAAATTAATTTATTTCAGAATTGAAATGCATATGTGGAAAGAAAAGAAGTGTTTTTGCAAAAATATTTGCATTATAGCTTTGATGTATCACCAAAATAAATAATTTGGTTTCTTTAAAAAATCTGAGTTAACCTGCTATATTGGATATAATGGTTTCCCAATTTTTTGTTTCTTAAATCGTCTTCGTAGGTATTTTGTTAATGTGTTTATTTGGCAGGGAAAGTGTGTGTGGGAGGAGTTAGTGATGCTTAGGTAATTCAGAGTTGTCAACCTGTACTTCATATTTGGAACAGATAATTGTGGGTGTTTCATTTCCCCTTCCCCATTATTTGCATAATACATTGTCATTAGCAAGTTCTTTGCTTGTCTAGAAAAACTTAAAAATCTTATAAACAGGTTTAAGAATAAAATGAAGCACACATTATTTTTTTGCTATGGATTATTGTGATTGCTTCCTGGTAGTTTTGGCAAGAAACTGATGTGCGATGATTCATTTTTATTTATAAAACATGACTTATACTTTTGTTATTTTATGACTTGCTGTATGTCTCTGAGTAACTATTTTGTGACTAGCCATTCATTTTCTCCATGATTATCATCTTGGAAAGTTTTAGGCCTTTTACAAAATATCATGTTTGGTTCACAGCACATAACTTTATGCAATATTAAATTTTATGTCTGTTGAAATTAACACTTACATAGATTAATATTCTTGGTGAGAGAAGACCAGAGATTAGGGAGACCCATTACAGAAATATAGACCAAGTGACTCTTATGTTGAATAAAAGAGTGGCCAAAATCAGAAAGCCAGGAGAAACATCCTCAAAAATTTAAAAGCTGGAACAAAAAATGTAAATGATATTGCATAAACCTATATGAAGGCTTTGGCTTATCTGTAACACAATGAATATATCTTCTATAGCTGTGATGGTGAACCTATGGCACGCGTGCCACAGGTGGCATGTGTAGCCATATCAGTGGGAATGCGAGCTCAGCTCCAGCACGCATGTGTGCGCCGGCCATCTGATTTTTGGGCCTTCTGGGCCCACCAAAAGTAGGAAAACAGGCTGTGGGTGAGACCGGAAGTTGGCAAATGGGCCATTTCTGGCTTCCGGAAGGTGGGGGGAGGAAGACATTTTTGCCCTCCCCAGACTCCTAGAGAGGCTCTGGAGGCTGGGGACAGCAAAGAATGGGCTTCCGGTCACACCGGAAGTTGGCAAACGGGCCTGTGGGGGGGAGGCCATTTTCACCCTCCCCAGACTCCTAGAAAGCCTCTGGAGCCAGGTGAGAGGGAAAAATGGGCCTACCGGGCCCATAATTATAATTATATTTATAATTATATGTTTATTACTTATTAAATTTCTGTGGCACCCATCTCTCCCCCTCCCAAGGTGACTCTGGGAGGTTGACAAGTTATAAAACAAGTAAAAGTGATTAAAACATTAACAGATTAAAATCACACAAATTAAAATATTAAAAACTCTATTAAAATTATAAATTTAATATAATTATTATAATTAATATTACAAGAACATGGGATCGGTTTGCAGGACTGACATTCCTGTAATGTCAGTTGGAAATGATTTATATGTTCACTAGTGCTATCAGTACAGTGGGGCAGGCTAGAGACTAGTAATAAACATGGCCAAGAAGATAGCTACAGTGTTTATTTGTCTGTTACTGGTAATTATAAGCACAATCTTATGACCTCTTGCTGGCTGTTTTCAGAAACTCTAGAAATATAGTTTTCCACTGTTCCTTCCTGATCCTGAAGTAATTCCTTTGAGACTTAGGCAGCTAAGCCACACTATTATATTGGAGGGGGAGGGGAAGAATTTAAGGTGGAAGAGATTTTAAAGTTCCAACTCAGGAGGGTCAGAAATTATGTTGCCAGATATCTGAAAATGCAAAGGACGACATGGATAATTGGAGGGGAGTGGGGAAAGGACTGCTGGGTGAAAAACTAGTAAAAAACTGCTCTCCCGTGTACTTAAATCTACATTTAGATGAAAATATTTTTTCCCCAGCATCATAAAGGCTGTTTTTTTCAATAGTGCTTGCGCTGGTTAAGAGGCAAAAATCTTAAATGTATAACTGATTGAGGTCTTGTCAGTTTCAGGCAGAGCTAAGCCAGTGGGAGGGTACTAATTAACAAATTACGGTCACAGAGCTGAGCTTGTTAACTTGCACTTAGAACTTATTAGGGGAATGCTCAGCACCAAAACTGCTCAAGAAGAGATAGCTTGTAGATACTAAAAAAGTAAGATAATATTTGATTTTAAGCTATCATTACCACATGGAGAATATGTTCATCCTTTTTCAGACTTCTGTAACCCTAATCAGGTAAGCCAGCATGGTATGGTGGATAGAGTGCTGTGGGGGGAATGAGAAGAACCAAGTTCTAGTCTTCCCACAAAGCCAGCTGAGTAGTCGTGCTCATGACTGGGTTTTGCAACAAGCTTCCTGATCAACAAAACTCACTGCATTGTGTACTGATTGCTTTGCTGTAGATCTGGGCAAGTACAGAGCAAAAACAAGAGCATCTTGCAAATATACAGGAAAAATGATGAGAAAAACAAAATTGTGTCAGATTGGATTATTTTATTTTTTAAAAGGCTACTCAAGTGTTCGCTGCTAGTAGGACCAATGTCATATACATGCCACATTTCCTTCAACAGTTCTATTTGCAGTAACCTCACAAGCCCAAGCTATTGAATGAGGTCAGACTTCAATGCCTGCAAGTACTTTTGACTCTGTGAAGAATGAGGATGCTTGAGGGAATTTTTTCTTTTTTTTATGAGGGAATGATTGAGGTCACCCCACTTGAAGACTAGAGGGATAATTCTGGAATCTGGGATTGGGCTTATTTGTAAATAGCTGGCTTTAAGTATAATTATGAAATTTCAGAATTTATTTGTAGTGAACTGAAATTTATATGTTTATATAAGATCTAGGGGACACTGTATTCATAGAACACTGTAACCACATTTTACCAGGTTAAGTATCTTACCTATATAGCTATTCTATATATCATCATGACTCAGTGTACGTTACTGTTCCAGGAAACATCTGCTTGGAATCAGGAAGTTTAGTAATTACTTCCTTTCCTTTTTTCTGACCTCTGTGTGTGTATGTTTGAGAGAGGGACACAGGGAAGAAAAGATATGGAACGTTGTATAGAAGGTGTAATTTTCTAGGTTAATGTATTAAACAGCTGGGCATATTTTTGATGGAAAAAATATGTTGTAAGTCAAGAGAACTGTGTAAATTTATATATGCAAAATTTCATTTTTAATATCAGCCTATATAAACCAAATAATGTAAGATTGTAAAGCATAATTTTTACTATGTTGTTCCAAGACAATATTAACAAAAAATCTTTCTGTAAAACTAAATATTTCCTTGCATATTTTCCCAATTCTAGAAATAAAGGCTAGTTTTGATATCAATACATCAGGGATAACTTTTCTTCCTTATTCCACTTAAGCCTAATTGCTAATTGTCAGTTCTTATCTGATGATATATCAAATCCCTGTATCCCCATAATACTTTAAATTGCAGAATTAGAGATCAAAAGACCACATTATTGGTGATTTGTTTTGTACTTCAAAGAATAATATCTCCCAACTGGCTTCATACTTACCTCAGGAAGAGAAAACTCAGTCTCCTGTTTCTACACCAGGACCACACCGAAGTAGCTCTCATCTACCACCTATGCCACTGATAAATAATGGACTGGAAATTTGGTTTATATTGCTGTATGCTATAAAAGGACCATCAGCAGGCATCTACATTTATTTATTTATTTATTTATTTATTTATTTATTTATTTATTTATTTATTTATTTATTTAATCAGGCATGTATGAAAAAATAAGTATAAATATAAACATAACATATAAACATGTAAGTATAAACAGGTGTAAGTATAAACATAAGAAATGAGTATGAATAAATGGGAACAGTAGGACAGGGATGGACAGGCTGGTGCATTTATGCACACCCCCTCACAGACCTCTTAGGAATGGGGTGAGGTCCACCGTAAACAGTTTAAGGTTAAAGTTATGGGGGTTTGAGGATGTAACAACAGAGTCCGGTAGTGCATTCCAGGCATTGA
Organism: Ahaetulla prasina; assembly: GCF_028640845.1. Lineage (NCBI taxonomy): Eukaryota > Metazoa > Chordata > Lepidosauria > Squamata > Colubridae > Ahaetulla > Ahaetulla prasina. The sequence continues at coordinate 42,014,311 of NC_080544.1, read as the reverse complement.
CTACTCTGTTGCTGAAGTAATATTTTCTGCAATCGAGTTTGGAGCGGTTTACTATGAGTTTGTATCTATTGTTTTTACCCATGTATTATTGTAGTTGAAGTAGTCATGGACAAGTAGGACGTGGTAGCAGACAATTTTGTGTACTAAGCTTCAGTCAGACCGTAGGCAGCGTAGTTCTAAGTTGTCCAGGCCCAAAATTTCAAGCCTGGTGGCATAAGATATTCTATTGCGAGAAGAGGAGTGGAGTACTCTTCTCATGAAATACCTCTAAACCCGTTCAATTGTATTAATGCCTGATATACCTGGGAATTTCAGGGTTTCTAAACAGTACGTGAAAAAACCCCAAACTTAAAAGATTAATAGAAATAATGGAATGGAAAATGAACTATTTCATTTTATTTTCACTTGAGATATTAAGCAATATTTTTATAGAAATGTTCTTTATATATTGCATAACAATCAACTGTAATTACATGAATGATTTGGGCCTGAAGAAATTGCCTTCGTAATTGTATATGTGGGACAATCCCAGATTGAAGGTTAGTCACTCGGAGGTTTAGCAAAGGGATGAGAGCACTTTGGGACTTCAGAGAATACTATAGGTAATGAGGGCAGCTGTATTATAGGAAGGGAAGAGCTAATCAATTTCATTCAATTCACCAGGAACTATTTTCAGCTTGTTAAACTTCATAATATAGAGTGATTGCTAAATGAGCTTTAGCTCTGTGTCTTTTGGTGTGCTGCAAATGCAGCTGAAATTACTGAATCAGGTGTCCTGCAGAGTAACAACTTCCAAAATAGATAAACTCTGTAACATTCATAATAAAGTAGTTACATTGCTACAGATTACATTAGTAATAATAATAATATCAGAGTTGGAAGGGACCTTGGAGGTCTTCTAGTCCAACCCCTGCCCAGGCAGGAAACCCTACACCATTTCAGACAAATGGCTATCCAACATTTTCTTAAAAAATTCCAGTGTTGGAGCATTTACAACTTCTGCAGGCAGGTTGTTCCACTGATTAATTGTTCTAACTCAGGAAATTTCTCCTTAGTTCTAGGTTGCTTCTCTCCTTGATTAGTTTCCACCCATTGCTTCTTGTTCTACTCTCAGGTGCTTTGGTGTTTGGATTCGTATCATCCTAGTTCCACAGACCTCTGTGATTTAATTTCTTGGCCTATTTTCTGTAGAAAGAGGAAAAAGGATTAGAAAATTTTAAAAACTTGTAGGTTTTGTGCAGATTTTGTTGGAGTTATAAAGGAAGGAAGGAAGGATAATATAGCTATAGATTACATTAGATTACTTTTTTTCTTTGCTACTCTTTCTCATACAAAACCAGATCTGGATATACGAAGGAAAATGGTGCGCATAAAATACTTCTGTCAAACAATGTTTTGAAAGTTTTTCTACTAGCGTAGGTAGGTAAAAATCTAGAGTATTATGTCCATGAAAAATAAATGGACAAATAAATCCCGAAGGCTGCATTTTGGAGAAGCAACAAACATTCCTAAAACAAAACAAAAAAACAAAAAAACCCTGAATCAGATATAACATCTTTATAGCCAATCATTTTTTCTCGTGGAGGTTATTTAGATAATATTGGTAAGCTCATAGTAAGGTATGTGAAAATGGAATCTTCCTTGTATCCTTGAACAATTAACATTGAGAATCACATACTTTCAGATTCTGGAACCAACTTAAACTCTGTGACTTTGATAGCTTCATCTATTAATTTTAAACCCTTGTGGTAACTCTGCATTCCTACTGCCAGAAGTTCAATCCGACTCAAGGTTGACTCAGCCTTCCATCCTTCTGAGGTTGGTAAAATGAGGATTCAGATTGTTGGGGGCAGTATGCTGATTCTGTAAACACAGCTTTACAACTCTTTGTAAAGAGGACTATAAAGCACTGTGAAGAGATACATAAGTCTATTGCTATCTTTTCATAAGGCATTAAGAAATTAAGGGTCGTAGCTTTTGAAAATTACAAGGGTTATTTTTTAGAGTTTTATATTCTAAAGGGTGTTTAGAGTTGTAACTGTGAAGAGCTCAGTTCACATATACTGGTACAACCATTTGTTTAGTGACCATTCAAAGTTACAACGGAACGGAAAAAAGTGACTTTTGACCATTTATCACAATTACGACCATTGCAGCATCTCCATGATCATGTGATCAAAATTTGGAAGCTTGGCAACTGGCATGTATTCATGATGGTTGCTGTGTCCCTGAGTCATGTGATCATCTTTTGCGATCTTCTGACAAGCACAATCAGTGAGAAGCCAGATTCACATAACAACCATGTCACTAATTAAATAAGTGAAGCGATTCACTTAACAATTGTAACAAAGATTGTAAATTGTGGCAAATTTCACTTAACTGTCTAGCTTAGCAACAGAAACTTTGGGCTCAATTGTGGCCATAAGTAGAGGACTACCTGTGTATTATTCATATCATCATGGTAGGCTAGGGATCTTGGAAGAAAGGGGGTAAATTTATATTTTTAGACCAAGTTTATAGTTGTTTATTGTTGGTACAATTCATCTACCCAATCTATTCATAGCTCGTTGTTGTGGGGAAAATAGGTGTTGGATATGTTTGCTGCTTTGAGTTATTTGTAAATACTGATACTCTATGATACTCTATGGTCACTATTAGGAATATTATAGTCTATTCTTTAAAATAAGGTATAAGCTTGCTTATGCAAAATATTTCCACATTTCCAATATCTGTCATGGATCAGACATCATAGTTATTCCTGCTTTAGAAAATTAGGAACTATTAGGTTCCATAGGCAGAAAAAATGTTGATTTTTCTCCTCCTTTGTATATTAGATTTTTTTTTGCATACCACATTACTTTTCATATTCTATCTATCATGAAGCACTTATTTTGAGAAGTATAATTCCAAATATTTCTTAGTGCGTGCAATTAGGTATGATACCCTTTGGATTTAGGTAGGATAAATTATTCTTGGCCTAGGTTCGTTACATGTTTCATTAGAAGTCATGCTTCTCTTGCTTGGGTAAGCAACAGACTGCAGCAGAAGACTTCAGTGGCTGGCCACAGAAACTCTGTTAAGCAGATTTTTTGTATAAAAAGAAAAGAAAAACCCAAAGAAGTCATTAGGGGAAAAAAAAAAAGAATTCCACCAACCACTGTGCATCAGATGGAAGTCTATTTATAGTGAAATAAGTTCCAATCATTTTCCTACCTACACAGTCTAACAGTCTAATAGCTACTTTCTTGTAGGTGGAAGAGAAAGTTTCTATCTGTATCTTGTTTTGCTAAAAAAGCCCATCTGATATCAGACTGTTTCTTGGTGTCTGTGTATGAACATCGTCCACATCAGGGGTCTCCAACCTTGGTCCCTTTAAGACTTGTGGACTTTAACTCTCAGAGTCCCTCAGCCAGCAGAGCTAAACTCTGGGAGTTAAAGTCCACAAGTCTTAAAGGGACCAAGGTTGGAGACCCCTGGTCCACATCAATATACCTAACCCAATCTTCATATGTTCATCTGACCTGCCCTATGCGATGCTTGATATCAAAGGGAGATGTGGTAGCCAAGAGGAGGTAGAAATTGCTGGAAAGATTAGTCAACATGCTGGTAAATAATCTAAGTAGAAAAGGATGGGAGATATGCATCAGTCTTGCCCTATTTGTTCTGTAAGATTGCCCACCAAAATGTCTTTCAACTGAAATGCAAAACAACAGAAATGCTTCAGATCTCAGTGTAGCTGAACTGGGAACTTCTGGATTTATCTATTAGTAAGCAAAACGCATTTACCATTTTAAGTTCAGCCCCAGTGGTCTGCAAATTTGTGAGATTAGGAAAGGGGCTGATACACGCAATCTCAATTTCCTCCTTTCATCATGTGATCACCCCTACCTGAACAACTCTTTTGTCAATTTATGTTGCTGTTCATTCAGCAAATATATATCTCTTCATTAATTAGTACCTTTAACTGTTTCAAATTTCATGGTGAGAGGTTCTTATTTCTCTCTGGGTTGCACAAATAAAAAAGCATATTAATTGTTTCTTCTAATTAACTTGAAGATAAACACTTGCATGTATAATTAATGGTATGCATAATGAGTTTAAAACAATTTTGTATTTTGTATTTTAAATGGGAGAAATAACATTTTAAACTATTCTCTCTCTCTTTTTGCAGCCTATAGCATTGTCTTCCATTAGGTGAGTACATTGTTTAATTTAACAATTACAGATTAATCACCTGTATTTTCAAATGTTTTTTGCTTTTTTAAAGACATCTCATATTGCTATATAAAGTTAACAGCTTGGAGCTATATTTATATACAGCAGTTTGACTATATTTAAATTTTGTAGATCAGCACATGTGGAGATAGTATTCATTAAGCTAGATTCTGCAGTATTGAGTTTTGTTGAGATGTGAATTCTGAGGATAAACACACATATGCACGCAAACCCCCAAGCGTGCAACAGAATATACTGAAAAATAAAAGTGTTATATATCTCAGCTGAGGGATCTGAAGCCCATTACTGGGTGTATATGTGTGTGTGTAAAAACAATATGCTACAGATGAGGTATCATCACTATTTTGGTGATGCCCAGGTTTATATCTCCATCCTGGTGAAAATAAGTGATGTTGTGGATGTCCCTTCACAATGCCTGGAACAACAGGCTTCAACTGAACTCTGGACAGAACGTCTGTGGGTAGAAATCTTCTCTGTATCCGGAGCTTACCATCTTTACCATCTCTACCATCACTACTCCCCTTTGGGCCATCTTACCCCCAAGGAGGAGGCAGATCCACCCTTTTCTGTGATGCTTAGTTGTACATCCCTGTCCTGGACAGTCCAAGTAATACTTTGGATGTGCTTCCATGGTGCCTGAAGCGTATAAAGTTCTTTGGGGAAGAATCAGCTTTTGTTCAAATAAATGGCCATGGGTTTTAGAGACTATCTAGTGATTTGCCATCTTTAACTCTGGCTGGGATGCACACACACCCCAGTCAGAATTAGTCTATCAGTTCTGGACTCAAGGCTCCTGTTTCATGAGCAAGTGATAGACATAGTCATGAAAGCCTTTGCACAAATACATTTTGGCAACCAGTTGCAATATTTCCTAGATCAGGATGTACTGTTTGTGCTCACTTATGCCTTACTCACTTCCCAACTGGACTATTGCAACAGGCTCTACATAGCTCTTTCCTTGAAAAACATACACCAATATAGGATCACCACTGGAGAGTTTCATGATTCTCAGTGGGATTTTGAGTGCAATTCAAGGAGCTGATTATCACCTTTAAAGTCCTTCTTGCAAGGCTAAATTGCTTATGGGACTAGTTATTTCAATGGTTTCTTTCTAACCCAATAGATCTGGCACAGTGAGCAGATCCACAGATCTGCTGTGGATCTTGCCTAACTTTGAAGTGTAACATATCTTATGCTTCTGTGCTTGGTTTATGTATTTCTAAAGGCCCTGAAAATATGGATCTTCGTCCTTCATTTGGAATTATATATGACCCAAACCCTGCTGGTCTTTAGGAAAGCAATTAAGACCATTCCCCACCCCACCCCCCAAACCCAGGCACTGGAAACAAGGTATTGATGGATATACCCTGTTTTTCCCAAAATAAGACATCCCCTGATAATAAGCCCAATTGGCTTTTGAGCGCATGCGCTAAAATAAGCCCCCTTGAAAATAAGCTCTCCCCGAAAATATTTAAACACATGCGTAGCTGGTCCCCACCATTTTCTCTGGTTAGGGTTAGGGAGACAGAGCTGGAAATCAGGTAAGATGGCAAGAGGAACCCCATCTTGCTCTAGAAACCCCAAAATAATAAGACCTCCCTGAAAATAAGGCCAAGCACTTATTTCAGGGTTAAAAAATATAAGAGAGGATCTTATTTTCAGGGAAACACGTTAGCATCATTAATATTATGGCTGGTTGCATAGTCAGCCAGATGTTTAGGCTGGATTTGGCATTTGGATAGGCAGATGTTGGTGTTAAAGGTATTGTCACAGAATGTAAGCTGCTCCAAATAAAACTGCCTTTTGCAATTGACTGATAATTATTTTGTCACTGATGTATCATTCTGCTACAGAGAAGGCCCACTTCTGTAGTTCCAATAAATGGCATTGTGTATTTGAAGAAATATAGAACTATGCCAATTGTGTGGTGAGATTTATTGGGGCTTCACAGTGTATTTTTTGTTTTGGTGATATGTTTGATAATTGTACTTGTTTGTTTTTTCTTGTTTGGAACTCAGAATTTCCTTTAATAAGTGGGTTGAGAATACTCATTCTGACTCTAACATAGGCTTTAATGCATTCCAGATGTTTGGGACTACAATCCCAGAACTCCTGAATCATTGGACAAGCTATCTGTTTGGATTTCTGATAACTGTAGTTAAGTTTCCAGGATTTTAAGGAAACTGTTTGAAAACCTAAAGCATAGAAAATTCAAGTGATGAACTGGACTCCAGAATCTTGCTTGAGGGTTTAAGGAGGAGAGTTAATGCTCTCATTCTCAAGAATAAAATTATTAGAACCTCTTATTAAGATTTGCTCATTCTCCCTTTGAAAAGACATTTCATACAAATAAATAATTGAGGAACCTTTCCGTGCTTAGAGATACATAAGGAAGTTGAATGATTCCATTCAGAGAACTGAGGCTGCTGTTTGCATCAAAAATATTGGTTTTAGTAAACTACTATGTTACAGTAGTTTAAAATTTGGTTAATGTGTTAAAGTAGTTTAAAATTTTATCATGTTGTTAAGCTAGTCATGTAGGAAATGATTGTTGGGAAAAAGTGATGTACACATTTCAGAGTTAAAATAAAAGTGACAAGCAAAAACTGTTGCACAGCTGGTAGCTGTGTTTAAAAAATTGGAAGATCTGAATTTTTGTCCTTGTAGATTCAAATAGTATATTGTATTTCTAAAGCACTCTTTCTCTCCTGCCTTTCTTGACTCAAGACTTTTCTTAATACTTTTTTTTAAAAGAATAAGAATTGCATAGAATCTGCAGCTGCATGGGAGAGACTGTGAGCTGCAAAGCTAGTAATTTTTAAATCACTGATCAGAATGAAGGCTTCCTATTCCTGTAAGACGAGGAAATATTTTACACTAAAAAGAACAGCCCTTTCCTATGACTCTCTTAAGCTGTTTGACTGTTTATCACATTGCAGAAATCAAGATTTCCATTTATAAGAACGGAACTGGGTGGAAATCAGAAATCAAGATTTCCATTTATAAGAACGGAATTGGGTGGGAAAGGGATGAAAAAAAGGAGGTGGGGAAACCACTACTCTGCCTTTTAAAAAGAACTCTATTGAATATTGGCCAGAATTTCCTGAAAAACAATTTGCTGATAAGGAATTACTTCCAGATTAGAAGCAAAATGGACTTCAGGCTGTTATTCATAAGAATTTTCACTAATGAAAAGGAGGTAAATATAGTAGTTTGATTTAAATTTATACGATAAAATAGTATGCAATAGTTTATAAGTTTAAAGTTAACAGAACACGATAAAAATATCCAAGAATCAAATAATTTAATAGATTATTCTGCATATTTATCATACTTAATGTTTCAAGATTTATGCCTGGTTTTTTTACTATGATACATGGTATAATTGTTCACATTTTTGGTTTTTATGTATGCCTTTAGCATAAGGAGTATTAAAGTTAGATGTAGTTCATTCATAAATGTATAAATGAGTTTTTCTTAGGTTGCAATCTTGGATTGAAGATCATTTGAGACATGGTTACAGTTTTGAAAAGACTTAAAATGTGAGTCTTTTAATATGTTGAGGAATAAGGTACCCTGTGTAATCTATGGTTCCTTAAATCCGGTTGAAAATTCAAAAATCAATAGAAAGGTACCTATGGTGAACTATGTTTTAGCACATAGTTTGTTATTTAATATATATTTGTGAATTTTGACTCTGATTCAAAATATAGTGCACCTGATGTTGTTTGTTGACAATTCAAGGGTGCTAAACAGATTATTAGCACATGTAGATACCTTCACCTAATAGATGCTGTAAGAATTGGGAACACTGATAAATTCTGACTAAGGAAAATTATAAATAAAGCTCAACTAATTTTTCCTAGTTTCCGTTACTCTATTTATTAACTGATCTGAGCTGGGAAAGTAACGTTTAATGTAGAGTTGGACAATCAAGTGGCCCATACCTGCATGTAGTTTCCAATTTCCAGGATTAATAATTGCTGCTGAAATTTGGAAACAAAATGGCCAGATTTTGGTAATGTACCTTTATGATGATCTGCTAAAATAATAGTAACAAGTTGATATGGTACACTTCTGCAATGCTTAAAACAGAATAGGAGCGAAGATTAGATGTTTTTGTGCTGTTCGATCAGTATTACAATTGTATTGTCCCTGGAACAGCAACTATTGCTATCACTAAATAATGTGCATGTTGAAACTGGAAAAAACAAATTCAAGGCAAGATGAGATATGTGAGTGATCTTTTATCCAAAAAATACCTTTTCTCTATGGGGAGCTTGCCTTTGGGGCAGATCCGTGAGTGATGATGAATAATTTGACCCTAAGCATGAGACATTTTCTTGATTGCATAGAAAAAATTTTAAACGCTGCCTTTCTTAATATTCTTGCATTTTCTTATTAATTTCAGTACTAACTGTACTTTCCTATAAATTTGTATGATTTACTTCCAAATTCCTTTTTCAGTTTTGTTGAAAACAGCATTTTAATGCGTAGATCTTTCAGAAGTTTGCAGGAAAAGGAAATGGGAAATAACAAGACAAAATGACATTAGTTCCCTGATCCTCATTTTTATTTTTTATTTTATTCATTTATCTATCCTAAAACTGATGTGTAACAGTGGAATGGTTTAAAAGATACTAAAGCACAGCAGTTGTTTGCTGTAAAAGTACAGGAAACAACTGTAATGCAGGGAGGGAAATGACAACACCAAAGCAAGCCAATATATTAACAGATAAAGTTTAGTAAATAATCAAAAAGGAGAAATATACTGTGGAAGAGAGAGGGTAGCAAAGGCCACTAGGGAAAGGTATATGCAGATCATGCATATTATAAAAATTGCCAAATGAAAATCTTTATTTTTTTTAATGGATGCTAAAAGAACAAAAAGGGTTACTTTAGAATGTTCAGTCTAAAAGGAAAATAAAGAATCATTCTGACACCTGCTCAGTCAGGACAGCAGAATGCCTACAGGTAAATAAAAAAAAGGCAGAACTATTCAAAACTCCCAAAATCAGGTTGAAGTGGGAATGAAACCTGATTTTATTTGAAACAGAGCAACGATGTTAGTATGTTAATTTCTTAAGGTTCATTTTCACCTTAATGTTTTCCTTTTTGTTTGTTTTGGTATTACAATTTCATTACTAATTCCAGGTAGTGTTTAACTTATAATAGTTCGCTTAGTCACTTAGTTACAGTGGCACTGAAAAAAGTGACTTCTGACCGTTTTTCATACTTATGACCTTTGCTGCATCCCCATGATCATGTGATCAAAATTCCAATAGTTGGCAACTGGTTCATATTTATGACGGTTGCTGTATCCTAAGGTCATGTGATCATCTTCTGCTACCTTTTGACAAGTAAATTCAATGGGGAAGCCAGATTCACTTAACAATTGTGATGCTAACTTATCAACTACAGTGATTCACTTAACAACTGAGACAAGAAAGGTCACAAAATGAGGCAAAACTCACTTAACTAATATCTCAACAACAGAAATTTTAGTCTCAATTATGGCTGTAAGTCGAGAACTACCTGTGTTGGATTATTGCTTTTATTCTTTAAATTTATATTTTGCTATATTTCTCTTTTTCACACTGCAATTTATTTAAAAGAAAGTTTGCAGGTTCTATGTCTGTATTCACAATTTTTATCTGTATTTCTCTCCAATGGTGGAGACTGAGCTTTAGTGTTAAATGTCATTATGGTTGTCTAAGATAAAGTTTGCCAACCTAAGCAGAGTGAAGAATGTCAAATTACTAGCTTTAGGAGACTTAGTTGTATGTAGGTGCTTCCAACAAAGACTAGAACGTGTTTGATTGATCTTAATCCACCAAAACGAAAGAGTATCCTGGAACTTGATATTATTCTGTAGGAAGCATCAGAAGAACAATGATTAAAATGTACTTCAGCTCAGCTTGACTGATTAGTGGGGAACACATTCTTGACTAGATTGGCATTATTAATATTTAAAGTGATGTACTATTTAATAAGATGTCTCTGGAAGATTTATTTGTCATGCTGAGATAGTGAATTAAGAATCATTTTCCTTCTTGTCTCTTTCAGAACAATTTAAAACTATTTAGGGCTGCAAGATTGAGCTTTTCATCAACACACATTCTTAAGGCTCAGAGAGTTTTTATCCCTTAACTGCACTTCAAAGAATCATTTGGAAAACTATATTGAAGTCCAAATGTTATATTTGTTCCCCATAAAAATTGAAGCTAGCCAGTCAGAACTATTTTATAAACACTGAGCAGGTACTTTCAGTTACAGGATTGGGAGAGAAAGTTAAATTTGCTTTAACTCACAGAATTTAAACCCCGGAGAAGAGATGTATTTATACCAGAAAATGTAGTTTCACTTGCGTAGGATTTATTTTTGTCTGAAGTAAAACACTAATACACTTACATCTGTAAGTTTCTTCCCTAGGCAGATTCCTAAGTGCATGACTAAAATGGCTACAGAGTAGGACATTGTTGACTCTGTTGCAAAATCTGATACACACAATATAATCATCATTTTATGGCCTAAATTGAGCCTATGTTCTCCTCATTTATGATAGGGGCAAACAAGATACCTTCATACATCCTACTTTAATGATTTTCCTTGCTGACTTGTATCTCGGTATAAACCAGAGTTCTCCAAAGAAAACCAGGGTCAATGAAACTATCCATTGCTGTTGCTATTATTTGCAGCACTGTTAAGCTCTTATTAAATTATTTTTATATAATAAATCTTTGGTGGTCGATGAACAATCAAACTTCATGAAGGGATCGAGAGCTGAAGAGTTAGATCACCCTTGGTTCAAACTGAGTGCAATGGGATTAATGTTGCTATTCAGAACATTTATTCAGGCTTTATTGCTTAACTGAAGTTTTTCATTTAAAACTAGTACCTGTCTATGTAATTTTCTTCTATCTGATCTTCTTCATTCATATTCTTTGTCAGTATTGTCACCTTTTGTTCATTATTTCAAGCCCTCCATTTCTCCAAATGTTTTAAGTGTCCTCATAACACGTTCAATGTTCTCCAGTGGATCTTGAAAAATCAAAACCAAGTCATTGGAAAAAGCATGAAATTTATACTTATGTGTTTTGATTTGTAATCCTTTTACTTTATTGTCTTGCCTAATGTCCCTGTTTAGCAATTTCAGTACCAAGATTATTTATAAAGAACACCCCTGTCTTGTTCCTTTCTGAATTTCACATAGTTTTGTCAAATCCCCATACCCCATGATCCCAGCTTTCTGGAGTGTGTAAATGGACTTCAATCTCTGTAAAATCAGCGCCCAAAATCCATCTCTTTAGCTACTTTAAACATAAAATCCCTGTTCAAAATGTCAAAGGCTTTCTCTGCATTCCAAAAAATTAACAAAACTGTATGTCACTGTGTTGTTGTAAATGTTCATTTATGTCAGGGGTGAAATTCAGCAGGTTCTGACAGTTTCTGGAGAACCAGTAGCAGAAATTTTGAGTAGTTTGGAGACCCAGCAAATACCATCTCTGGCTGGCCCCAGAGTGGGGTGGGAATGGAGATTTTGCAATATCCTTCCCCCAGGAATGAAGAGGGAATGGGGATTTTTCAGTATCCTTCCCCTGGAGTGCGGTGGGAATGGAGATTTCGCAGTATCCTTCCCCTGCCACGCCCACCAAGCCATGCCCACCAAGCCACACCATGCCCACAGAACCGGTAGTAAAAAGATTTGAATTTCACCACTGATTTATGTCCAATACTACTCTCACATAGTCTTTTCATTTTCTTCTGGATAGAAAACCACATTCATATATGTATTTCTGTAAATCTTGTTTAAGCCTCTCACCTAAAATTGTGATTTATACAATTTATAAACACTATGAAGAAGAGAAATTGGCCTGCAATTTTTCACAGACTACCTGTCCCTCTTTGGATATCAAAGACTTATAGGCTTTTTTCCATGAATCAAGCATGGATTTTTTTATATATAATCAAACAACCTCCTGTGGAATATCATGGAAATGTATCAAAAATATACACATGCAATATATCGGGATCTAATTTAGCTCACCTAGTATGTGCAGTAGAAAGAATAATTGTAACTGCTAGTTTATAATCCAGACGATTGGAGAGAGTTGAGATTTTTTTTCCCTAGACAGTGCTTGGAATTAGTAGCTGCATAGTCAAATCCTGCTACGTGATGTAATACAAGTGGAGGACAATGGTTAGCTGATTTTGGAGGGAACAAAGTGTCTTCAGATTCAAGGGAAGAGATTTCAAGAGGTTCAGAATTCAGATTTCTCACATGATATATATGCCGGAATTATCTACCCTCTTTTTATTGAATGACCTCTCCTGCCAAGCATCTTGGCTGTTTAGCTGTTAATGCTCTGTTAAAAAGCTTGAAGATTTGGCTCTGTCAACTGGCTTGGGGCCCCAATGGGAGAATATAATCCTGGAGGTGGTTGGTGGACCAAAAGACCTCCTTCTGTCTGCACTTCCTGTTTCATCCATCCCCATCCTTTCATTATAATTTAAATATAATTTGTATTTTTATTCTTATTAGAAATATTTATTTTAATGGTTTTATTGCTTTTAGTATTGTAAACAAATGTAATGCATACATACCTACATACATATCTACATATATATGTTGTAGGATTGTACCAAAGGCAAAATGTTTAGTCCCAGAAATGTTTAAACTAGTCTTCCTCAACTTTCTGATTGTCTTAGAACTGCAATTCCTAAAATTCAACTACTATCAAAATTCTGAGAATTCCAAGGATTTCTCAATATAATGCAAGGGCTAAAAAATGTTCTTTTAGAAAAAAATACATATTTTTTTTAGAACATGTTTATTTGTAATTCAGTGTTTCTACAATATGGTTATTCAGTGCAGTGACAATTACATATTTATTCATTTTAGGCATGAATTTTCTTTATATAATAAAATTTTCTTTAAATAGAAATAGTAAGTAATAGGAATTTTAATTCTCGAAAGTTATGGTTAACTTAATAGCAGCTCTAGAGAGTACAGCTGAAAGACTTGAATATGTGCTTGATTAAACAAAAGCTTTTGGCTATGATCAGTGCTAAATATTATGAATATATTTCCTTTGCCATTAGGATAATGCAAATTTTATTGTTTTTTTTTTAGTGTTTTAGTACAAATGCTAACTTTGTAACATTTATAGTTTTTAATGTTATTATTACGGTATCTGCATGGCTGAATTTAACAGATTAAAGATAGAACACATTGCTACTTTCCCTGAAACAAATATGAATGTTTTTATTGTATGTTGGGAGTGCTGATAGTTTAGGCATTAGCTCAGGATGTACATAAGCTAGCTCTTGCTAGGTGTTCTTAGGAGTCCTATTTATAGAACTTTATGGTGCTTTGTGGGGTGAGATCTACTTTCAATAATATGTACTTGTTGAGCTATTATTATTTTAAAGTCAATGGTTTGGGAAAGATCATTTTAGTGTATTTATGATGTTTGTAGATTAATTCGTACATTATACAGCCTCATCTACCACTTCTCTATATTTAGGAGTTGAAGATGGTAATATATATCTTCATTTTGTTCACAGCTTCTGTTCAGTGCAAGGTCAGCTGTTTATTATTTTATGCGATGAATCCATTCTATTTATGATGAATTCTCGTTAGTTGGAAAACTGCTGGTTATTCTGTTTTCTCAGCTGGTTTTAGGAATATATTCGGAGTTCACATGGGGATTAAAGTGCTAATAGTGTTTTTAGTCTATGAATGATAGATAACTTGGCAGACCTTGGATATTCTCTATATGGCTCACAAAATGCTACTTTATTTTGCAATAATATCTTACCTGGAGTATTGTTGAAGTATTATTGAAAGTATGGGGTATTATTGAAAAGAACAAGAGGGAATTGGCTATCTCAATGAAGTTTGTTGTGTTGAAGCAAGGAAATTAAATTAATAGACAAGACTATTGTATTTGCATACTAAGGTGGGAGATGATAATAAGACGTATTTGCTCTATGGTCTTGATTGAAGAGGAAGGTTTGATTTAGGTTTCCTCCAGTGCTCTTGATCAAGACTGCAGGAGAATTATTTATTTACTTTTGTCACTTATATTCTACATTTGGAATGTAGTAAGTGTTAATGTTAATGCCTTTTTGTGTAAGATGAACTTGTTTAGCCAGAATAAGCCCTTGAAGGATTTTTGCTGCTGCCTCAGTTCATTTCTCATGGGAAATAATCATTGCAATCTAGTAACTTGAATTATGTCAATTTAAAAATCAATCAGCAATGAGGCTGATATCTCTATTATGAGTTATCTTATAAAAAGAGAAGATAATGTCAGCTTGAATAGCTTGTAAAATTAAAGGTTGCTTGTGTAAAAGTCTTATTTATTTGTTTTTTAAAAAATCAGGAAACAAAAGTACCCCTAAGAATTCTTTTAGGACTAAACTCTATTCAATACAACCTTTTTCCTGTTACACATATGAGTTATATATATGGAAAACATACTGTGGCTGAATATTCTAAAAATTACAGAATTGTTTGGTGAGAACTCTGCAATTAGGCACAGTGCAGTGGTGGGTTGCGCCCGGTTCGTTGCAGTTCTGTAGAGCTGGTAGTAAAGAACTGTGGGCGTTTAGAGAACCGGTAGTAATGGCTGGCTGGCCACGCCCCCGAACCGGTTTCCCGATCATCAGAGGTGTTTTTTTTTTAACTTTTAAAAGCATATTTTCTTCAGCCAAAAAAAGGCTTTTAAAAGTAAAAAAAACCCTTCTGATGATCGCGTGGCTGAGCAGGGATCATCAGAACCCTTTCAAAGTGTTTTTTTTTAACAATTTCTTCAGCTTCAGGTTGTTAAAACAAAAGGTTTTAAAAGGCTCCTCTGGTGATCCCAGCTGAGTTAAGAGCTTCTGGGCTGCTATTAGGCAAGTTCAGCTGAGATTGTCAGAGGAGCCTTTTAAAAAAAAAATTTCCTCTGGCCCACCCAATCCTCCCTTCTCACTTACCTGATTACAGCTTCTTTCGGGCTGGCAAAGCCATGCTTTACATCAGCTGCATCAGCTAGCAACTGAATCTGCCTGCCTGGAATCCATCTCCTCAGTGAGCAACTGCTTTGCTGGCTGAGGAACTCTGGGAATTGAAGTCCACAAATCTTAAAGTTACTAAGATTGGAGACCCCTGATCTAAAAAATATAAATAAAATAAAATAATAAAATAAAATATTTGTGCAGCTTTCTGAGATTTGGTGTGTTTTTGTAGTGTTTCACTCTTTGTAGTGTTTCACAAACACACAAAATCTCACAAAGCTGTATATGGCATTTTGTGTGTGTGTGAGAGAGAGTCAGTTGTGTTGTGTTGTGTGTGTGTGTAAAGTGTGAAAGTTGGTTTTTGAGCTTTTTGTGGCTGAGTGAGGTTCCTGCTTGTTGCAGGGGCCATTTTGGGTGAAGTGCAGCTGCTTTTACATTGTGTGTGAGTCAGTTGTGTTGTGTTGTGTTGTGTTGTGTGTGTGTAAAGTGTGAAAGTTGGTTTTTGAGCTTTTTGTGGCTGTGTGAGGTTCCTGCTTGTTGCAGGGGCCATTTTGGGTGAAGTGCAGCTGCTTTTACATTGTGTGTGAGTCTGTTGTATTGTGTTGTGTGTGTGTCCCTTCGCAAGGACTTGGAGGCAGTTCCTCTGAGGAAGAGGAAGCAGCGAAGCTCCGGCTGTCCCCCGGGAGAAATCACCCTGTCTCTGCAGCATTGGTCATGTGACTGAGTGGGCGTGGCCAACTTGATGTCACTCACAGCAAGGTGCTGCCCCACCTTGCCCTGAGTGACTTCAAGTTGGCCACGCCCACTCAGTCACATGACCACTAAGCCATGTCCACCAAATAAGCCACACCCACAGAACCAGTAGTAAAAAAAATTGGAACCCACCCCTGGCACAGTGCCTGACAAGCCACCTTAATTTCTTTTTCACTTGTTAGAATATTTGCCCTTGAGTTCTGATTGTCCCTGAGTAGTCTTCTGTTTAAACTGTCTCATATGATTTGTTGTATTTTCTTTATGTTGAAACACATCTAAGAGGTCTGCCTTGCCCAATTTGTATCATGTTGTCTTTCTGATTTGGAGCTCCTTAGCATTTTGGGCTTTTTTGCTATGTCCATTTTCCTGCTGGTGGGCCCATTTTAATCCATGCTCTTCAGTGTTGAGGGGAAGATAATTTCCAAACACGTACTTCTCGTCTTTCAATTATAGTTTTTGTGTGGTAGTGCTATAATTTGTGTATATTTCCAACAGATAAAGTGGCTAACTACATGTATAGTTTACACAATAGATAGACCATTCCAAATGAAACTTTTCAGAAGTCTTTTTTATCTGTTTCATTCCATCCTTCCTTGACTCACACAACTTCTCTCAATTCTTTCACTTCTGGATTAGGGAGAAATAGATGGTAGAACAGAGGCCTTCAAAGTTGGCAGCTTTAAGACTTGTGGACTTCAACTCCCATAGCTGGCTGGAGAATTCTTGGAATTGAAGTCCACAAGTCTTAAAGCTGCCAACTTTGAATACCTCTGTGGTAGAAAAAGAATAAATATTTCCTAGGCCTCTTTGATTCCAACACCTTCATCTAGATATTGTCAGTGATTTCTAAAATAACGGCTTTTCAAAATTTGCAGCCTTCTCCATCAGTCAGTCCTCTCAGAAGTTTAGTCTCTTCTTTGGATCCTGGTGGCTTCTGCTGGGTCTGCAACTTCAGATTCATCCTCCACCTGTTTTTTGATAAACCCAGTATCTCCTGGTCACAAAACCCATCCAGAAATGTCCGGCAGCCACGTTTATTGCTTAATTCTTCATCCTTTTATAAATTTTCAGCTATAGAGCACACATGTCTGCATCTAGGTGTTTCAATCAAGTGATATTTTTCAGTGTCTAGTGATCCTAAGGTATTGATGCATTTAGGAACTTGTTTCTTAAATTAAGTGGATAAAGTTTTGATACATTATATAGATATAGCTTCATGATGTATTATTAGAACAATTATGAAGATAACCGTTTATGAAAGAAAGTCTGTTTGTGGCCTATTATGGATCAGCTTTTTAAGGTTAACACACATTTCCATGACCTCCCTCCTTCCCTTCCTTGGATTCCCTGCTCTACTTTATTTTCTTTTAATGGAAGTTTTCTAAACTTCTGTCGTATTAAAATCACTAAGACAATTTACAACATTCCCAGATGAAATATGTGACCTCATTTTGAACATTCTGGCTGTCTTGCTTTGTCAGCATAGATAAAGCTATGTGTAAAATGGATGTTTTTCAACAATTATGTTTTTTGCATGTTGCATTTTATGAGTTATATTCCAGAAGTACCTTAGCATTTTACCTATGTATTGCAAAAGATCTAACTAATCTTTTCAAATTAAAATTTCTTATTACAGATAAACAACCCTTTATTTACTCCTTCATTACACACACACACACACACACACACACACACACACACTACTCTGAACATTTTCTCTTGTATGATGGCATGTACTCTGAATTAATCCTTCTATATGTATCCTAATAAAATAGATGTAAAATATAAATCTGAGGAATAATTTATTAAAATGGCTCTTTTAAGTATTTTCACAATTTTTGCCATTCTGTTCCCTTCCTTTTCCTTTTGTCATTTCCTTTATCACAATGCAAGCAGAGATTCAGTTAAAAATAACATTTCCCTCTGTGGCTTGGATATTTGTATTTTAAAAGTGTGATAAGACAATAAGCAGTATCACACTGATTGGACTCCTCACTCATCTAGTCCAGCAGTTTGTTCTCACAATGGCACAAGGAAGCTTGTTAGTCTCCCAGCAGATGGCCTTCAGAAACAGTCACATTGCCATCAAGGCTAATACTCATTTTTCCCTACAATTTACATGAATTGGTCAATTGCTTTTTTGAAGCCAGCCACATTGGAAAGAAATATCACATCTGGTGTAGCAAACTCCAAAGCTACAGTTGGTTTTGGGGGGAAAAAACCCTTTTATCTGTCCTAATACTTCAAAGATTCAATTTCATTTGGTGACCTGACCTCTGGTTCTAGTATTTTGGGATAGCTTTTCCTTGTCTACTCATCCACACCATGCATAGTTTTATACATCTTAACAGTGTCCCCTCATTTGCCTCTTTTCTAGATTAAAAAGGCCCAAATGTTGCAATTTTTCCTTACAGGGAAGTTGCTCCAGCCCTTTGATCATCTCAGCTTCCCTCTTCTAAATCTTCTCTTTCTCCACTATTATTGTTTTTACCACTCCAAGCAATTTAGTGTCATCAGCAAACATGGGTATTCCACTAGTCAAGCCCATTTCCAGATCATTTATAAATACATTTAAAAGCATCAGTGCTAGGACAGAAATCTGTGGGACCTTTATTTTGCTAAAGGTCCTTCTCCCCCCCCCCCCAATATTTTTGTCAGTTCCTTATTCGCAAGAGGACCTGTCTTTGTATTTCATGGATGTTAAGTTTACAGAAAAGTCTTTGGTGAGGGACTTTATCAAAGGCTCTTTGAAGATCTAATTTGCTGATGTCTGCTAGTTCATCCTTATCCCCATGTTTGTTAACACCTTTTTAAAAAATCTAGTAGATTAGTTAAACTGGACTTCCCTTAGTAAACCCATGCTGGGTATCCTTGAGAAAGACATATATCTCCAGATGTTTGGCAATTATATATTTCATACCAGCTGCCATTATCTTTCTCAGCCCAAATGTTAAGCTGATAGGCCTATAAATTCCTGGATTCCCTGTGAACCTTTCTTAAAAATTGGAGTTACTCTTACACGTTGGACTTACCATCTACGTCAGTGATTACTCATTAAAAATTACATTACAAAGATTACAAACCCAGCTACTATTTTGTCTATCCTAATCTTGTATCCAAGGCCAGGGTTGAGTAGTTGGAAATTTAACTGATTGAAGCTGAATCAGGATATCTCAGGAATCCATATTAATGAGAAATTTAAATTTCTCTGCCCATATCCTTATGCCACAGGGAAAATTACTGACTTGCTCTATTTAAAATGAGGATTTTGCTCTATTTAAATTGAGGGTTTTCTTTCTGATGCAGCCTGACCCCACTATCAATGGAAGGTAAAACAAATCTAATCAATCAATCTTATTTTGTGTTGCAGCTGACTAAGGTTTAGTCTGCATTTTAAAATATTCTCGTATTGTGCCAAATGCCCAAATCCTCTAGGCAGAATACAGTATATAAAAAATAACCATACAAGTAAATGTTTTCCCAGTTCAGTCTGTTAAGCCGTTTCCGACTCTAGTGAGTAGTGCTCGACTGTTTCTTAGCCGAGGGAGCCAGTGTCATCTGAAGACATTTCCAGGGTCATATGGACAGCATGACTATATTCCGAGGTGTATAGAGAGAGCTGTTACCATCCCACCAAAAAGTATCTATTTATTTGTTTATGAGTTTGACCCTGTGACTCCCGAGGACATGGACAGGTTGCTGGGTAGATTGAATGCCACCACATGTTTACTGGACCCGTGCCCCTCCTGGCTGGTGCTGGCCACTCAGGAGGTGACACGAGGCTGGCTCCAGGGGATTACGAGTGCTTCCTTGTTGGAGGGAGTCTTTCCGGCTGCCTTGAAAGAGGCGGTGGTGAGGCCCCTCCTCAAGAAGCCTTCCTGACCCGCTGTTTTAGGTAATTATCGCCCAGTCTCCAACCCGCCGCGGCGAAGGTTGTAGAGAGTATGGTGGCATATCAGTTCCCCCTGCACCTGGAGGAAACTGTCTATCTGGACCCGTTCCAGTCCGGCTTCCGGCCCGCTTACAGCACTGAGACGGCTTTGGTCGCGTTGGTGGATGATCTCTGGAGGGCCAGGGATAGGGGTTATTCCTCTGCCCTGGTCCTATTAGACCTCTCAGCGGCTTTTGATACCATCGACCATGGTATCCTGCTGCGCCGGTTGGGGGATTGGGAGTGGAGGCACCGTTTATCGGTGGTTCTCCTCCTATCTCTCCGACCGTCGCAGACGGTGTTGACGGGGGCAGAGGTCACCGCGCGCCCCACTTGTGGGGTGCCGCAGGGGTCGATTCTCTCGCCCCTTCTGTTCAACATCTATATGAAGCCGCTGGGTGAGATCATCAGTGGCTTCGGTGTGAGGTACCAGCTGTACGCTGATGACACCCAGCTGTACTTTTCCACACCGGGCCACCCCAATGAAGCCATCAAGTGCTGACCCGGTGTTTGGAAGCCGTCACGGGTCTGGATGGGGAGAAACAGGCTCAAGCTCAATCCTCCAAGACGGAGTGGCTGTGGATGCCGGCATCCCGGTACAGTCAGCAGAGACCGCGGCTGACTGGCGGGAGCGAGTCATTGGCCCCGATGGAGAGGGTGCGCAATTTGGGCATTCGCCAGGATGCACAGCTGTCTTTTGAAGACCATTTGACGGCCGCCTCCAGGAGAGCTTTCCACCAGGTTCGCCTGGTGCGCCAGTTGCGCCTTTCTAGACCGGGATGCCTTGTGCACAGTCACTCACGCCCTTGTGACGCCTCGCCTGGACTACTGCAATGCTCTCTACATGGGGCTCCCTTGAGGGGCATCCGGAGGCTACAGTTAGTCAGAATGCAGCTGCTGGTGATAGAGGGAGCCCCTCGTGGCTCCCGAGTGACACCTATCCTGCGCCGGCTGCACTGGCTACCTGTGGCCTTCCGGGTGCGCTTCAAGGTGTTGGTGAATGTCTTTAAAGCGCTCCATGGCATAGGGCCGGGATATTTACGGGACCGCCTGCTGCTACCGAATACCTCTCACCGACCCGTGTGCTCTCACAGAGAGGGGCTCCTCAGGGTGCCATCGGCGCGACAGTGTCGTCTGGCGACACCCAGGGGAAGGGCCTTCTCTGTGGGGGCTCCCGCCCTCTGGAACGAACTCCCCCCAGGACTTCGTCAACTTCCGGACCTCCGAACCTTTCGCCGCGAGCTTAAAACCTACTTATTCATCTGCGCTGGACTGGGTTAGTGTTTTAATGGGTTTTAATGGGTTTTAGTTCTAAATTTTAATTCTGGCCAATTTTAATAAGTTTTTTAATTGTATTTTAATTTGTATTTATAGTATTGTATTTTTACTTGGCTGTGAACCGCCCTGAGTCCTTCGGGAGAAGGGCGGTATACAAATTTAAATAATAAATAAATAAATAAATAAAATATTTCTATTTGCAATTGCTAGGTAGGCAGGAGCTGGTCCGGAACGGGAGCTCACCCTGTTTCATGGCCCTTGGGTCTTGAACCCAGGTTGTCAGCTTTAACTTCTGAGCCATCGCCCCCCTGAAAAAAACAAAGTATTATATGAATAACCCTAGTACTGGGATAGACTGTTGCCAGAAAAATGTAGATCTGTTTTGTAATGTATCCTTTTTGCAGTGCATTCAACATACAAAAGTGTGTTTGTCTGTGTGTGTGTGTGTGCGTGTGTGTGCGCGCGTCTGTGTATTTGCCTCTATGGATAAACAAGTTCATTACTTCTGCTTCTTACAATATGCTTTATTATTGTGGGTTTTTGGAATTGGAAACCTTAACAGTAAAATTTTAGATGACTGTATTCTGAGCTGCCTATATCTCAGTGGCGGGCTGATGCCGGTTCGGACCAGTTCGAGTGAACCGGTAGTTCTGACAATCAGCTGACCCTGCTCCCACCCTATTCTGTCCTATATTTCCTTCTTTCTAGCTCAGCTGATTCACGCAGCACAGCTTATTTCTGCGTCTCCATTGTTCTACTTACTGGGGCTGCCTTAGAAGGTAAGAAGCTGGGCTTCAAATTGCTTTATTTTGAATGCTATGCGCAAGTGTGTTAGGCATGCGCACGCAAAGCGCCCGCTCGCAGAACCAGATGTTAAACTGGTTGCAGCCCACCATTGCTATATCTATATTAAATAAAACGATGGTCTGAAAATATGATACAACCAAAAGTGATATTTATAATGGTGAACAAGACCTAAGATGTTACAATAGTGTTAAATTTAATTAGACATGCAATTAAATCTATCCAATTCAGTTTTAGAAGCCAAATGTCAGCAGCATTTTTCAACACTACAGGGATCTGCTACAATGTAGCAATTTAACTATACTATACACTATACGACTGTATAGCAGTTTCATACAAAACCTAATTGTAAAGCAAGCATTACTATCCATATTAACATTGTGAAAGGCTGGTGTGTGGTTTGTAATATAATATTTAAGAGCCAGTTTGCTGCAGTGGTTAAGGCACCTGGCTAGAAAGCAGTTCTAGTGCCCAATTTAAGTATAAAAGCTGGCTAACTGACCTTGGCGAATACACATTCTCAGATCAACTCATCTCACAGGATTGTTGTTGTGGGGAAAATAGGAGGGAGGAAATGTAAGTTTCCAACAAAACAATGTTGTAAATTATGTTCGCGTGACTGTGGGACACTACAGCAGGCATAAATGTGGGCCAGTTGCTGAGTGCCCAAAATACATTCACATAGCCACAGCCCCATAGGGATGGGGTGCAAATGTCAAAACTTCAAATTCGAGTTGAGAGTAACTTTCTTCAGATCCATTGTAAATTTGAATGGTTGCTAAGTGACCAGTTGTAAGTCAAAGATTACCTCTATTGCCATTATCTATATTTTTCCCAAAAAATATTCACCAAGAACAATTTATAAATATATTGTATTCTGAGAACTGATTTACCTAACTATTTATCTTAAATATCTCTGCTTAACCATATGGTATTTTGAAACTATATTAGAAGAAACCATTTAGCCCCTAAATCAAAATCCACTATTGAATGCAGGATTTCAGATTTAAGCATCTCCAATAAATGACTATTTAGGTTTTCAGACATTATTATAGATGTATCGGTAAATAGACTCTCATTTTTTATCATACTTACAACAAATGGGATTTTTCTTCCTACTGGTGTTCTACTCATCACTCAAGTCACTTCATCGCTTCAGTTGGTCAGGATATCAAATGCCATCTCCTTACTCAAGGTAAAGACTAAAATCTCAGCAGAATTGCTGTCAGATTGCAGAGAATATGGAACAGCGACAGCGGTAATCTACAATCTGTTGTTTGTGTTGTTTCAATGACTTGATAATCCTATCTGATGGCAGTGGAATTTAGAGATAATTACAATGGCACAAATTCTTCCCACATGACCTATTGTGTGAGTCCTGGTTGTTGGCCTAACATTCCTCATATTTCCATCTTGTCCTATATGATCTTGAATTTATGTATTAAGCCACTAATGCATTAAGACAGTATCCAGAGATTATTATCCATGTATGTAACAATATAATATTTCCCATCTAAATTCAGAGTAGCTCTTGAAATTCTGCATTGGCCTCTTAATATCAGTAATAAATTGAGATAGGCCAAGAAAGAGAACCTATACTCAGTTGGAACTGAAATCCTTTCTTGTCAGTAAAAAAAAAAAAAGATCAAAGACAAGAAATTCATTTTGCGTTGGATGGTGTGAAATTCCTAGAAGCGTATTTATAAAGTTAAAGGTTATTCAGTAGCCATGCCATTACTGGGGAAATTAGATCTAACCTCAATAACACCTACTTTAGTTGTTTCCTGTCTGGACAACTTAATATAGTCTAAACAGGTTCAAAGCATAATAAGCAGGCTATTGAATGAAGCAAGTAATAAGAAGCATGAATATCCCTAGTTGATAAGCTGAAAAAACACTATATATTTGGTTAATGTTTCTAAATAATGTTTTAAGCTGAACGTATAATTTTTTTAATACCTTAACTGTAATCTGTTGATATGAAACAAATCATTAAATAATCTTCAATAAAAATACCTTCTATTTGTTATATAGAAATCACCATTATTTTAAAAATGATTTATTTAGTATTTTGGCACTAGAAAGTGAATACCGTATTTTTCAGACTATAAGACGCACCTAGCTTTTGGGGAAGAAAACAAGAAAAAAAAAATCTGCTTCTCCCTCCCGGCAATTTGCCTCATTGCAGCAAGCAGCAAGCAGCCTGGTCAGCTTCAGCACAGCTTGATTTAGCACAAGCAGCTGATTGGTGGTTGGATCTGCCTCCCAGAATACTGCCTATCAGCTTTTCCAGGCTGTGGGGATCGCTGCCGCCCATCACAGTCCATCACCGCTGCCACCTATTGCTGCCTTCACGTGCCCCATTTTCAGCCTCCATGCCCCCCCCCCATTTTTGGCCTCCACACCCCCCATTTTTGGCCTGTTTCAGATAGCCATGATGCCCGACACCTGGAATGGGCTAAAAACGGAACATGCGGAGGCTGAAAATGGGGAGTGCAAAGGCTAAAAACAGGACACGCGGAGGCCCAAAATGGAGCACGTGGCAGCAGCTATGGGCGGTGATGGCAGCAACGATCACCACAGCCTGGAACAGCTAATAGACGGTATTCCAGGAGGCAGATCCAATTGCCAATCATCTGCTTGTGTAAATCAGGCTGTGCTGCAGCTAACCAGACTGTTTGCTGCAAGGAAGCAAATTGCTGGGAGGCAGAGGCCAAAGGACGGGGGCTGGTGGGTGGGCGGGGCTTCAGCATCATTTGCTTTATAAGACGCATAGACATTTCCACCCACTTTTGGGAGGGGAGAAGGTATGTCTTATACACTGAAAAATATGGTGGTTTTCTCTTTTGAAACATGGATAACTGTGTATTTATAAATTTATAAATTTATTTATATATAAAATAAAACATACCCTTTTGAATTTAAATTATTGTTTGAGTTAATTCTTTATTTATTAATAATTTGAATTATTAGAGTTAATTGCTATTCAGTTACAGGTTAGAATTATATACTATCGTCCAATATTCATTAACGCAGTACTTAAATCTGTGGGATTAAATCACCATATTTCTGCAAACTAACATTTGTTTCTATGTGTTCCATTGATATGAAAATTTATGTTTGTGTGACTGGAGAATGCTAGTGACACTAGTTATGTATGTGAGAAAATATCATTTACAACTCTTGTTTTCTCATTAACTAAACCAATATGTACTTTGATCCTTTTAACTATTATAGAGCAAAGGAAATTTGCCACTAGTTTCTTTATTTTAACGTCTGGACACCATGCACTTCTAATTTCCTGTCCCCTAATTTTACTTTTGTTTTTAGTATTAACTTATCCCTAAATTAAAAATCTTGGGTTGTCTTATATTTCTATACTGTATTAGAGTTTGACAAAGAGGTTTAGCCAGTTTATGAAAGGAAGGTGTAAAGTATATGAATATTTTAAGCACACCCGAAATGTCTGAAAGCATTTTAGGGCCATAAAGATTGTTTATTTACAGACTGTGATATATTTCATGTAGTTGCTATATATGGAGAAAGTGGGTGAAATATATTTTGCTTAATTAAATTTTCTCATGGAATCCATATTTGTTTGTACATTTGCGAACTCCGAGTTCTATTTGAGTTATCACTGTAGTTTCAGATAAAATTGAATTAAATATAATTTATGGGCTTAGTTCTCAAGTCCAGTAATTTTTATTGATTTTCTGATGCATATTGATACAGAATGTACAAGAACTTCTAAAAACTAAAAGTTTTTAATATACTGTATATATTAAATTATATAAATTATATTATAGTAAGCTGCCACAGCATGGGGATAACGTGAAGAAGGAGAAGATGCTGTATATATTAAATGCATTTTGCTTAATAAATGGACTTCTGAAAGCAGTCATCCAATGCATTCTTGTACATTGTGTTTGATAATAAAGATACTTTTGTGTGTAATTTTTCTGTGTTTGTGATTTAATTAGCAACCTGTACCCTATATTCAGTGGACGCGGTGGCTCAGGGGCTAAGACAGCTGAGCTTGTCGATTGAAAGGTCGGCAGTTTGGCGGTTTGAATCCCTAGTGCTGCCGTGTAACGGGGTGAGCTCCTGTTACTAGTCCCAGCTTCTGCCAACCTAGCAGTTTCGAAAGCACATAAAAATGCAAGTAGAAAAAATAGGGACCACCTTTGGTGGGAAGGTAACAGCGTTCCATGCGCCTTTGGCGTTGAGTCATGCCAGCCACATGACCATGGAGACGTCTTTGGACAGCGCTGGCTCTTCGGCTTTGAAACGGAGATGAGCACTGCCCCCTAGAGTCAGCAATGACTAGTACGTATGTGCGAGGGGAACCTTTACCTTTACCCTATATTCAAAGATTATAAATATTAGAATAATAACTTTATTTAATTGGGACTGTAAGTTGAAGCCTTTGGGATAAAGCAGGAAGTGGAATAGGAGGAGGGCTGGTAAATATTGCCTCACCCTCCATATAAACAGCAAAAAAGCTCTGTTGAAATTAGAAACTTTCAAAGTTTCTTTCCTATTTCTGTTTAAAGAAGGCTTATGCTTGATCAAAACTCATATATTAAATAGGCTGAAATTTGTATCAAGAATCAAGATGAAGTCTTATCCTTTAGAATATGTATTCCAGTCAACCTTCTGCATTTAATTTTGATTACTAAAATTAAAACGGTGATTGTTTCCTGAAAACAAAAACTTTGATACACTTCTAAGATGTGCTGTACAGTATATATTTATTTTACAGATTATTCTAATTATTGTTAGAAATGTTCTGGGAGGTGTTGCCTGTTCCATTAGCACTATTTTTTAAATTCAAGTTGGCAGTGATCCTTTTTTTTCCCCTACTTCTCAAAAAATCTTCAGGAAAAGCAGGAAATCAGTATTTGGTTAAACTCAAAATATGTTAGATGGTGCAGACATAGCGCCACCTGCTGTGCAACAATAAAAAAGCTGTGATGAGGGAACAAGAGTACACACAAATACACACACTCACACAAACAGACACACACGGCTATTTACACCAGATTCAAAGTTCCAATGGCCAAGGTCCCTTTGGGTGGGTGTTACTAGCCTGTATTCACAACCATTTGCAGTATCTCACATTCACATTATCATAATTTATGATCTTTTTTGCTAGAAACCAGTGTTTTCTTTTGTTTCAGCAACAAATGCCCATTGCAGAAAATGGTTTTGCTTAATGCCTGCTACAAAAGAGTAAGATCAGTATGTGGTGCCCTGCCCTCCTTAATTACTTGTAATTTATGATTGTAATTCAGGCTCAATTCCTACCATAAATTGAGGTCTACCTACATTTTTCTGCAGATTATAATAAACAATTGTTTTAAATTTGTGCTATGCATTGGTATAATTGAACAGACAATGTAGGTATTTATACTTTTGATGTTTATCATTTTTAGAAACTGCCTCTGAGGTGACAGAAGCATATCTTTCCAATATTAATTTAGGGCATTTATATTCTATGCCATCCAGAAATTGATGCAGAGACGTCCAGACTATTTGTAAAAGTAATCACTGTCACAGAATTCATTTTATATAGTTAAATGTTGTTATAATGATGTGTGACTAAAATCAGATTAGTTTAAGTGTTTAGGACTTTATATAATATAACAAGTTATTTAATGACAGAGATTAATGGAGCCAGTTGGGTCTAGTGCCGTGATGGCGAACCTATGGCACGTGTGCCACAGGTGGCATGCATAGCCATATCAGTGGGCATGCGAGCTCAGCTCTGATTTTTGGGCATTCTGGGCCCACCAGAAGTAGGGAAACAGGCTGTTTTCTGCCTCCAGAGGGCCTGGGAAGTGGTGGGGAAGGCCTGTTTTTCTCTCTCACCTGGCTCCAGAGCCTCTCTATGAGTCTGGGGAGGGCAAAAATGGCCTTCCCCACCCCTCCAAGCTCTCCAGAGGCCAGAAACGGCCCGTTTGCCAACTCCCAGTTGGATAGCAAGTAACTTTTTTGCTGTCTCCAGCGTCCAGAGCCTCTCTAGGAGTCTCTGGAGGCTGAGGACAGCAAAAAATGTCACTTCCTGTCCAACCTGAAGTAGGCAAATGGGCTGTTTCTGGCCTCCGGAGGGTTTCTGGAGGGGTGGGAAAGCCATTTTCACCCTCCTCAGATTCATAGAGAGGCTCTGGAGCCAGGTGAGAGAAAACCGGGCCTACCAGGTCATCACGTACCGGGAGCGGGGGGGGGGGAGTCGCGTACGCATATGCGCAGGCAGGGAGCATAGAATTATGGGTGTGGGTATGCACACGCGTGACTGCGGTCCCCCCTCCTGGCATGCGATAGCAAAAAGATTAGCGGTCACTGGTCTAGTGGATGAAGCAACAGACTAGAAACCTGGAGACTGTGAGTTCTAGTTCTGCCTTAGGCATGAAAGCCAACTGAGTGACTTAGGGTCAGAGACGCTGTCCCAGGCCAACTCACCTCACAGTGTTGTTGTGGGAAAAATAGAAGGTGGAAGGAGTACTAGGCATGTTTACCACCTTGAATTATTTATAAAAATCAGATGTAGTAAAAAATAAGCATATAAATTAATTTATAACACACACACACAGAGATACATATACATGCATACATATGTGTGTGTGCTTGTGTGTATAATGAGATTATGAGATTATACATATGAGATTATGGCTAAAATATGGTTTTACTTATTATCTCAAGAAACCTTGATGATGTGATGGTTACTGAATTAGAGTCCGTGTCCATTTATTTTCCATAATGTCTGTCAAAATATCCTCTTTGCTCTTTTCAGATTTAAAAATAAATCCATTTTTATAAAAACAAAAGAAAAGCTCCCTTTAAAGACTGTTTTTATATATTCTGTTCAGGTTTTGCATGACTTTGTGTTTGCCGTATTTTTTCTGTAAGAAAAAAACCCTAAGGACCAAGACAACTGGGTTTCTCTTCCCCCCATTTGCAGGATAACTATTATTGAGCAATACAATTCTCTTTACTCTTTACTCTTTATTCTTTACTCATATTTTAAGGGTTTAGCCAAGAATCATGAAAAAGATGCATAATCCATCCATTGTCTGTAAGAACTAGTAGGCATAGAAACCTACTTGTATAGAAACCACTTCCCATAAGTCCATATATTTATGATATGATTTTTAAAAAACGTGGTTAGGGGTGTGCCAAGGCTTTTCATTTCCGAAATGGATATATTGAGGGCTGTGAATATGGAGTACATAGTTGAAAACATTGGCCTACTTTAGTCTGTGCCACCAGTAGATGTAAGCCAATGTTTTTCAGTTTCAGCAGCTTTAAGATATTTGAGTCTCTGACACTGAGAAACACTGGGCTAGCCCATCAATCATCAGGTCATCTCAGTCTGAAGGCTTGCAAATTTTGCCATTCTATACCCCCATTAACCAATGCCTATATGTCCCTTGACCTCAGAACTAATTGGGCTTACATAAGCCAAGGAAAACATTGAGTATGCTTTGGTTAATCAGAAAGTACTAGATCTACTGTATCTTTAGTGTATTCTTTAAATTTTGACAGGGATTAGTTGTTGATGCTGTTCAGTTGCCTAAATCAATATCTGTCTCTATGCGACCACATGGATCACAGCTCACTAGGCCCTTCTGTCTTCCATTGTCTCCTGGAGTTTGCTGAAATTCATGTTCACTGCATCGATGACATTATTGAACTATATCATCATCTGTTGTCACTTCTCCTTTTGGCTTCAATCTTTCCAATATCAGGGTTTGTTTGTTTTTTTGGATAGGGCTACAGTGTCCCAAATGAAACCAGTCTCGTGAAGCAGCAGGTGGAGAGAGCGTATGCTCAAATGTGGCTGGTGCACCAGACAGAGCCATTCCTTAAATAGATGTTGAAAGGTATAACTTAGATTACTATAATGCACTTTACTTGGGGATGTCTTTATGGTCTACTCAAGATCTCCAGGTGCCTGATTGCAATAGGCCAGGCCCAGTTTAGCAGAATTATGCTCAGCTTGAGTACAGGTAGCCCTCAATTCATTTAGTCACTGTTTAAAGTTCCAATGGTATTGGTAAAAAGTGACTTATGACCATTTTTCATACAACCATTGCAGCATCTCCACAGTCATGTGATCAGAATTTGGATTCTCAGCAACTGGCATGTATTTATGACTGTTGAGGTGTCCCAAGGTAATGTGATCACCTTTGGCAACCTTCTGACCAGCAAAGTCAATGGGGAAGCCAAGTTAATAATAATAATAATAATAATAATAATAATAATAATAATAATAATAATAATAATAATAATAATAATAATAATAATAATAATAATAATAATAATAATTTAATTTTTATACCGCCCTTGTCCCGAAGGACTCAGGGCGGTGAACAGGCAAATAAAATAATACAATATATTACAATAAAACACATTTTAAAAAGCGTGGTTAGGGGTGTGCCAAGGCTTTTCATTTCCGAAATGGATATATTGAGGGCTGTGAATATGGAGTACATAGTTGAAAACATTGGCCTACTTTAGTCTGTGCCACCAGTAGATGTAAGCCAATGTTTTTCAGTTTCAGCAGCTTTAAGATATTTGAGTCTCTGACACTGAGAAACACTGGGCTAGCCCATCAATCATCAGGTCATCTCAGTCTGAAGGCTTGCAAATTTTGCCATTCTATACCCCCATTAACCAATGCCTATATGTCCCCTGACCTCAGAACTAATTGGGCTTACATAAGCCAAGGAAAACATTGAGTATGCTTTGGTTAATCAGAAAGTACTAGATCTACTGTATCTTTAGTGTATTCTTTAAATTTTGACAGGGATTAGTTGTTGATGCTGTTCAGTTGCCTAAATCAATATCTGTCTCTATGCGACCACATGGATCACAGCTCACTAGGCCCTTCTGTCTTCCATTGTCTCCTGGAGTTTGCTGAAATTCATGTTCACTGCATCGATGACATTATTGAACTATATCATCATCTGTTGTCACTTCTCCTTTTGGCTTCAATCTTTCCCAATATCAGGGTTTGTTTGTTTTTTTGGATAGGGCTACAGTGTCCCAAATGAAACCAGTCTCGTGAAGCAGCAGGTGGAGAGAGCGTATGCTCAAATGTGGCTGGTGCACCAGACAGAGCCATTCCTTAAATAGATGTTGAAAGGTATAACTTAGATTACTATAATGCACTTTACTTGGGGATGTCTTTATGGTCTACTCAAGATCTCCAGGTGCCTGATTGCAATAGGCCAGGCCCAGTTTAGCAGAATTATGCTCAGCTTGAGTACAGGTAGCCCTCAATTCATTTAGTCACTGTTTAAAGTTCCAATGGTATTGGTAAAAAGTGACTTATGACCATTTTTCATACAACCATTGCAGCATCTCCACAGTCATGTGATCAGAATTTGGATTCTCAGCAACTGGCATGTATTTATGACTGTTGAGGTGTCCCAAGGTAATGTGATCACCTTTGGCAACCTTCTGACCAGCAAAGTCAATGGGGAAGCCAAGTTAATAATAATAATAATAATAATAATAATAATAATAATAATAATAATAATAATAATAATAATAATAATAATAATAATAATAATAATAATAATAATTTAATTTTTATACCGCCCTTGTCCCGAAGGACTCAGGGCGGTGAACAGGCAAATAAAATAATACAATATATTACAATAAAACACATTTTAAAAAACTTATTCAAAATAGCCTAAATTTAAAATACCGTACAAAATATAAAAAATAAACCCCAATAGAATCCATATTTAAAAACCCTATTTAAGCCAGTCCTGCTCGAAAGAATAGATATGTCTTCAGCTCGCGGCGAAAAGTCCAGAGGTCAGGAAGTTGTCGAAGTCCTGGGGGAAGCTCGTTCCAGAGGGTAGGTGTGCCCACAGAGAAGGCTCTCCCCCTGGGGGTCGCCAGCCTACACTGTTTGGCTGACGGCACCCTGAGAAGACCCTCTCTATGGGAGCGTACCGGCCGGTGGGAGGCATGTGGTAACAGAAGGCGGTCCCGAAGATATCCCGGTCCTATGCCATGGAGCGCTTTAAAGGTGGTAACCAACACTTTGAAGTGCACTTGGAAAACCACAGGTAGCCAGTGCAGCCTGCGCAGGATCGGTCTATCCCTCTATCACCCGCGCGGCCACATAACTGTGTTAATTATCTTAACAACTGCAGTGATTCACTTACCAACTGTGGCAAGAAAAGTTGTAAAATGGGACAAAATTCACTTAACAACTGTCTTGCTTAGCATTGGAAATTTTGGACTCAATTGTGGTTGTAAGTCTAAGACTACATTGAGTGCCATTAGGTTTTCAGATTCTACTCAAAGGAAACTGACATAACTCCAGTTTCTGATTCTAAACCAACTGCCTTCTCCAAGTATGCTGGCTGGGAAATTCTGGGCCTCAAAGTCCCCCACATCTTTAAGTTGTTATAGTTGACAAACACTGCTTTAGGGAAGGTCTGCTAGTGATCCTTTGTTCCGGGGTGAAATTCAGTCAGTTATATTTTGCTAGGGCGAACCGGAAGCAGCCGCTGCAGGAAGCTCCGTCCACCCACACAGATGTCATGATGTCGCTTTTTTGCAACATTTTAAGCCTCTGTGCATGCGTGGATGACGGTGCAAGTGAGCACTTTTGTGAACCGGTAGCGAAGGTAAGTGAATCCCCCTCCCCCCAAAAAAAAACCTTTGTTCCCGGATTGACTGAAAAATGGCAGTATAGAAGCAAGGTTTCTCTGTAGGTGTACTGACTTTGTTCTTTTCCTTTTGAAGTGAATCTTTGTAAATAGGTTGAAGGAAGGTTAGCTGCTGTTGTCCCTGAAGATTATAATTTTCTGCTATAGTTATTAGGTGACTGGCTGGCTGAATAATTTTATGTTGATTTTATAGTTAGAGTTTATTGATGTGATTCTGTAAGCCACCCAGAGTCTGGTGGAAAGGATGGCATATAAATGAGTAAAAATGAATGTAAGTTGCATTCTGAATAAGGTAAGAATCACATTTGTAACCACAACCACTTTTGGTTCTGGCTCGCCTTTTGATTGACTTTGCTTCATTGTTTGCTACACTGTTAAACTCAGGGATAATGGAAACATGGATGCATGCTCCTATCAACATATAGATGCTGCGATTTAGTGGATAATGCATCTATTTTGTTGAAGTTTTAAGTGGCTTAATATTTTATATATATATATACACACACAAATGTGTGTATGTAGGTCTTTGCTCCCAGAAGCACGAAGCTGAAGCCTGAAGATGACGAATGAGACTTCGTCGAAATGTCGCCAAGACACTTCCAATTTTACGCGGGAGAAAACCCAAATAACCAAAGACCTATATACAAACACCCGCGAAAACCTCAGAAAACAAAAATGTGTGTGTGTGTGTGTGTGTGTGTATATATATGTGTAAATCTATACACATTAGTTCAAGCTGAATTTTTTGTATTAATGTAATTGATAATCAGAAAGAGCCGTGGTGACACAGTGGTTAAAATGCAGTACTGCAAGCTAATTCTGCTGACTGCCTACTGCCAGCAGTTTGGCAGTTCAATCCTGACTGGCTCAAGGTTGAATCAATCTTCAATCCTTTGGAGGTCGGTAAAATGAGGACCCAGATTGTTTGAGGCAATATGCGACTCTGTATACCTCTTAGAGAAAGCTGTAAAGCAGTATAGAAGACTTAAGTACTATTGCTATTGCAATCAAATGGTGTAGAAACCTGAATATTATCACTTCAGCCTGAAAGTGGGGGCTTTATGTTTGAAAACTGTTGAAGAAAAAATGGAAAGCGTTAATAAAATTCAGCAAAACAGTAGACTAGGATAGCACTAATCATTTCCAAATGTTTATTTTTAAGACCTGGAAACTAGTTTTACTATTTGCATATGTTTAATTTTATACTTATTAAAATATGCATTGAATTTTTTTCTTCACCATATTAGCATATAATTAATACCTGAATTTGGATGCTACAATAATTAATGTCTTGGGTTATAAAAGGTACCTATCAGTAATGAATCTATGTACCATACTTATATTTGGTTGGCTAGTTATATTTTGCAAAGTACAGCAAGTATTTGTATGATGTAGTTTAGTAAGTAAATGAAGTAATACTGTAGTAGGTTTATATAAAAATTAATTCATAGATGTAGAACTATTGTATACAGACAAGGCATATACCATTACTGTGAACTTAAACCAATTTAATTGTTTAATTGCAACATAATCCTGTTGAGTCAGTGTCAGCATATGAGATATACCTTCTCATTTAGTGAGATACAGGCAAATAATATGTTGTCTTGCAAAATAGCCTCCATGTTAGATTCTGGCCTGCCTTGAACAGCATGATCATGCTTGGGTATAATTGGATTTTGATTATGCTTATCGAATTCAGACCAAAATGTGCCAATACACACCAGTACTGCCCTTATTATTATCAGGGAATGTTGTATTGATCATCGGTATAACTAGAAACCAAATCTACACCTTTTCCATCTTATAACAAAATGTTATGTCAAAACTTAACTAAAATTTTATTAGGTATCAATATCTATGTTGTCCTGCTAATAACAACCATGACATGTAAAAAATTATTACTCAGAATGTCAGAGGAATAAATGTTAAAAAATATAAATTAATGAAGGAAATAAAAATAAATGCATTCTGTGCTTGTGAAACTAAGAGAGAGGAGAATAAATCTGAAAATGTTCTGATTTTGTGGAGTGTAGTGGATAAATATATGTGAAAAATGGGATATTTAGACTTAATTATGAATGAAAGGGCTAAAATATAGCACAAGGTATGAATTGGCATTAACCACCCTGAGTCCTACGGGAGATGGTGCGGTATATAAGTTTGATTAATAAATAAATAAAAATAAATAAATTGGATTACTTGGATATGTATGAAAGAAGGAATTGATAAATTAGTGAGAGTTATATATTTTGCTCTAATAAGCAGTGGTAATGAGTTTTGAGAAAATAGCAACACTCTTGAGTATATGCATTCCAGAAAAAAAAAAATTGAAACTAATGGATCTGTGGCATAGAGATGAGAAAGTACACAAAAATTGATCGGCCATCCAAGAACAAATAAAAATGGAAACTAGTTTTTACTATTTTCCTAGGAAAAGATATTTTATGGAATAAGTAATTAAGAATAAGTCTGTTCACATATACATAGAAAAGAAATCAACCGAAACCATAATTGAATTATGGTAGATCAATTTAACTGTTAATGAAAGATTTGGAGTGAATGACACAGGAGAAATATCCTTCATTAAAGATAATAAGATGATAAGAGGCGGACAGACCATTAGAGGTAAATAAATGGAAGAAATTTTATTCATCTATTTAGGAATAAAAAGAAATAAGAAAAAGATATACAAATGAAAAAAATGAAAAAGAGGGACCCGGTGGCTCAGTGGCTAAGACGCTGAGCTTGTTGATTGAAAGGTCAGAAGTTCAATGGTTCAAATCCCTAGTGCCGCTTAACGGGGTGAGCTCCCGTTACTTGTCTCAGCTTCTGCCAACTTAGCAGTTCGAAAGCACATAAAAAATGCAAGTAGAAAAATAGGGACCACCTTTGTGGGAAGGTAATGCATTCTGTGCTTGTGAAACTAAGAGAGAGGAGAATAAATCTGAAAATGTTCTGATTTTGTGGAGTGTAGTGGATAAATATATGTGAAAAATGGGATATTTAGACTTAATTATGAATGAAAGGGCTAAAATATAGCACAAGGTATGAATTGGCATTAACCACCCTGAGTCCTACGGGAGATGGTGCGGTATATAAGTTTGATTAATAAATAAATAAAAATAAATAAATTGGATTACTTGGATATGTATGAAAGAAGGAATTGATAAATTAGTGAGAGTTATATATTTTGCTCTAATAAGCAGTGGTAATGAGTTTTGAGAAAATAGCAACACTCTTGAGTATATGCATTCCAGAAAAAAAAAATTGAAACTAATGGATCTGTGGCATAGAGATGAGAAAGTACACAAAAATTGATCGGCCATCCAAGAACAAATAAAAATGGAAACTAGTTTTTACTATTTTCCTAGGAAAAGATATTTTATGGAATAAGTAATTAAGAATAAGTCTGTTCACATATACATAGAAAAGAAATCAACCGAAACCATAATTGAATTATGGTAGATCAATTTAACTGTTAATGAAAGATTTGGAGTGAATGACACAGGAGAAATATCCTTCATTAAAGATAATAAGATGATAAGAGGCGGACAGACCATTAGAGGTAAATAAATGGAAGAAATTGTATTCATCTATTTAGGAATAAAAAGAAATAAGAAAAAGATATACAAATGAAAAAAATGAAAAAGAGGGACCCGGTGGCTCAGTGGCTAAGACGCTGAGCTTGTTGATTGAAAGGTCAGAAGTTCAATGGTTCAAATCCCTAGTGCCGCTTAACGGGGTGAGCTCCCGTTACTTGTCTCAGCTTCTGCCAACTTAGCAGTTCGAAAGCACATAAAAAATGCAAGTAGAAAAATAGGGACCACCTTTGTGGGAAGGTAATAGCATTCTGTGTGCCTTTGGCATTTAGTCATGCCAGCCACATGACCATGGAGACATCTTCGGACAGCACTGGCTCTTTGGCTTTGAAATGGAAATGAGCACTGCCCCCTAGAGTTGGGAACGACTAGCACATAAGTGCGAGGGGAACCTTTACCTTTATAAAAGTGAAAGACTGAGTAGAATAATTTCCCAATAGAATGAATGAATGAATGCAAAGTGGATGTAAAAAAAAGATATAAATGGTGCTTGGAATAGAATGATTAATTACAGAGTACCAGAGAATTGTCTAGGCCAGTGATTCCCAAACTGTGAGCCGCGGCTCCCCAGGGAGCCGCGCTATCGTCATGGGGGCGCCGCGGAATATCTGCGCCCGCTGGGTCCGGCGCTGATGCGCCATTTCTGGGGCATCTGGTGCGCATGCGCAGTTGCAGGTCGGATTTCCGGGGAGCCGCGGGCGCGTCTGGTGCGCATGCGCAGTTGCAGGTCGGATTTCCGGGGGAGCCGTGGGCGAAAAAGATTGGGAACCTCTGGTCTAGGCTTATGCTATAATAGGAAGTAAGAAAAAAGATGCTTAATGGTATAATGAAGTGAAAGAGACTACAGATCTGTTTGCATGTGTTTGTGGTATATGTTTACAAAAAATGAGAATGATTAGCAAAAAATTCCCACACTGAGCAGGGACTAAGACAAGGATTTAACTATTACATGTTTGTATGTATTCATGTAAAAGCAATGCTTGGGATAAATTTAGCAATTTGGAGATATCTATATACTTTTCTACCTGCATGTGGATAATCCCTTTGTCAAGGGAATTTGAATTGTTTCTAGAGAATATTACATATGTTGAATGAGGCAGTGTAGAGCAGCGCCCCCCAGACTTGTGAGTACCAGGGACTGGTTCTGTGGAGAGAGGTTTTTCCGTGAACTGGAGTGTTGTGGTTTCATGTGCTGCCTGCATCCTGCGAAAGGGGCTAGGCTTGTTTGCACTGCCCGGTTTTGGAATTCCGCAGCCTGGTGCGGGTCTACGGACTGGGGGTTGGGGACCCCTGGTGTAGTGTGTCATATTTAATATATTAAAAAATGGACAGAAAAGTGAAGATGAGAAAATATTTTTTTTCATGAACAAATGCCAGTAGAAAGATGGCGGGTAGGATATGAAATGTTCTAAGGAAGAAGTATGTTGATGTGATTATGTAATAAACAGAATGATTAGAAACAAATCAAAGAAATACATGAAAGAAGACTCACTAGAGCAAGACAATGGGAAGTCTGAGAAAGTTGTGTTTGAATTGGACTGATGGGATCCTCAAAAAGGGAGAAATGAGTTGGTTAAAGAAAAAGCATCAACTAAGTAGCATCAAAAAAGCATTTTTTCTTTCTTACGTTTTTATGAAACAACACAAATCTTTAGATCTGGCAGATGAACTAGCAATTAGACAAAAGTAAAAAAAAAACCACCAGAGACACAGTAAATTTTTATTCTAATAGTAAATTAAATTAAGTTCTCTGATAGATGTGAGGAAATTATACTGTTAAGATGACTTTTAAAATATTTGTTTCAGATTTATTTATTTACTTATTGTTTCTTTGGCAGATCCAAGATGGAATATTTTTGTTCAATATTACTAATTTCCATTAGTTTTCTACATTCTGAAGCATTACATGACAATGGAACTGCATCACATAATGAAACAACAACAGGTAACGAAAACTTCAGTTTTGGTGATTTTATATGGTGTTAATCTATATATTTTTCTTTCCAAACTTATGAGACTTTAATTTCCATGTTTTCTAGAAGCATAAACATCCAGCTATATATTACTAGAGTTTTTAATGATAATACATCTCATTTAATATTAATACACTAAGAAACACAACTTAGGTCATAGGTGTGAGTATATATAAAATGCAATTAGAGAATGAACAAAATGCTTTAAACACAAAGTTACTATTGGTGATGCCCAGCTCTGCTTCATCTGATAAAGAAAACTATTCTTTTTAAAAACTGAAATTTCTTAGAAAAAGGGAACAATAACTTGGCCTACTGAATATCTCCTTGTATGACTTCTCAGGTAAGTCCCGAGACCTATCAACCGCAAGCTGGACGTGATACTTCCTCATCCTAATGTTTCATCTCCCGACTAGCTCCTTTACATTTGATTTCTCATAGACTCCTTGAATTCAGAGCATTATTTAATATATTAATTAAAATATTTGAGCTTGGTCATGGTGTTAATTACTCTAGGGACTTTGGACTTAAGCTATATAATGTCTTCTATATCAGATATAAATGATGTAGCAGATGTTCCTATAATGTTTAATAAGCACATATATTAAGTTATATTTATGACTCCAAATCAGTTTTATTTTTGTTTTTTTTTAAATACCTTGCTTTGTCCGATTTGCATAATATTAAGGAATGTAATTTAAGTTTATAGACAGATAGTCTTTGACCTACGACCACAATTGAGCATAAAATTTCTGTTTTTAAGTGAAACATTTAGTAAGTGAATTTTGCCCCATTTTGTGACCTTTCTTGGCATGGTTGTTAAGTGAATCACTGCAGTTGATAAGTTAGTAACCTGGTTGTTAAGTGAATTGCTTCTCCATTGACTTTGCTTGTCAGGAGGTCACCAAAGGTGATCACATGCTCATGGGGATACTGCAAAGCAGGGGTGAAATGCACCTGGTTCGGACCGGATCACCTGATCCGGTAGCGATGGCAGCAGGTGGTTTGGAAAACCGGTAGCAAAAATCCTTGCCCGCCCCCATGCACCATCGGAGGCTTTTAAAAGCATTTTTTTACAACCTCTGCGGGCGAAGAGGTTGTAGAAGAAATGCTTTTAAAAGTTTTTTTTTTAAAAGTTGGTCATGCCCACCCAGTCATATTATACCCCCCCATCAAGCCACACCCATAGAACTGGTAGTAACAAATTTTACATTTCATCCCTGCTGCAAAAGTCACAACTTTGAAAAACAGTCATAAATCATATTTTTCTATGTTGTTGTAACTTTGAATGGTCACTGAACCGTTTATCTGTATTGGGAACATGAACATATACTGTGTATAATGTATGTAATTTCAGTTCTGAAAAGCAACTACTGAGTGTGGGGAAATGTACAAGAGCGCATTCTCAAATTTAGGGAAAGAAAAGCTCCTCTTAGAATATCATTAAAAGGAAGCATGAGGCATTTTATTGACTGATGTTGAAAAAGAAGCTGACTAATTTTACCCAAGATTACTAAAGACGTTCTTGATAACTCTCACTTAATTTCTACTTTACTGAATGCTAAAGAAGACATTTAGTAGCTAAATACATAGCTAAATAACATCCATGTACATATGTTCCTGCTAATTACAGGCATGTTGCCAAGAAATCCTGATCAGAAATATTGCATGTGGAAAGAAGAGGGCATATCTTTATTGGCAGAACAAGGAGATTCCAAACTGATAGCACGTGGGGGGGATGGGAACAATGTAGACTGATCCTTCTGCAGAACAATGTGGACTAATCATTATGAGAAACAATTGCATAATTCCCATTCTGAAACATGGTAGTTTTTGACTAAGAATCACTCCCAGCTATGTCCCAGTGAAATTATGTGGAACTGTTGATTGTAGTTGTTTTAGACAATTTTACTTGGACATCTTTCTAAATCCAGTCAAGAAAATGAGAACGCTACACTTCTTCCAGGTATTTGTGTCTGCCCTCATGTTGGCCTCATTTGGAAGGCATAGAAAAAGGACTTTCGGGAGTGGGCAGAAATTTCTGAGTTTGGTTCCAAGGTCAGTTCTTGGGAGCAGGACAAGAAGTAATGAGTGGAAGTTCCTTAAAGAGTGATCCAACCTCTTGGATCTAAATTTCTAAGGAGAAATTTCCTGACAGTGAGAACAATTAATCAGTGCAATGGCTTGCCTCCAGAAGTTGTGTTGCTCTATCATTGGAAGTTTTTAAAAGAAATTACAGCCATTTTTCCAGAATAGAATGGGGTCTCCTACTTGAACAGGGGCTTGGACTAGAAGACCTCCAAGGTCCCTCCAACCATAGCATTCTATGTTCTCTGTTTCTTTCCATCTTGGACACAGGAGAAAGACATATAACATAACATAACATCAGAGTTGGAAGGGACCTTGGAGGCCTTCTAGTCCAACCCCCTGCCCAGGCAGGAAACCCTACACCATCTCAGTCAGATGGTTATCCAACATTTTCTTAAAAATTTCCAGTGTTGGAGCATTCACAACTTCTGCAGGCAAGTCATTCCACTGATTAATTGTTCTAACTGTCAGGAAATTTCTCCTTATTTCTAAGTTGCTTCTTTCCTTGATCAGTTTCCACCCATTGCTTCTTGTTCTACCCTCAGGTGCTCTGGAGAACAGCCCAACTCCCACTTCTCTGTGGCAGCCCCTGAGATATTGGAACACTGCTATCATGTCTCCCCTAGTCCTTCTTTTTGTTAAACTAGACATACCCAGTTCCTGCAACCGTTCTTCATATGTTTTATCCTCCAGTCCCCTAATCATCTTTGTTGCTCTTCTCTGCACTCTTTCTAGAGTCTCAACATCTTTTTTACATCGTGGCGACCAAAACTGGATGCAATATTCCAAGTGTGGCCTTACCA
The DNA here is from genome assembly GCF_028640845.1 of Ahaetulla prasina. Lineage (NCBI taxonomy): Eukaryota > Metazoa > Chordata > Lepidosauria > Squamata > Colubridae > Ahaetulla > Ahaetulla prasina. The sequence goes on along the minus strand of NC_080544.1, from coordinate 41,973,148 downwards.
CCAGGGGTATGTGGAAGACCCTAAAATAGTTATGATGGGAGGACATAACCAGTCACAAAATGGTCACAAAAATAACTACAAATAACTTTAAAAAATTGTAGCCAAATTTGAACCAAATGTCTCCAAACTACTCATATGTCTAAAGTTTGGGAAACTAACTATGGTATAATAATTATTGCGGCAGCAGCAAAATATTAAGAACCGGAATGATGCAATGTTCAATTACTATTTGATTGGATTTATAAAGCCACTTCTGGAAATGCTTTAACACTAACATATTGATGCTGAATGTGACAGGGTTATCTGTTTGCTCTTCTGGTTTATCTTTCTGTAACTAAGAAAATAGTAATTGGTAAAGAATTGATGTGGAATTTTTCCGTTGCTGTTACCTGATTTCCAGTTTGGGATACTTGCTTATTCACTAGCTTGCTACAGGAACAATACATTTTTTTCACTCCTGTTGGGCTAGGAATATAGAGGATTGATTTTAAGACCCATGTGGTATTTCATGGAAATAAAACGTAAAAGTTAAAAACGTTAAATGTAATATTTTGTTGCACTACCTAAACTCATAAATACATTCCTACACAAAACATTGTTTTGCATGACCTCAATTTTCTGCTATCTCTTTTTCTTTCAGCTTCAGTTTCTATTGTGCAGGTATACCCAAATGTTCATGCTATTGAAGAGGCTAATTAGTTTGTATATTTCTGCTCTTTGCTTGATTTTCTCTTTCTGTTCCACTCGGTTATATAGTTTACACTTTTATTTCAATTCATCTCTTGCTTCTTTTGATTTAAATCACGTAAAATAATTCTTAAATCTGATAGATTCCAATTCAACGGGGCAAGTCTAGTGTACCTTTTGTTAGAGATACTTTGTTACTATTCTTGTCTTTTGTATCTTGGCGAGAGAGGAAGACTTGAAATTGTAATTTTGAGAACACCATTTCCTTATGTTGTATTTACCTTTAAAACAGGAAATCTATAAAGTGTGCTGTCATTTAAAGCCTAGTATGGGTTGGGAAATTTATGAATGCAAAGTTTGCATACAATTGGCAGATAATACATCTTTTTTTCAAATTTACGCTTAGCATATTTTCAGTGAAATAGCACTGTGGCTGAGAGGTTGAATTATAAATCTCACAAAATCCCTACTCTACAAACATTTTTATGGGCATTTTTTCAGTGCTGTTCAAAAAATGATCATAGGTATTTTATTTCAACATTTTCATTGAGCAAGATGTTCTTTGTTATTAGTAAAATCCGTATTAAATAATGTCAATTTTCACACAGATTTCTTTCTAGTATATAATTTGCAATGGCTTGTATAATTTGGCATAATGAGGAAAATCACTGAGTAAAGAAATTCACCACGGTAAACATTGTTTAAGAAAATTTATCCCCCCCGTAACTGAAATTAGTGATTACTGACAAAATTACAGCCAAAATAAAAACTCTGTGAAGCAAGAGAGTTATCATCAGCATGCTCAGGAAAAACCTGACAATGCACTAAAACTTTTTTTTCAACTTCATATTTAAGCTGAATTCCTCTAATAAGCATTATTTGGTTAGGACAAAGATAAATAGAAGTTAAAACAATTTATTTTCTTCTGTACTTAAATATTTAGATTGGCTTAAAAGTCCTGACATACTTTGACACGAAGAGTATCTTCTGAGGATTGCTGTATTTTGAAAATACGTTACTGTTGTGACAAATATGTGTTATTAGTATAAACTGTTTTTTATTCCTTTTGCCATAGCTCATTTTTGCTTTCTTCTTGAGTTGCTGTTAATATCATGAGGGATCATTCACAATATTGAACTTCTTAAATGTTATACTATGGTCTACTTTTGTGTCATATCTACTTTTGCTATCTTTTGTAGAAAAGAAGATAAATACCATGATTTAGTATAAGACTAGAAAGAAATATTAATTCTCATTTATTTTTTTAAAATAATTTGCGAGTTGAGGTTAACTGATTATTTATAATTTTGATAAAATTGATACTTTATGGGCATTTGATTGAATCCTTGGCTCTTTATTTCATTCATTCAGAAACGGCATAGGGAATTTTGTTGTGTTCTCTTTACACTCAAATTCTTCACATTTCCTCAGATTCCTCAGCTTCGGCCTGCAATAAATAAAAGCATATATTATATTGAGTTGTTCAGATTTTACATGTATTCCAATAAAAGCAGTGGTAGAGTGACATCTGCCATTGTACAGGTAGTCCTCGACTTACAACAGTTCATTTAGTGACCATTCAAAATTACAATGGTACAGAAAAAAGTGACTTATTTTTCATACAACCATTGCAGCATTCCCATGGTCAGGTGATCAAAATTCAGATGATTGGCAACTGACTCATATTTATGACAGTTGCAGTGTCCCGGGGTCATACGATCTCGTTTTGCAACCTTCTGACAAGCAAAGTCAATGGGGAAGCCAAATTCACTTACTAATTTAACAATTGCAGTGATTCACATAACAACCATGGCAAGAAAGGTTGTAAAATGTGATAGAATTTACTTAACAACTGTCTTACTTAGCAACAGGAATTTTGGGCCAAATTGTGGTCATAAATCAAGGACTACTTACATATACAATACACATAAGTTCGAATGAGGAAAAAAAGCTCCAAAATATTTCTGTGCTTTGACTTGTTTCTTTAAAATATTTAAAATAATCTTCATAATAAATTTTCTTTATATCTGGTTGCAACAGAAAAATATAATAATAATAACAATAACAATATTGTTATTGTCATTGTACGTGTATACACAGTATACCCATTGTACGTGTATACACAGTATACCCACACAACGAAATTCATTTAACACCCAAAGACCAGGTCCAACACAAATAACAATCCCCAAACACATCCCCACCCACCACAAATACTCTACCCCTAAACCACCCAAACATCCCCACAGCAGACCAAGTAATGGTATCCAACAGCTCACTGATAGTGGCCCTTTAGTTCATTGTTGAGTGCAATGGGATAAAAACTATTCAGAAATTACTGTATATAATTCATATGCTTCTGCTTCTCTAATTTTCTATTTGTTATCAATTGGTGATTTAGCACCAACTCATGTTTCTGTTTTTAATTTTTAGATCCTCCAAGAGAAAATGGTCAGCCATCGCATTTACTGACTTCACTGCTGATTCTGATTTTAGTGTTCATAATTTTAATTATTTTAGCTGGCTATTTCTTTAGGTATGTATGAATCAGACTCTTGATGTGGAACTAGTTGTTTCTTTTTATTACCATGTGATCTCATAAGGAAATGAAAGTTGCATAGCCGCAGCTGTGCTGTCTGTAGTTTCCCACATTAATCAGTGTAGTGGATGGAGGATGTTATACACCGATTCTATGCATCAACTACAATATAACATTTATAACTGGAAAAAATAATGATTAGAAGAACCTTCTCCAGAATTACTTGGTTTGTGAGCCATAATATAGAATATTTTTTGTAACTTATTTAGTCTCATGAGACCTATACTGTGGTCTTCTAAATCTTCCTTATATTTATTAAGGTTTCGAAGACACAGAAAAGCGGTTGTAAATTCCACTGATAAAAAAATGCCAAATGGAATCTTAGAAGAGCAAGGTAATTATTTCTTTATTTAATCGTATATAAAGATGTACTTTTTAAAAACAATGTAATGTTGAAAAGGGAAGCAAATAGATTTCACAGGATTGGTTATTCAGTTGTTAGTGTATTTGAGAACTGTTATTCTTAGAAAATATTTATTCACATATAATGTTCACATATTTTTGTTCACATATTAACGTTTGTATTTATATTACAATTTGGTTCAGAAAGATCTTTTTTAAAACATTGTATTAAGTTATAATTTCAGGAATTTTGTTTAAATATGTGTTAGATGTAGAACTAATTTTATATGTAAATTTTCATGGAATCAGTTTTGAACTGCATGCATAATTATTTTAAATAAGAAACTAAATGACAAACATGACAAACAGAACTGTAAAAAAAATACGAATTAACATGTAAAGGAGGAAGGTCAAAACAAATTTGAGTTAGTTTCTGTACATGCTGAATACCCACATAACTTCATAATGTAACAATACAGTACAATAACAGATACATTTCTTGCATTAACAGCTTCAGTACTTTAAGACATTCCTTTTGTAAATCCAGAATAAGAAAGCTTTCCAAATCATTCTTCTGATTTATTATTTGTATGTGCTCTTTAGTTAGTGAGACATTAACTGGTTTCAGATGTAAATCCATTACATCATTCTTGCAGTCTATCTTTGGTAGGGCTACCTTTGAAAAATATCCGGAAGCTTTAACTGCTACAGAATGAAGCCGCCTGAGCCATATTGAGTACCCAATGAAGGGCAAACATAACCTCCTTGCTCCATGAATTACACTGGGTGCCAGTTTACTTTCAAGTGCAGTTCATGGTGTTGATCATCACCTGGCATAGGTGCTAGGCTACCTATAGAATTTACTTCACCCCATCAAATCAGCCCATCCCACTCAATCAAACATGGAGGGTACTGCAACAGTCAAAGAATGTTGGCTAATTGGATCTGGGAAGAGAGCCTTTTCTGGCATTACCACTATATTATGGAATATCTGCCCCCTGAGGCGAGGCAATGCCCCACTGATTGCTTATTTGTACCCTATGACTATCATTAAGTGTTGTACCTTAGAATTCTTGATGAACGTATCTTTTCTTTTATGTACACTGAGAGCATATGTACTCTCACAAATTCCTTGTTTGTCCAATCACACTTGGCCAATAAAAAATACAATTCTATTCTATTCTCTGCTGGCCTTCTGCAAAGGAGTCAAAACGTGACTCTATGGCCTTGCCGGGGGCGGTGGGGGGGCACAGCCCCATGAGAGCCCCCCTGCCTATGTTAACTAATGCTGTGGCCATCTTGGAATTTTTTTACCTGTTTATAATGTCATAAACGTATAATTAAAAATATTAAATTAATTTTAACATTTTAATGTTAACTTTATACATTGCCTTTATGTTAATTAGACTGGACACAATCTAGAGCCTCTCTATGAGAGTGGTGGGTGGTTTAGAAATATGAAATATAAATACATAAATACATACTGTGTGCTTTCATTTCCTTTTCACAGAACAACAGAGGGTGATGCTTCTCAGACAGTCTCCTTCTGGCCCAAAGAAGTATTTTCCTATTCCAGTAGAGCTCTTGGAAGAAGAAATCCGGATAAGAGCTGCTGATGATGGGAAGTTGTTTCGGGAAGAGTTTAATGTAAGTTGCCCTGATTTTGTTACTTCATTTTAATTTTCTTAAATGAAAGATTGCAAATAAAATGAACAAATGTTTAAATAAACAATAAAAATTGCTTTTGTATTTATCACTTTTATGCTTTGGGATTGTTCAGATATTGTATGCTGCTATTCTGTGTAAACTCTTATTATATCTTTTATTAGCAAAATCAGAGTTTAAAGGGGTCTCTACCTTTTTTGGGAAATGAGATTTTCAATCCTATATCTTGCTGCTATTCAGCTAAGTCAGCAGTGCCAAACTCATGTTGTCACGGCGGCATCATGTTGATGTATCTGGACTTTTTTCTCCTTCGCTAAACCAGGCATGGGCATGGCCAGTGCATGACGCATCTGGCCCACGGGCCACAGGTTTGTCAGTCCTGAGCTAAGTGGCAAATTCATTGACATTTTTCTAGGTGTTTTACATTATCATGGGTACTAATCTATAGTAATACTATCTGTAATAATATATGATGCCTGGTTCCCAGCAATTCTTACATTTTACAGAATCGTTAAGTTTTAGCCTTGGGAATTAGGGTTATGTGAACTTCATAACAATTCCAAAATATTTAAAACCAGGTGACAAAGGAAAGATTCATATACTAAAATAATAATGAAATATGCCTGCTTCTTCCTTAATGTGCTCTTTGGACCCAAAAATTCTGGTTTTAAAACCATGGTTTAAAGCTTAAACCTAACCTTTGTGGTTTATTTCAATAAAACAGGGATGTTTTATTGAGTCGCGGTGGCACAGTTGTTAGAGTGTAGAACTGTGGGCTACTTTTGCTGATCATCATCTGCCAGCTGTTTGGCAGATTGAATCTCACCAGGTTCAAGGTTGACTCAGCCTTCCATCCTTCTGAGGTTGGTAAAATGAAGACTCAGATTGTTGGGGGCAATATGCTGACTCTGTAAACTGCTTAGAGAGGGCTGTAAAAGCACTGTGAAGCTGTATATAAGTCTAAGTGCTATTGCTATGTTAGCTCATTATGTGAAGTTAGTTTCCCCTGCATGTTGCTTCTTTCATACTTACAGATCCTTCTTCTTTCCAGAATTATAAGCCCTGCCTTTTAAAAGCCATCCAGTTTTTAATGCTATGGGAGAACATTTTATAAGTGCCTCTCACCAGCCCTAGCCAGAGAGGCCAAGAACAAGCAAGGAGTTGTGATCTTTTGCCTTCTTATAGGATTTTTTTTTAAAGAAAAAAATGGATAGTAAGAACTTTTTAAAGACACCTAATGGAGAAGAGAGATAATCATAACAGCTATCCCATTTCAATCTCGCTCTCATGGAGGTTGGAAATAGTAAGGTTGAAGACACAAAAATCTCAAGGGCACCAAGTTAAGAAGAATTGCTTTAAAACTAAATATAGCATCTCACTTTAGAGTTCAGAATATATGTTTTGCTTCCTGCTGCATTGTGGTTGCATGGGTTGTTGGGCTGGCAAATAGCTGATAGATAATCTCTCCCTGGCTTCTGAAGGCCAGTTGCATTAAAATGAACTTACCTTCAGTTCAGCAGTTCTTTGATGTAGCTATGATGATCACATGTTTACATTCATTTTAAGTTTATCTAAGTGAAAAGGTTGCCAATTAAACTGCCAGGTGTGGAATCATGCCCTTTAGAGTGTAGCTTTGTAATTGTCAGGACTGTATGTCAGCAATTATGATTACATGTTTAAAACTTGCCTTTTCAAGTCTGAATTAATGTGGGTATATTGAGTCGTGTGGTTAAATATGTTAGGAAAAGACAACAATACAAATATCCAATGAAAATGGTCATGCTTAAAGCGGGTATGAAAGTTGATTTTATGCTTGTTCTGTGTTTGTTTCTTAAGTGGCTTTCTGGAGAAATACTGAAATAGAAACAAGTCTTAAAAAAAAACCTCCCTTGCCCCACATAACAAAGGGAAGTTCAATTTTCCAGTTTTACACAATTTGTCTGATTATGCAAAGAAAATGAAAGTACTTAAAGGGCAAAGTAATTTTTTTAAAAGCGTCCATAAAAGTTCACTTCTTACTTTTATTTTTGCCAAATATATTGAAGTGGAATTAAGAAAAACCAGAGTATCAAAATAATATATAAATATTTAGTTTATAGTTATTCATGGTCAGTTTTCAATTACTTATGTTCCTGTTTTGTTTGTGTGTGTATGAGTGAGTGAGTTTGCGTGTGGGAGGGTGATGTTCTGTTTAAAGAAAAAAATTACAAAGCCAAAGCAAGTGTACATATTGAAGCAACAAATATGACACATTTATGTTGTGGCAACAGAATGTAACCTAAACAAGAGACTTCCTTATTAGCTAAGTAAACACTAATTGTTTAACCTGGTTTTTGCTGGTTTTCAAAGAAAAATCTTCAGAGTGCACATCTGATTTAAACCCAAAAATGATTAAGACCATAATGTATTTATTTATTTATCAATCAAACTCTTAACTGTCTATCTTCCTCAAGTAGAGGATCTATATGTATAAGTTATAAGCTTTGCTCCCGTTATTATTTTCTTAGGGTTTTCAAGCATCCATATACACCCATTTTTGTTACTTGTCAAAAGGCTGATCTTCCTTTATATTGCAAATAGCATATGATCAGTAGAGTCAGCTTCTGATCAGTTTAGCAGTAATGCCAACAGGTTAAAGTAGATTAATGTAAGCCTCCATCCAAATAGCAATAGCACTTAGACTTATATACCGTTTCATAGTGTTTTACAGCCCTCTCTAAGCGGTTTACAGAGTCAGCATATGGCCCCCAACAATTCGAGTCCTCATTTTACCGACCTCAGAAGGATGGAAGGCTGAGTCAACCTTGAGCCGCTCAGAATTGAACTGGAGTGAGCAATGAGTTAGCCTGCAAAACTAACCTAACTTCTTTTCAAATCAGTTGTAGAAATACAACATTTATTTGTAAATTAACATTTACTAGTTGTAGAAATACAACATAAATTCTGCCCTGTATAATTTGGAAATATGCAATTCAAAAGGTATATACTTTCTCTCTCTATATAATAATAGAGTAAGTAGTTGTGAAGTGCAATTTATTCTATTAAACAACCAAGAAGTATTTATAGAACTTGATCCTCATCTGCAGTTTATCCTAAGCTCTTGCTGAGTGAAATAGCTGTAATTTATAATTAGATGTCTCAGATTTAAAGTTAACACTCTGTTGCTGCATCTTCAAGATGTGCAAAATGTGTAAGGTCAGCTGACTTATTGTGGGTGTCATTAGAGTTGCATTTGGGAAGGGTTGGGCATGTTAATTCATCCTACCACTATTATCCAGCTTCAGATCAACTATTTTTTCTCCCAGAATTTGCTGCTTTCATTAGCACATTCTTTCTGAGTCCCTTTCATAACCATCCATACCTTCTCCTATTTTTTTTTTTTTTACCAATTTCTCTCCAGGCTTCAACAGAAAGATAGCAGAGCTCCATTATTTTAAGAATGAAGAAAAAGAATGTGTGAAACCTCCTCCCCCTCCCCCTTTCCCCCTTGCTCTCTCTCTCTCTCTCTCTCTCTCTCTCTCTGTCTCTCCCTCCCCTTGCTCTCTCCCTCCCCGCCCCCCCGCCCCCGCCCCATTTATACTGAGTGGCTTGTGTGTTTGCTCAGATCTGGATATAGGGATTGGCCAGGACTGTGCTAGGTGCAAATTAAATCTGAAATTATACACAGTAATTTTCTGACAGAATTGCCTTTGTTGCTTATTAGTTTCAAGTCTTCAAGTTATCAGTTTTAGTTCTCCCACTTTATAATACCTAACCAGATGCAGAATCTTGGAAATATCTTTTTCTTCTTTTGAGGGATATTTCTGCTTTGGTATCTTTCTGTGTGATTTTGAATTAAGTGAATTAATGTTGAATTTTTGAAAATGAACTGAACTAATTCTCAGAGGAGGGTCTGTGCTGAGGAGCAGACAAATAAGCCTCCAAAGAAAGCCAGTCAGAGTTGAGAAATCAGCCCCCCCTCATTCTGGTTTCAGTATTATGGTTGGTTGATGTTTTCCCTGTTGCCTGGCTGTGACATGGATTGGCAGTAAATCAAAAGATAAAGTCAGCTCTTTTGTCTATGAAGTCTGGATTGGCTTTACTCAGGACAACACCATTCAGCGGTGATTTGGAACTAGAGGCAACATAAAGATTGCAGTGGCTACAGCTTGCATGGATCATGGGTAGCTCTTTAACTCAGTAGTGGGAAAACCCAGTTTTGTGTAGTGGTTAAGACATCACACTAGAGACTGTGAAAATATGAGTTCTAATCCCATTTTAGAAACAGCCATCTGGGTGACCTTGGGCCGGTCATTTCCTCCTAGCCCTAGAAAGCAATCAATGGCAAACTACTGTTTCTGAAAAACCTTGCCAAAAAAAATACTGGGACTTGTCCAGGCAGTCTACAAGAATCAGATATGATACGGGGAAAAATATATAAATTGGGAAATTTTATCATTCCACCTTATACTCTATAGATCTGGTCCCTCAAGTGTCCAGTCTTGTTCTGGGCATCACACTTTTAATATTTCCAAAAACATGAACAGAGTAGACCAGTGAGGTTTATCAGAGAATAAGATGCTAAGTCTTTTGAAAAATGGTCTGAAAATGGAGCCACTATCCACAAATGATGGATCCCCTTCACTGGATGTGCTCAAGATGGGGTTAGACAGTCATCTGTAAAGTTATATTCAGCTCTGTTTGCAACTTCCATTTGTATACGTGAAGCTGTACCTCTTTTGCACCTGCATCAACACACACATACAGTATGTGTAAAGGCATAAGGCTACAATTGTGTGATTCCTATTTTTTTGACCCTACTGAGTGTGCAATTAAGATGCATTGTAGAAAAAACAAAGCTTTGCACAGCCTTACTAATTTCCACTTTTATCAGAGAGTCACACAGACATGATTGGCTCATTTTCTTCTGCATTTGTAATTTCTTATTTTCAATGCATGCTATTAAGAAGTTGAATTCTATAGTTGATACTGTTAACTCTGCTTTCAGTTATATTTTATATTTGCCAATATGAATACTTACAAACCTAAGCATGACGGTTGTTTAACAATTTTAAGTAAAAATAGACAACTCTTATTCAGGATAGATTTATGATATCCATAATACGTAAGTCATTTTCAGATAAGATATAGCTTAGGAATAGAGGTTGTTTCTTGCTTGGTGCATTCAATCATTTTTGAGATGACTTTAAGGATGAATGTATGAAAATTAATATTCTGATATAGATAATATAAAATTTAATAAAGTATCAAAATGTATTTTAACCATCAACTCTTTTTGTTATTGATTGCTGTTTTAAATCAGACAATTTATATTTTCTGTAGTCATTGCCACCTGGATATTTGCAAGGAACACTTGAGATGGCAAACAAAGAGGAAAATAGAGAAAAAAACAGATACCCCAACATATTACCTTGTAAGTATTGCTAATATATGGTGGCAAAAGCTGGACAGGAGTGGCCCATGTCCTCTTAGCAGCTTTTGATAGATTCTTCTGGATTAGCTCCGGGGATTGGGGAGGGGCAGCACTCTATTGTTCTCTTGTTCTCTTCCTTTCTCTGGGGTTGATACTAGTTGGTGATGATTGGGGGGAGGGAGAAATCCTGCCCGCTGCTTTTATTATGCAAGTACCACTATTCTCTCCTATTCAATATCTACGTGAAGCTACTGAGTGATCTCACCATCTGGTACCATCTGGTGAGGTATTATCAGTACACTGAGGATACCCAATTATACATTTCTGCCCCTTAAGCAAATTAAACAGTGCTGTTGATGTCATATCCCAGTGCCTGGAGGCTATAGGATCTGATTGGGGAACACAGGCTTGAACTTAACCCTAGAAAGTTTGAATGGCTTTGGTTTTTTAATTGGCCCTGTCAGTTCTGAGACTACAGTATGCTCTCTTGATACTGGGTGGATTGCACTGCACTAGACAGACCATTGTTCATCTTGCAGGTCCTCCTAGACATATGACTCCTACTCAAAGAAAAGGTGGCAATTGTGGATAGGAAGGTCTTTGCACAGCTTTGTGTTATGTTGCAATTGTGCATGTTCCTGAGTCAGGGAGCTCTGCTCATGTTCACTCATGGCCTGGGTAAACTATTGTAATGGGGGCTGTCCTTAAAAAGTATCTGGAAGTTTCAGCTGGTACAGAATATGGTGCTATGGGCAGTTACATGGACCTCTAGAGTGGCATATGTTACACATCTGCTCCGCCTGCTGCATTGGGTGCTTCAGAGTCCTATTTAAGGTGCTGTTTTTATCTTTAAAGCCATTCATGCCATGGGGCCAGGTATTTGAGCCAGTTGATCTGATTACATCTGTCCATCCCATGGGGTTTTGCAGAAGAAATAGGTTTTTGACCCTTCTGCCAAAGAGTTACATCTGGTGGGACCCAGGAGATGGACCTTTTCTGCCCTGGCACCTAATCTGTGAAACTTCAGCCTCGAAGTGAGACTGGCCCTATCTCTGCTGATGAGACTTCCAGAAGTTCCTCAAATCCTGGTTGTGTCAACAGACCAGTGGGTCACAAGGGAGTGGTGATCTGATGAGGTTGTTGTATTGCTTGTGGTATCTGACAGTATCTCCTAAGCTTTTTAATAACAATTTTATTTTTTCTATTTGTTCAACTTAAACAAATGGCTTTTATTGTTTGATAGTATACTACCCAAAATCACATTTCATGAGATGGGTGATAATAGAAATATGATACATACATATGCACAATTGCACATCATCCATCCATCCATCCATCCATGTATATATGCATACTGACCCTGAGAAGTCTGCAATTATAACAAAAGTCCCAAAGGTGCTTTTTCAAGAGGCAACTGGATTTTCTGCTTTTTCTGCTTTTTCTGGAAGCTTCTTGGATGAGAAGCAAAACATCTTCAAAGAAAAATCAGAAAATCCAGTTGCCTCTTGAAAAAGCACCTTTGGAACAACCCATGACCTGGTTGACTGAGCATCTCCATAGAAATTATAACAAAAGAATTAAAATTATAACACTCTCACTTATCTGACCCAGGCCAATACGCATATATTTGCATATTTAGTAAGAGATAAATTATCAACTGTGACATAAAAATAATAACTACAGTTACTATGAAATTAGAGGAAACCTCAGAATCCCATTCTCCTGGCCTAGCCAGCATCAATTCCCTTATCAAACTATCTTATAATATTGCTTTTATAAGTTGTATCTGATGATACTTGCTTTTCCTTGTCTTTGGTGTCAGCAAATGAACAAGCCAGTTCACTTGCAGAAATTACATATTATTTTAAATGTAATCATTCATATTAATATAAGCCAATAAAATTATGTGTTGCTTTAAAAGTATATACAATCAAAAAGAGCACTAGACTGTTAAGGGAACGTGTCTGTTGCTTTTCTAGAAGGTTGTCATGTTGTATGCCACATAGCTGGTAATTTCACACTTTTGAAAGATCATTTCTTTTAAAATTCTAATCTGTTGCTGAGGTCTTCTTGGATGCTTGCCCAGCAACTTAATTCATTGGTTTCTGGAGATTATATAGGAAATAAAACTGCCAGAAACTTCTTGTATAATTAAGTGAAGTTTTCCAATTACAGACAAAACGAAGTAGTTTTTCACAAATTCTAATACCTGGATAGATTCCAGAGGGATCTTGGGGTTTTCTCTGAGGATATAGTTGTAGTTCAGCTGGAATAGGTAGATAGCTGAGGTGGATTGGATTATTCCTTTGCAATCTCTTATATGTACCCCTCCTGCAGTGCACCTCAGTTCTCCAAGGAGCTGCAGGAGATGAAATTCCAGAAGAGGTGCCTGAAACACTAGTGGTGGAAGATTAGGAGCAAGTCTGATTGAACCTGAATGTGCTGTTTTAAGGACTATTCTTGCTATCTGGTAGATAAAATCATTCAGATGAGCTCCATTTTTGCTGGCAGAGGGTTGCAGGAGGCTGTCGCAGCAAAAAACGGAGCTTGGAAGCCCATTTTCCCTGACAGAGCACTCAGGTTACCACAGGTATCCCTGACACAAGTGATGTTGAGCTGGCTACACCCACCCTGGCCATGCCCACACCAGCCCCCCCCCCCCAAGTCAAACACAACCCTGATGTGGCCATCAATGAAATCGAGTTTGACACCTGTAGTACATATACCCAAATATGCATCTAAATTCTAGGAGAAGCAAGAGAGGCTGTCAAGCTTCTGTCCCAGTATATGGAGGTTGTGCACAACTGGAACACAATTAGGTTAAATCCTGTCCCAAGCCTTTGGGGCCCCTGGGCCTGGGGATCTTCCATCTTTGGTTTTAGATGGGACCACACTTGTTCATCAAGACTGATATGTAATCTGAGGGTCATCTTGAATTTACAGCTCCTGCTTGAAGAGCAAATGGAAGCTGTAACTAAGTGGATCCTTCTACAGATACATCTAGTATGCCAGTTGTACCCTTTCCTGGACTAGGAGGCCATTCAGATAGTCACTCATGCCTTAATCATTTCACAATTGGATTCCTTTAACATGGTCTATATGGTTCACCCTTGAAAACCACTCAGAAGCTACAGCTCATTGAGAATGCAATGGCATGGGTAGTAAGAGGCATGCCTTGATATGCTCAGGTGACCCAATGGTTTCTTGAGCTGTACTGGTTACTGATTGACTTACAAGTACAATTCAAGGTCCTGGTTATCATTTATAAAGCCCTTCATGGGCTGGGGCTTGATTGTTGTCTGTGAGGTTGCCTATTTCCAGCTCTTTTTGTCCATCCAGTGATATCAGGCACGTTCAATATGCTTTGGATCCCATCATTATGCATGGTCTACTGGGACCCAGAAACCGTGCCTTCTGTGCTGCGGTAGCTGCCTTCAATAATTGCATAGGTCTGGATGGTTCCACCCTGAGGTCATGCAAGAAATTATTACATACTTAGCTGTTCTCTCAGACTTTGAGACAGGGTGATCGTTAGATGATTTTCAAAAAGTATTTTTTGTCAGGTTGTTTATGATCTATTTTTGGGGTTTTTTTTCTTATGAGCTGCCCAGGGTTGTTGGGAATCAGGTGGATTCTATACTATATGTATGTGTTCATATACAGGTAGCCCTCGACTTAACTACCTGTCCATAGCTGGGACAGCATTGCCACCATAAGTTCATTGTGGCTGTAAAGAAGCTGTTACATACTACTTTGCTTAGTAACAGCAATCTTGACAATTAAGTGTATTTCATCAATCATTAGCCAAGCTTGGTCTCTTCCTGTCCCAAGCTTCAGTAATGTAGTGGGCTGCTTCCAACTTCCTGCACTTCTCTTTCTTCCCCTCCCATCTTTGGCCCTTTTCTACTCTGCACCCTGCCTGCACTGCAGGGTAGCAAATACTCCTGAACTGTTTATCTGGAAAGTCTCAATCCTCCCAGCTCATCAGTTTTTTCTTTTCTTTTGTTCTTGCTGCTTTACGAGGCGTGCCTGGCCTGGCTAGCTGGGGTGGACTGGGTTTTGTCTGCAGGGAGAAATAAAAAGTCAAAAGGAGTCCCTGAATGGTAGCATGCCAAAATGCCTCTTTTTCAAAAACCTAGATCAGAGTGCGCCAGGGTGGGCACAACTCATCAGGATTGACGGCAAAAAACAGAACAGAATAACAGAGTTGGAAGGAATCTTGGAGATCTTCTAGTCCAACCCCCTGCTTAGGCAGGAAACTACACCACTTCAGACAAATGGTTATCCAATATCTTCTTAAAAACTTCCAGTATTGAAGCATTCACAGCTTCTGGAGCCAAGTTGTTTCACTGAATAATGGTTCTAACTGTCAGGAAATTTCTCCTTAGTTCTAAGTTGCTTCTCTCCTTGATTAGTTTCCACCCATTGCTTCTTGTTCTACCCTCAGGTGCATTGGAGAATAATTTGACTCCCTCTTCTTTGTGGCAACCTCTGAGATATTTGAACACTGCTATCATGTTTCCCCCAGACCTTCTTTTCATTAAACTAGACATACCCAGTTCCTGCAACCGTTCTTCATATGTTTTAGCCTCCAGTCCCCTAATCATCTTTGTTGCTCTTCTCTGCACTCTTTCTAAAGTCTCCACATCTTTTTTTACATTGTGGCACCCAAAACTGAATGCAGTATTCCAAATGTGGCCTTACCAAGGCATTATAAAATGGTATTTACACTTCACGTGATCTTGATTCTACCCCTCTGTTTATGCAGCCTAGAACTGTGTTGGCTTTTTTGGCATATGACAAATAACCCCAGAGCTGTGTAACAGTAATGCTGCTTGTCAACCTGCAACAGAGAGTGCAGGAAAGCCAAAGGACAGAGATGTGGGGAGATAAGTGAATGGGGGGAGTTGGCGCATCTCTGGGGTCATTAGTGCAGGAAGACTGCCAAGCGCCCAAATTCTGATGTTACCTTGGGGGTGCTGGAACAGCATAGATTGTAAGTTCAGTTTTTCAGCATAGTTGTAACTTTGAACAGTTGCTGAATTAACGGTCATAAGTCAAGAACTACCTGTATGTATCAGTAAATAAACTGATAAACCATGGAATTTTCTCCCATGAGTATACGGTGTTAATTATTGATGCTTTTCTCCTTGTGTTGAAGATGATAATCTTATTTTGTTGTGAAACTATTTGTTATACTCTGCAAGTATGCTTTTGTTCTATATTTTACTTGTTATTGTTTTTGATTTTAATGATGAAGATTGGAATATTAGCATCAGTGATCCCTTCTCCAAACTGAAAAGCATACAGCACCTCTCAGGGTGGGTCTTCACTGAGGTTATTTACTGGAGGCGCTTCTGATTGGTTTATATAGATCATAGAAAATAAATAATCATATGTGTACATCCTATGCATTTAAGCATAGGATGAGACTCTTAAGGACTCTCAAGGACTCTCTCCTGGGATTAACAACTGCGTCCCCCTCGATATCAGAGGGTGGGGGCGACACCGGAGGACACCGGAGGTAAGGAGGGCGGTGTGGCCTATTTGGCCTGGCTTTCCTTGCTTTCCTGGCTTTTCTGTTATAAGATCTCTCCTGTCGCAAGCACAAGATCTTCCCTCTCACAAGGACAACTGTGATCCCTTTGATATCAGAGAGGAGGAGGACGTTTCTGGCCTGCCTTTTGATCTGGTCTGGCTTGGCTCCCTAATTGCGGCGATGTCGGCCGCGCCCGCCCGCCCCCTGTGTGTTGGGGATTTTGGGATATATAACAACTCATGGGCATTTTTTGATCTCTTGGGGAGCTGTCAGGAGTTGATGGGCTGTATTGGAGTCGGACTGGAGTTCTGGGAGCTGCTAGGGGCGGATGGGAGTGCCATCTGGAAACAGCGATGGACGTAGAGGGCGGCTTGGATGGCGGCCATGGAGCGCTTCCCCTTCCCTCCCCCTCTTCTTGGGACCCGGATGTTTTTCTGGACAGATTGTGCTATTTAAGTCCTGGACTACTAGTCGCCGATTATGGACTTACCAAGATTGTACCATGGGTTTGATGGTTAGAGTATATTTTACATCTTATATGCTATACGTTACATCTTATATCCCACTTGTACCATGGAGATCGACTGTCCACTTTTACATCTTATGTCATCTTATATCTGGATCCTAATTCGAGAGCTACTTCAGGAGAACATCCCTGTTAACATCTCTGCCAGCCTGGGACGATCTATCTTCTGCTGACTTTTACTGTATTGCATGCGCTATTCTAGAACTGAACTCTTGCACCTGCAAGGTGCCCCTGCCTCGCGGGAACGGCCTGTTACATTACCGAAGGCCGGCCTCTATGACGGGTCTTGGGACCCACAGAGGTGGCACGCGAAGAGGAGGAGCCTTTGGGGGTTTTTAGACAGGGCATTTTTAAGGGGTGGGAGAGCAAGGACGGGTGTTGAGGGAAACCCGTTTGGGGGGGGGTCCAGTTCCTGTGAGCGCTCGCGGCGGTAAGTTAATAGGTTCGGAGGTCACGGGGGGGTTTGTGTTCCGTCGGTTGAGGGTGGTTCTATTTGCACGGTAAGTGGGAGGGGCAGATATGACGGAAGTGGGGGCTCATATCGTTCTTTGGGGGCGCGCGCTCGATGTCTGCAGGCGACCGCGCGCCCCGAGCCCCCAGACTTCTCCCGTTTCCCGGATGGTCAAGACTCTCAGAGCCTGGGCCTTCGGCTGATGCTGTGCAACGCACGGTCCGTGGCCAATAAGGCCCCCCTAATTCATGATCTTATCCAGGGGGGTGCCGCGGACCTTATGGGCGTTACGGAGACCTGGTTGGGTGCAGAAGGGGGCGTGCCCCTTGTTGAGATGTGCCCACCGGGTTTCCGTGCATTCCATCAGCCGAGGGCTCAGGGTAGGGGTGGGGGGGTGGCGGTTGTGATTAGAGAGAGTCTGGAGCCGAGGGAGACCACTGTACCTCAGATTGCCGGGTGCGAATCCCTCTTTGTGAGATGGGGTCATAGGTGTCAGATGGGCTTGCTGGTCGCGTACCTGGCTCCTTGCTGCGTGACAGCTGCCCTGCCCGAGCTCCTGGAGGTGCTTGCTGGGGTGGCAGTTGAGACCCCCAGACTTTTAGTCATGGGGGACTTTAACTTGCCATCTTCCGGCTCGTCATCGACAGCAGCTCGGGAGTTCATGGCTTCCATGACGGCCTTGGACCTGACCCAAGTAGTTGATGGCCCTACTCACATTGGGGGAGGCACTTTGGATTTGATTTTGTCTCTGGTCAGTGGTTGAGAGATCTGGACTTGAAGGAAATAGTCATTGAACCTTTGTCATGGTCAGATCACTCTCTCCTTCGCCTGGACTTTCTGACCGCCATTCAACACCGCAGGGAGACGGAGCCGATACGTTGGTTCCGTCCCAGGCGCCTGATGGACCGGAGAGGTTCCGGACGGAGCTTGGGCCACTTCCTGAGAGTCTGGCTCACGGCACGGCTGAGGAACTTGTTGCGGCCTGGGAACAGGCGCGGCGGGGCCCTGGACCGTGTCGTGCCTTTGCGGCCTCTGACCCGGCGCGGGTCCCAACCGGCTCCTTGGTTCTCCGAGGAGCTGAGAGGATGAGCGCGGAGAAGGCGCCTAGAGAGTTCCTGGAGGTCTAGCCGTTCGAGGCTGATCGGACACTAGTGAAGTCCTATAATAGGGCTTACCTAGTGGCATTGAGGAAGCGAGGCGTAGCTCGCCTCCTCCCTCATTGCATCGGCAGATAACCGCCCAGCCGCCCTGTTTGGGTGACTCGTTCCCTCCTTCACCAGGGGAGCGGGATGACCCGTTGCAGGAACGTGCTGAGGAGTTTAACGGTTATCTATCGATAAAATCGTTCAGCTTCGGGACGGTCTGGACCAAAATTGCGGCGACTCAGGTGAGGCGTCTGAGGGTGGTCTTGGTGACATTGTGTGGGATGAGTTTGTCCCTGTGGCTCCCGTGGGCATGGACAGGTTGTTGGGTAGACTGAATGCCACCACGTGTTTACTGGGCCCCTGCCTCCTGGTTGGTGCTGGCCACTCAGGAGGTGACACGAGGCTGGCTCAGGGGATTACGAGCTTCCTTGGTGGAGGAGTCTTCCGGCCGCCTTGAAAGAGGCGGTGGTGAGACCCCCCCCCAAGAAGCCTTCCCTGGACCCGGCTGTTTTAGGTAACTATCGTCCGGTCTCCAACCTTCGCTTCGCGGCGAAGGTTGTAGAAATATGGTGGCATATCAGTTTCCCTTGCACCTGGAGGAAACTGTCTATCTAGACCCGTTCCAGTCCGGTTTCCGGCCCGGTTACAGCACTGAGGCGGCTTTGGTCGCGTTGGTGGATGATCTCTGGAGGGCCAGGGATAGAGGTTGTTCCTCTGCCCTGGTCAGATCACTCTCTCCTTCGCCTGGACTTTCTGACCGCCATTCAACACCGCAGGGAGACGGAGCCGACACGTTGGTTCCGTCCCAGGCGCCTGATGGACCCGGAGAGGTTCCGGACGGAGCTTGGGCCACTTCCTGAGAGTCTGGCTCACGGCACGGCTGAGGAACTTGTTGCGGCCTGGGAACAGGCGCGGCGGGGCCCTGGACCGTGTCGTGCCTTTGCGGCCTCTGACCCGGCGCAGGTCCCAACCGGCTCCTTGGTTCTCCGAGGAGCTGAGAGGATGAGCGCGGAGAAGGCGCCTAGAGAGTTCCTGGAGGTCTAGCCGTTCGAGGCTGATCGGACACTAGTGAAGTCCTATAATAGGGCTTACCTAGTGGCATTGAGGGAAGCGAGGCGTAGCTACGCCTCCTCCCTCATTGCATCGGCAGATAACCGCCCAGCCGCCCTGTTTCGGGTGACTCGTTCCCTCCTTCACCAGGGGGAGCGGGATGACCCGTTGCAGGAACGTGCTGAGGAGTTTAACGGTTATCTATACGATAAAATCGTTCAGCTTCGGGACGGTCTGGACCAAAATTGCGGCGACTCAGGTGAGGCGTCTGAGGGTGGTCTTGGTGACATTGTGTGGGATGAGTTTGACCCTGTGGCTCCCGAGGACATGGACAGGTTGTTGGGTAGACTGAATGCCACCACGTGTTTACTGGACCCGTGCCCCTCCTGGCTGGTGCTGGCCACTCAGGAGGTGACACGAGGCTGGCTCCAGGGGATTACGAGTGCTTCCTTGGTGGAGGGAGTCTTCCCGGCCGCCTTGAAAGAGGCGGTGGTGAGACCCCTCCTCAAGAAGCCTTCCCTGGACCCGGCTGTTTTAGGTAACTATCGTCCGGTCTCCAACCTTCGCTTCGCGGCGAAGGTTGTAGAGAGTATGGTGGCATATCAGTTTCCCTTGCACCTGGAGGAAACTGTCTATCTAGACCCGTTCCAGTCCGGTTTCCGGCCCGGCTACAGCACTGAGACGGCTTTGGTCGCGTTGGTGGATGATCTCTGGAGGGCCAGGGATAGGGGTTGTTCCTCTGCCCTGGTCCTATTAGACCTCTCAGCGGCTTTCGATACCATCGACCATGGTATCCTGCTGCGCCGGTTGGGGGGATTGGGAGTGGGAGGCACCGTTTATCGGTGGTTCTCCTCCTATCTCTCCGATCGGTCGCAGACGGTGTTGACAGGGGGGCAGAGGTCGCCCGAGGCGCCTCACTTGTGGGGTGCCGCGGGGTCGATCCTCTCGCCTTCTGTTCAACATCTATATGAAGCCGCTGGGTGAGATCATCAGTGGCTTGGTGTGAGGTACCAGCTGTCGCTGATGACACCCAGCTGTACTTTTCACACGGGCCACCCCAACGAAGCTATCAAGTGCTGTCCCGGTGTTTGGAGGCCGACGGGTCTGGATGGGGAGAAACAGGCTCAAGCTCAATCCCTCCAAGACAGAGTGGCTGTGGATGCCGGCATCCCGGTACAGTCAGCTGAGTCCACGGCTGACTGTCGGGGGCGAGTCACTGGCCCCGATGGAGAGGGTGCGCAACTTGGGCGTCCTCCTGGATGAACGGCTGTCTTTTGAAGATCATTTGACGGCCGTCTCCAGGAGAGCTTTTTACCAGGTTCGCCTGGTGCGCCAGTTGCGCCCCTTTCTAGACCGGGATGCCCTATGCACGGTCACTCACGCCCTCGTGACGTCTCGCCTGGATTATTGCAATGCTCTCTACATGGGGCTCCCCTTGAAGGGCATCCGGAGACTGCAGTTAGTTCAGAATGCGGCTGCGCGGGTTATAGAGGGAGCCCCTCGTGGCTCCCGTATGACACCTATCCTGCGCAGACTGCACTGGCTACCTGTGGCCTTCCGGGTGCGCTTCAAGGTTTTGGTAACCACCTTTAAAGCGCTCCATGGCATAGGGCCGGGTTACTTACGGGACCGTCTACTGCTACCGAATACCTCTCACCGGCCCGTGCGCTCTCACAGAGAGGGACTCCTCAGGGTGCCGTCAGCTAGGCAGTGTCGTCTGGCGACGCCCAGGGGAAGGGCCTTCTCTGTGGGGGCTCCCACCCTCTGGAACGAACTCCCCCCAGGACTCCGTCAACTTCCAGACCTCCGAACCTTCCGTCGCGAGCTTAAAACACACCTATTTATCTGCGCGGGACTGGACTAGTTTTTAAATTTTATAGGGGTTTTAATTGGTTTTAATATTTATACTATTTTTAATAATTTGGCTTTTGAATAAGTTTCTTAATGGTTTTCTTAATTTGTATATATATGTTTTTTATTTGCCTGTGAACCGCCCTGAGTCCTTCGGGAGATAGGGCGGTATACAAATACGAATAATAAATAAATAAATAAATAAAGCCAAGCACAGGGATGATAGGTATATCATATCAACTTGTCTATTTGACCGTGCCAAGAACCCGAAGTTTATCTTGACGGATTTCAGTTAGCAGTGTCAAAATAAAACCACACCAAAGGCAAGAAATGTCTTGCTTATACCAGATGGTTCTAGTTAAAAATAGAGAGGGTCATGCCACCGTACACAAGTGTTTCATGCCAAGGATGAGGAAAGATATTAAATAGAATGTTTAAGATTAGCTGATGTAGTGCACTAAATATTTGGAGACCTTTCACTATGTACCTGGAATACAGAATTTTAGGTATTTAAGGGAAAGAAGGACATTCTACTGTCCATTTCCTCTTCCCTGAACATCTGGTAGGATGTAAAAGCATCTTATGTGTACTCTAGCCTACTTCAGATCATTCCTCCCAGCCAGCCATAAATTCTGTGCTTCTTTTATTATTATTATTATTTATTAGATTTCTATACCGCCCTTCTCCCGAAAGACTCAGGGTGGTTTACAGCCAAAATAAAACACAATCAATATACAATTAAAAACAAAATTAAAAAACTTATTATACAATTGGCCGAAACTTTAAAACATTTAAAATCTAAAAACCCGTTAAAATTCATATAAAATTTAGAAATTTTAAAATTTTAAAAGTTAAAAAAGTTTAATAGAAACTTAAGCCAGCCCCGCGTGAGTAAATAAATACGTTTTCAATTTGCGGCGAAAGGTCCGAAGATCAGGTATTTGGCGCAAACCAGGGGGAAGTTCGTTCCAGAGGGTAGGAGCCCCCACAGAGAAGGATCTTCCCCTGGGGGCCGTCAGCCGACATTGTTTGGCGGACGGCACCCTGAGAAGTCCCTCTCTGTGTGAGCGTACGGGTCGGTGGGAGGCATGGGGTAACAGTACTGTGGCCATTTCTGCCTTGGCTGTTGAAAGTAAGTCTTGCCTGCAGCCTTTTTAGTGATCTGATGGAAAACCTTCCACAAGATTAATACTCCTAATGGAAAATAGTAAGCGAGGGTTATATTCCAGTGATAACATCCATAATATAATCCAGTAGTATTTATAAGTATTTGTAAAATAATCTGGAAATCTTCCAATGGAAGAAGGCAACAAATTTAAATTAATTTAAATTTAATTAATTATATTAATTAATTTGGGCACAATTAAAAGCTGCTTTATCTTTATTTGTATCCCTTATGGGAGGGTCTTACCAGATGATACTATCTGAGATGGTGACAAGATTGTCCTAGAAGTATTAAACAATAATATTCTTTCTGTTCCTGAGATTTCAAAGCAGATTCAGTAATGACCAAATTGATAAGGTTTTTGTCTACACTAGAAGCTATGCCCAATTAGAAAGGCCATGTGCAGCCAGGGAGTAGGGAAGGGTGGCATCAGTTCGTGCAATGATTCTGTCTGGGTACCAGATGGGTAACTGGGTCTGAAGGATGTAGATTCCCCAATATTGAGCTCCCACGTCTAGTCGTCCTGCCTTCTTCTCTCCTCACTAGAGTTACAAGGTTATAATCCCCACCACCAATTTTTGAGGGTACCAATGTTGCTGGCTTTATTTCAATAGAGTATCAAAAGAAATGCCATGGGAACAGCAGCTTTTCATGTCATATATTTTCCTTCTGTTTCAGAGACATGAGATAACATATCATTCATGGGATGAGAAAGAGTCCTTAGATAATTGTAAAAGGAATTAGATACATTCATGAGACCAGTTACTAATTCTGATATCCACTAATTATTTCTAGGAAAATAACTTCAACAGGGGAGTGTTATGTGAGAGCATAGAACATTATTATGTTTGTAATTCGGGAATCACTATCAGAAAAAAGAGTGTTATAGCTTTATTTGTAAAGAGGTTGTCCCTAAATTACTTGGTCTATGTCTATTTGTAGTGGTAAAATTAATGCTACTGTTGAACTGGAAGCCAATGAAATTAGCCCAACACAGGGTTTTAATTCAGGACACCTTATGTTGCTATTAATCATTCTTTCTTACTTTCTAAGTTTTTGCATTTATGTTCATGATACACTACTAAATTTATGCTTTAAAAGTCATTACTTTAATAGGATGAGTGTATGGTTATTCAGTATAGAAGCTATAATATTTATAAATCATCATACATTGCTGTATCAACTTTTTTAGGTTAGCTTTTTTTTTCAGAAGGAAATTATACATTTAGACTTTTGTTGACATTTCATCCATGTTAGAAATATACAGTTCTAACTGTGTTCATTTTTACAGATGATCATTCCAGAGTAACTTTAATGCAAATAGATGGATTTCAGTGTTCAGACTATATTAATGCTTCATATATAGATGTAAGTGAAATCCTTTTCTTTTTCAATTATTTTCCTAAAATAACCAAATAATGTTTTTAAAAGCATCTTTAATGTATATTCTTGTAAAAATAACACATTTTTATTTTCTCATAGGGCTTCAAGGAAAAGAATAAATTTATAGCTGCTCAAGGTATCTTTTGGTTTCTATTGTTTGACAATTTAACAATTTCAGAAATATTTAGTTTAATCTAAACTGAAGTAAGATTTTAAGAATTTTGTAGATTGGTTTTATTTAGTCTAAGGTTAATGAATGTGCCAAAACACCTGAATATTTTTCTGATGAGTCTTTAGATTGAATAAAAAGTTACCAAGGGCCTCTGGTGGCTCAACAGACTAATGCAGTCTGTTATTAACAGCAGCTGCTTGCAATTACTGCAGGTTCATGTCCCACCAGGCCCAAGGTTGACTCAGCCTTCCATCCTTTATAAGGTAGGTAAAATGAGGACCCAGATTGTTGGGGGCAATGTTGACTTTGTATATAATATACAAATGGATGAAGACTATTGCTTGACATAGTGTAAGCCGCCCTGAGTTTTCGGAGAAGGGCGGGATATAAATGCAACCCCCCCCCCAAAAAAAGATTTGGAGAAACAGTGGTGCATAGTATCAGAAGAAAAGGGAGAAGTGTGCAATCTGTCTTGACGTAACTCTTTATATGACATTGGCATAAAAATTAAATATATACAGAACCAAGGGAGAGTTAGTAGAGATCAGTTTATATGTGTGTGTGTATCTTCAAGTCAATGTTGACTCATTGGTGACTACCTAGACAAGTTCCTGCAGTTTTCTGGCTTCCTGTTGAAAATATGACTAAAACTCAGTCTTTCAGTTCCTAGCCTGTTTTGTTATCCACTAACAAACTGGCTCTTAATAGTAATCATTAGAAAGTAAAAATGAAAAGTTTGGATTAGGGTTGAAGTTTAACATGACGAATATAATTTCATCACCATGTTTAGCAAAGTTATAGTTTGCAGGAAAGCAATGAAGATGTAGACTTTTTTTGGGAGGGGAGGTCGTAGATAAATTAGAAAATGGCAACGTATTTGAATATTTAATGCTGTTTATATAATAAATTGTCTATGGAGTGTCACTTTTGGTACATTGTGTGCATGCGTGTGTATTTAATTCAGTTTTCCAATTTGAAAATATGTACACAAGGGATTGATGTGGTCCATGAACTGTTGAGGGTTATATAAATATATTTATAGTAGAAGTCAAAATCTCTTTAATTCTACTATTTCTATTTCATTTTACTTTTTGAGTGAGAATAGGCAAGTAACTGTCCAATTATTGTAGTGTATAAATTTTTCTATCAAGATGCAAGAAGAGTGCAGTGGAATGCAAGCATGAATTGTGGTTTGCTTGAGCCAATTAAACTTTATATTTCTAAGGAATAAAGGATTAGGGAGATATGTCTTTACAATTAAAATTTTCTTGTGATTTATTCACCTCACTAGCAAGAATAAACTTTGGATTCAGGGCCACTGCACAATTTTTTATCACTTTATACGTCAGCCTGAAGCTTCAGGAGGAATGTGTTTTAAAATAACAAACAAAGTGTAGAGTTTCTGTTGCTAAAAAGAGGGATAGTTTATTTGATGGAGACAGTGAAACATTTTTATTATCAAAGCCCAATTCCAGTTTGCCTATTTATTTCAGTTTTAATATGTACTTTTTAAATTTGTTTCTTTTCCTTGGACTTTCTGAATGTTATAAATCTCTTTGAGCATGTTTTTTTTTTTGTGTTTACATTTATACCCCGCCCTTCTCCGAAGACTCAGGGCGGCTTACAGTGTATAAGGCAATAGTCTCATTCTATTTGTATATTTTTACAAAGTCAACTTATTGCCCCCCCAACAATCTGGGTCCTCAGATTGTTTTACAGAATTTGATATTCTTTTCAATAGATAGGATGAGAAACATTTTTCTGTGCTTTCTATAGCTGTTAATTCTGTAGTTATTTTCTATATCTAGGTCCTAAACAGGACACAGTAAATGATTTCTGGAGGATGATATGGGAACAGAAGTCTGCAACCATTGTCATGTTAACAAATGTGAAAGAGAGAAAAGAGGTAAGACATTTTAAAGTTTATTTCCTTCCAACAGGTTTGGAGCAGTCCACTAGCCCACAAAATTATTAGTAACATAACCACTTCCTATATCATCTTGTCAGTAAAATGTCAGTGTCTCTGATACAGTACAGCTCTGCAGTAATTTTAATACCTGACCTTAACATATTTTTTCCCACATTACTCACATCTTCTCTGTCTCTTTTCTGAATCTTTGCCCTCCTCGGACAAGATATATATAATTAGTGTGCTATATGAACAAATTATCCGAAATCATTTGACTGCATTTTTCTTTGTCTGATTTCCTGGCACTGTTGGAGAGACAAAATTTACAATTTCATAGCTCCAAAGAGTATTAGTAGTACATTTAAGGTCCAATTTTCCTTCTACCGTCATTATTACATTGATTAAATTCAATATGAAAATTGCATCCTGCAGCACACCTATAAAAGTAAGTAGCAGTAGCTAGTGAATGCTGATTTGTGATAAATGAAGCGTGGTTTTTTTTTTGTTGCTGCTCAAGGATGACCTCTCCTAGCACATAAATTGAGGAAAAAAGAGTGTATGTAGGCTATATTTTTGAAAGAAATATGAAATTACCTGTCTGTGCTGAACTTTAGTTCCGAATTATATTAAGCTCTTTTACCTTCTAAATAGACCCAAACAAATGCTAGCGCTATGATACCTCACAACTTATCCTGATCTTATTTTGAATATAATTTAGAGCTATATAGTTTTGTTTGGTTTCAGTTTCAGAATTAGCCCCATCCTCCTTCCATATAGTTGCAACACAATTGTATGTTTTTAACCTGTCCATTTGGGGGAAACATGCAAAATGCTGATGCTGTTTGTGTTTTGACATTTATATAGGACAAATGTTTCCAGTATTGGCCTGATCAAGGATGCTGGACCTATGGAAACATCCGAGTTTGTGTGGAGGACTGTATAGTTCTTGTAGATTACACCGTTCGAAAGTTTTGTATTCATCCGGTATTTCATTTTCTCTTATTATTCCTTTAAAATATGATTGTTTTTTCACACCCTTTTTTAGACTAAGGAATATTTGGAATTACAGTATATGTTTTTGTTCAAGGATAAAAACTCATGTTATTTAACTTTCAGTCATATTTTCTTGATATTATTATTTTAGAACTCATACTGAGATTTTATTTGAAATTCTATGCATACTTCGAGCCTAATGTTCTACTAGCACCTTTTTTGGAGTCCCTGCTGGGAGTTCATGATTTCCAACAAATGCAATTGATTATAGATAGCTGTACGGAGTTAATGCTTTCTATAAAATTCAAATTATGTTGACATCATAAGAAATGACAATATAAATTATGTCTCCTTCAATAGTAATATTTTAGAATGTTATAAACAATAAAATGAGAGGAATAGAATCAGATGCAATAAAATTTCAAAACTGTGGACAGATACTTTTACCTGCTCTGGAATTGTATGATGGAAAGATTTTTGAATGACTTTAATCAAACAAATTCGTAGAAATTTTATTGAATGTAATATACACCAAGGAGCCCTTGGTGATACAGTGGTTAAAGTGCAGTATTGCAGGCAAACTCTGACCATAGCTTGTAGTTCGATCCTGAGGGCTCAAGATTGACTCAGCCTTCCATCCTTCTGAGGTCAGTAAAATAAGGAGCCAGATTGTTGGGGGCAATATGCAAATAATGCTTACATTGTAAACTGCCCAAAGAGTGCTGCAAAGTACTATTGGCAGTATATAAGCCAAAATGTTACTGCTATATTGTTATTGCTATACTGCATTTATAGCTCTCATATGGTTTCCTGTCGATATCTGGTTTGCTGCTGTGAGGAGGACTTAATTGTATTAGCTTGACTATTGGTCTGGTTCAGCATCATGATTGTTTTGACAATATATTAAAATGCAAAATTTCAGATTATTTTTTTAAACTTTGGGTATAATACTGGTGTCTGACAAATTGAACTCGGAGAATGTTCCAGGTTGGAATGTCATTTTGGAAAGATAAATCTGTTTATTGCACACCCTTCATCTACAAATGCTTTTGGTGCATAATTGATTTTATATCTGCTTTAATTCTTTTCTTTAATGTGGATTGTGAAGAGGAAGGAAAAAGTCAAGGAACAAGTAACTAAATTATTGGTTGACTTCATTCTAAAATGTAATTAATTGTATTCATATTTTGTCTCTGGACCTTCAGCAGGTTTCTGATGGCTGTAAAGCTCCGAGACTTGTCACTCAGCTTCATTTCACCAGCTGGCCTGATTTTGGAGTGCCTTTTACCCCTATTGGAATGCTTAAATTCCTAAAGAAAGTCAAATCATTGAATCCTGCACATGCTGGACCAATTGTGGTTCACTGTAGGTACGTATCTATGTGGAACTGAAGATGTTTATTCTTACCAGTGTCAGGGTGTGGAATTAATAGCGCTAATCCAAAGGATGCTCCATGGAACAAATGTTGGAAGGTGTGTAAAACAGAAGAAGGAGCTACCCTACTTTTCCATTCATAGAAATCTGGTGTTTCTAAGAGATGCAGTTGAACACAACTTCAAGATAGTGAGCTTAGATATGATATAAAAATACTTGGAAATTATAGATTCCTGTGGACTAATTTTAGGAACTTATTCCACAGCCTTCTGCAGGGAAGCTGAGTTTCAAAATTCAGAAATAAAAACATATCATTAATAAACTTTCAATAAAAAAATGAGCTGTGGCAGATTTAGAGGGAGAGAGGAAGTTGCAATGATATCATAAGCAAAACCAAGTAACCTATGTAATACATAGGAAAAGTCTCTGCTGAGCACAGGATGCGATGCCTTTTCTTTTCAAGGAAGGCTGAAGTGTATTTGCCATGGCAATTTAAACAGCGATCTGTGATAATTGTGCTCCCTCTTGTGGTTGTTCAGGAGGTTAAACAGGATTGTCTGTGAACGTAATGAGATTTCGGTCAGCTTACAAAAGCCCGTAAATTAAGTAAGTTAATAAGTAAGTAAGTAAGTAAACTGCCAACTCACAAAATCCAATAAGCAAACAAACAAACAACAAACAGATTACTTACACATTAACAAGCAGTCTGGATTAAAACAACCAAAACAATCATACAAATATAACATGGGTTTTACAAATGCATCAATGAACCGACTGATCCCTAAATTGTGTACCTTCTCCACACCCTTGTCTGAAATGGGTCCAGAAATTGGTCCAGCTATTGGCAATATAATAAAGGCAAAGAAATAATGTTTTGCCACGCTTATTGCCACAATAGAGGCTCAGATATGGGCTTTCACTTGTGTTTAGTTGGATTTTCACTTTGTCTTTGTCCGATGGTGTTTCAGGTATGATTTCATGTCTATCTGTTAGATGTCTGAACTTAGAGTTAAGAGACTTTGAATCTATATGTTTATACTTTTTTGTTTTGAGTTTTGCCTCCCGGTGAACTAGATGCTCATGCTTCTATCACTGTTGCTGGTATTCTTACTATTAATTTAAGAGGTAGGTGCTGTAGAATATAAGGAAAAATCAATAATATTGGAAGTAAGATATATTGTTGCATTGTGTAGTAAGATGCATTATTCCACTGTGGTTTGCTTAGTTGCAACTGTGTTTTTTCCCCAAGTGCTGGTGTGGGTCGTACAGGCACATTCATAGTAATAGATGCCATGATTGACATGATGCATGCTGAACAAAAAGTTGATGTTTTCGAGTTTGTGGCAAGAATTCGTAGCCAGCGTCCACAGATGGTTCAGACAGATGTAAGTAATACATACATACATACATATATACATATTATTTCCAGTAAATTTAGGAAGCCTTCTTCTATATGAATCTTTTGTATGTTCATCAATAAGTTATCTTTTATTGGTGAACATTTTCTTCTTCTCACTGTTAAAATCTTGGAAATGACAGAGAAACAAAAAGAATTTGCATAGCAACTTAATTTGATATTGTATTCTGTGCTCAAATACGTCAGGCATTCTTGTTCCCTAAATCAGTTGTATTTATTCACAGTGAGATTGTCACACATCTCATTTTCTCAGTGCTGACATGATGATATCCTGGTGTTTAGAAGAATCACCATCTATTTAAATAATGTTAAAGCAGGAACTAGCTGATCATAGCAAATAGGAGGGTTTAAAAAAAAAGTCAGAGGACAGCACTTTTTTCTCACTGAAAATATTTGGCACAAAAGAATTTATACAATCCTCTGTATATGCTCTTGTTTCTATCTAAGATTATCAAATGGGAGATGGGAGGTATTATATTCATTTCCTTGTTAGATTTTTTCAGCTTTTACCATATCACCTGACTTTCTTTTTTTATTTTGTTTTTGTTACGAGAACATTCATGCTATTTTACAATAAGTAGGTGCCACTCTCCGTCTTTAAGTCTCAGATGTAGAATTTAAGACTTCAGGCTACCAAGTGACCTTTGAAAGGTTTGAGTTTAACCTCTTTTGTAACTTTTACAGAAAATTCAGCTCCTCAAACAGCAGCTTGGACAGTACATTTCACCAATGCGCACTAGGACTGTGGGCGTGCATGAAATATGTAGGTTGAAAACTGCCCATACCTTCAAAAATACTCTTGACATATCAGTCCTGTCAATGAGAATATATCTATCCTGCACTTGTTGCATTGGTTGCCAATAGGTTCCTGGCTCAATTCAGAGTGTGAATTATCACCTTAAAAACCTGTTGCAGCATAATACTGGACTACATCAGGCAATATCTAATGAAAATGGAAAAAATATCCATCTGTTTCAGTTCTATAGAGAGACCCTTTTCTACATAGATTGTACAATCATAGATTGTAGGCCAGGCTACATAGATTGTACAATCATAGATTGTAGGCCAGGCTTCTAGGGGGCAGCCCCATTTGATGTAATTCCCCTTGAATTACAAACAACTCCTACTCTAGAGGCATTTTGAAAATTAGTGAAAGCAGTGCTGTTTAGTTGAATGTCACCACTAATGAATCAGAATTATATGATGAATTTTACTGCCTAAATATGATTGTAATGCCCTGTTCTCAGCTTTATTTTATTATTTCCAAATCCAGAGTATTTTTGGACTGGGGGAGGCAATACACATAGTCCTCGACTTACAACAGTTCATTTAGTGACTGTTTGAAGTTATAAAGGCACTGAAAAAAATAACTTATGACCGTTTTTCACATTTACGACCTTTGCAGCATCCCCATGGCCATGATGGTGATCAAAATGCTTATATTTATCACGATCGCAGTGTCCCAGGGTCATGTGATCATCTTCTGCGACCTACTGACAAGCAAAATTTATGGGGAAGACAAATTCATTTAACAACCGTGTTACTAAATTAACAACTGCAATGATTCATTTTAATAACTGTGGCAAGAAAGGTCGTAAAATGGGACAAAACTCACTTAACAAATGTTTCACTTAGCAACATAAATTTTGGACACAATTGTGGTTGTATGTTGAGTGTGTACACATTGCTGTATACATTGTAAAAATAAGTGAAATCTTTAATTTTAAAATAATGTTGCTGAATTCTATTTAACTAAAAATGTTTCAAAGGTTGGGATTTAGAGAGTTCTGTTTCTTTACAGATGCAGTATTCCTTCATATATCAAGCCTTACTTGAATACTACCTCTATGGTGACACAGAACTGGATGTATCCTCCTTAGAAAAACACCTGCAGCCATCAAATAGCAGCACACCAAATCTTGTTAAGATAGGATTGGAAGAAGAGTTTAAAGTAAGCCTTAAGTACACTTTTAAAATGTAATTTGGTGATTGACCCAATACTTCTTTTTTGATACATTAATTTTTTTCTCCTAAAATATTAGATTATTTTTTTGCAATATTTGTCAAGTTATTTATACCTAAAATATCAAAAGTTATGTAAAATTTTAAAATTAAAGTTTTTTATTTCTAGGCTTTTAATTTTTTTTCATTGAAACTAAGTACTATGAAAATGAAAGTAGCATCATAAAGAAAATATTAAAACAAAAACCTCACCCAAGTAAATATTTGAAAAAGAAAAAATTGATTGGGAGTACATAAATACATTTATAGTGTTAAGTATGAAAAAATAGTCATGTTCAAAAATTCCTGTCCAAAAATAAACTTGTATTGGTGAAGGAAAAATTACTCTTTAACATAACTAACAAAGAAACAGTATTTCAATAAAACATACTTTTAGATTTATATAGATGTGTGAATTTTTCAGCTGATGCTATTTCATTAAAAAAAAGAAAACAATTTTTATTTCTCTCCCCACCTGCCAAAGTACCTTAAGAAGTATAGGATACCCTGTTTTCCCCAAAATAAGACATCCTCTGATAATAAGCCCAATTGGGCTTTTGAGTGCATGGCAATAAGGCCAAGCGCTTATTTCAGGGTTCAAAAAAATATAAGACAGAGTCTTATTTTCAGGGAAACACGGTAACAAATTGGTCCTTAACTTCCTTACACTTAACTTCCTATACCACTTAAAGACCAATCAACACTAGACATATGATAGATAATTATGAGCTTTAAAATTTCTTTATATAGAAGTATATAACAAAGTTTCTGTGTAAATGTAATTATATGATAGTTTATCAAGCAGAATTTTTCAGAAGAAAATATGATTAAGACATTTTGATTGAATTTGTTACTGTTCTTCTCACATTGAGTTTTCATATTTTTATTTGTAGTCATTATCTAACTTTTACTTTTGTTTTAGAAATTAACAAATGTTCGAATAATGAAAGAAAACATGAGAACTGGTAATCTGCCAGCAAATATGAAGAAAGCCAGAGTTATCCAAATAATCCCTTGTAAGAAATTAAATTGCATTTTCAAACAAATTGTATAATTTGATTGACAAAAACTTACCTAAGAGAATATTGTAATATTTTAGAAGCAACAGCAGGTGGCATTACAGACTGAAATATAACTAAATTTTATAAAAGCCTGCTGAGTATATTTTATGTTATTATTGATTACAAAATATTTTGAATTTTACCAAATCTACTTTTTTTGTTCCCTAGATGACTTTAACAGAGTGATTCTTTCAATGAAACGAGGTCAGGAGTACACAGATTATATCAATGCTTCCTTTATAGATGTAAGTATTTTTCTGTACAGAAAATGCACAATACTGTAAGAGATGTTAACATCTTTTCCAGAATATTTGTTTAAAATTCATCTAGAAAAGAGCATGACCTTTTTTTTTTTATTTGCATTTATATTCCGCCCTTCTCCGAAGACCAGGACGGCTTACACTATGTTAAGCAATAGTCTTCATCCATTTGTATATTATATACAAAGTCAACTTATTGCCCCCAACAATCTCATTTTACCTACCTTATAAAGGATGGAAGGCTGAGTCAACCTTGGGCCTGGTGGGACTTGAACCTGCAGTAATTGCAAGCAGCTGTGTTAATAACAGACTGTCTTAGCAGTCTGAGCCACCAGAGGCCCTTCAGCATTACTATATGATAATAACCTGTTAATTTTTTAAAAAAGGAATCAGTGCCTGACTGCACAATAAAAAATATCTTGTATTTAACATATCAACATAAAGAATCAAACATCTTTGCTTTTTTGTTAGAACCAAGTTTAATTTACTTTTTACTGTGGCAGGATTTGTTTTATTTGATTGAGAATAGAAATAGATAACTTTTCTTCATTGCTGTCAAACTTTTCTCTGTCTATTTTGGTGAAGAATATATTTTTTCTTGGTGTTTCAACAACAGATGAATGTCCATTACAAAGTATTGAACTCATATGGTGCATTATCTCAACGTTGCATATTCTAAGCTTCATAAAAGTGTATGATGCTCAGAGTGCTTTGACTGAAGCCATAGATATCTCCAAAATTTGCCATCTAATTGTATTGTTAATAGGACAAATGAGAAAAAAATATTACACACATGACTGAGAAATGATCATATTAACTATATTTAATGAATTTGACATTTTAAATCATGTAAATATACACGAGAGGAACCATTTATTGCCCTGGTCCCATCTATTCTATGGTTCTGAACTCCTTCTCAAAGGTCAACTGTAGAAGAAGAGCCACATACATTGGCAATAAACAAAATAATTTCTTTGATTTTGACTTTTGTGAAACCAACCGTTGTGTTTTGTAAACTGTGGCTTCCAACCATATTGTCTAAATTTGGCCATTGTGGCTAGCTCAACCATCTATTGTTAGAAGAAGTCGCGTGTTTCCTTGATTTAGTGATGTAGTCAACATAATGGTATTCCTCTCACATCCTCCTTTCAGATGAAAGAGAGCACATTAATTATTAATTTAACAAACCCTTGCCTTCTTTGGTGTCACCCTCCAACATGTCTTCTTTTCAGTCATTATAACTGGCACAATACAAAAGCCTCAGTGAAGACTTGGGCTAAATTTGCTTAACTAATTTCTTTGATTTGTGGATCAGAGTGAATGGGACTGGGACTGGAAGGACCTTTAGAACTTTAAAGAAAACATCTATTCTGGTAGATCTATTTAATATAAAATTCCTTTCAAACAGGGGAGAATCTAGATAACAATTGTCAAAGAATGAAATATTTCTTTATGTCCAGGGCTATCGCCAAAAGGATTACTTCATTGCAACTCAAGGACCTCTTCCTCATACTGTGGAAGACTTCTGGCGAATGGTGTGGGAATGGAAATGCCACACCATTGTTATGCTTACAGAAGTTCTGGAAAGGGAGCAAGTATGAGCATTTTGTACAGTATCTTGTAAATATTTTGTTATTAATATTTTTTTTTAAAACAGAACAAGAGTATGGGAAACTCATTATACATCATTAACATTGATCTGTAAAATGTAGTGCCTCAACAGGCCTAGCATGAATTTGTCCTAGCAAATATTTTGCAGACCTGAGGCTGTGGAACTACAATTGATGATTTTACTATTGACTAGGATTTTAACTGTTCAATAAATCATGAAATCTCCTGTGAAGGAGCAAAACCGGATACTCTTGAATTGCTGCTGAGGCGAACATTTGTCTATAGCAGTAGCAATGCCACTTAGACTTATATACCACTTCACAGTGCTTTACAGCCTTCTCTAAACAGTTTACAGAGTCAGCCTATTGCCCCCAATAATCTGGCTCCTCATTTTACTGACCTCAGAAGGATGGAAGGCTTAGTCAACCTTGATCCGGTGACACTCGAACTGCTGGCAGCCGGCAGTCAGCAGAATTAACTTGCAATACTGCATTCTAACCATTGCGCTACCATAACTGTCTCACAGACAGACAGTTTGCAAAAGCTTGAACTACTTTACAATCACATGTTTTCAGAAAACGTATGATATCTGATGCCATAGCCAAAGTCCCAAAAAAGTCATCATAATTCAGAGGAAGACACAATCAAATGACAGGAAATTCAGTGGGAATTAAGTGTGATTCTGTGCTCAGATGTTAATAATGTTTAACACTTGCAATTTCCTTATAGTAAGAATTCTGTATATTTGGTATTATCTTAATTGGGATATCAGAACCAGTTTGGTGTGATTCTTTTCATTACTCTGATTACATGGTACATATTGTTCTGGTACAATATAAATGGGTGGGGAAGATTGGAATTAATTTGTAGATCACCATTCCCAGAAATAATTGACATAGCTTAGATAGCAACAAGAAATCTAAAAGCATCATTTTTTTTTCTGTTTCTAAATTTTACAGGAAAAATGTTTTCAGTATTGGCCATCAGAAGGTTCTGTTTCTTATGGCGAGATTACTATTGATATTAAGAATGACTTGCTTGTTGATACTATAAGCATAAGGGACTTTTTGATTACACACAACCAGGTATTCTTCATAATTTCCCTACTTCTTAAACTTCAGGTTTTTTCTTACTGTTTCTTACTGTCTTAAATACATTTTACTTCATATTTAGCAGACTGGTCAATTGTTATGACTATCTTATTTTAACAAATGTATTCTATCAGGAATAAGCAAAGGAACAAATATCAGAACAGGGAAATTTTCACTGCTGAGAAATTTAATCCCACCCTTCTGTAAATGGCTAACAGTGGAAGTTTCACAAGTTGACTTGGCTACATTTTGCAGACAAGAAAGATGTATACTGCAGAACTCAAAAATCAAGTAATCTCTCATACATGCGCATACCTTGTCTCTGTATGTGTACTATACATACACACCTGTATGTATACAAGTACAATATATACCATACATATACACCTACATACATATATGTTTGTATGCATGGTGTGGCAGCACCAAGGTTTAAATTCTAAGCCTTTTCAAACCAACAGATTTGAATTATTATTTCCTTGGCCTGAAGCATGCGATATATTTCTTTCATTTGATTCTATTCAATTCTAAATTAATGAACTTATCTTCATCAATTTAGTGTTCAGATTACTGGAGAAGATTAAAAATGGAAACTCTGGGTACATATATATATTGTGTGTGTGCATATACCATATACATATATATAGTATTTTTAATCTATTTTCTAATATTACATTGGGCAGTTAAGAGAAAAAGGTAGTAGTTGATATAAATTGCATAATTTTTGTCACTACTTATAGAAATGTTGCAATATGTAATAGATTGAAAGCTTTTATGAACCTATTTAAAAGTAAATCTTGCTATGTCTAATGGAATTACTCCCAGAAAAGCAAACGAGGCTTTGGTATTTAAAACTATTTCTTTTCATTACTAAAATTATTTTAAACCTGTGGCTTTCTCACTTCTGAATAACCAGGAGAAGCATGGCAGAGTAATTCGACAGTTTCATTTTCATGGATGGCCTGAGATAGGCATTCCGACTGAAGGGAAAGGTATGATTGACCTCATCGCAGCTGTTCAGAAACAGCAACAGCAGACAGGAAACCATCCCATTACAGTACACTGCAGGTAAACACATTCTTACATTTTTTTTTCTCCTCATATTCTTTTGTAGCTTTAAAGTTGAAAGCTAGCAAGGACTTTCGCTCTGAAGTAGAGGCACTAGATACCTGAAAGAACATTTCACAATGAGAAAGCTTTCTTCCAGCTTACTATATTTACAGCTGCAGGATAGGGAAGCAAGTGTTGGCCAATGATGAGGATGAGTATAATGGCAAGTGTATATATAAACTGATGATGCTTCAGATAATCTGGCCCCAAGCCCTAAAAGACTATGAGATAAAAATAACCATCAGTGAATTGGTCCTAAAAACTGACAAGAAAGTCAATGGACTTAACAAAAAACACAATATAATGCAATTTTTGATCTGGTTCCTACTTTGTGAACAACATATAATTTCCATTTTTTCTCCCAGAGGTGGTCTCACATGCACCATATTAAAACAGTAATCTTGAGGTTACTAGAGCATGGATAGCTGACCCTACAAGCTTCTATTGCTGGTCAGAAATGAAAAAAGTGGATTGTAGAAAAAGAGCTATCATGGTATATATCATGCTATCACAGCATGAACTGCACATGATGTGGTGGTGTAGCACTTCACAATTCTAGAGTTGTCTTAACACATGATTCCATAAAGGATTCTATAGGGGATGAGGCCCTAGCACCTGGAGCACCTTGAATTCCAGATGAATTTTAAAAAT
This sequence comes from Ahaetulla prasina, assembly GCF_028640845.1. NCBI lineage: Eukaryota > Metazoa > Chordata > Lepidosauria > Squamata > Colubridae > Ahaetulla > Ahaetulla prasina. Next base: position 41,935,682 of record NC_080544.1, on the reverse strand, counting down.
GACGTTGTTAACCAATCTTTAATATCCCTTTGCTTCTACTGGATAAATTGTTCAGATTCCTGAAGATGTGATTCATTTAATCTTGCTCACTATAATTATAATTCACGCTTTGCTTTAGGCTTATAAATTATCAATATTGAAATAGAGAATGGAAGATTTTTATTTTTTAACAAAGTACTGTAATGTAACAATCTTGAAAACTTGCCAAAGCAACTTTCCAGATCAGTTATAGTTAATGTAAATACAGTAAAGCTATTCTGAGCCTCTTTCTCATGCCTACCTCTCGTGCTTCTTATTCTTATTCTTATTCATCCTTCTTACCTTTCCCCTGGATGAAGGATTTCCATTTGTGAGAGTCTTCTTTCCCTCTCCATCTTCCTGGGATCTAGTAAACATTCCATCATAGCAGTTTATACAAGCTAAATCAGAGGTAGTCAACCTTTTTATACCTATCGCCCACTTTTGTATCTCTGTTAGTAGTAAAATTTTCTAACCGCCCACCGGTTCCACAGTAATGTGCCGTGTATCGTCATCTGCGCAGGCTTCTCGCACATCGTGGATTGGGTTTGCGGGGGGCGCCAGCTTCCAGCTCTGCTTGTCTGTTACAGCTGGGTGGTGTGGGGGGAGATGCAAAGCTATTCTGGGACAAGGCTCTTTTGCTTATGGTCGCACTATAGTGCCATTTAGTTTCACTTATGTAATGCGAACTAAACTTAGGGCAGGCAATACAAATAGTAGATTTTCAGAAATTTAAATTGTCATGGGAAATTTTATGAAAACCTAATGAAAATGTTTTTAAATAATGCTATGAAATTTTTTTAAAAAAATCAATTAAATTAAAAAAAAGGAAAGTGCTTCAGTATTGGACAAAACCCCTACCACCCACCATGAAAGCTGGAACACCCACTAGTGGGCGGTAGGGACCAGGTTGACTACCACTGAGCTAAATTGAGACACAATTGCAGAAGTGTGTGAAAGGTGGCATTTTTTCCAAACTGCTCTGAAATATCCCAATGCCTAATTCTATATTGTTCTACAAAGTTGAAGAACACTCTCAATCAACACTGAAATAACTATTGTTTTCCCTTTTTTCAAGTGAAGCTTTCTCTGGATCTTGGTGGATGGATAAATGTATTCCAGAGGAAACTTTGTTTATAAAGGAAGTAACTACAACATCAGCATTCATTCCCTGAACAGTTTTAAAGTCTAAAATTTTAAAAAGCTTATTTTTACAGTAACAGGAATAAGGTTCTATAAAATCTATATACTGTTTTTATGACTTAAGCAAATCTGCAAAATAATGCCATATCTGGTACTCCTGAAGAAGCAAAGAATTATAGAGGCTACTAAGCCTATTTATATTAACAGAGACTCAATTCTACATGTATGTTTTATTTTTCTGCATATGATAGGCCAACTTATTTGTTTTTTCCTTGTAGTGCTGGAGCTGGAAGAACAGGTACATTCATAGCACTCAGCAATATTTTGGAGCGAGTCAAAGCTGAGGGGCTCTTAGATGTATTTCAAGCTGTGAAGAGTTTACGGCTGCAAAGACCTCATATGGTGCAAACACTGGTACGTTGCTTCACCACAATTGTTAATATTGCACTAATATTATAAAAGTAAAATAGAGGCTTTATATCTATATTCATACAATAGAATTGGTTTGCTCAGGCATAGTGACTGTGGGCCTCAGCTGATGATGACAACCATGACTGCAGGGATTGCTAAGCAATGCTGTCACACATTGGGACCATGTCATTTAGTGATGGAAATTCCCAATGGCCATAGTGAGTTGAGGAATACCTGTATAAATTTACTTCAAAATTCCTTCCCAATGATAAAAATACCCAGTTATAGAATGCCTAAGAGGGTATGTTAGGATACAATTCCAGGTCCCCTTATTTTACTGGCAATCTCTAAGAGCTGGAAACCAGTTATGAATAAGAGAATAGGAAAAAAAGAGAAAGGCAAAAGATTAAAACGTCTACTCAGTTTTTATCCTGACGAGCAGCAAAAATTAGAACTGGTCTTTTGTTTGTTCTATGAAAACTTATTCTAAAGTGAGTACTGCATCAATAGGCTCAAATGTAGGTCAATAAACTGCAAATGCATTCATATTAATGAAAACATATAAAAGTACCAGGATTCATTTCTCATTCAAATAGTTCTTCAAAGAAAATAATTGTTTTTGCATAGTAGTCTTAGTCTAGGCAGTGTCACCTGATATATAATGGTGCTGAAACATGTAACAAAAAGTGAAAAACATTTTATCTGTATATTTTATCATGATTCTACAGTTCTGAAGTTAAATACGGTTCAACAAAGTTCAAACATAATAATGTCTCTTTTTTGCACCTGCAGGAACAGTATGAATTCTGCTACAAAGTGGTACAAGATTTCATTGATATATTTTCTGATTATGCCAATTTCAAGTGAAAATGCCTGCCATTTTTTTTAAATTTAATCATCTGTACAAAGATTTGTAAATCATGTTAATTTATTTCCATTTTTTTAAAAAAAAATCTAAATGTATATAAGATTATGTATGTTTTGCTTTGAATGTCTCTTCAGGTGTATGTATGACTCAAATAAGCTTCAACCCTGATCTAAAGGAGTATGCACAGACTCTTTTCATACAATAAAATAAACTTCTAGTCAGCTGTTTGGTGGCAGAAGGAAAAAGCTGATTTATGGGATTTGTATAGTTTTGAAAGGACTTAATATATCAACCCCAGCTGGTTGATAAAGAGGAAAGTTGTATACACAGAATATAGTTGCATGTTGGACTACTCATTCAGCTGAAGAAATATGTGCAAAAACTGTGTCTGCATGTGTAACAACCCTATCTAGGTCATTGCTTTGTGTTTTTGTTGGTTTTCATTTTAAATAACTGAGGCCCATGTACAATATAGTGCAGTATATACTGTTATGAATACAGGCACAATTCAGCCTATGTTAGGCATATTTAAGACTCACTGATTTCAGTGGGTTTAATAAGCATATGCTTAAATATTTCCCATTGAAATTAATGGGATTTTGAGCCCAGCTAAATGTTTGAAAGCACTGATTCTGAAATTAAACTGATCAGTGGCTTGGATGACAGCCCGCTGATCACTCTGAGCCCATGTAAGAGCAAAATATATTAATAGAACTCCAGAACTCCTTAATTTTGGCTGAATCTTTCCCATATTTTGCCTAAATGCATGAAAAATTGTGATTCATTATTGCTAATCTTGTTTGAAATTATATATTTTTAATTTATTGTATATGGTCCCTATTTATATAAAAAAGGAAAAAGAGTACATTTTTAGAGTTTAAAAAATCATCTTGCTATTATTGAGCAATATTTTATTTAAAGCAAGCATCATTTAATGACTACACCACAAAGATATTATACCATCCAGATTGAAAAGAATATAGGCTTTCTATGATAGACAGAAAAAATTATTGAGTCTTCATTTCAATAAGATTTACATCTGTTTCTTATTTTCTTATGTTGATGCTATTTTGATCATTAACATATTTGATCCTGATACAACATCACTAATATTAATGTGGAAAATTCACTGAAGTAGATAATATACAAAATGTGCTAGAATATGAGAATATTCTAAATATTTATTTTTATTTTATCAATACCAATTAGAATCATTTGTCTTTTTGGTACTGTTTTGATCTTCATAGTTAAGCACAACTAGAATAGAGAGGAACACAAATCTTCCATAAGCAACAAGATAAGATATCATTTTAACTTCTTAAAAAATGTATATTTTTAAAAATAGGATTCTAGGAAATTCTGTTTTAATGCAAGTTCTCAATTAATACCATAGTGTAAATATGGAGTTTCTTAAATTTAATTAAGTAGTATTAAAATATAATTTTAAGTTATCATTTTATTGCATTAAGAGAAAGTATATTTAACTTATAAACCAGCTGATCAATATTTGATACTATTTTGTATCAAGACATTTTGATTTGTTGTCATAAATAGCTATAAAGCCAGATATTACATTTATATAAAGAAAAATGTATCTCTTTAGTAAGCAATCTAAATTCATCACTTGCTAAATTTTACTGAAGGTAATAAAACTTAATAAATAGCTATCATTTTTAAGCCTAGTTCAATATCAAATATTCAATATTCAGTTCACAGTAAAGCCCTTAATTATTTGAGTTCTTTTGATACCCAAGGCACATGAAAAATAATGATTCCCTGCACTGTATTCCCAAATATCCAGTTGCTCCTTCTCTCCAGAGTGCACATATAGTTCCAAAATGAGCAAAGGTCTTTTTTCTATTATAATGTGGCCTACATGAATTTAGAACTTAGAAGCACCATGTAGATACCAGAATACCTACAGATGTTCTGGTTGGGCTATTCATGTGCAAGCACTCATGTACTAAAAAGCACAAAACCCAATCATCTTGATAATACTTATATAGAAGTTGCACCATATAGTTCCATCTTACTGGCTGCTGCAAGATTTCAAAGTTTTTACAACAGAAGAAACATTTTCTTGATACCAGTACAAACAATAAAAACAAAATAGCATAAACCTGGATTCAATTATGATTAACTCCACTGTTTTCAGGAAGCTGCTACAAGAAGGAAGAAGATAAGTTATTTTTATACTCTTTATCTTATAGTTTTTCAGCCCCTCCATCTCCTGTACATTTTTAAAATTATTGTGGAAGAATGTAGGGAATAGTATAAGAATAAATATGGAGATATTCTTAGAAATGTCCACCTATTCCTTCCTCTGTGGAGCAATTCATAAAAAACTTTGCTTTGTAGAAATATGGATCATACCTAAAGTCTGAACAAAACTAGGATGACAGTGAAGTAACAAAATAGACAGAACATTTTATTTCCCCATATTTTAAAAGGTATATATCTAAAAGCACAAACATAATTTATATAAATTTATATACAAATGTCTATAGAATATGCAATACATCTGGCTTGCCTGGTTGTTTTATGAATTATAAATGCCTTATTAAAATTATGTAGACTGCAAAATGGTCTTTCTACTTTAGCTCTTATTCTTTTTAATTCTACATACATTTAAATTGTTTCTGAAAGGAAAAGAAAAGTGAATACTTATTAACCCAGAAGATAACACAATTTCCATATCAGGACAATTACTTTTAATTGCTAAACTGTTTATGTTAGCAGCTTAAATACTCTTTTTACGGACAACTGCTTACATCTTCTAGGGAAAAAATTCTATGTACATACAGTTGTATGCACATAAGGAATCATTTTACGAAGTGACTGATATTAGCAATTCTAACCTCAAAAAATGTTATGTTAAGAAATATTGAGTAAACTTTCTATATTAGTATCTGATAGAATTTTTTAAAACTTTAGAAAAATAAATTTTCCCATTTGATATAGACAAAAATCCATTGAGTCCAAAAGATGAACAATTTCCATAAGCTGCTTTGGAAAATGCTGCTAGCAACCTTGGAAATATCAAACATTTTCTATATGAGTTAAGTAGAAATTAACCCTGGCAATTTTTTGTCCCAACTGTTCTTCTGTAAAATCTTATATAGATTGTGGATGGGATGCGGACCTGCGATTAACATCAGAAATTATTTTAAGCACCTTGAAATGTTGAACAAAATACATGTCTTTCATCCATCTTGATTCCTCAGTTCCTTCCTATAGATCTATCCAAATACAGTAGCAACTTTGCACTTTATATAAAACAGTTACTAGATTAATCCATATCCCTAGATAGATAAATCCAGGGTACTACAACTGGTTGGTGTTTATTCATCCATGCCAGAACAGTGATGGGTGTCTGGTTCTCTCTGAGCTTGGTTGTTTTCTTGCAGATATTTCATTATCCAAACTAGGTAACAACATCAGTGCTAGTAAGGGAGCCTTACTAGCACAGATGATACCTAATTTAAGTAATGAAACATCTGCAACAAAACAACCATGCTCAGAGAGCACCAAAGACCCCTCATTCAAATCTGACCTACAGATATTCTTCTTTATTGGTACCATACCAGTGAGTTCTTGCTGCTTCCTATATAAACTGGCACGACCCAGATATATAGTACTTTATCTCTTATTCAAAGATTAATGATTGTATCATTGTTGGAAAAATTATGGGACTTTAACACATTTGGAGGAAACCACATTTGGAAAGTTCTTTAACGTAAACTGCACCTATGTGAATCACTTAAGGATAGCATTACACACTCAAAAACCAAGAAAAATCCTGCTTGTTGTAGACATATGCCTCAATGTTGAAAAAAACAGAACTGTTATTCTATAAAATAATGTAGAAACAAAATCTGTCAAAAATGCACATAAGGTCCATGAATGAAAAGGACTGATTTCAACTGTAGCTCAGGGTTGAACTGTGGAGTCCTTGATGCTGTCTGAACTTAGTTGTGCGCTTGATGATGTTTCATTCTCTGACCAGGTAAGTAACATCTTCAGTGCTAGAAGAGAGTGGAGTTTCTCTGTTATACTGTATACAGTAGCTTACCCAATCAGTGTTGGTAGGGTTTTTTTTCTTGTAGTTCTTTGATTAGGCTGTTTGCTGACTGAATTGGTAGTTCCTTGATTAGGGTATTTTTTTATTGCTTGATTGTTTCTTTGTTTTTATCCTGGTGTTTTCCTTGCTGATAGCTACTGAAGAGGTGTTCTATGTGGGTTTTTTTTTGTTTCTTTTTAATATATCTTTTGAATGGTAGGTATATAAGCAGAGATCAAACCTCACTTATTCTAGAACTGAAGATGTTATCTAATCGGGTAACAAAATGTCTGCAAGCAAACAACCAAACTACAAGAAATTTAGAAAACTGAATACTTGGAATTGGTGCAATATAACTAGTAATTCAAAATATAAATCCAAATAGTCTCCTCCTAACATAACATTTCTTCTGCAATAGCTGATTTTAAATAATTATGTTAGATTCTAGGAGAAAAAAACCAGAATACTCAGCATAATCTCTTTCTTGGATATTGTGCAGTATATTTGGTTCTGTGTAATTCCATTTGATGCCAATATTTGTTCTGTGTATAAAAAAATTAATTCTGAATCTAACAATACAGGTAGTCCTAGACTTCAACCACAATTGAGCCCAAAATTTATGTTGTTAAGTGAGACATTTGTTAAGTGAGTTTTGTCTCATTTACGACCATTCTTGCCAGAGTTGTTAAGTGAATCACAGCATTAGTAGTAAGGTTGTTAAATGAATCTGACTTCCCCATTGACTGTGCTTGTCAGAAAGTTGCAAAAGATGATCACATGACCGCAGGACACTGCAAATATGAACCAGTTGCCAAGTGTCTAAATTTTGTTCACATGACCACGGGGATGCTGCAACAGTTATAAATATGAAAAATGGTCATAAGTCACTTTTTTCAGTGCCATTGTAACTTTGAACTGTGGCTAAACAAATTGTTGCAAGTCCAGGACTACCAGTAATAGAAAGGTTACAGGGTTGAAGGATTGAAGCATTAGAGAATTTAATTTGGAGTTCAGAAATTTTTAATCAGATCAGGGTACTATACTTTATATAGCATACAATATTTTTCATGCTTTGTTTTACACTGAATGAAACATCATTAATAAATGCCAAATAAAGATTAGAAATTATATATTCTGATCTGCATAACAGTCACTATGTGATTGACTTTTTCTTATGCAGTAATAGACACTGATTACCAAAGTTTTAAGTTCCGGTTTAACTTGGAACATGTAAACAATTAGAAACATTAAAGCCATTTATTTCAAACTGTGTTTCTAGAAAAATCCTACATTCATCAACAATATATCAGAAGTTCATTAAAGAGAAAATTATTAACTAACCAATTAGCTAATCAAAAGGAAAGGTTATAAATTGCTTTTTATTTTCTCTTTCAATGCAAAACACAGAAGTTAGACATATTCTATATATGCCTGGAATGAGGGATGGGCAGTCTTGACTAACAGCTGCTATTTAGAAAACTGCTGAATAGCTCTCATAACACACATCTGTATGTAAACATGTTGGTATCATGCCAAAGGGACCCAGTTTTGAGCTACTACTTGGTTGCTTACATATGTGCTTCAGATAAATATTGCCATGGGATTTGTACCAGTCAGCTACTGTTGTGAGACTTGGGTAGCCTAAATCTGTATTTGCCCTGCCTGTCCTCTTCCATTTTCCTATATAAAGGTGACTGTGCCTGGTAAGAGGTAGTTATGAGCTAACTACCTAAAGAGCTGCAGTGGTGCAGTAGTTAGAATGCAGTATTGAAGGCTATTTCTGCTGACTGCTGGTTGCCTGCAGTTTAGCAGTTCAAATCTCACCAGACTCAAGGTTGACTCAGCCTTCCAGCCTTCTGAGGTCAGTAAAATGAGGACCCAGATTGTTGGGGGCAATATGCTGACTCTGAAAACCGCTTAGAGAGGGCTGTAAAGCACTGTGAAGCAGTATATGTCTAAATAACTAGTCTAAGAGACTAGAGACTAGACAGCCCAGCTCAGAGTCCACTTTAGCCAGTCAATTAATCTTTGATGCAGAAAAGCACATGTTTTCTCTTTAAGAGAGAAACTCTATTCGGGTATTATTCCAAGTCACTAGAAATGGTTTGTGAAGAAGAAAGAGGATCAGTCTGGTGCATTGGCTAAGGCACCTAGCTAGAGACTGAATTCTAGGCCCATTTTAGGCAAAAAGCCAGCTGCATGACTTTGGGCCAGTCACTTTTAGATCTAGGAAGAACACAGTAGCAAACCACTTCCAAAAGATTGCAGATTAATTTTTGAATATCATCTCCATTATGCACTAGGTCTTATTTGGAGTAATGCCGGGAAAGGATTGGTATAGCTATATGCAAGTATTTTTCTAAGTATAGGTAAAGAAAAAAATTTGGTAAGGACCATGGAAGTGTAAGCAAGTGCTGTGGTATGCCTGCTTACCGTATTGTAAGTGTATTTATCATCCTATCCAAAACTACATTTACAGCTTGTGAGTTGGGTTATGACCAACATTGCAGAAAGTACTAAAAGCACATAAAATAGGCTTGCTTATTGCAGCATTTCAAATCACTGCATAATGCAAATGCATTTGGAAGCAGACAAGTGCTTGAGGAAGTTGAGAATCATACATGCACATCAGTTATATCATCATAGCTCTTCCGAACTGCAGTGAAATACCTGGATGGGGCTTTTCTATTTTTTGTGTTTGATGAGAATGTTTCACAATAATTACATGTATCTGTGGTTCTTTTATATTTATGTACAAGCCTACTGCCATCTGTAACACACAGCCCAGAAAATTCAGAGGACAGCCTTGGTTCAGTGGTATATATGCATTATATAGGCTCATATCTACAGTAACCATTAGAAACTAACGTGAAAAAAATTCTTGTTAATGGTTTCAAATATATTTAATACTTGAATTATAAAGGCTCTAAAGAAGAATGCCTATCATATTGATCATTTTGAAAAGGATGTTTATGAATCTGTTTTAAAAAGAGTTTGAACCTTTTTGTTCCAGTAGTTTAAAATGTTTATTTTAGGCATTGTAATTTGTAATGTATTGCTACTGAACCTTTTTATGTACATGCTAAACTCTATTTAATTTATGTCAAGGGCGTTGTATGTATGTAATATAGTGATATTTTCTTTTATTACGTTTATAATTTGATCTCGCTGTACAGTATTTATAATTCCAGTGAATGTTGCTGAATTATTTGTATATGCAGACTGCAAATCTAATAATTCCAATGCAAGAACAAAGGCTTCATTTTATTTTCAGGCTGTATTTCTTTCTTTAAATCTCTTAATTTAATTCCTCTCCTGTTTGCTCATTTAAACTAAATATTGCAATTTTATAAAGAATGTAAAACCCCTTTTTTAAATTACTTTGCCAAGCTGTTCAAATTCTGGTTATTTTACACAGACCTCTATTCTGACAAAAGAAAGAGTGTTAAATGAAGCACTTTAGGTATAATATTTAATGTAAAATGGTAGTTGAATAATTCATTCAGAACACACATACTTATTCTAAATCTGAATAAAAGTAATCATTTTTCTTAGTTATCCCAGTGGATTATGCAAATGCTAATGTAATCTTTCTGGGCAGTGTTTTTTTTTTTTACAACAAACACCCCACATCTAATGTTCCTCTTATTTAAAATCCACAGCAAAATTATACATATCGTCTTTTTTCCTGAAACGGTTGACCATTGCACATTTTAAAGAACTGCTATAAACTGCCCTGTTGCATCAACAGAAAGAGGGAAATATAACTTGAATAAATAAACAATTCCTTGATTTTTGAGTTGATTTTATTTAGTGACAGAAGTGTACAAAAAGCTGCCGTGTAAGTTTTTAGCTTTTTTTTTTAAATTCCATTACTTGATTTTACCAAAACAGAGATTTATCCCCTTTTATTTAGCAAAGTATAAGCCTGATTCTCTTTGCCCTATCTCTGTTTAAGTGCCAAAGGCTCTCCATTCCTGTTGCAAATCATTTTTGATCGCCCCTCCTTGCAGCATTTTCAGTAACTCTACAAACAAGCACTTAGTATTTCACCTGCAAACAGGCAGCCAGTGCAGTGCTTTTAATACAATACTTTGTTCTTTCAGAGACAACCGTAGTCTTAGGTTATGCACTAACTGCGATTTCTGGATCAGACCTTTCCCCATGTACTGTATTACTATAGTCAAACTTGGAGTTTACCAACACTTGTACCCTAGATTTTAGGGTTATTTTCTTCCAGGAAGAAACATAGTTAATTTATCAGCCAAAGTTGTACAAAAAAAAAAAGTGCTTCTGGCCATTGTCTTGGGTTGGGAGATTCAGAAACATTCCCCAAACTGTGTATATCTGCTTTTTCTGGGACAGCATAAACCTATTCAGAACAGGCAGCTTTCTACTAGCTTTTTTGAACTGTAATCCTCCTTGCAAACACCTCCGTTATGCTTGGATTTTAATGCACTATAATTTATAGCGTCCTGTGTGGTCATAGGCAGTCATTTCAAAAAAGCATTGCATTACTATATACTACAGGGATCACTATGCAATAGCTCTCTTTCTGAAAAACAACTATCCTTAAACAACACCATCTCAAATCTGAGGGAAAAGAAAGCAAGCGGAGACTCTTATTTGCTACTCTAGAGATTCAGAAGGATGTGTCAGTTGATAATGTCGGAAAACACCAGTTTGAAATGACTCAAGTTATAATGCTTCCTGCTTTCTCCAGATTGCTTGTTGCTGTGAAGCTACCATACTTTTGATTGTTTTATCTAATTATGGTAATTACAGTGGCTTGCCTAAGAGATCTGAAACTCTACAAGTTTTAGAAGAGTTTCAATCATTATTTCCTTTAAACAAAAATCTTCAAAAAAAATTGTAATATTATGATACTTATAATAACTTCCAAACTAGAATTGACAAGCCACATTGGGCAAGGAGTGAGGACCTCTCATCAAATGTGGCTTCCCAAGCAGCCTATCCACTTCATTGGGAGGAAATTATAAGGTATGTGTGTAAGATTTTTTTCTGAGAAGTAATATTATGAGTCTTAGTTTGAAACCCTGACAGGCAGTTACACATAGTGGTTAAGGCATCATGGTGTGAGTCTAGTCCCACCTTAGATATCTTGGGCCAATCACTCTCCGTCCTAACAAGCAATGGCAAAACACTTCTGAAATATTGCCAAGAAAACTGACATTGCCCCCCCCCCCAGAGCAATCTTAATTAAATGATTGTTAACTATGATATAGTTCAAAAAAGTACATCACTCCATTATGGTTTACACCTACAGACCAAAATGATGGAATTATCCAAACTTTAAGTATTCACTGGATTAATTCTTATATGATAGAAGTTATTGGGTCTGTTAATTTTAAATGTTACTTACTTTGCCCACAAATGAGTTATAATTTATTTTCAAAACAAATATGTCAGCAGTAACTTCTCCAGTAGGATATGATATATTAAAAGTTAATTGGATTCTTTAAGTGAGTATATATTTGAAAACTGTAATTACTAAAAAAAACTCTGGGAATTTTCAAGCACTTAAGTATATTATTTTCTTACACTTCTGTTGGGAGAATGTTCCTTAAAAATCAATGGCATTTACTTCTGAGGAGAGACAGAGAGCTTTACAACATGCTTGTGTTGTAAAATTATTTTTTCCCATTTGAGAGAATTAGTTTGAACACTGAGTATGCATTAGCTCTGATCCCTACTGCACCATTCATGTGAAGATCAGGGAGATTAGAAGGAAAACTGCATCTTTGGGCCCACTGAAGCATTCACCCTTGAAAATGACTTGTGTATTAGATCAGTGTTCCTTTTAAGAAGTGTGAACTTGTGGAACTTGTGAACAGTTGTGGAGTTGAAATCCACACATCTTAAAAGCTGCTGAGGTTGACAAACATTGTATTAGGAGGATTTTCTCTCTCACACTCACTCTCTCACATACATAATAAATAGCAGGAAGTGAGATCAAATGAGGAAGACAAATGTTTCTCAAGTGTGAATTGAAGTTAAGCAACAGGAGAAATTGAGGCAGTATAGAAGCAGAGAGCCCGTTACCAACAGCAAAAGAAATGTTGGATAAACTTGGTTTGGAATCGTACCGCCTTTCTCTAAGTGAGGAAGCCTACAGAAAACAAATGTTTGCAGCTCAAATGAAGACTCACTTCCAGAAATGCAGGAGGAAGAATGCAATATCCCATAGATCACAAGAGAAAAAAAGAAAATAACCCCCAAAGGTATTCAATTTTATTTATTTATTTATTTTGTCACAACAATATATATAGGTATCATACAAAAGATTATATAGTATATAAACATATATAAGTAAATATTAGGAGGTATTAGTTATTATTCCAAAAGCAATATAAGGTTTGCTTTTGGATAGTTTTATGGCCAGAGAAGCTTAGGAAATATTTTGTCTCTTATCTCCTTCATTAGAAAGCAATAGATGCAATTTACATAGACTTCTGCAAAGCTTTTGACTCAGTAGTACACGATAAACTTCTCCTAAAACTAAAATCCTACGGCATTTCAGGACCTCTTCACAATTGGATAACTGCTTTCCTGTCAAACAGACAACAAGTGGTCAAAATTGGCAATGCTCTATCAAATCCTGTCCCTGTCAAAAGTGGCGTTCCTCAAGGTAGCGTTCTTGGACCAATGCTCTTCATACTATACATAAATGATCTCTGTGACCGTATCTCAAATTATTGTGTTCTCTTTGCTGACGATGTTAAACTATTTAACACCACCAACAATAGTACTACCCTTCTAAAAGACCTTGATTTTATATCTGATTGGTCTAAAACCTGGCAACTCCAAATCTCAACCAGCAAATGCTCAGTCTTACATATTGGAAAAAAGAACCTAAACACCAAGTACAAGCTTAATGGACATTATCTTACAGATGACCCCCACCCTGTTAAGGACCTTGAAGTTTTCATATCAAATGATTTAAGTGCCAAAGCCCACTGCAACTACATCACAAAAAAGGCTTTAAGAGTTGTAAACCTAATTCTGTGTAGCTTCTTTTCCAAAAACTCTACACTACTAACCAGAGCATTCAAACATTTGCCAGACCCATTCTTGAATACAGCTCATCTGTCTGGAACCCATACCACATTTCTGACATCAATACAATTGAACGTGTCCAGAAATATTTTACAAGAAGTGTTCTCCGCTCCTCTGTAAACAACAAAATACCTTATTCCACCAGACTTGAAATCCTGGGATTAGAGAATTTAGAACTCCGCCGACTCCGACAAGACCTGTGTTTAACACACAGAATCATCTATTGCAATGTCCTTCCTGTTAAAGACTTCTTCAGCTTCAATAGCAATAATACAAGAGCAAACAATAGATTCAAACTTAATGTCAACCGCTTCAATCTTGATTTCAGAAAATATGACTTCAGTAACAGAGTTGTTAATGCTTGGAATACACTACCTGACTCTGTGGTCTCCTCTCCAACTCCTAAAAGCTTTAACCAAAAACTGTCTACCATTGACCTCACCCCATTCCTAAGAGGACTATAAGGGGCGTGCATAAGTGCACAAAAGTGCCTACTGTTCCTGTCCTATTGTTTCCTTTCAATATATGTTCCTGTATATAATGTGACAAAATAAAAAAATAAATAAAATAAAAAAGAAAAGAAAAGAAAAGAAAGGATCTTCCTGGCCAGGCAGAGGTACTAAATTCCAAAGGTTTTTAAATATTGATTGGCTCCAGCACCAGATTCCTGCCTGTCAGTGATTTATTGCCTTTAAGGAAACATTGAATTTTGTGAGGAGATGGGTTTCTCTAACCTCAGATCAGGAGGCTGTTAAAAGAAGTGGGGGCGGGAAGCAAATCAAAAGCTTTTTTACTTCTATCACAAGCATAAGACTCTAGATAGAGAACAGACTACAGGGGTGAAATGCTCCCGGTTTGGACCAGATCACCCAATCCAGTAGCGAGAGTAGCGGGTGGTTCAGAGAACCGGTAGCAAAAATTCCTGCCCCCCCTCCCCGCCCCAGCTGAGCTGCGCGATCATCAGAGGTTTGGGTTTTTTTACTTTTAAAAGCATTTTTTCTTAAGCCAAAAAAATGCTATTAAAAGTTTTAAAAAAGCCTCTGATGATCGCATGGCTCAGCTGGGATCATCAGAACCCTTTAAAAGCTTTTAAAAGGTTCCTCTGGCGATCCTAGTTGAGTTGCCTGATCACCAGAACCTTTTAAAAGCATTTTTTTACAACCTCTTCGGCCAAAGAGGTGGTCGAAAAAATGCTTTAAAAAGGCTCTGGCGATCAGGCAACTCAGCTGGGATCGTCAGAACCCTTTAAAAGCTTTTTTTCCTCTGGCGATCCCAGCCGAAGAGATTGTAGAAAAAATGCTTTTAAAAGTAAAAAAAAAAAGTTGGCCACACCCACACAGTCACATTACCCCCCCCACCAAGCCACGCCCACAGAACTGGTAGTAACAAATTTTACATTTCACCTCTGACAGAATACATACCTGATTTTAAAAATTTTATTTGATATGCTAATATATAGCGCTGTGGGGTTATTAGTTTCTGATACTTTTTATTTGCTACAATGCCGTCTCCTTTTTAAAGATATTACTTGGAAGAACTTTAAATCTCAATACAATCATCATATAGAATCCATTCATAAATGTATGCAAATATTTTGTCTCTGTGATTAGACTTCAGTAGTCTTAGTACAAAGACTTAGTACAAAAATGTAAATATGAAATAGAGAAGGTGTGCCAGCAGACTGGCATAAAAATGTTAATTATTGGAGTCTCAGAAGAAGGAGCTATTGTTTACATTAATATATTTATTAATATTTATTATTAATATTCATATCTTTGATACTAGATTTAATCCTGCCTGTCATTCAGAAAATCAAGGTTCAATCAGGAAATCAAGGTTGTGCACATAGCATTTGTTTCTCACAAGATTTTATTTTCCTCACAAGAACCCCATGAGGTAACCTGGCCTGAGAGTAATTATCTCAGAGTGATAGAATAAGCTTCCAATGATGGAAATGAATACGAATTTGGGTCTCTCTAGTCCAATATTTGAACCATTTGTGGGTTGCCCCCTGGTTCACACCGGTTCCATAGAATTGGTAGTAAAACTGCCGGGAGGCTCCGCCCACTGATCCAAACGTCATCAAAAGTGATCCGCGCATGCGCAGAAGCGCAGGGCACGATGCGAACCGGCAGTAAAGGTAAGTAGAACCCACCCCTGATTTGAACTATACCATACTGCCTAACTAGCCTCATTAAAAAGAATGGCATATTGAACTCTTTTTTAAAAATATATGGTACACAATGTTGACAATATTTGGAAGTCAATTCACTACTCTCTAGGCCAAACAAATCAATTTGTAAGCATGTGTATAGATATTTTTGTTTTGATGTGATAACTACAGCTAACGTATCCCATTATTTTTGTAGAAAAACCTTGAGTGTTTCATTTTGCAAACTTTCTGAATGCATAATTCATACTTGCTTTATAAAACCAAAGTGATTCTGTCCAATAAAATCTTCTGTCATGAATGACACACACTGAGGTAAAAACTGATAGGCACCTCTTTGCCTTTGAATACTATATTTACTCTACCTTCAAAAATATATTAGAAAATCAATCACATTTATTTATTGTCCAAGTCCAAACACAATTAAAAGACTGAGAATACAATAACTGTAAAAAGGAAGTGAGAAAAGAGCAAGAAAATCCTAAAACAACAGTTAATAAGTGAGGAAGCAAACAGTTATAGCTAATAGATAGGAATTTTGAAGTCTTAATGGGAGCTCCTGGTTGCAATGGCAATTAGAGCTGTTAATTGGAAGCATTAGGCTTGATCACCTTTGGTCATACAGCTTTATTAACACATCTGAGACAGTTTGTATCTCCAAGTCTGAAAGAAAAGTAGTTCAATGTTCCTGTAAGAAATTCATATATGTAAATCCAAAACAAAAGTTTCCCATGTATTCATATGTAAAACAGTACTTATCACATTTTTTTAAATCATATTTTTATACCTGTCCAACTCACAAAAATACAGAATGACTTGGTACTGTACTAAAAGGAGAAAATGTGTTAAAAACAAAAATAAAAACTACAAATACTATAACAAAAGCACAAAAGAAAGAAATGACTTTAACGGCAGTAAGCGAACCATTGCAAGATTTCTTGGAATCTCAGACCTAATGGCATAGCAGAGTTTTAAGAGACTTCTGAATGTTGAAAGAGCTGGAAATAACCTCTCTTCCAGGGAAGAAAACTGCATAATGTGGACTTCACCCCTTGGCAAAGAAGCTCACCCAGAGACCTTATGCAGACATTAAATAGAAGATAAGAGAGTACCAAATCCTGCAGTTCCCCACATAGATGCGCCAAAGGCAGCATCTATTCTCCCCAACTACCACCGACTGAAATCAGTCCTGAGAAAGGGGAAGACTATTTAAAAACATGGAGGGAAGAGTAACAATTGTGCTATAAAAGTGATAATCTAGAGTTGTGATGACGAACCTATGGCACGTGTGTCAGAGATGGCACACAGCACCCTCTCTGTGGGCATGCGAGCCACCGCCCCTGTTCAGCTCTGCTGTGCATACACACATGCCTCCCACCAGCCAGCTGGTCTTCGGGTCACTGCCGTGGGACGGGGCGTGTGCAGCGGGCCATGTGCACAAGTGGGGGTGGGTTGGTCACATGTGGGGGCAAGTCTGCATGTGTGGGGGCATGCAGGGGGCGTATCCATGGGGCCGTGTGTGCATTGCATTTTGGGGGTTCGGATGCGCTTTGGGCACTCAGTCCAGAAAAGGTTAGCTATCACTGATCTAGAGACTAGAAAATTAGACTTTGAAGAAATCCATTTCCTCCCTTTCTTCCTTGCTGTAAATACCACCTCCCATTGTATTTAGTTTGTGATTTCACCATAGGATAGCCATTCTAGAAAAATGTTATCTCGTTACCCTGGGACTGGAAAAGACCAAAAGGGCTCCTTAAATGTATTAATAGGAATACATACAGCGATTCTGTAAACAAGTATAAAACTTATAATAGCATTGGCATTTAAAAAAAAAAAAATTGGTGCTCAAAAACTACTTATGATTTCACCGTCTAAAATGTAAACGTGGGGACGCCAATACTCAGTATTATGCAATCCAGATAATATCTCTCTTTACTAATTGCTTCAGAGAATTTTTGTGGAGCATTCTTAACAAAACAAAAATAGATTGCCACAATACGGAGCCTCTCGTTCAAAATAGTAAAAGTAAGTGTAACGCCACACAGATGGGGGGGGGGGGGAATCCCTGTCTATCCTACGGTATGTTTAAAAATTGAAGTCCGTCCGGGCTCCCTCCTTATTGGATTATTTTTGCGCTGACATCACTATACAGTGACCAATCAGAGTCCGCCGACTGTTTTTGAAAAACCAAATTCACGGGAGGTGATAGAAGTGCGATGCTTGCGTTTAAGAAGGTCCAGGGCTGACCAAGGTCTGGATCCGCAAAGGAGCGCGCGAAGATTCAGGTAATGCCGTCCCTCACAGAGAGGAAGGGGAAATTAACTGTCGGCCGCCCGGGCACAATCTTGAGAGTCAGCGGAAGGATACACGTGAGGCTGCCTCAGAGGGCGGGTGAACAGTTGGGTGGGTGAAGAGTTGGGCGGTTTGAATGAGCAGAAGGGAAGACTTGGGGCGCGCGCGGTGGTGCTGCCTCTGAAGCAAGAGGGACTCCGGGTGTGCCGTTGACGGGGAACGCTCAGGGCAGGTGAGGGGCTCTTGGTCCGGGTGAGAACGGCGCCTGTGCGAGGGAGGCTGGTGTCCGCGTTGGCGCTCATGCTAGAGGGCAGTGGAAATGGGCTGGGTGCAGGATATTTAAAGAAAAGGGGGGGGGCTTGTTGGTTCCTTGGTTTGTTTAGCGGAGTTTAGCTCGCACGTGGCGATTTAAATTAGCCTTTTTTTTAAGAGCGTACGTTAGCAAAAGTAAATCCTTTTCTTAGATATAGTCCAACATCTGCAGATAACCTCGTTCCATGGCTCATGGACGGGGCATCTGCAGATCTTAGACTATATCTAAGAAAAATATTTATTTTAACTTACGATCTAAAAAAGATATTTTAAATTGTTGGCTTGAGACGAAAGCAGAAGAGGAACAACAAATGAACGAACTGGTTTTGTGCCTTTTGAGATAAATGGCAGTGATTCTTACTGTTCTTTGAATCATGCAGTTTGGTGAACGCTGCGTTAGGAGGAGACGAGGTTTTGATGTAGGACAGTTTCTGTGTTGTGGTATACGATTATTATATTCTCCAGCAGAAATCGGCACATGTAGCTTTAAACGGCTTTATCCTGCCTAGTGGTCTATTAAATCATAAAAATCTAATTTTCAGTTAGCATTTCCAAGCTTAGTTTAATTTGCCCATATTGTAGAAAGTTTTACCTGGTCTTAAGAGCAATGCCGGTTTTATATCAACTCCACGTTAAATAAAACGACTAAGGATGTTTCAGGTGTTGCATTTGGCCTGTGAATAAACAAGATTTTTTATATTTTTTGCTACTGAGAATTTAAAGCAAACTTCAGTTTATGGGTAAATGTGATGTCATCTCCTTGGAAGTACATTTTCATGGTTCCCCCCCCCCCCAATAGTCTGTAAAAATGAAAATGCTGTTTATGTATTTTTAATATTGCTAATGAGGTTGATAGAGGTTTTGTTCTGAAAATAAAGCTACATGCTTGCTTTTGTACATTTTGGCTGGCCTGAAGATCCAACGAAAAAAATGGCTTGGAACACATTTGTTAACAAATTTCATATACTGCTTCATCATCAAGTCAAGACAATTATGTCAAATTGTATCTGAATTAATTTTTATTACATTTGAAAGCTTGCATAGATGTTATAATACAAGAAGCAGGACTGTATTGCCAGAGAGAAGGAAATGTTTTCAATTATTCTTAAGCTCTATCAGTGTAATTTAAATTGCTTTTTGCTGGGCTAACTGGCTGTTGCTTTGAACATTTAAAAATTTCTTCCAAGTTGCGTATTTTTAAAAATCAAATTTAAAAAAAAGTTTTATTAGAATGGAAGTGTATTCAGTAGTACTATCTGAAAACTGGTAAAGTCATAGCAGGGGGCTTGTTTTAAGTTCACATTATTTGCCCTGAGTCCTCGGAGAATGGCGGTATAAAAGTTTAAATAATAAATAAATAAATAATAAAACAAAATGTTTCTAGTGTTTATTTGCTTAGAATATTTCTGACATTGAGGTTTTGTTCCAGTGGACTACACAAAGAAATATGAGGGTAACATTTTGTTTTAATTTTTCATACATGATGCAACTCTTTCAATTTCTTTCACAGTACGAATATTTTCTGATAAAATGCTAAATTCTAGTCAATTCATAAATACATAATATAAACATGGTTTTTTTATTTGAACTTATATCCTGCCCTTCTCCGAAGACTCAGGGCAGCTTACATTGTGTTAAGCAATAGTTTGCTTATTTTGAAATAAATTTGCTGTTTATGCCTTAATATAACCCTGTGGAAAATTAAAAAACAGACTGGGGAATGGATGTGGGAGAGAGAGATAGCAACATTGATAGTGGATCTAGACTTTAGATCTGCATGTGCCTTCTATTCATTCTTTGCTCAGTAGATTGGGAGGAATTCAGATAACATTTGAAGATGATACAATCTCATACATAAAGGCATCCACATCAGTAGGAACCAAGAGCATGCAAAGAGTATAAAATCACCTAAGGTTAGCTGGTCCACTATTGTAGAATATTGTTTGCATTTTTGAATGTGCTTGAAGAAGTCTTCATGAGCAAAAGGGTGCAAAAGTAAGTAATCCAGAGTGTAAAGATAGATTAATGATGACTCTGAAATCAAATACTTGCAACAATTAAAGACACTGCTTTTCAAATGACTTAAAAGTCAAAAAATTCACACCTGTTACGCCAGTATTTAGCAACCATAAGAGCATGTGTTTCACAATGTTCTATTTAATTATTCAATCAATCGGTTTGTACATCACTCAGTTCTGAATACTGGAAAGTTTTCCTAAAGCTGAAAAGGAACAAGGCTGAGTGAATCTCTGCTGGGAGGGAATACCTGGAATCATGAGATTACTGAAAATATCAGCTTCCAAAGATTCCACAGATTAATAGTTGGAAGGGACCTTATAGGTCATCTAGTCTAACACCTGCTCAAGCAGGAGACCCTACACCATTTCTGACAAATGGCAGTCCAATCTTTTCTTGAAAATCTCAAGTGATGAAGCTCCCACAACTTCCGAAGGCAAGCGGTTCCATTGATTGATTGTTCTCACTATCAGAAAGTTCCTAGGTTGAATCTTTCCTTGGTCAGTTTCCATCCATTTTTCCTTGTCTGGCCTTCAGGTGCTTTGGAAAATAGCTTGGACCCCCCCCCCTCTGTGGCAGCCCCTCAAATATTGGAGTACTGCTATCATGTCTCCTAGACTAACCATGCCTAGTCCCTGTAACTTTTCTTCATATGTTTTAGTCTCCAGACCCCTATTCCTGGTTGCTCTCCTGCACTTTTTCTAGAGTCTCAACATCTTTTTTATAGTGTGGTGACCAAAACTGGATGCAGTACTCTAGGTGTGGTCTTACTAGGGTTTTATAGAGTGGTATTAGTACCTCACTTGATCTTGATTGTATCCCTCTGTTGATGCAATTTAGGATTGCACTGGCTTTTTTTGGCTGCCGCTATACAATCCTGGCTCATATTTAGCTGGTTGTTCACTAAGAGTCCAAGATACTCTGGACTCCAAGAGTCCAGAGTCACAGACACTGCTATTAAGCCTGGTTTCAACCAGTTTATATGTGTACTTTTGGTTTTTCTTACTTAAGTGTAGGACTTGGCTTTTCTAGAGTCTCAACATCTTTTTTATAGTGTGGTGACCAAAACTGGATGCAGTACTCTAGGTGTGGTCTTACTAGGGTTTTATAGAGTGGTATTAGTACCTCACTTGATCTTGATTGTATCCCTCTGTTGATGCAATTTAGGATTGCACTGGCTTTTTTTGGCTGCCGCTATACAATCCTGGCTCATATTTAGCTGGTTGTTCACTAAGAGTCCAAGATACTCTGGACTCCAAGAGTCCAGAGTCACAGACACTGCTATTAAGCCTGGTTTCAACCAGTTTATATGTGTACTTTTGGTTTTTCTTACTTAAGTGTAGGACTTGACTTTTCTCTAGATTGAATTTCATTTTCTTAGATAGGACCCAGTGTTCAAGTCTGTCAAGATCCATCTGGATCTTGAGCCTATCTTCTAGGGTGTTAGCTATTTCTCCCATCTTGGTATCATCTGCAAATTTGGTAAGTTATTATAATTATAAGTGATAATCCTATAGGAGTGGGACCTCGAAGTAGTTGACTATTTGATTAAGTTGGACAGATAGATGAATACAAGAGAAGGCAATATGTCAGATAATCTGGATTGCATCCAGAAATCAAGGACACGGCCAGTGCCACTGTCAAGGTTGCCACATTTTGTACACACGTTTTGTGTGAAAGATCTTAGCCACAACCACTATTGCTCTTGAAGTAGGTTCTGTAAGCTGAGGAGACTTCCCAAATCCTCAAAGAGGCATTGATTACTGATTGGATCCAGCCTTCTTTCACCCAATGAGAGGCCTTAATCATGTATAAAGGGAAAAATCCAACTGATGTTTGCCTTTGATAAGTTAAGAGGACAGAGAAGAGGCTTAGTTACAAAGACATGTTAGATGATATACATGGAGTTGACTATACGGAGGAGTGCTAGAGGAAACTGCTAAAGCAATAAGATCATTTCTGTAGGATAGAGAGGTGCTCAAGGAAAAGTTCGTTCCAGATTCCTATTACTATGCTGTAACTTTTACAGTAGGATGGGAAACATCTAAGACTTAATGATGTGCATGCTCTAGAACATTTTTGTATGCTTGCTTTGCTCAAATAAATCCTGTTACTCCTGTGTTAATTGGCTTTGACTACGTCGAAGGAGCCCTCCTGAGACAACAAAAATGGATGGTTGTGTCGAACAAGGGGGAAATAGTTTATTTCTTTAATGTCGCAATGTTCCGAATGGCATTTTGGGCTTAATAACACCAGGTATTTTGCAAGTAAGGCTGCCAAAATAGTAACAGGACTTACTATTGGATAAATTTAAATTTCATGGGCGTAACCCTCTAAAACAATAGTATCTGCCCATGGCATATACCACCGTCTTCTATCTTGTACGGTATGTTTAAAAATTGAAGTCCATCCGGACTCCCTCCCTATTGGATTACCTTTGCACTGACATCACTATACAATGACCAATCAGAGTCCGCCGACCGCTTTTGAAAACTAAATTCACAGGTGGTGATAAGATAGAAATACGATGCTTTCGCTTAAGAAGCTCCGGGGCTGACCAAGGTCTGGATTTGCAAACGAACGTGCGAAGATTCAGGTAATGCGGTCGGTCAGAGGAAGGGAGAATTAACTGTTGGCCACCCGGCGCAGTCTCGAGAGTCGGCGGAAGGATACACGCGACGCTGCAACTGCCTCTGAGGGCGGGGGAGGAGTTGGGCGGTTTGAATGAGCGGAAGGGAAGACTTGGCGCGCGCGCGCGCGGTGGTGCTGCCGCCTCTGAAGCGAGAGGGACTCCGGGTGTGCCGTTGGCGGGGAACGCTCAGGGCAGGTGAGGGGCTTTTGGTCCGGGTGAGAACGGCGCCTGTGCAAGGGAGGCTGGGGTCCGCGTTGGTGCTCATGCTGGAGAGCAGTGGAAATGGGCTGGAGGGTGCAGGATATTTAAAGAAATGGGCTTGTTGGTTCCTTGGTTTGTTTAGCGGAGCTTAGTTCGCACGTGGCCCTTGACAGGATGCCTACTGATCTTAAGACTAACAAAAGAATTTATTTTTGCTAACGTACGATCTAAAAAGGAGAACTTAAATCGTGGCTTGAGACGAAAGAGAGACAACTAATGAATGAACTGGTTTTATGCTTTATGAGATAAATGGCAGTTCTCTGAGACTTGTACTTCCGTGAGAACTGTGTTAGGAGGGTTTTTGATGTAGGACAATATCCATTATGTGGTATACGATTATTGGTAGTGACATTTTCCAGCAGATATCACACAATACTGTAGCTTAAGAGTGTTATAGGTAGGTCTGAATGGCTTTATGCTTGAATTTGGCTACTGTTTTTTTCAAATCGACTTCCCAAAGGTTTCAATCTGAAATTGGCTGGTGTCAGCGATACAAACTCTAATTTGCCCACATTGCAGGATATTTTACTCTGTTGTTGAACAATACTGGTTTTATACCAGCTTCCATATAAAATAAAACCATTCTGAGAAAAGAGTTAGCTACTCACACTGCACATTGGCCTGCTTCTCAATTCCCCTGCTCTTTTTCTGATGTCACAAGCTAGCCTCCCAGCTCCAGGAGGCATGAAATCCAAGTTCACCTGGTCAGTAGACTCTCAAGGTCCAAACCCAGTAAAGTCTGTCAAAATAGTTAATTGGGAAGCAGCATGTAGTCTACCTACTACTCTGTCCTAGGTTGCATTCTCATTCCAGAAAACATTAATCTGGCATAGGGAATACCCACCTAATATTTAAAGCAGCTGATATTGCTAACTGTAATTCTATTCCATGTAATCTACATCTAATTTAAGATGTAAGATAATAAAATGAATAAATTTAAGTTCCAGTCCAAAGAAGAAGTTTTGTAGACTGCATTAATCCTTCTACATTGCATTAATAGATTAATTTTTTTTCTTTTTCCCTCTTGATTTTTTTGCTTGTACTACTCATCTAAATAGTTATAAACAAATTATAATTATAAACAAATTACTGTTAAAGTAAGTCTTCATTGACTTTCTGGGGAAGCCAGAAGATTGTAGATGATGACCAAGACACTTGGCAACTGTTCATAAGTGCAAATAAGTTGCCCAGCACCCAGATCACATGACCAAGGGATGTGGCACAATGCTTTATGACAGCTGGAAGTCCATTATAGATTTAAAACACATTTTTCCTGTAGTTATAATATAATGTAATTTTTTTTATTAAAAAATGGGAGCAAACAAAATAGTAGCAAACAATATGCACAACCATGAAATTTACACATATGGTCATCGAGATGTGTTGAAATCTGCAATAATTTTATTTATTTTTTTCCTTAGAGTTAAGATATACAAATTAAAAATGCCGTTTTTGGGGAAAATTGTTGTTATTAGGAGAAATGGGACTGATGGAACTCATTTTCCGCTCACTGCAAACTCTTGTTTGTTTGGAAGGTAAGACTTTAAATTGGTACGGGTTTATTTGTGTAGGATTTCATTATGTAATTTTGATGTATGTCCTTTTTGTAGCAGTTTTAGGTAGTGTCATAACTTACTTTCCTGGATTCCTTCATTTGACTCTTCTATAATTTCTTTAGACGTGCAGTGTATGTCACATAATGGATTTGATCTGCTTCAGTGTATATTATTTATGCAAGACATTCGTCTAATCAAAAACCTAACCATTTATTTTAGACGTTCTTAAAATTTAATCTAAAAATCAGGTTGTCTCTGTATCTACCTTGCTCAATAGTAGTAACTCTGAGTACCTTGCATGTGCCTTGCTCAATAGTAGTAACTGCGAGAGGGATCTTAAAGTCCTAGTGGACAACCATTTATATATGAGCCAGCAGTGTGCAGCAGCTGCCAAAAAAGCCAGCACAGTTCTGGGCTGCATAAACAGAGGGATAGAATCAAGATCACGTGAAGTGTTAATACCACTTTATAATGCCTTGGTAAGGCCACACTTGGAATATTGCATTCAGTTTTGGTCGCCACGATGTAAAAAAGATGTTGAGTCTCTAGAAAGAGTGCTGAGAAGAGCAACAAAGATGATTAGGGGACTGGAGGCTAAAACATATGAAGAATTTTGCAGGAACTGGGTATGTCTAGTTTAATGAAAAGAAGGACTCGGTGAGACATGATAGCAATATTCCAATATCTTAGGGGGTTGCCACAAAGAAGAGGGAGTCAAACTATTCTCCAAAGCACGTAAGGGCAGAACAAGAAGCAATGGATGGAAACTAATCAAGGAGAGAAGCAACCTAGAACTAAGGAGAAATTTCCTGACAGTTAGAACAATTAATAAGTGGAACAACTTGCCTGCAAAAGTTGTGAATGCTCCAACACTGGAAATTTTAAAGAAAATGTTGGATTACCATCTGTCTGAGATGGTGTAGAGTTTCCTGCCTGGGCAGGGGGTTGGACTAGAAGGCCTCCAACGTCCCTTCCAACTCTGTTACTATTATTACTATTATCTTTAGCAACAGCTGCATTGCCTTATACTAGGTGGAAATGAATTAGAGATTTAGAGATCACAATATATTTTAAGATATGTCTATATAAGAACATCTAGTTATATAATTTGAACTAATAATCTTGTAATAATTTTATATTTTAAAGGAAAAAAGAATGTGATATTCGAATCCAGCTTCCTCAAGTTTCTAAAGAACATTGTAAAATTGAAGTCAATGAAAATAAAGAGGTATGTATTATTACTTTTGGTACGTATTCAATCCTATTATTTCTGGTACTTGTGCTTTATTCATGGATCTGGATATATATATTTTATTCCTATGTATTTTTAGGCAGTGCTGTTTAACTTGAGTTCGGCGAATCCAACACAGTTAAATGGGAATCTCTTTCAAGATCCCACACACTTAAAACATGGAGATATACTGACAATTATTGATCGTTCTTTCAGGTATGTAACAATATAAGCAAATATGGGTATGCTAGAAATAGTGCTTTTTAGAAACCTAAAGATCAAAGAAATTTTAGAATAATTTGATTGTTAGGAAAACTCCCCAAACAGGAAAACAGATTATGTAAAGAGTAACTAAACTATTAGTCTAAAACTGTACTTTACTAGAGGAAAACACTAATAATTTTGAATAAAGTGGATTTAATAACTTCTTAAAGTCTTAATACAGTAACTTAAAAAGTTGGCTTAATTTTAATTTAAGCAATCTTTGTACTTGAATAGATTTGAATATCCACCTTCATCATTTCCTCAGAAGAGACTTTCTAGATCTCAAGAGAAGGAAACATTACAGGTAAAATAGAAATCATTGTTTTTCTTAGTTTGGGGAGGGGGACAATAATAAAATGTAGAAATTTATAAATTGTATCTTACTCTTTGGCTTGATTTAGTAATTGGTCATTATCAGTTACATTTCACTTTAGAAAATTAAGACATTTTCTCTGGTCTGCCGCTCATGTTTTCTACAAGAAAAAAGAAAGTGAATTGGTGCTGTAAATTGACATTTGATCTATGAAAGATTATTAATAGTTTCTCTACTTTATCATGAGTTGGGTTAGGTTATCCAATTGAAAGTAAAAGAAAACCTGTAAGATCTTAAGATGAACTTAAAAATAGATATTAAAATGAATCCATTAAAGGTTTAATTTAATGGGTAATTTAAGAAGAGGGAGAAGACTGTTAAGTCTTGATTTACATTATTTTAATCAAATTATGTCAGTTACATAAAACATTGTAATGTTTTATGTTGAGGTCTGTTAAACTGAGATTTCATATAAGTGGAATATTGAATATTGAAAGGCAAGACAATAAATGTGTCATTGAGATCTAGACAGAGTGGCATTAGTTTTCATAAAGTATGTACAGAATCTAATCTTAACTGGAATTTGTTATATCAAACAAATTATACTAAAAGGCTTGTGTGCTGGGTACTGTTACAGCTCCTGGGTTTATTGCATAATACTAGTTACGCTGCTTAATCTCTGACAGAATTTTCCTCAGTGGTATTACTGTATTGCAGCCTTAGATTCTACATCAGTGGTTTTCAACCTTTATAGTGCTGCGACCCCTTTAATACAACTCCCCATGATGTGGCGACCCCAACCGTAAAATTATTTTTTTTAGGCAGCGATCTCAGCGCGTCTCAGCAGCAGCAAAAGGGGGGGGAAAGCGGCAATTTTTTTTTTAATTTATCACGCCTGAAGCCATATTGGCTAGCGATCTGAACTGCTTGCGATTGCCTTAAGGACAGAGGCATTAAAGTGGAGACTCCTCCCCTATTAAGTTTATCGTGCCTGAAGTCAGATTAGGCTAGTGATTGGGAGTGATTGCAGATGGCTTGAGAGGGAGACATCACAGCAAAGATTTCTCTCTCTTAATTCATTGCGCCTGAAGCCGAATTCGCGATTCTTCGACTCGCAAGTATACTTCCCATATTTCCAATGGTCTTAGGCGACCCCTGGCAAATCGTCATTCGACCCCCAATGGGGTCGCGACCCACAGGTTGAGAACCGCTGTTCTACATGATGTATCTGCACAGCACTTAATGTTCAGAGAACTATTATAAATATTTCTTTCACTGTAAATAATTAGTTGTTATACATAGAACTTTTGAAGTAGGGGGTCCATTAGTTTCTGGAAAGCTCATGAGTTTTGGAAAGCATAGTAATGGTTTACCCAATGGATGTCCATATTGAATTCTAAAATTCAATTCAAAATTCTAGTGTTGACTTAGTCCTGTCAATTATAGATTGCATAGTTAGTAGTCTTGGCTTCAGATAAGAGGTGAATGAAATACTGCATTATCTTTCAATCATTCTAAGAAATCACCAGTGGAAACTTATTTTACAAGAAAAATGGCAAGCTTAAAAGAAGTATTAAATTCCTTGTTCTATTGCATTGTGTTTAATTTTACAGATTCTTCATGTTCAGCATATGCAACAGACGGACTTGCTGCACCCACAAAACTCAGATTACAAAAGTTCTCCTATTACTGGTTGGTAATTTTTTTGTTCTTTTTCTATAAATGCTTCATCGTATTAATGACTTTTTATTAATAAAAAGAATGTGTTTAGTACTGAGCGGTAAAACAAATGAAAGCAGCATTAGAAATTTGCTTTTAAAATACATATATGGATTTGGTTTAATTGATGAATTGTTTTCTGAGACCTTTAGTGACCCAGTTTCTGAGTATTATTATTATTATTATTATTTATTATTATTTATTCGTATTTTTATACCGCCCTATCTCCCTAAGGACTCAGGGCGGTGTACAGCCATGTAAAAACACACAAATATACAAGATAAAAACATTCATCTAAAAAACTTATTATAAAGGCCAAATATTTAAAATAAGATATAAATAATAAAACCCAATTAAAACCAAAGCTAAAATTTAGTCATTTAAAAATTTAAAATCCTAGTCCAGTCCTGCGCAAATGAATAGATGTGTCTTAAGCTCGCGGCGGAAGGTCCGAAGGTCAGGAAGTTGACGAAGTCCTGGGGGAAGCTCGTTCCAGAGGGTGGGAGCCCCCACAGAAAAGGCCCTTCCCCTGGGCGGGAGCCCCCACAAAAAAGGCCCTTCCCCTGGGCGTTGCCAGTTGGCACTGCCTGGCCGACGGCACCCTGAGGAGTCCCTCTCTGTGAGAGCGCACAGGTCGGTGGGAGGCATTCGGTGGCAGCAGATGGTCCCGTAAATAACCCGGCCCTATGCCATGGAGCGCTTTGAAGATCATTACCTTGAAGCGCACCCGGAAAACCACAGGCAGCCAGTGCAGTCTGCTCAGGAGAGGTGTTACATGGGAGCCACGAGGGGCTCCCTCTATCACCCGCGCAGCTGCATTCTGAACTACCTGGAGTCTCCGGGTGCTCATCAAGGGGAGCCCCATGTAGAGAGCATTGCAGTAGTCCAGCCGAGATGTCACGAGAGCATGAGTGACCGTGCACAGGGCATCCCGGTCTAGAAAGGGGCGCAACTGGCGAACCAGGCGAACCTGGTGAAAGGCTCTCCTGGAGACGGCCGTCAAATGGTCTTCAAAAGACAGCCGTCCATCTGCAGCTGACTGTACCGGGATGCCGGCATCCACAGCCACTCCGTCTTGGAGGGATTGAGCTTGAGCCTGTTTCTCCCCATCCAGACCCGTACGGCCTCCAGACACCGGGACAACACCTCGATAGCTTCATTGGGGTGGTCCGGTGTGGAAAAGTACAGCTGAGTGTCATCAGCATACAGCTGGTACCTCACACCGAAACCACTGATGATCTCACCCTATACTCTAAACCATGATAATTAAGAGTTGAGAAACAGGCTAGTCTTAAAAATATATTAGAAAAAATATTTCACAGCTTGATTACATTTTGGAGAGTGACCTATATATTTTCTTGTCCATTAAGTAACTTTCATAAAATAATTTATGAACACATCTATTCCTTAAAGTTAGCTGATTAGAACCATGTTTAAGGTAAGGGAAAGTGATTTGGAAAATTACAAAGAATATGCTTGCATGTATACTATATTGTTAGGCAATTACAAATAAAAGTTCGGTTCTATAAGTTTTGATTTGTTGAACTTAATAGAATTGTGCAAGTCTTTTGAAGGAGGTAAATTGTAATGTATGCAGATCTGTCCAAAGCACATCTTTTAAGATCTCTAAAGTAGTCACATATTTTTGCAGGTTCATGCAGTTGCTTCCTAAACGGTTTTTAGACCATTGAGAAAAGTTTCAAAGTGGGCAGTCACAAGCATGTGGATATTGTTGGAAGCAGTTTACAAAGCTGTTACTTGAAGCTGGAAAAAAATTGACTGCTTTGAAAAGAGATGCTTTTTTCTAAGAATTTATAAATGTCTATTTAATTCTTCAAAAATTACTTTCTGATTAGTACTTTATCTGTATAAAGCTTCAAAAATAGTTTTAACTTTTTTCAAGAAAATAGATTTTAAAAACTGCCTGTTTCATATTCTTGTAGGCAAGAAATTTGAAATTTGCTCTCCTAAAAGAAATGAGAAAAGACTTCAAAAACAATACAGCACATCTGAATTTAAGTACAAAATGTACAGCACTGAGAAAGCAAATGAATTGTCTCCTTTTAGCAAACTTTATGAATTAATGAAGCATGAAGATGGCACAGGCAATGTAAAGGAAAATACTGGTAATGAGACCTTGCTGGAAGATGTATTTCACTCAAGATCTAGGAGATCTGCAATGAGTCGAGCAAAGTTAACTAAAGCTGAACAATCTGAAGACAGTAAAATTCAAGGAAAGCATGATATTGTAGCAAGTGCAATGCCAACATTTGAAGAGAAGAACTCTGAAAAATCATCAAGCACTCAAAATTGTGATATACAACAGAAACGAGAATGTGGAGGTACAAATCAGTCAGATTTTAAGAACATAGAAGATAATGAACTGGGAAAGTATGCACATTTTAAAGCCAATCAGCAGAGCGGACAGCATTTCTCTGAATCATGTATACTGTCATTGGACTATGCAGAAAAGGCCAAGTGCCTTAATAAAGTTAACGTAACAGATGCTTTCACATCTGTAGAAAATACTTTGCCCAAAACAAAGCCTAGCCAGGGGAGTACTCAAAATTATTCCACTCCATGTTCTAGAAAGTCTCGAAGATCTTCCAAGTCCAGAAGGACAGTGGTTGAAATAGATTCACTGAACAGAATGAAGAGCTCTGGAGAAATGAAAGAGTGCCCTGTACAAGTTTGTGGGCAGGAGCATGAATCTGATATTTTGATTGAAAGTATATATTCTAAAACAAATGAAAATAGAGAACTGGTCACAGAAACAGCGCTAAATCTGAAAGATTCAGAAGATGGAAATTCTAGTACTGTTTTCAGTTCACTTCATCTTAATACTGGTGAAAACTGCAATAACAACATTGAACTAAAAACTATTTCAAATGAATTTTCTTATACAGAGGCAATAGATAAAGAACCAATAATCCCTGCAGATCTTTCCCAAACCAGTGAAATAATGGCAAAGGAGATTCCTGAAAAAACCTTGGAAACAGAATATCCTACAAATGAAAATAAAAAACTAGGAACAGAAAACAATGAGCAGAATGTTAATATGAAAAATGATACACCTACTTTTTCCAGTTATGAAAGCAGAGTTCTAACATCAGCCACGGTTAATGCTGTTGCTGAAATGAATGTGTTATGTCTGCTTAATAAAAAGTCAGGTAAATAACCAAAAAATTATCATTGCTATTTGCTGTCTTCGGTAACTTTGGTTAAGATAAAAAAAATTACCAGCTTATTTTTTCTGTCAGTTAATTGGCTTGTTTGACATTGTTACTAGAAATATATGTTAGTGCCTTAGTTATGATTGAAAATATTGACACGAAAATAGAATAGAATAGAATTCTTTATTGGCCAAGTGTGATTGGACACACAAGGAATTTGTCTTGGTTCATATGCTCTCAGTGTACATAAAAGAAAAGATAACATTTGTCAAGAATCATAAGGTACAGCACTTAATGATAGTCATAGGGAACAAATAAGCAATCAAATCGTATTAGGAAACAGTTAACAATAACAACAACAAAACAGTCAAAAGTGTAAAAAGTAAATTTAAGTTTATTTTTTTTAATTAAGCAATTGTATTCTCAGCACAAACTTTTTAATCAAAAGTGTAAAAAGTAAATTTAAGTTTATTTTTTTTAATTAAGCAATTGTATTCTCAGCACAAACTTTTTAATTGTTGAAAGCCATTGTGTTCACTTTGCTATAATTTACTCTTCGTTTATAGATGCTAAGAAATCACCTCAAAAGCGTAGAGGTACAGAACTAGATTTTCTAG
This sequence comes from Ahaetulla prasina, assembly GCF_028640845.1. Taxonomy (NCBI): domain Eukaryota; kingdom Metazoa; phylum Chordata; class Lepidosauria; order Squamata; family Colubridae; genus Ahaetulla; species Ahaetulla prasina. Next base: position 41,903,549 of record NC_080544.1, on the reverse strand, counting down.
TCCAATCACTTGGAAAGAGGAAGAGAGTGTCTTTTGGTGGCCAACTCAGTCCAGAACTCTTTGATAAGCGCTTACCTCCAAACTCGCCACTTAAAAAGGGGGCCATTCCAGCAAGACTAAGTATGCCATTTGGAAACTCACCACGAGCAGTTCTGAAAAAAGCTGCAGAATTAAGGCAGTCTGTAACACAGGTATGTGATTGATGGATGGAACAACTGATTGCTAGGAATATTTACATTTCAACCAAAGAATTGCTCTTGATCCCACAATATATATACATATGTTTGTCTATATTTCACTATTCTTCATACTGAAAACTTTGTATTTTAAATAATGTATCTGTACAAATATGTTAAAACGATCAGAAATTTTAAGTCATATAAAATTTAAAAATATTTTTGGGTGGAGGAATATAAGCTCTGCACTTCTTAATACATCTAAATATTCCCCTAGAATTCTTTCTGCGAGGAGTTGGTGTTATATTGCACCTGAATGTTTCTTTTCTATTTAAAAATTAGACAATTAGTAGTGTAGCGGCGAGATGGGTAGCAAATAAATGTAATAAATAAAATTGATAAATCTGTTGATAAAATATTTATCCCTATTTTATTGTTAGAAACTCCCAAAACAAAATTGGGTAAATATTTCACATTCTGTTAAAAAAAATGAAATACTCTCCAGCAGAGATACAAGTAGCCATCTTTGGTTACTGTGGATGATCTACACATGTAGCTTTACATGAGATGTTTGAAATCAGAATTTATACTATTGACTTTTATTTTTAAATTGGGGCATTTTCAAAATAATAACATCTTTAAAGCTTACCAAATTTTTTTTTGAGAAAGCAAATTTCTGAAAAAATTATTTCACAGAAAAGTGGAGAGCTTGGAAATGTTTGTAGATACCTGGAAAGTAATACAGAAAGTTCTGTCTCTGGGGATAGAGTTCCAAAAAAGTCTACTCCAGGGCTAGACTATGAAACACTCCTTGCTCTGGATTATTTACTTCCAAAAAACTGCTAGACCATCTCCAGAATGGCCAAATCTGTGGTCTGATCAAGATGGGACAATGCCTAAAAATAGCTGACTTCTTTTTTATCTATTGCTTCACATATTTTCATAGTTTCATAAAGTAGCTAGGTAATAGATTTGAAAAGAAGTTAATTTTAGTTTATATTAAAATTGGCAAATGAAAAAGGTTTAGAGCTAAGTGTATTATGATTTTATTTGATTTTTGTACCATCACAGTTTTTTCTACTATTATTGGTTATAATGTTACAGTAAAAAACCAGAATGAAAACAAAATACAATTCAAATTGGAAAACCAAAATTGAAGTGGGAAAGAAGAATGGCAAAAGGCACTGGTGATATTACTGAAATGCTGTTAAAATAATTCTCAATTTTCAATAATTTCCTAAAATCTACTGAAGGGATCCACTTTCCATAAGAGCCCCTCCCTAAAGGATGTAATAGGTTGCATAAAATCTGGTTAGAGGAGGCTCTTCAATAGACACTCAAGCTCCAACTTATGAAGAATATTGACACCAGCTCTTTAAATTGTGGTTGGAGCCAAATTGTAACCAGTGCAGGGTCTTCAATGTGTGTGTGATCTGCTCCCATTATTGAAACCTAAGAAATGCTACCCTATTTTGGACTAATTGTAATGTCCTTATAGACTTCAAAGGCAACCCTTTACAAAGTATTGTGGTTTTTTGTGAATGCCTAATTGTTCAATTCATTTTTCTGAGAAGTTCTGAAGGAAATAGATATTGCTGTTTGTTCAAAATCTAAAGTTTGATATTTGTGTGTGTGTGTGTGTGTTACCTATTTGTTTTTCTACAGGGTTCCTTGGAGAGGAAGCAATATGAAAATATTGTGTCAAAGCAAGCTGACTCACATAGTGTGCCCCAGAGGCAACAATGTATCGCTGATCCTCATGTTGCAAGTCAATCTTCACAGGGTGAAGGAACCACTACACAAGAAATGCATATGAATAGCTTATTCAGTGAAGTTAAAAAAACAGTATCTAATGACACTTCATCATTAAGAAGGAGCAAACCCTGTACTTTGAGGAGAAGTTCTATACGTAGAAAAAGTGGAACTATGGGTACTATTCACTCCAAAAGACGAAGTGGTGCTTCTGAAGCCAACTTGATGGGTGTGTTACAATTGTATCTATTGCTAGATAATTTACAAAAACAGAATTAAACCTTTTATGTATAAAACACAGTATAACTTGATTATTTATCAGATATTTTATTAAAAATGATTAAGGTGAATAATCTTCAACAATTGTTGTTTTAGTTGTGAAGTCTTGGGCAGAAGTAGTGAAACAAGGTGTTCCAAAAGCGCAACTGAAGTCTGCTTCAAAACAGGTGTTTAAAACAAGATCAATGAAGAGAGTGGCTTCAAAATCATCAAAGGTATAGCAAAGCAGATAATTGTATAATTAATAACGTTTTTCCAAGTGCTCAACTTCAAGAATCTGGATTCTAAATACTGGGGAGATCCTTTTGATACTTTGTTAATCCTAAATTCTGTCTCTAGTATTTCTAGGTAGAATTGTCTTTTATTAATGGAAAATCGTCAACAGTTTTAGTAGAAGATATGGGGTAGTTTCAACCTATTTTAAAACAGTTTAAGATCTTTAATTGAAGGCAGTATGTTCTATTAGTGCATCATTTTGAAGAATGAAAATGACCTAAATTGCCATGATGAAGTATAAAGATAGGAATGCACATTTTTTAAATTGCTATTTCTAAAATTAAAAAGAATTGAGGAAAATAATGAATAAATTATATGTAATAATCAAAAGAAAGCATATCTAGGAAACATGAGATAAGTGGGATATGGATATTATCCGTAGGCAAAAAGTACCAATTTCAAATAGCCATGCTTGTCACTCAAAATACAGATTAAAGTAAACTAAATAATTTTTGAAAATTGCTTCAAAAACAGCTAAATGTAAATTTCACAGATTTAAAATTTCACTTTTCTTTTTGAAGGCAAACGACTGGTGGCTTTCACAGTAATAAGGGTTGAGGCAAAAAAAAACAAAAAACCCACCCCACCTGAAATTGATTAACCAGAATATGTATCGGCACCAGGCAGCCTTCCAAAGCAATGTTAGTTACTGAAATAATAAGGTATATTAAATGATTAAAATATTTAACAAATACTATTGCCAAATTTCATCAGGTTACAAATGTATTGATGAAATGTATTTGATACTTTTAAATGTGATAATTATCACAATTATATATAATAACTTACATGCTTTAATTTTTCTTAGTCATGAAATAATAAAAATAATAAAAATAATGAGCATGATTGTAATAACCTTCCAGTTACTTTTTTAGTTTATTATGAGAGAAATGAGGCTCTAACTGAATAACTACTGAGATAAAGGCTCAGTATATGTTGTTTCTTTTGAGCAGCAAAAAAGATTTTTTAAACAATGTAGGTAACATGGTAAAATACTTTCTGGGCAAGGCAAAATGTTCTGACAAATATAACTGCCCAATGAGATTATCAGTACTTTGGTTTAGAATACTAGGGAGTGACACTAGCACCATAATTAAAATGAAAATGCCTGGGTTGAATAAGAGCACAAGTCTCCACACAGTTGTATCGACTGACCTATAGCCTATCCAATACATTTAGGTTGTCTTAGCTGCAGCTAATGAAAGATGGCATTGTTCCCCTTCTTTAAAGAGGAGCTACACTAAGAATTGTATTTTGTATAGAGAAGAAGAAAACTTGTAGTTATAAGGGTGAGAATAAGTCAGAAATGTTGCTTAATTTTTCAGCAGAAAATCATCCTGAATGAATTAGTAATAATGAATGCCAGCTGAAAATACAAATTTAGATATACTTGTAATTTGAAAATTTAAATGAGGTATTCTAAAATCCCTATAGAGATTGTCAATCACCCAGGTCATGGTTATGCCCAAAATGCTTTTCAAAAGATAAATGAACTTGGTTTTTTCCTTGAAAACATTTCATTTCAATTCTGAAGAAGCTTCTTTGATAAGAAGCAAAATATTTTCAAAGTAAATTTTTGACAATAATATTTATGGTTGATTTGAGTCTTGGAAGAAAATTATTTGAAAAGGATTTTGTGTTTATTTTTATAATTCATAATTTAATGTTTATGTATTCTTGCAGATTCTTTTTTAATAAAAGTTAATGGCAACCACACAGATCAACCTTATATCTAAGACTTCTTTATTGTTCAAAAATATAGAGTCCTTTCCCATGCCAAAAACATTGGTTTCCTATTTGGACTCAATTTAAACTTTATCCTTTACATTTTTAAAGGTTTGCCATTTATCTTATTTTAACTTAATTCCTTTGTTGGTGATACTTTATTGATCCTCCTATTTTTAACTTTAGTTTTTAGATTTTTATCTAAATATCTCAACACCACCCATCCACCCCGGAATATTTGTATTCTTCGTTTTTTTTTCCTTTAGGGACTTTGTTTAAGGTTGGGAGCTCAAATTAGAGTAGCCATCACTCTTATTCTGTTGATACCATACTCATTCCCATCTCTCTCTTTCCTTGTCCTAACTGTCTATGTGAGAACTCTCCTTTATACGTGGGAATTTATTTTACTGGCTTTCCTTCCTCTTTGTGATCTTTATTAATGGACACATGTATTATTGATCTATAACAAAGTATTGGGTGAAATGCGAGAGTGCTCTTCTTTCCCAGGTCACCTTTTCCTTGGACTTCTGAGGCTTTCAGTCTGCTGAACTACTATCTTCCCTACTCATGTCTCACCTACATAAATTCGGCAATCTTCCTTCTGCAGCCCATCACTTTCTGATTCTAGCTATCCCATTAGATCTGGAAGATATCCTAGAAAAGTCTACTGAGCCTTGAGGTGCTTGTTTTCTATGAACTTTGTAACTTTTGTTCTTTTTCCAGTTTCCAACTTCTTCAGCTTGCCATTTTAATACTTATAAAAAAAGGCTCTAAATAGTTCTACTTCGTTGCAAGAACTCAATTTAATACTCCGTGCCACCTCTCTATTTCTCATATATGTGTCACAGGATATATGTTGCGGAGGACAGGATATATATGGGAGATGTTATTTATTTATTTATTTATTATTTAAATTTATTTAAATTTAACATTTAAATTAAATGTTAACAGTGAGTAGTAGGGACAGATTTCTCTTTCAGTTATTTAAAACTCTTCTCTTTTGAAAAATTCTCTTTTTTTCCTTATGTACTGCACTGCATTGACTTGGCTGTTCCTGAGATAGGATTGGATTGAATTGAATTAGAGTTGGAAGGACTCTTGGAGGTCTTCTAGTCCAATCCCCTGCTCAGGCAGGAGACCCTATACCATTTCAGACATGATCTAGTAATTTTTAAAAAGTGAGTCTTCCAAGCCAGGGGTGTCAAACTCAAGGCCCGGGGGTCAGATCAGGCCCGCGGGGTGCTTAGATCTGGCCCATAGAGCCATCCTAGAAACAGCAAAGGACCAGCCTGTGTTGCCTGTGCCAGCAAAAACGGAGCTTGGGAGGGCCGCCCATGGCCCTCCCAAGCTACTTTTTCACTGGCAGAGAGTTGCAGGAAATTGTCGCAGGAGCTGGTTTTTGCTGGCAGAGCACTCAGGCACACCTGGCATGAGTGACGTTGAGCTGGCCTTCCCCCCTAGTCCTAAGGTCAAACACAATCTGATGTGGCCGTCACTGAAATCGAGTTTGACACTCCTGTTCTAAACTATAAGTGACATATAGTGAACCCAAAAAACAGCTTCCTTTCTGACAATTTTTACTTTTTTAAAAACTGGATTGAATTGGATAAAAAAATAGATTAGTGTCACTTGGAAAGGAGAAAAAGACATTTCCAATGTTTCCTGGATTGTTGTGCCTCCAAAATGTTGTTTCCACATTATTGAATTCTTCCCTATTGAAAGAATATTTTTATTTTTATTGTCCCAGAATTGTTTGAAGTAAACCAGAAAACCTTGTGCAGTTTCAGCCTGTACAAATTGGCCAATTAAGACTTTTCTCAAAAGATCATATAACATATTCCCCAGAACTGAAATAAATGTAAAACTACTATTATCACTAGACTTTTAAATTTATATTTGTATCTATAGTGGCATGTTTCATTAAACTGATTTTTAATATATTCTGCTTTTAGAATAACAATTTATTAAAAACACCAAAAAGAAAAATCAGCGGTCACTTCTCAACAGGACATGCAAATTCTCCTGCTTCAATTGTGATTGGAAAAGCACATACTGGAATTTTGAATATAACTGCACAAGTTCCTAAGGTGGTCATCAATTATCCTTTGAAAAAACATTGTGACCTAAATGAAAGTTTTACAGGTAATTTTTGGGCCTTTGTTTAATTTTACGTGCCAAATGACATCAGTTCGTGTTTCCTGTTTAAAAATAAATATGTCATAGAGAAAAAACTTTGTATGTTATATGATAAACTATTTTGTATAATTCTGACACTATGTAGAGACAATCAGCATTATATAATATTTAACCAGATTCAAATTGCTTTTGCAATTTGTAATAGCAATTGCTTTTTAAAGATTCAAAAATTTGTACTCCTATACACTAGCATGTCATTTATTTATTGTAATTTATTGTAGGTTTCCATTATCTCTACAGTGATTCTGGATAGCTTATAGCAGTTAAAAATAGAACAGCAAAATAAAATACACAATCAGCAACGAAGTTAAAGCAATCAGACAACAGTTAACAGCCACCTTATGGGCTCAAACTGACAATCCCCATACCTGGGAACAGAGAAATATTTTCAGAGCCTTGTGAAAGATTGGCAGGTTCAGGTGCAATCTAATTTCTGAGGGAATGGTGTTCTAAAGGAATAGCATCATGACAGAAAAGGTTCATTTCTTGAGTCCCACCAGATGATGTTCCTTGATTGATGGCACCCATAACGTCTGCCACATAGCCAGAAACAATAAGGAAGATGTCCCATCCCCTTCTAAGTTAGAAGTTGATAATTATATAATGTAGATACAAAGCAGAGTGCGGTTAGGGGGTCTTTGTACTGAATGATGTGTGAAAGATAATATGTACAGATACCGTTTTATAAACTCCATACTGATAATCCATTATCCTAATTTCCAAAGGACATCAGGGCAATTGATGATAGATCTATATAGTACCGCTATGAATTGCTTTGTTGCTGATTTAGAAAAAGTGCATTGTATACATATATACAAAATGTTGTTATCTTGAAACATTTGCCCTCAAAGCATCTCACAGATAGATGATGTGAGCTCTGTGAATGTTGTGGTTCTTCAGGCAAATTATATAAATAGATATATGTGATAACTTTGCGTTATGAACATGCTTCTAAGTCTATTGAGGTAATATAAATGGAAATACCACATTGCAGTATTTTTTTTTAAATATCGGTGCATGTGCTCTTACATTTTGACATCTTAATGTTCAGAAAAAATTCAGACGTATAAGCTCCTTTTTTTCCTTTTTTTTTTATTTAGGCGATCAGGGATCTTTGTAAACTAAAATAACATGGTTGCAGTCTGCAGAGAACAAAAAAAGCATACAGAAAACTGGCAAAGAGATTATTGTTTAGAAAAACCTGCCAAATATCAATAAAGGGATAGTGACCAATGAAAGGGTATTTAATAGAATATAGATAAATAATCTGAATTATATAAATAAGTACAAATAATTGAATAAGGTTGATAATATGCATTTAAAATATTGCATTCAAATCTAGGGGAAAAAAAATCAGACTTTCTGTTGTGGTTCCCGCCCCCAAACTTGGCCCCATGCCCAAAAGTGCCTTGGAGCCGGGCCTGCTGCCAGAAAGTGACTTGGACATTGAGGTGGAAGGGCCGTCAGGACTTACCTCGGAAGCACCGGCCTCCCTGGCTCAGCTCCAGGAGCCAGAAGTAAGCCAGGTGAAAGAGATAAAGAAGCCTCCTTCCCCTGACTCTTCTCCCCCCAGGCCACGCCTGCAGACTCAGCTGACAGCAATCAGGCTTGGCCAAATCCTAGGTTTCGTAGGCAGGAAAGAAGGGAACAACAGAAGCAGGGGAGGGGCAGGCCTAGGAAGTGCTGAGTCATGGAGCCTCACCCCACAGGATATAAAAGGCAGCAAGAGCTGGTGTGTCTCTTTGTATCAGGCAAATCCACTGATTGACTAGAGCTGAAGGTTGTGACTCACCAGCGTCTTGGCACCTAAGGAGGGCTCTTGGCAGACGCTGGCTCTTTTGCTGCCAGAGCTGATAAGAGCCAGCTAATTAAGCCATAGTTCGGACGGAGGCAAGGAGGACATAACACTCACCAAGAAGACTGCTTTCTGTATTTTTCGGAGTATAAGACACACCTTAATTTTTGGGAAGGAAAACAAGAAAAAAAGAATTCTGCCTCTGAGACTGCGGAAAAGGAGGAGGAGGATGCGTGGCTCTGCGAATTGCTCTGGGGAACCGGGGAGGAAAAAGAGCATTGCCTCCATTCATTGCATTTTCTGGCATTTTCCTCTCCAATTTCCTGAAGCAATTCGCAGAGCCTTGCATCTTCCTCCTCCTTTTCCGCAGTCTCACTTTTTCTTTCCTCCTGGCCAGATCCATCTCCCAGGCCAGGAGCAGAAGCTGACTGCTCTCAGCCTGGGTCGTCTGGAGAAGGGGCAGGCCGGGCGGCAAGCACCTTGCCTTACGCTTCTCACGCAGAAGTGCATGCTTCGCAAGAGCATTGCCTCCATGCATCGCAGTTTCTGGTGTTTTCCTCCCCGGTTGTCTCCCATGCAATTCACAGAGCCGTGCGCCCTCATGAAAATGCAGCAGTGGCAATTTTTGGCCGGTTCCAAGCAGCACTCTAACCCTTTCTGCCACCCGTTTCCCAGCATATGGAGACCAAAAATGTGATGCTCATTTTTGGCAATGTAAGGATCTCTGCCACCTGAAACCACTGGAAAATGTGACACGCGGAAGCCAACAACCTCTGAAGGACGGGTGCTGGTGGGTGGGTGGGGCTACATTCAGACTATAAGACACACCCAGTTTTTCACTCTCTTTTGGGGCGTCTTATACTCCGAAAAATACGGTATCTGTTGTAAAATCTCTCAAGCTGTAAATTTGAGATTTTCCTGCAGAACTCCTTAATGTTAAGTTATAAGTGATTTTTCCACGAGCAAAAGAGATTCCATTGGTGCCATACATCTATATATGCAGATTTAACCAATTGCTAAGTTTTTTAAAAACTATTTGAACATTCTTATTGTGTGTTTATCTACAGAGAGGAAATAAAATCAAGGTTGATTTTATTGATTAAGAAATTGTGATGTGTGAGAAATTAGATTTGCAGTAGATTGATTTTCTTAAAGGTTAACAATATATCAACTCCTTGCTTTGCCAACAGATGGTGCTATGATTGTGTAAGAATATAATCCATTAGCAAAGTACGGTGTAGCATAATAGCATACTTACTTAATTGACCATTGTGTAACTATTTCCAGTTCTAGAAATGAGGTTTAAATGATCATAAACCTGAACTCAGTCTTTATATCTTCTGAAGAATTACAAGAAACTATCTGGTAATAAGAGATTCTCAGTAGAATGGCCATCATCAGCGATGATGTTGGTGGTGGGGCTTTGGTACATTTTGCAGTATTAACAGTAGTAATTGAAACTATTGAAATTTAGAATTAAAAACAATACTACTCTTAGCCTTAAATCCCTCCCTCCCTTAGCACCCTACATTTGGATCCATTTTGGAAGGAAGAATCAAGATTTCTGGAGAAAGATTTGCAGATATTATTCTTCTTCAAAATTTCAAAACAGAAAAATCATTGTACAAATAGTCTTTATATAATTAAACTGGTGCAAAATTACTTAGTTACTTATATAACTAAGTAATATATTACTTAGTTGAATATAAACACATGCATGCAACCATTCATCCAGCTACTTGTGCTCTCAAGTACTATTGCAAACTTTCCCTTTTGCTTTTTTTTAAGGATTATCTAAATCAGCGCTGAGCAAACTCTTTTTGTTGGGTTGTATGCTTAACTCCTTCTTTCCTAACATTTATCTCCCGCATCACCTTGTCCATCCCAAAACAAGAGCTTAGTTTCCTGCTATGAGGATGAAATATGTTTAAATGCCTCCTGTAATATTGATTAATATTGCTGAGATCAGAGGAAACACTCAAAATGATACCCATACAAAAAGCTAAGCTTTGTTTCATAATCAGAACTCGAAATTGCCAGATAGAACTAAAACATTTGCATATCATACTAAATAATGGATTATTATTTTCAGTGTGAGATTGACATAGTTTTTGTATGATGACCATCTTTATTGATCTACATAGTTTAGTTGGTTTGTAAAATTATATTTTAAATTTAGTATAATTAAAACAATAAACTCTGGCCTACTAAATTCAGCATCCATGTAAACTGTCCCCTCCCTACACAATTAGATTTTAATTAAAAGTCATTTAATTACATTTGAACTGCTTTCCAATGTGCTATTAGGGAGGAGCCATTGAATTATTGGAGGTAAAATATTAGACAATAATGAGGCATATACAAAGAAACAGTGGCCTTGCTTCCCCTGATCACATGCTGTGAGAGAAATGCTGTCTTTTCTCTTTTTTAATTTATTGTGTTTCTGTCTAATACATTTGGGCAGTTTAATCTCTGAGACCCAGAAATCTCACTTTCCTTGGTTTACTGGGGAATTTTCCAGTGATTGGGTCACCATTTTTGGGATATATTCCTTTCAACAGCAGTTTCAATAGAAATGAGATTGTTAAGCTAGATAGTTCTTACACCCTCCCTATTGTCTGCAGTCAGTTTAGGGAAACCTACTATGCCTCATTGCTGGGGACAATCAGGTTATCAATCGTTTTAGTGAGCCAAGGGACCCATGGACCTAGACATGAAGCAGCACATATTGTTTATGTGCCACTAAGTTATTTTTGACTCCTAGTAACAAGGGACTAAAAAAAACACCAAGGGACTAAAAAGGGACATGGTGGCTTGGGGGCTAGGACGTTGAGCTTGTTGATCGAAAGGTCGGCAGCTCAGCGGTTCGAATCCCTAGTGCTGCTGTGTAACGGGGTGAATTCCTGTTACTTGTCCCAGCTTCTGCCAACCTAGCAGTTTCAAAAGCATGTAAAAATGCAAGTAGAAAAAATAGGGACCATCTTTGGTGGGAAGGTAACAGCGTTCTGTGTGCCTTTGGTGTCTAGTCATGCCGGCCACATGACCACGGAGATTTCTTTGGACAGCGCTGGCTCTTTGGCTTTGAAACGGAGATGAACACCGCCCCCTAGAGTCAGCAACGACTAGCACGTATGTGCGAGGGGAACCTTTACCTTAACAAGGTAGATTTTCCCCGTGTTGATCTATCAACAATGCACTCATCAACACTGCAATTGAATCCATCCACCTTGCAGCTGATCTTCTCTTTCCTAGCATTAGACTGTTTTATAGAGAACAGAATACAATAGAATACATCTGCTTTTCTCCTGTTACAGCCTTACATGTGGTCTCATACTTTTGGATTCATACTTTTGAATTCACTTTTGAATTCTTGCTAAGTTGTCCTGCTTATGCAAGTACTTTGCTTTCTTGAGAGTTTGAAAAGTGACTTCCTCTCCCTGTGGGGAAGCATAGCTGAAGAGAGTATCATTGTGCCTGATGTTTTGCAGAGCATTTCACAGGGGCTGCCCCTGACATACCAAAGATGAAAATGCAATTGCTCCTCAGTTGATTTTTATTCTTTTCTCTGAATCTAATTGAGTCTTCCAAAATAAGGAGTATTCTATAGTGATGATTATTTATGAGTTGTAGAGAATGCTCCTTTAGCATTAGATGTGAGTTTGCTGATGCTGTTGATTGTTCACTTCTCGTGCCAGTTAGATAAAGAAAAGAAATTAAAATAGAATAGCAATTAGGAATTGACTACCACAGATTCCTGGATGCTGTTTTCACAAAGCAGTTTCAGTTTTCTAAACAAACAGGTCTTTAAGGTTCTTTCTCCAATTCACATCCAATCCTTTTTGGACCTAGGAATAGTCGAGAGTTTTCTAGTGACTTAATACCCACCCACCGATTCCTAGTTCCCAGATGCATTGGGTTGTTTTCATATAATTAGTGGGCCATCTGGACCTTAGCAAAGTAGTCCAGCTAGATTCATCTAGATACAAATAGGTGCCTGGAAGTAAAATGCCAAGCCTTTCAAGCCCACTTCTTAGATATAGAAGAAATGAGATATAGAATGAATTTCTAAGAAATAAGTATTAAGGAATTGTTTCCTGGTACAGACAAAATTCTTTTAAAAAGTGGACAATATTCTCAAGCCACAGCAGAAAATGTTATTCCAAGCCCAGCATTTTCTGGCCAGAGTGCTTTAAAAATCTTTAGACTTGGAACATTGCTTTCCAGTCTCAAAACTATAAAAACTGTTAGCTCTTCTTTACTGTCACTTTTTTTCCTCACTAGAGATGTGGATAAAATGTGGAAAATTATTTCATTTTGAATCCCAAGCAAAGTCATTAGTCTCCAGAGTTTCTGATAAATAGTAATGGGTTGGTCATGGTTTAGCAAAACCAAAAGCCAAAGTGCAATTGTTCCATATTCCAGAAGAAACAATCCAAAAGAGCCAAGAAGAGCAAGTATGCCAGTCTCTATCCTTTCATTAGCTTTCCAGTACAATGTATCCCACACACCCATTAAGGCCCCAGTCTCCTGAGCACATTTCCATTTTTCCCTTCAGTGTCTGTTCCAGTACAGTATGCAGATAGTCCTTGACTTACAACAGTTCATTTAGTGACCATTCAAAGTTACAGTGGCACTGCAAAAATGGCTTATAACTTTTTCACCCTTGCAACTATTGCAGCATCTCCACGGTCACATAATCAAAATTTGGACATTTGGCAACTGACTCATTTACAATGGTTGCAGTGTCCTAGGGTCATGTGATCACCTTTTGTGACCTGACAAACTCAGTTGGAAAACCATATTCACTTAACAACCATGTTATTAACAGTGATTAACAACTATGGCAAGAAACATCATAAAATGGGGCATTATTAAAATGGGGCAAATTTACTTAACAATTTTCTCATTTAGCAACAGAAATTTTGGGCTCAATTGTCAGGGAATCATGCAGCCAGTATGCAAATGGAGTCAGAGATGCTGACACAAACTTGTATAGTGTTAAATAATTTTTTCCCCCCAGTAAATAAAAATAGGAGCATCATGTAAATCAACACAGCAGAAAGATCAGGAGGTAAATCAATGGAGAGCACACAGGAAAATGGCGGGAAACAAGGAAACTCCCCCTTTACTCTCAGCAACCAATCACAGCTCAGATTCCCTCATGCAGTGGCCAGCTCTCTAACCAATTAGCTATAACTGTTCTTGCTGTCTAACCCTTCACTGCTTCAGCTATTAAATTTTAAATTCCTTAACAATTGTAAGTTGAGGACTACCTCTATTGCATTTTTTCATCCATGGAAAACTATATAAATTTCTCATGGTCCAAGATGCTACTTTAAACAAAGCTGTTTAACTGGGAAAGCTGCTATTTATGGGCCAAGATGGCACTTTAAACAAGGCTGCATTTTTACTCGAAAAACCGTTGAGGCAGCACTCACTAGCATAGCACTTCTACTCCAGCAGTCATAATAAATCTTAGACTTAAAACAGAGGAAAAGGAAGATGATTTTTTTTCTTCCTTGTTCTGTTAAACATTTATGTGAGGTACACATTCATGTATAGGCACACACCATTTGTTAAAATTTTACTTGATAAGTCATTTTGACAGAAATCTACTTACAGTTACTGTTATATCACTATAGAACAGGGGTGTCCAAACTTGGCAACTTTAAGACTTGTGGACTTCAACTCCCAGAATTCCTCAGCCAGCTTTGCTGGTTTGCTGAATTTGGGGAGTTGAAGTCCCTAAGTCTTAAAGTTGCCAAGTTTGGACACCCCTGCTATAGAAGGAATCACAAGTTTTACTTCATTTTGCAAGGCAAATTAATTACTTGTGTCAAAATTTGTAGTAGAATTTGCTCTTAAGATGGTGTTTGATAGAAAGTATCCACAATTTCCTGAAAGAACTTGAAGGAGGAATTTTTATCCTGGTAAATGGTGTTAAGTCCTTTCCCTTTAAGTATGCCATGAATATTAATATTAATAATGCTGGAATCTGATTGCATTACAAATCTAGGGAGCAATCAAGTGAAGAAAATATATTCTTTATAGTTATATCTGCTCTTGCATTTAATTACATGCTAACTGAACATTAATAGATTTAAATGCTATTTGCAGGGTTGGCTGAAATGTTCTGCAGTCCACCAAATGGAAAACAGGAAAGTTTTGTACCAGAAACTCAGATATCAGAAATAAATGCATCAGAAGAATTTGGTATGTTTTATTGTGTATACATTCCGAATAATGACTTCCATACAGCCATTTAGCATAGATTACTTTATCATTCATCTCAAAGATAAGTACTACAAATCAATGAGGTTTGGTTTTTAGAATGGAAGGAAACCTCTTCTGCATCAATACCTCTCTTCTCTGAAACTGCTAAGGCTATGTGGAGTTCTTCCCTTATTATTGTAGAAATTTAAGTAAGAAGAGAAACCGCTTAGAGATACAAGCCAGATAATCAAAGGCAGAGAATAATAGCGTTTTATTAAGTCACTGAGCTACATCAAGTTGTAAATACTGAATAAAATATATGGTCTTATCCAAATAAAGTTTTATGACAATCCGATAATGGAAACAGGATATAATTTGTCATTCCTTGTGTTACCCTGTAAAGATGTTTTAGGGGAAAAATTAAATAATTAGCCAGCTGAGATAATTGAGATAATATTGCTAGCATAGTGTAAGCCGTCCCGAGTCTTCGGAAAAGGGCGGGATATAAATGCAAATAATAAAAATAATAATAAAATAAAAATAATTAGATTCATTCAAGGTGCAACAGTTTTAATGGCTTCAAATTCAGGTTAGAGAAATACATAAAACTGTTTCTGTATTTGATTTCACAATTTATATTAGTGGAATAAACATGCTCTCCTTCTGATTGGTAGAACATTTCCTAGATGGTTGTAGATTTTGGTCCTTCTGCTACTTAGAAGTTGCTATGTTTCTAATACTAATTTGCTTACAGTACAATCTCAATTATAATATGTATGTTTTCCATTATGAGTAACAGTTAATTTAATTTGACTTAATTAATTTTTAATATTCAAATGTAATTTGGTTTTTATGTTATTTGTTTCATTCTAAAACATAGTCTAATACATAATTATTATAAGTAATATTTCTTCACATTTAAATGCATTTCCATCAATGTAGTCAGTGAAGTTTCATTACTGTTATCATTTTTCTATTTCTGTTAGAAAAAAAGTCTGTTTTGGATTTTAATACTTCAAGCCAAAAAAGAGCTTACAATCAAGATGTAATATCTCCAGCATTGGAAGAAGTATCACAAATACCCATTCATGATGATTTAATTGTATCACTAAATGAAAGAAATATAATGGGAACAGAAGAAGAAAACCTGCAGCAAGAATCAGAGCCAGTCAGACAGTCTTTGGATATCAAGAGGCTCTTGAAGACAACTAAGGAAAAATCTGAATCTGATGAGATGCTTTCAGGGGTCAAGAGGCTTTTGAGGACACCAAAGCGAAAGTCAGAGCCAGTGGAGGCGCTTTCAGCAGTCAAGAGGCTCTTGAGAACACCTAAGGAAAAATCTGAATCTGTTGAGGTGCTTTCAGGGGTCAAGAGGCTTTTGAGGACACCAAAGCAAAAGTCAGAGCCTGTTGAAGCACTTTCTGCAGTCAAGAGGCTCTTGAGAACACCTAAGGAAAAATCTGAATCTGTTGAGGTGCTTTCAGAGGTCAAGAGGCATTTGAGGACACCAAAGCAAAAGTCAGAGCCAGTTGAAGCACTTTCAGCAGTCAAGAGGCTCTTGAAGACACCTAAGCAAAAGTCAGACCCAGCTGAGGCGCTTTCAGGGGTTAAGAGGCTATTTAAATCACCTAAGAAAAAATTTGAACCTGTTGAAGACCTTTCAGGGATAAAGAGGCTCTTAGAGACACCTGAGCAAAAATCAGAACCTGTGGAGGTGTTTTCAGGAATAAAGACATTGAAAACATCCAGACAGACTATGGAGCCTCTTAATGATGATATCTATACTAAATCTAGGTTATCTACTGAAGAAGTATTAAAAGACATGATTGGAAGTGTTACCAAAAATAAAACACAAATTATGGAAGATACAAATATTAATGGCATTACTGAGGAAGTTAAGGAAACTGTGAAGTCAATAGAAGATAGAGGAAATATTCAAATGATATCACCAAAGGAAATACTTGAACCCATAAATAATATGGTTGGCAGCAGTCAGATATTGAAAGCATCAAAATCTATGCCAACTGATGACTACTTGGGATTGCAGAAATTTATTATTGAACCTAGAGAGAGTTCTATAATTCCTGATATAGATTATACAGGTGTCAAAGAGATGTTGGACATTGAAAATGATAAGGTATGTTTATTATATCAAATATTTGTACTCATTTTTATTTAGGTAGCCCATAATTTAGTAACTAAAAGAATTCAAATAATCCATTTTTATTTTATAATAACATTTTGAAATTTTGGGACCAATTATGTTGATCCCAGAAAATTCAAATGACAACTTCATAGTTACTTTGGTTTTTTGGATTTAAGGATAAACATTGTGATCTTGTAGTAAGTATTTTTAGACTAAAATTACAATATTTTGGATTAATTACAGCTGTTAATATTGCAAAACACAGATTTAGAAAAAATGCTCCTCTGCATCTTACTGTCACTGCCAGCAGTAATACTTCATATTTGAACATATAATCTATCGTGTGTTCATTAACACATCAACTATAAGGGCAATACAAAAAAAATAGCCAGTGCTGATGCTCTTCTGGTGGAGGAGCTAAATAGCTTCTTTGCTCACTTTGAAGTCAAATAGACCTATCTGTGTGGCTCTAGCCCAAAGGCCCTCTAACTTCCAGCCACACACCCTGGATGAACATCAAGTGAGAGCTGTGCTGAGGGCTGTAAATCCCAACAAAGCTGCAGGTCCAGACGGGGTGCTGGGGAAAGTGGTAAAAACCTGTGCTGACCAATTAACAGGGGTCCTGACCAATTAACAGGGATTACATCAGTGAGGCTAAAACCAGTTTCGTTGTATACATGATGTGTAATAACAATAAAGGCTATACTATAGATTATATTTTTACTATACATAATATAAATTTGTGTAGCACCCAATCTCTTAATATAAATCAGGATTATGTAAAACATTTCCTTGAGAAGCATAGCTTCTTGAAATGCTATGCTTTGCGTATGTATGTATGCATGTTGTATGTATAGTTACTTTGATTTGCTGTCAGTTATAGCACAAGTATAGTCTGCATGCACTCAAGAAAGAAATTTGGAAACAATGTTCAGCTGCACTGTTTCCTAAGCTCAGTCTTACAAAATACACAGCTGTATCATTCAAGGAAGGGTACTGGAATGTTTTTCTGTGAGAAATATTTTGATGTCAGCTATTTTAATGTAATATTTATAGGCTAAAATGCCAGAATCTATGAATTTTGTGGAAGAAAACGGATCTTATACCAGTTCCAGAAATAAACTGGGTAAGTATAAAGTTTATTTCATTAAAATATGCTTTGCATATTCTTTTGAAAGTATACTATAATATAGATGAATGAAGATGTGGTTCTAATTTATTCCTGCAAAAAAAATTTTTGACATTTTAATTTTGATACAGATTGTTTCACTGCAGTGAATATTAATGAGAACTGCTCTGTAAATTTAAAATTAGTACAAATTTTAGAATATAAATATTAGGACATTCTAAAAAGAAGTTTTTATATCATTAATGAATTACTTACACAAATGTTTCTCCAAAGTAAAAAAGTTACCCAGAACATCGGTTCAAAACTTCATTTTTCTTAATGACTGATTTTAAAAATATATTTGAACATATTTTATTTCAGAATCCATGGAAAATGTGCTTGGAAGTTGTGAAGCAAACCTGGAAATTAAAATTGAAAAAGAATCTCATTTTCCAGTAACAAAAAATAATAGTTGTGAATTGAAAACAGAATTCAACAAAAAAACCAGAACAACCTCTCTCTCTGAAAACTATGAGCCAGATGGAATGAGTTTCAAAAATGAAGCCAAAATTGATTTTGTAAAGGAAGCAGCTGCAAATTCTGATGCATTAAAAACAGAAAAGCCTGAACCACTTTCTTTGTCTAGAACTAGGAAAAGGGAAATAAATAACTGCAGTTGTGCAGTATATACGAAGATGATTCACAGGCCTACAAAGAATAGATCAACATCAGCTAATTGTGAGCAAATCAGTGAAAGTTTTGACAGCCACACAGAACTAAATCCATTGTACAAACCTGAAAACAATTTTGCGACAATTAAAACAACCAAATTATCTCAAAGAGGAAGACCAAAGAAGCAGTATGTTGAAACAAATGGGGATATAGGATCTGACAACATAAACCATACTCAGGAGTTAGAAAAATCTTTAAAGGAAGAAACAGTGAAAAAACAGCCTGTAAACAGGAGAAAAGTGGCAACTAAAAGAAAAGGAAAAACTGTAACAAGTATGGATTTGGAAGAAAATGGACCAATTCAAGAAAATGAAAGTGATTTAACTATCAAAACAAGGCTAAGGTCTAGAAATGTAAAAAAGTGTGCAAGTGACGTAAAGACAACACTTGCTAAAGGTAAAGCAAATGATACAATATCAGGGGAAGAAAGTAATAAAAGAAATAAAAGAAGAAAGATTGCTGCAATACCATCAAGCCCAAAAACATTAATCACAACTTTGAATGCAGACAAGAAAGGAAAGCAAAAATGTACAATATCTAAAATATGTAAAACCAAAGCTTCAGAAAATAATCTAACAGCAATGGAAGAAAATTTAGCAGAGAAGGAAAAAAAAGTTCGTTTTTTACTTAAAGATGATTTTAAGGCTTTTGAAGAAAAACGTGCACTTGGATACGAGAGTAATATTCATAAAGAAGAAGAAAGTCAAACTGAAAACATTTGTAATGGGATTCCAAATGTTCCCTTGGAAAGCATGCAAACTCCTGCAGAGCCCAGTCTAAAAGAAAATCAGCCTAGAAGGGGCAGAGGGAGAAAGAAAGATCAAGTGGTCCTCAAATATATTCCTTTAGAAAATAATACTTCTGGAGATTCAACAGTGAACAAATACCCTTCCTTCCAAGGCAGATGTTCTTTGCCACAAGTTCAAAATGAAAATTTTAAAGAATCTGAAATGTTGCCATTAGAAAATGTACAAAATTGTGAAGGGCACATCCTGCCAAAAAGGGTAGTAAAAGAAAATCCACCCAGGAGAGGAAGAAGCAAGCAAGTCAATGAACCATCCGGTAATAAAGAAGCTGATGTCCAAGGTCCAAATATGGCCATCAGACAAGAGGATAATCAGTCCAAAAGGACAAGAGGGAAGAGAAATACTCAAGAATCCTGTTTACTGAAGAGCCAAAAGACAGCGAAAGAGAATCCACCCAGGCGAGGCAGACATAAAAAAACTATTTCTGGTGATGTATCTACAGATTTTGACAATACACAGATAACCCCCATAATAGACGAAAATATAGATGGCAAAAATGCTTGTCTTGCAAAGGAGGATCAATCAAAAGTAGGTAGAAAAACAAGAAACACTGTTGTATTTCCGAAAATCTTTTTTCCTGTCAAAAACAACACTTGTCATTTGCTGTCATCAAACAGAGGGGAACATTCAGATGAACAACCAAATGAAGATGTGAGGACAGCAAATAATGTAAATGAGAATTTCACATACAACTCTAGAAAAAGGAAAGCTGTTCATGAAATTTCAGCAAACTCAGTTTTTTCCAGTAAAAAATCTGAATTTATTGATAATGACATTCAACAAAATGGAAAGAAAGATTCAAAAGCTGTATCAAAACAAAATATATCCAGAAATAAAAGAAAACTATTAACATCTTGTGGCATGTCAGCAGAGAGTAACGCTGAACTAAGAATTAACAGTAAAAAGAGTCCACTACTAACAGATAATGTTGGTCCTTTAGAAAATAATTTTGGAAAAAAGCGTCAATCAAAGAAGCAAAGAGAAGAAACTAATATTGCATCACTAGTTTCTCCCTCCCTGAAAGTGAGCATCACTTTGTCACCATTATCTTCTGCTAATAAAAATCAAAGTGGAAACTGTGAAGATTCTGTTGGAAAAATGGAATTAGCAAAACTTTCAGGTACATACAATATGACACGCTCTCACAAGTACGTTATTCCAAAAGAAATGCTTGTTCATGAAACCCAAAACAAAGATTTGCAGAAAACAACTATGGCAACTGTGATCAATCAAAGAAGAAGTAGAAGAAAAATTAATCAACTTGAGGCTGCTGTTTCTCCTTCCCTCAAAAAAAACAGTATGTTATCTGCGAGCAGTGATAATTTTCCTAATGAACAAATTCTAAATAATGTATCAAATAAAAAAGTTTCCTTAATGGGCAAGGCACTGAAATTTCTTGAAATAAAAACCATGACTCAAAACATCAATCAAAATGATTTGTCTAATGACCAAAATAAAAATCTTAAACACTCAAATATGCTGGTGCAAAAGAGTTCATCAGAACATGCAAAAAGAAAACAAATTAACAATTCAGAAACAATTACCACTGCTAACATGGTGAAAAAAGTAATTCCAGAAAATAAATCAACAGTATCTAAAACAGGTATGTTATCTTTTATGTCTTAAACTAGTAAGCTTTATTCTTACTCTTTAGAATTAAAGAGATAATCCAGTAAAGCACAGAATTCCTCCTGATCTTGTCTTTCTGCTCCCAAATTCTGTTTGGGATTTTCAGTTTTAACACTATTCTGGAATCTTAATATCAATAGAGCACAACAGTTTAAGAAGGGTGCAGCCTAAAAGGTCCACAAATCAATGCACTGGTTTTGCATTTTAAAATTCACTCTAGGGTCCTCAGTATCAATTCACCAGAGGAATATACACAGAGTAACATTGAGAAGTCAAGTCAGTCCAGTTCA
Source organism: Ahaetulla prasina (assembly GCF_028640845.1). Classification (NCBI taxonomy): domain Eukaryota; kingdom Metazoa; phylum Chordata; class Lepidosauria; order Squamata; family Colubridae; genus Ahaetulla; species Ahaetulla prasina. The sequence goes on along the minus strand of NC_080544.1, from coordinate 41,882,426 downwards.
ATATATACTCCACTTGCTTAAAAGATTAGTTTTTCTTTCTTGACTTTGGAGATGCAACTTAGAACTCCATAGGTGCAGGAATTATCAGAAGATTCTGAAGGAGCTCTTTTAATAGATCTGTATATCTTTTTCAATTGAGTCTATTGATCGTTGAAAAAGGATTTTTTTTTTTTTTTTCTCATAGGAATAGACTAAGTTGTCCTGCCCAGAAATGCAGTGTTCTGTTAACACTCCCAAATGATGCTCTTTTTTAGCCTGAAAATTTGTAGATGTGTTACGATTACACTTTTCAAAATTCTTGGTACTATATATCTATCAATATATCTGAAAGGTATTAGATTGATTAATGCTACCACAGTTTGAATGAAATAATATAAAATTAATTGCTCAGGCACTTCTGTACATTTTGGAACTTATATTTATCTGGGCTTTAGAGAATTAATGCCGTGCATTCATCCTTTAGAATTTCTTAAAATATGCTGAAGATTTTCTTGAATTTTAATTGATTTTAATCCTATTGGATTATTCCAAAATTCCGTGTGTGTATGTGTGTTCCAAATAAATTACCAAATGTAGGAAGAACTTTTGTAAATATTGGTATCATATATGTGTTTTGTTTTTCCTTATATATAGTGCAAACAAGAGGTAAAAAAAAAATGAAAGAAGAAAATACCACTCTGATGACTGAGTTGCCTAAAGAAACCGAAGGCAGGACAAGAGCAAGCAAAAGAATAAGAAAATAGTTTATAATATTTGCTCTGAGTGTATTTTTTTAATCTGAAAAATTACGACCTTAAAACTTTGAAGTTGAGATGCTTCAACATTCGCTTCAGCTTAACCCTTGACATTGATAATATCTGATGCAAATATTTTGTAAATAGCTTTTCAAATTATTTTTAATAAATTTTAATATTTCTTTAAAATATTAAAGGATTAGGAATTTAAATTTTAACTGCTTTGATTTGTATTGTCTAGAATTTTTAAAATGCTAATGTTACTGTACTTGCGTGTTTCAAAATTAAAAACATACTTAAGCAGTGTTGTTTTATATTGTGATCCAATTGACGCTCAGGTGTTTGCTTTTTTCCACACTGCAGTAACTGATGATTACCAGGGTGAAAAGCTAGCTATTCAGAACATAGAAATCTGAATTTGTACAAGGCCAGTGTTTTCTCTGTTTAGCATTATCCCTAGAGTCTTGCTGTTTTGTACAAGGCAAGCCTGGAAGATGTTTGATTAGCAGTTGGAAGCATGATCCATAATCCTATTGAAGGGTATATATCCAAACTGGAAAAAACATGGTTTGGAAGTTTGAAGAAACTGCTGGACATGTTATCATACTGTCAAAGCAAAATGCAATTAATTTTTTTCACTTGCCATATGTAGTTTTGTGTGCCAACCTTCAAATCTTCCCAGGACTTTACTGCCCCATAGCCTTTAAATTCAAGTATAGTGTGCTCATCCATCTACCCTACCTTTTTATTGTGCACAAGCTCTTTTGAAAGAAAAGATAGAAATTTCAACAGTTGGATTGCCTTCAATTGGGACTCATTTCCCAACATTTTTACACTCTTACTAAGGGCTTCTGAAGTGGTAAACGATAGTTCTCTTAAGAAATATTAATATTGCAAATATTACAGGCTCTGAACATACTGCTACATCATTACTATTGGTACTGCCTGATGATTCCTGAATTCTGCTTAGAATATTCCAGGAACCACTTTTGTACATTCCTAACCTTATTTTTTCATATCCAGAATCTCTCATTCATTCAATTCCTTACCTCTTTTTAATTACACTTTTTAAATATAATTTTTTTCTTCCAATTAATATAAAATGGCTAATGAGAAAGTGATATTTGAAATTTTTAATATTCAAATTTTGTATATGTGATTGGTGGATTTGTTTTTATTTTGTTCATTTTTCATTTTATCTGCCCCTTTTTAATCTGACATTTAAATTCTACATGTCACATTGAATTGACTTCTCACCTACCAAACATCTTTAGGAAGTACTTGGCAATTGTAAACTCAATCTAACAGTTTTACCCATCAGCAGCTTTACTTGCTAAAATGTTCATCCATAAATTCAGTATTTATGGATAACCAGTAACCGTGGTTAAACAACTAAGAAAAGATATTTGGCTGCATTACCTATGAATATAAGTATCAAAACTGTTTAAAACTTCCCAGAAATCGGAGGTGTGGCCAGTGTCACGGGCGAGACAGTCGCAAACTCCGATGGCTCCAGGGTTTGTGCTGATATCCCCCCAATCCGGGGGTCCGTCCTAATCAAGAATTGGACTGCAGCTGCCTCGAAGGGGCAGCGAAGAGCAGGGGAGCCACCGGAGCGAACAGGGAGGTTGCAAACTCCCCACATCTCCGGATTCTTTCCCCCAGACCAGGCGGGGTGCAATGCAGCCGCCATCATCCATCGTGGTGGCGGCACCAAGAAAAGGTGGCCACAAGAATTGTGCAGGAGGGAGAAATATGAGGAGACAAATTATAGAAGTCTGGTGAGTTATGAGCTCACGAAGAAATTATATTTAAAATAAGCGCAAGCATTGGGGAAAACCTTCAGCCAGGCAGCTAATTGAAGAAGTGAAAGTGGAAAGAATCAATTTAACAAATACACACTCTGGAACTGAACTAGCCTTTGGGGCTTGGAACGGAAGTAGAGCTCTATTAAAATAAAGAAAGGAAAAGTAAGCTTTCACTAAGCAATGGTTTGGAAAATCCTGAAAGTGTTAATGGACTACAATGGAAATTAAAGAAATAATTAGGAAAGTATAAAAGAAATATTTGAACTGTTTTTAAATGTCTCAAATCCCTCTACCCTGAACCTATGGAATATTAAAGGAACTTACAAGAGACAGAAACCTGGAAGATAAATAAGTCAGAAACTACAAAATATCTTAAATTGAGAATGTAATTCAAGATAAGATAAGCAAAGATAGAAGAAAAATGGAGGGGAAAAATTGTTTTGGATTTAAAAGACTTAATTCAACTTTTAATATAGTTAAAGAAAAATCTGGGGAAATTAACTAATTAATTTAGTTTCAAATGTACTGAAACATTTGAGAACAAAGAAACTTTGTCACCAAAATGGCTGTGTCAAGGTTCCAGAAAAACCTCTTGTGCATAAAAAAAACTCAGAAGCCATTGTCTTTCATAGTTCTTTACTAGCATAAAGAAACTGGCACATGATGAGTGAAATTCCAAAACTGAACTTCCGGATTCCCCCAAGAGTCCCACCCCCATAACCCCTTTGCTGGTCACATGGTCCCACGTTTTCCCAGATCATTCGAATATCTTCTCGCCACTCCTGCAGACCATGAACTGTGAACACCATCCAACCTTGACCGCTTGAAGAATGTTACCATACCCCCCCAACCCCCCTTCTTCCCCTCAGGGGAAAAATGTGGCAGCGTCTGGAAACCTAAGGCCTAGTATGGTTTCCAGGCCTGACAGGCGTCCCCCCTTGGAAAAGAAGCTATATCCTAGGAAAGAAAACAAAGAATTAATAAAAAATAGTGTCGGTGGTCCATATTCCCTTCTACCCCCCTCTGCCCCCTCCAGGAGGTTTTTTAGGTTTGTCAGGGAAAGTGTTGTGAAATTGTTTAATCAAATTGTCTGCATTTACTTTCCAACTTTTGACCCAAGTAGATTCAGATAATGGATATCCCTTCCAGTGGACTAAATATTGTAATTGACCTCTGTATAGTCTAGAGTCAAGGATTTTCTTGATCTCATAGTGGGTTTCACCTTGGATTATCAAGGGTGGTAGGGGAGCGGTAGGTTGAGGTCTCAGTCCAGATTGTCTAGCAGGTTTTAATAAGCTGCTATGGAATACCAGGTGTATTTACCCAACATTCGAGGGAGCTTGAGTTGGACGGTAACGGATTAATAATCTTTACAATGGGGAAAGGGCCCAAAAACTTTGGACCGAATTTTCTGCTGGGTATTCTCAACCTCAGATACTTAGTAGATAAAAAGTCTTTATCCCCAATGCAAAAAGGGGGTTGAAGGGAACAGTGTTTGTCAGCTTGGGCTTTGTAATTTTGAGCTGTTACAGCTAAGGCCTTTTTTGTATTTTCCCAACCTTTTTTCAACGAATTCATCCAGTCCGTTAGGGAAACGGAAGTGGGGGGTTGCACGGGGAGTTCAGGCATTGGAACAAAGTCCATGCCGGTGGTTATTTGAAAAGGGGTTAACCCCATGCTGCTGTGTACAGCATTATTATATGCGACCTCTGCAAATGGTAACAAATCTGACCAGTTTTCTTGTTGGTAATGTAAATATGTATTGTTCCACCATTGAGTTCAATTTTTCAGCCGCCCCATTGGTCTCAGGATGGAACCCAGAACTAAGTCCTTGAGACGACCCAATGGACTGTAGGAACTCTCTCCAGAACTTGGCTGTGAATTGAACACCCCTGTCGGATATTATCCTTTTAGGAACTCAATGCAGTCTGTAGATGCGTTTCACGAAGAGCTTTGCTAATTTTCTCGCCGATGGCAATCCGCTGCACACAGTGAAGTGGGCCTGTTTAGAAAACAAATCTACTATGGTCCATATCACCGTATTTCCCCTACTAGGTGGGAGTTCAACAATAAACTCCATGGCAATCTCGTCCCATGGTCTGGTGGGTTCGGCTACGGGTTGTAGGAGTCCAGGGGGTTTCCCTGGTCTGGACTTCATGGTGGTGCAGGTGGCACAGCTCCGCACATAGTCTTTGACATCTGATTTCATTTTTGGCCACCAGAATCTCCTTCTAGCCAAGTGGAGAGTTTTCAAAAACCCAAAGTGACCTCCTAGGCGAGAGTCATGGCTTCTCTGTAGTATAGCCAGCCGCATAGTGATGGGTACATAAATCTTGGTTCCCTTCCAGGGTAGTCCATCCCTTAAGGTGAGGTTTGGCAAGTTTTCTCTAAACCAAGCATCGTCAGTGAGTGCTGATTTTAATTCCGCTAGTAGTTTATTTGGTGGGATGTTAGCACCACGGCGTGATCGCGGTCGAGTAAGTGCTTGGCTGGCTGGTTCGCTATCAGGAATCATTGCATGTATTACCTCTTCGCGTTGGCTGTCAAATTGCAGTTTCCTAGATAGGGCGTCAGCCAGTAGATTTTGGTCGCCGGGGATGTATTTGAGGGTGAAATGGAACTGTTTGAAAAACTGAGCCTATCGAACTTGTTTGGGAGAAAGCTTTCAAATTTTGGAATAGTGTCAAGGTTCCAGAAAAACCTCTTCTGCATAAAAAAAACTCAGAAGCCATTGTCTTTCAGAGTTCTTTACTAGCATAAGGAAACTGGCACACGATGGGTGAAATTCCAAAACTGAACTTCCGGATTCTTTTCCCAGTTATACAAACCCCAAGAGTCCCACCCCCCCTAAACCCTTTGCTGGTCACATGGTCCCACGTTCTCCCAGGTCGTTCGAATATCTTCTCGCCACTCCTCCTGCAGACCATGAACTGTGAACACCATCCGACCTTGACCGCTTGAAGAATGTTACCATACCCCCAACCCCCCTTCTTCCCCTCAGGGGAAAAATGTGGCAGCGTCTGGAAACCTAAGGCCTAGTATGGTTTCCAGGCCTGACAGGCTACTTATTATTTGTGAGCTGTAATTGTTGCAAGATGAGACACCTAGAGGCAGAGGAAGATAGTAAGAGTCGAATAGCTTTCTTGTGACTATTCCCACGAATGAGTGGCATTGCTGGGACTGCGTAACAGTTCTTGGAAGAGAATTTTAGATGGTGTGCTTTTGGATTATAGATTTGGAGAATTTGTTATTTAAGCAAGGATCCAAAGACAGAGGAAGATTGTAAGAATGGAATAGCAGACTATTCTCCCGGAGAAGGTTTTGCTGACATGGGCATACAACATCGCTTTGAAAGGAACTAATGGCTGCTTTTAGAATCATCTTAAGAATTTAAATAGAAAATGTTAATATTTACTCTAAAATATAAGTGACAAATGTAATAAAAATAAACTGATGTTTTGGGAAATGGAGGGAAAGATATTAGAATTGGGATAAGAGGGAAATGAGCGTTATTATGTTTGGGTAAAAGTTGTTTTTTATGAATGGGTAAGGTAATAAAATGATTTGATAAAAACTTCTAACGGAATAATTAAATATATTGGAGAAACAATTGGTGGAAATAACTAATGTACCCCTTTTAAATATTAAATTTGGTCTGATATTATAAAGGATTAGATGGGAATTTTGAATATATGTTATTTGATTTAGAGGCAGAGGACGATGAGAAGGGAAGAAAGATTTAGTATTGATGTTTTGGGGAAGCAAGTACGGGGACTAAACTTCATTTAAATAATTTTCAGAATGTGTCGAATTTGGAATAATTTTTTTTAATTAGATTTGTGCAAATAAATAATTAAATCTAAGAAGAAGAAGGAAATGTATTAGATTATAAATTTGGGTGAAATTTGATGTGTTTAAAAATGTACCTGACCAATAATTCGTTCACAATGAGCTTTTTTACTATGTTTATAAAAAATAAAAAAAACTTCCCAGAAATCAGTAGCATTACTGGACATCTGCAGTTAATTAATCTCTTATTATTCCCATTCATTTTTGTACCCCATTCCTATTTCCATGTTTTCTTGTACAGTATTGATAAAAGGAAGCCCCAGGCTAAGAATTCTTGCTGATTTAACTATTTCCACTTAATAGTCATACACGTAGAGGGAGTCCTTGACATGACCAAAATGAGGCCCAAAATTTCTGCTGATAAACAAGACAGTTAAGTGAATTTTGTCCCTTTATGACCTTTATTGTCACTGTTCTTCAGCAAATCAATTTGTTAAAGTTAGTAACAGTTAAGTGAATCTGGCTTCCCATCGGCTTGTCAGAAGATCTCAAAAGATGATCACATGGCCCCAGGCACTGCAACTGACTATGAGTTGGTTGCCAAGGGTCAATTCTAATCGTGACCATGGAGATGCTGCAGTGATTTTAAATGAAAAACAATCTTCAGTTGCTTTTTTCAATACCACTATAACAGGTCACTGAACTAGACTCACTTTTTATAACTGAAAGTTTATGGTCAGCCTCTAGCTTCTAGTAAGTGTCAAAAGTCTGTGTTAGCTCATTGCTGATCCTAACAATGGCTATATCAAGCAAAAGCATAGAAAAAGTAACTGTGACTAATGTAAATTTATGACTTATAAAAACCTTTAGCAGGTTAATAGCCTGTACCCTCACTACTGTTGTGTCTGAAAGAATAATGAAAGGGTGGACTACACTTACTTTCTTTTTCTTTCCTTTTTTTCTTTTTAAAAAAGTCTTTAGTTAGCCTAGGCCTAGGGAAAAGCTGGCTAGATAAATGAATGAATGATGTTGACTGCATCTGAGGAGAATGGCTGAGATACCAAGTTTTGGCTTGTGCTGTTATTTGGTTTTTAGGGGTTGCTATGAACTGCCCAGAGTTGTATCTCTGAAGATAGAAGGCCAAATTTTAAATAAATAGTAATTTTAACCAAATACTACTAAGTTCTGAATCTGCAATTTCTATAAACTTTAGACCAAGTGTGTCAGGCCCAGGGGCCACAGGCCACATGTAGCCCTAATGATGTGGCCCCAAAAGATCATAAATTACTAACGTGATTTTTAGCAATTTTATACACATTTATTATATATTTTATATGGCTGAAGACTGCTCCTCCACTCAAGACAGCTCAGGCAAGCCAAAAGTTTGGGCACCTGTGTGTTAGACAAAACTCTTGTATCTGCTATTTTCATATCAATAATAATAATAATAATAATAATAATAATAATAATAATAATAATAATAATAATAATAATAATAATAATAATAATAATGTTTTAATTTGTATACCGCCCTTCTCCTGAAGGACTCAGGGCGGTGAACAGGCAAATAAAATACAAACAGAAACATACACAATAATTAAAACAACCCTTAAAAAACTGATTCAAATTTGCCAGAAAATTTAAAATAACATTACACCCCATAAAATAACAGAAATTTAACACCTATCAAAATTCAATTAAAATTTAAAATTTAGAATTTAAAATCAGGCCAGTCCAGCCATACGAAATAAATAGGTTTTAAGTTCGCGGCGAAAGGTCCTAAGGTCAGGTAGTTGTCGAAGCCCGAGGGGCAGCTCGTTCCACAGGGTAGGAGCCCCCACAGAGAAGGCCCTCCCCCTGGGGGCCACCAGTCGACACTGTTTGGCTGACGGCACCCTGAGGAGTCCCTCTCTGTGGGCATGCACCGGACGCTGGGAGATAGAGGCCGGCAGTAGACGGTCCCGTAAGTAGCCCGGTCCTAAGCCATGGAGAGCTTTAAAGGTGGTAACCAATACCTTGAAGCGCACCTGGAAAACAACAGGTAGCCAGTGCAGTCTGCGCAGGATAGGTGTTACGTGGGAGCTCCGAACCGCTCCCTCAATAACCCGCGCAGCCGCATTCTGGACTAGCTGAAGTCTCTGGGTGCTCTTCAAGGGGAGCCCCATGTAGAGAGCATTGCAGTAGTCCAGACGAGAGGTAACGAGAGCATGAGTGACCGTGCATAGGGCATCCCGGTCCAGGAAGGGACGCAACTGGCGGATCAGGTGAACCTGATAAAAAGCTCTCCTGGAGACGGTCATCAAATGATCTTCAAAGGACAGCCGACCATCCAGGAGCACGCCCAAGTTGCGTACCTTCTCCATCGGGGCCAACAACTCGCCCCCGATGGACAGCCGCATCTGCAGCTGACTGTATCGAGGTGCCGGCATCCACAGCCACTCCGTCTTGGAGGGATTAAGTTTGAGCCTGTTCCTCCCCATCCAGACCCGTACGGCTTCCAAACACCGGGACAGCACTTCGACAGCTTCGCTGGGGTGGCCCGGGGTGGAAAAGTACAGCTGAGTATCATCAGCGTACAGTTGGTATCTCACCCCAAAGCCACTGATGATCTCACCCAGCGGCTTCATATAGATGTTGAACAGGAGAGGTGAGAGAATCGATCCCTGCGGCACCCCACACATGAGGCACCTCGGAGTCGATCTCTGCCCCCCCTGTCAACACCGTCTGCGTCCGGTCAGAGAGGTAGGAGGAGAACCGCCGATAAACGGTGCCTCCAACTCCCAACCCCTCCAACCGGCGCAGCAGGATACCATGGTCGATGGTATCAAAAGCCGCTGAGAGGTCTAGTAGGACCAGGGCAGAGGAATAACCCTTGTCCCTGGCCCTCCAGAGATCATCAACCAGCGTCACCAAAGCTGTCTCCGTACTGTATCCAGGCCGAAAGCCGGACTGGAACGGGTCTAGATAGACAGCTTCATCCAGGTACTGGGGTAGCTGACATGCCACCGCACTCTCTACAACCTTCGCCGTAAAGCGAAGATTGGAGACTGGCCGGTAATTCCCTAAAACAGCTGGGTCCAGGGAAGGCTTCTTGAGGAGAGGTCTCACCACCGCCTCTTTCAAGGCAGCGGGAAAGACCCCCTCCCGCAAAAAAGCATTTGTAATCCCCCGGAGCCAGCCTCGTGTCACCTCCTGTGTAGCCAGTACCAACCAGGAGGGGCACGGATCCAGTAAACATGTGGTGGCATTCAGCCTACCCAGCAACCTGTCCATGTCCTTGGGAGTCACAGGGTCAAAATCATCCCAAACCACCTCAACAAGACGGATCTCGGAACTCTCGTCTGGATCTACCCAATTTTGATCCAATCCGTCCCGAAGCTGAACGATTTTATCGTATAGATAACCGTTAAACTCCTCGGCATGCCCTTGTAGGGGGTCCTCCCGCCCCTCCTGTTGAAGGAGAGAACAGGTCACCCGAAACAGGGCGGCCGGGCGGTTATCTGCCGACGCAATGAGGGAGGAAACGTAGGAACATTTCGCATCCCTCAGTGCCACTAGGTAGGTTCTGCTATAGGACCTAACTAGTGTCCGGTCAGCCTCAGAACGGCTGGATCTCCAGACACTCTCTAGGCGTCTTCTCCGGCGTTTCATCTCCCTCAGCTCCTCGGAGAACCAAGGAGCTGGTTGAGACCGGCGCCGGGTCAGAGGCCGCAAGGCACAACATGGTCCAAAGCTCCAGCCGCGGCCTGTTCCTAGGCCACAACTAGTTCTTCAGTCGTGTCTTGGGCCAGGTTCTCAGGAAACGGCCCAAGCTCCGTCAGGAACCTCTCCGGGTCCATCAGGCGCCTGGGACGGAACCAACGCATTGGTTCTGTCTCCCTGCGGTGGTGGGTAGCGGTCAGAAAGTCTAGACGAAGGAGAAAATGATCTGACCATGACAAAGGTTTGACAACTAAATCATTTAAAACCAGATCATTCAACCACTGGCCAGAGATAAAAATCAAGTCTAGGGTGCCTCCCCCGACGTGGGTAGGGCCGTCAATTAATTGAATCAGGTCCATGGCCATCATGGAAGCCATGAACTCCTGAGCCGCCGAGGATGCCACGCCGGTTGATGGCAAATTGAAATCCCCATGACCAACAGTCTAGGGGTTTCAACTGCCAACCCAGCCAGCAACTCCAACAGCTCAGGCAGGGCTGTTGTCATGCAGCAAGGAGCCAGGTACGTGATCAGCAAGCCCACCTGAGTCCTACGACCCCACTTCATGTAGAGGGATTCACACCCAGCTATCTGAGGCACAGGTCTGCCTCGGCTCAAGACTCTCCTTAATAATAACCGCCACCCCGCCACCCCTACCCTGGGCCCTCGGCTGATGGAATGCTTGGAAACCTGGTGGGCACATTTCCACTAGGGGAACCCCCCCTTCGGTGCCCAACCAGGTTTCCGTAATGCCCATAACGTCCGCCGTCCCTTCCTGAATTAGATCTGAAATCAGGGGGGCTTTATTAATCGCGGACCTGGCAAAACTGTTCTTTCAAAATAGTATTTTTTTAATCTCAGCATGATTAGCTGTGGAATTCTGGGAGTTGCTGAGGCTAGGAGACATTTTCTAAGATCTTAGATCAGTTCATTGACTTCAGTATATTTTTGAAAGTTAAATTGGGGCAACTGGACCAAAGTATATTAATCTGAAACGTTTTGCTTCCCATCCAGGAAGCTTTATCAGTAAAAATAGAAAAAAATAGGTGAGAATTGTTGGAATGAACCAATTCTTGCCTCATCAATTGCAGGGATTTCTCCACAAATATTTTTCTTATTTTGACTGATGAAGCTTACTGGATGGGAAGCGAAGTGTTTTAGATTAATATATGCCTCAATGGAAATAGTGATCCTCCTCCTGGAAGCAGCCAGTGAACCGTTGGAATTAGCCTACAAAGAAAGTAAAGTGCTCTGGCCCACATGGACAAGAACACTTGAAAAGACTATTTTAAAACTGCAACTGGAAAATTGCTGGTGATCAAAGTGGCAAAGGGCCGGAATAGCTCAGGCTGTAAGGAGCCTGTTATTAGAACACAGTAGCCTGCAATTACTGTAAATTGTAGTACCCTAAGAGTTTTGCTGAGAAGTATATTCCAAAGGAAAATGGAGGCAGGGAGCATTCTGGGATATAATAGGTAAGGCATTTTCTAATCTGTTTGTCTTCTCATAAGATGGCAAGCCCTATCAAAAACTTGGAAACTTGGAAAATGCCTAATTTGACTCCGCTGGCTTGTTAACACACACTCCAAAACAACAGAAATAATGTTCTTATCTCTCCCCCTCGCCCCACTTCTAGGCCACCCTAATCTGTAGCATTTGGTGATAGGTCTGGGCCTCAACCTGAGGCCTAGCATAATTGGTGGCATCAAAAATGCCACCTCATGCTGTTCAAGAGGTGCAAGCCTTTTTGGGAAACAGTGTGATTGCCCAGCACTCCCCAGGAAATTGCATGAGAACAGTGTGCTTTCAAGAATAGTTGGACGTTGGTGAACACTGGCATGTCACCTTTGACACGTGTCATATATTTGCTATCACTGGACAAGACATGCTCGGCATTTGCCAGTCACGTATTGGGAGATACAAGTATGAGGCAATCCATTTTAAATTTTCTGGTCAGCCAATCTCTTTTTGTTCTTAAAATTGTGCTATTCATGTTAATGATATTCGTGTTATAATACACTATGGATGTGACTCTTTAATTTACATTGAAAAACAATTTGGGTCTGCCTATTTTGCAAGTTCATTAATACCTGTATAGAGGAAGGCGTTCTCTGAAACAATTTCCAGTCCTAAAATAGCACTCTAAAGCAATATTGCTCAACCTTGCAGGTTTAAAATGTCTGGATTTCAACTCCCAGAATTCCCCAGCCAGCATGCTCTAAAGAAACTATCAAGTCATTTTTTTTAGTACATTAGTGATTTTTTTGCCTAAACATAGTAGTCATTAGTATAATAATAAAAGGTGAAGTCTGGTTAAAAGCTTTTGCTCCTAGAGATATTTTTCTGGATTTGATGGTAACTTGTGTTGGTATCGTAATATATAGGTGTATTGTAGGTTTTATTTTGGACTTTTTATGTATCACTCCATGCAGACAGTTTGGAGGAGTGCAATTATTTAATTGAATTACTTCCAGGCACTGCAGCTCTCTGTTCTTTCAGTCTCAATATTACTTTCAATACTTTGAAAGCTTCCTATTAACTGATGCTGCCCACAGTAAACCTCCCATAATTTTAATACTGTTTTGCATGGGCATGATAAAAGCAGAAAGACAGAAAAAGCTGCTGATTGTCCCATTTAGATAATTTCCCCTTTATTTGTGTTAACAGGGAAGTATTAAAAGACAAGGTATTTTATTAAAGCAAACAGAGTTTTAAATCAGGTTTTAGAATTAGCTATTGTTTCTTCTGCATAATATGTAATACTACATAAGTGTTATTTTTTCATGTCTCTATTTAAAATCCTTAATTCTTCGACTCGGGTAAGAGGTATGCAAAAAAGAAGAGGATAAAAAAGACAACATTGATCATATTAGTAAACAGGTTTAATGCCTTTTTCATATTCAACATTGGTTTGCTATTGATTATTGTATTTTCTCTGCTTTATGCTGAGGGTTACAGCTATTTTTTTTTATTGTGGATGACACAAGCAACTGAGAAAGCTGTTAAACTATATTCACAGGCCAGGTGTGTTGCTAACTCAACCAAAATTATTAAGCTAAATACAGTTTTTAAACAATGATTAAGTGAATCAGATGCAAATTAAACAAAATTAACCTATAAATATATGTGTTTTTCAAATTAGTAATTGGATTTTTTGATGATCTTTGGCTTGACATTGATAAGCTGCTTCTCATAACAGTCTAATTAGACAATATGTAAACTTTGGCATTCGGTTCTGTCCTAGTGGCTTTTTCAAATGATGTTTGTAAAATTTGCAATTTCATATTACAGATTAAAAATTAAAAACTGCAGGAGGCTAACATTAAAATGAGAATTCATTTCAGGGAAAGCCCTGTAGACAAAATTCACCCTAATAGAATTGTGCATAAGGGGCTGCAAATCATGATCTATTGTTACACAGGGGAAGGCTTGTCAAAACCAGTATTGTTGGCCTGTAGTTCTATTCACTGTATTAAACCCATCCGTGAAGTCACTTTGGGGAAAATGTGAACATTATCAAAGAACAGTAAATTAGCAAGAAATTAAAGCATATACCCTTGCATTTCCAAAACAAAAGATCCCTTCATTAAAACCTTTCATCAGTGGTTTAATATTCATAGCAGTAATTTGCATAACTAAATCAGTTTTCACTGATGAGAGACTACCAAAGTTTTCCCCCCCCACTAATTTCTTTTTTGAATGAGCTAGCTAGGGTTTATTATTAAAATTTTAAACCAGTCATTGAACAAAACAGATACATAGATTGTGTGGATTTTTAAGTTATAATTACTGGGAGAAAATATAGTTCACATGTTTCAAATATGAAAACAAAATAATCTTGTTTGAACAGTATTTTTTTCCTATCATATAAGAAACTTAATGAATAGGCTGGCAATAGTTCAACTGTTCACTTCTATTTTTACCTGTATATAGAGAAGATACAACTACAGACTTTTATAACATGGTAATTATAATTGTCAAAAAGTTTAAATTTTTTATCATTTCCCAAGTTCATTCTTCTGTTCTTAAAACATTGTCCCCCTTGTGAAAAAGAGAGAAGGTATCGTAGCTTTTAAAAAGCTTTCATTTTAAACAGACTCCTACCATAATTTTTAAGGTAAAAAATAACTGCATATTTTCTTTGAAGAAGAGCAGTTGTAACCATCTATTACATATATTTGTATATAAATAGTAAAAGCATTTAGAGTACACGCAAAAAGCATTTGAAAGCCAAATAAACGGCAAAGTACACAGGAATTAAATTCGTATATAATAGGAAGCATTTCTGAAAGCATCCACTTCTGGAAGTATATTTTCAACAACATCTGGAGTGATTGATCTTTTGGACACATTTTGCTCATATTGCCATTGCACTGTGCTTGCAGACATATTTCGTTTATTGATAAAGAAGATTTCTTTTGTGGTTTTTTTCTACATTATCTGAGTATGTCGTACTCATATGCTCTACGCCATGAATATGTTGGGAGAAAATTTTCTTCATTGATAAACTGAGGAACTGACATTTAAAATTAATGAATGTTTTACATGCTAAAAAAGAACTAAATTTTGTAAACAGAAATCAAATGTAACATGAATTAACTGATAAGACATTTTCGTACTTTCCCTTTCAAAGTTACTTCATTTTAAGTGGATAAATATATTTTATTATTTTGTTTTAATGTTTAAAATTTGGTAATAATGTGATAGTCAATGATTTAAATAATTAAACAATTTTATTATTGTAATTTGTTAAATTGCATAATTAAAATAAAAATTTAACAACAATTGAATTATAACTATTTAATATACTAAGCAAGATTTTATTCGTTCCCAGTATACTATTTTTAATGGTAGTACATTTATTGAAATACATGTTGCTGGTATGTGGATAGAGCAAAAGTTTGCATCTATCCAGTTACAACATTTACAATCTGTCAATTCAGATGTATGTTCCTCTTAGTTCAGTAAAATGTGTTATTAAGTTAGATTACATAGGGCTATTATTTTAAAATATACATTAACATTTTTTTCTGTGATTTTTTTTTCCTTTCTTTTTTCAGATTGGTGATTTCTTTTAAAGGATCCATTTAAACCCTAAACCATAGAATTAGGTGTGGTTTGGGTCATAATTAGTTGTGTGCAAGTCTCCCTCACTCTGTAACTTTTTGTCACTCATAGACTGCAGTTATAAACACAGTAACTAGGGTAGAAGTTTCTAGAACTACTAAATGAAATGCTGCTTGTGTTATTCTTATCTTTGGTTATCTTTTTTGTATCCATGAAATGTTTGTATTCAGTACCAATCTTTTCAATTTAGAATTGGAGGGATTCCAAGTGGTTTATATCAATACTCATTATGAAAAATATTCAAAGATAGTCAATATTTTATCTTTCTATTTTAAAAAGAACCAAGATAAAATAACAGAGCTTGTGATGCTGAATTAAACACAAGTTCCTAAACTATCATTCTTTGCCATTGCAATAGATTAGCAAATAGAGGAAGAAATTGTCCCCTCAAGAAAGTCCTTGTCCGTCTTTTTTAAAAAAAGTTATTTATTGTGTCTCTGGGAGAACAAGCTTATAAACAATGTCAATTTTCTACTGCTTCTGTTTTGATTTGGTTAAAAAATGTATCCTCTATTGAGAGCATCTTTTTGCAAAGGTTGGTTTATGTGGATTGATGATGTGTTACAATTGTTTGTCCTCTTGTTGTTTACTAAAAGTTATTCAAATTAGCACTATAGTTCCTTCAGTTCTGAATCTCTAACATATGTTTAAATGAAAATAGCCTAAAAAGTGAGATAGAAGGTAAAATATTTTAATATATTAATATATTCTGCATGTAGTCTTGGGAACTAATGACTCTAGACATTCCAAGGATGTTATTCCATATCCCTACATAATTTACTACATCATAATAAACCAATTAATATGCTGAGAATACGTATCTCAAAATAAACTCAGAGTTCTCAAAAGTATTGATTAATATATACATTTAATAGGACAACTTGGATTTTGTAATAATTTTAAATTTTTTTGTTACACTTAACTCTTAATAGACCAGTTAAAACTAGGAAAAGGGAGAGGGAAGTTTGACTTGAATGGTTTAAGCCATTCCTACTTGCAGTATTAGATATAGTGAAAGAGAGAGCTTTAGGCATGCAAAATGAGTCATCTGTCTCCCAGAGGACTCTGGATAAAAGAAACGAAGGATTCGTTTTTTAAGTCATCAGTTGTTTGTAAAAATACAAATTGCAGTTTTTAAAGCATATTCCAATTTGAGAAAGATGCATATGTCCCTGTGTTAGCAGAAAACAGACATCTACTTAGTGCTCTTTGAATTCATAAAATAGGACATAATATCAGGTACTTTATTTAACTTCACAAGTGAAGAGGTAAGCTAAATAATCTGGGGCATCCCTGATACACAATAGTAATTGAGGTGGAAGATTGGAGAAAGGTTATTCCAAAATAGGTCTGATGATGTCACAAAATTTATTTTTGGACTGCTCTATTTTGTGTACATTGAACACTCTGGTTTTCTAGTTTTAAAATAAAAATAGGTTATTATAAGAAGTAAAACTTTAATCTGTCTAACCCATCTGCTCTAGCTATTCACTTCCCCAAAAAACTTCACAGTATCTCCTTCATTTTCTAACACTAGTGATGATTCTGGACATTCTGTCATAAACCTAGGACTAAATCCTAGGTTTATGTTTAAGCACTGGAACCACACTTACATAGTCTAGAGCTAGAAAGAAAAAAAACATACTATGTTAAATTAACATACAGTATATCTGCTGCTAATGAATGTAGAAAAAAAAAGATAAAATGATTAACCTACACATAGCTTCTCATTATAGAATTATCTGATATCTGTATTTCTTATACGATCAAAAATACATGCTATAAGGCATACATGAGTTGTCTTGAATTTTTGTTGTCTTCAGATTTCTGGGAAAACTTAACATGTTGCTGTAAAACACTTCAGTTTAATATAAAATCTTAAATTAAATATATAGGCAATGAACTGCTCTATTTCCTTTATTGCCGCTCTCCCTCCAGATCCCTGCCTCTGCTCTCTGTTAATAAAGATCTTCATTCATACATACATGTGTATTAGATCAAAACCAAACTATAGGGCTTGTTTACTGAGGCATGTCACTCCCCTAGCAGGCTATGCACTGGATCAACTAGGGAAATAAATTGCTGGGGGGGAAAAAAAGAAGCGGAAATGATACCATAAATAAAACAAACTGTTTTCCAATACTGTTGGAAAAGTGTTGTAAAATATTTTTAAGGAATAGTACAAATCTATCTATCTATCTATCTATCTATCTATCTATCTATCTATCTATCCATCCATCCATCCATCCATCCATCCATCCATCCATCCATCTATCTATGCAATGTATATAATGCTACCGCTAGGTTTCAAAAAGTCTATGATTGGACATACAGTAATAAAAAATAAAAAAAGGAAAATAGTAAGAATGTTTAAATAATATAGTAGTTCTTAAAATGTACGTTTGTATGTTCTATATGTATATGTGTATTTATGCAATTTATATAATGCCAAGCTCCAAAAAACCTATGTGTGGTATACAATAATAAAAATGGAACATTGTAAGAATTAATAGAAAAAACCCCTATGCCCCCAAAGCTGATACCAAGCAATTTCCTATCTATTGACATTCCTGGAAATAGTATTTAAAGCCATAATATCAAACTGTTAATATTGAATCAGTTTTGTAGTAACACAACCACTGAAATTGTTATAAAATCTGTCCCAGACATGTATTCTGCCTCACACATTCAGCAGTTAAATTACCATTCAAGATCCTCTTGCTCCTAGATGCCATGAGTTTCCTGCCCATTTCCCAGCACAAAAAGAATATTGTGTGAGATACAATGCTGAGACCAAATGTGAAAAGGAAGGAAGGAAGGAAGGAAGGAAGGAAGATGAAATGTATATGAAAGCAATAATGACAGAACTTGGTTTTTTTAAAAAGGGAATTTAGTACAGATTTGAGATAGGAATCCTGCTAATGATGCTTGTTCCATATACCCCAGTTATTTTAACCTATACACCAGAACTCTCAAACTTTCAGAAATATGGAAACTGAAATGCTCATGTTGTAGGGTACTAATTGGGAAATAAAGGGAAGTTTCATGGTTGGTGAAGGCAGCTGTAAACTAATAGCAAACTCCTTTCCCATTTGCAGAAACTTTTGGAGCAAAACAAGATATTCCTTCATGAGACAAGCAGTTCAACAGACATGAGTTTTTAAAATTAAAAGCAAACATTTAGGAAACAAACACCTGTGTTTGGGACAAGGGAGGTCCCCAAATAGTTTAATGAGGACTGAACATGCTTACTGAATGCTTCATGACTGAATGAGCAAGAAATGGAAGCCAGAGGCATATAGAATCTTGAAGAAAGGCATGGATTTCCTCAGTAGAAGAATGGAGTACAGTCAGTGTGGTACTGTTAATAAACTACTAGATTAGAAAGAGACTTAGGTTCTTTCTACCTCAATTACAAGCCAAGGAGAAGACTTCGGGACAGCCTAAAAGGCTATACTAGATGTAAGTAGAGGAAAAGTGTATTCAAGCTATCCAAGGAGCTACTGATACAGAGGAATTATTGAGTCCGTCATCTGCACCTCTATAACTGTCTGGTTTGGTTCTACAACCCAACAAAACAGACACAGAGGATAATTAGAACTGCAGAAAAAACAATTGCTACCAACCTGCCTTCCATTGAGGACCTGTATACTGCACGAGTCAAAAAGAGGGCTGTGAAAATACTTACAGATCCCTCACATCCTGGACATAAACTGTTTCAACTCCTACCCTCAAAACGACACTATAGAGCACTGCACACCAGAACAACTAGACACAAGAACAGTTTTTTTCCTGAATGCCATCACTCTGCTAAACAAATCATTCCCTCAACACTGTCAAAACAATTTACTAACTCTGTACTACCATTAATCTTCTCATCGTTCCCATCACCCATCTTCTTCCACTTATGACTATGACTGTAATTTTGTTGCTTGTATCCTTATGATTTATATTGATATTGTTTGTTTCCTGATTGCTTATTTGTATCCTATGACTATCATTAAATGTACCTTATGATTCTTGATGAAGGTATCTTTTCTTTTATGTATACTGAGAGCATATGCATGAAGATAAATTCCTTGTGTGTCCAATCACACTTGGCCATTAAATAATTCTATTCTATTCTATTCTATTCTATTCTATTCTATTCTATTCTATTCTATTCTATTCTGCCATAGTGTTCCCAATATGATGGTTTGGGACACTGAGTTGTCCAAGACTTGAACCTATCTAGAAGATGCTATGTTGGGGATGGTTATCTACCATGAAAACTTCCATAATTCTGGAGAACCTGACTTTTATTCACAAACACTTTGACACTTAGGTCCTGTGAAGTTAGCTGTGAAATCAAGATCCTTGTGGCTATTATAGAACATTTTTCAAAATTAATTAAGCTAAAGACAATTGGAAATAACTAAATTTTTGCAGTGAAAATTAAAAAAAAACATACTTTGTTAAAATGACCTAACTAGTAGGGTTACCAGACCTGAACCAGGTAAAGCCATATAATATGGTTATCTAATGACTGGAAAGTGATACAGACAATTCTTTGCTGCCATCTTGTGATTTTCAGATATTTGCTGCCAATATTTGGTAGACTTATTAAACAGAAATTGTGCAAAGAGGGAGATATTGTAAGATTCACAATGTGTCCAAAACCAGGATTTTGCAAGTGCATTAATACCAGTGTACAGGAAGGTGTTCTCTGAAACAATTTCCAGTCCCAAAATAGCATTCTAAAACAATATTTTTCAACCTTTTGTGAATGCATAATTAGACTGAATCCTTAGCACAATCTTAATTCCAGTATGTTCTGTATTGTTTTTATAGCCCCAGGTCAGGATTTTCACTCTTATTCTGCTCTATCTAATGAGAAAAAATATTGTATATCCGTTATTAAGTACTGAGTTATTTAAAATCTACCCACTATTAATTAAAATATTTATTTGCCATTTCCTCTACACTTGCCAGTATAGTTTGGCATTATTAATAACCATTTTATTTGCTTCAATTGTCCTAAAGTTAGTTTTGAATTATAGAGGGGAGTGCTATTGTACAGCTAGAGAAAATGAAGAGATAGGATGAGTGAAGAGATAGGATGAGTGAAAACCAGTAACTAACCAGCTAACATCAAAAACATCATTAAAAAAGGACAACAAAGAATGTTCTTTCTGCGCCAACTCAGTAAGCTCAAACTGCCCAAGGAGCTGCTGATCCAATTCTACAGAGGAATTATTGAGTCTGTCATTTGCACCTCTATAACTGTCTGGTTCGGTTCTGCAACCCAACAAGAAAAACACAGACTTCAGAGGATAATTAGAACTGCAGAAAAAATAATTGCTACCAACTTGCCTTCCATTGAGGACCTGTATACTGCACGAATCAAGAAGAGGGCCGTGAAAATATTTGCAGATCCCTCGCATCCTGGACATAAACTGTTTCAACTCCTACCCTCAAAACGACGCTATAGAGCACTGCACACCAGAACAACTAGACACAAGGACAGTTTTTTCCCGAAGGCCATCACTCTGCTAAACAAATAATTCCCTCAACACTGTCAGACTATTTACTGAATCTGCACTACTATTAATCGTTTCATAGTTCCCATCACCAATCTCTTTCCACTTATGACTGTATGACTATAACTTGTTGCTGGCAATCCTTATGATTTATATTGATATATTGGCCACCATTTGTGTTGTAAATGTTGTACCTTGATGAACGTATCTTTTCTTTTATGTACACTGAGAGCATATGCACCAAGACAAATTCCTTGTGTGTCCAATCACACTTGGCCAATAAAAAAAAATTCTATCTATCAGTAAGACTCCCCTCCCTCCCCCCAAAAAAAAGAACTATGGGGAACAGGAACTAACTACGTAATTCCTGTAATTCATCAATAAAGATAATCCACACTGAAGCAGAACAAAATTAGAAATAGAAGCTGAAGACTTTTGGAAAAATTACACTTATTTATGAGTAAATATTAGAGAAACACTGCTTTCTATATCTATTTTATTCTACTTTGCTCTGCTTTTTCTGTTTATTGTAGAAAGCTATTCCTCAACAA
The DNA here is from genome assembly GCF_028640845.1 of Ahaetulla prasina. Taxonomy (NCBI): domain Eukaryota; kingdom Metazoa; phylum Chordata; class Lepidosauria; order Squamata; family Colubridae; genus Ahaetulla; species Ahaetulla prasina. The sequence goes on along the minus strand of NC_080544.1, from coordinate 41,861,198 downwards.
TTTTGAGGAGCTTCATGCATCTCACAGCATCTTCTTTATCCATTTTAAAATTATCATGGCCATACCTGTGGCCCTGGGATTTTCACCATGCTCAACTCTCTCTTTCTGTCTTCCTCCTTCCTATTTTTACATTTCAAATTCGGCAATCCCTCCCCCCCTACAAGTATTTAAATCAGTTTATAATTCTACTATCTGATTTTTATTTCAGCTTATTTTAAGAAGATACATTCATTATTGATGCTTTTGGATTTTTGTTAAGGTACTAAAAAGTTTCCTTCAATTATTTAGAGACACACTAGTCATTTGTAGCAATTCTTCTAGCACTGTAAAGTTTAAGTCCTGAAGCAGAATAGCAGAATGAAATATATTATGAACCCATACAGTAATTAAGATAGCATGTATAAGGGTGCACATACTTCTAGTTTCAATATTGCTCCAACTTTTGCAGAATAAATTTGACCTTTTTTGTCTGTGTGCCCTTGCCTCGATCTCAGCTGAAACCGTACAGCTGTAGCCTCAGCCCAACTGTACTTCAAGTGCGTGCCCCTGTGGTCCTGTCCTATTTATGGAAATTTCTAACGACTTCAGTTCAGTGTGTGGCTCAGATGATCAAAATGTAAAATGAGCTTCATGTCTCATTCGAGTCTCCATTTGTTCATATCCAAAACCACAACACAATTTTGCATGATTATCACATAGTTAGTGTCAGGGGGCAGAAGCTCAGAGAACAGAAATATAGTGGGACAGGACCACAGGAAGATTAACAAAACTGGGCAATAATGTTTAAGCAATATTACACCGCAATATTACTGTTTGATTAGCTAATAATCACTTTTGGAGGTTCAATAATTAAAAAGACAGTAGATATTTTCTCTGAGGTGCTTTTAAGTTGGTGATGATAAAACTTCTTGATGTGGTCCATAGCCCTACCTGCAGAAGAGAACGTTAACTTCGCTACATCCACTTGAGATCTATAGCCCACTAACAGTTTGTTCACTCAGCAAAATCATATAGAAATATTTTACATAACTGCTTTTACAAGATTTTTCTGATAACATCATACCAGTGCTGCTTTTTTATCCTTTACTTTTATTTTTATTACTAGACCTATACACAGCTCAAGTCTAGTAACAATAAAACATTTATATTGCTTGGATAGTCTTCAGTTCTCAAATGTTGGATGCCATGATGGTCTAAAATGATAAATGATGAGACCCCTGCCCAAATTAAATAGCAATGCTGAGTAAACTTTAACTGAGCTTTGATGGGACTCCTACTTTTCCTGGATAAGCCACATGCTGACTTGTCTGGCCAGAGTAAGATATGGTCTGATAGCAAATTTAGTATATATGAAAGCAAAATTTGTCACTCAAAACTGGGTCACTTTCAGAATTTGCTCCTGGCTATGACTATCCTTCATTAGTCTTTGCAATCAAAGCACTGTTTTTTTACAGCAGTCTCAATCTACTCCTAATCTGGCTAATATATATTCTTGCTACCTCTATTCTATGTCTTGCCACCTCTGCTCTCTCACAGGTGGTTTTCCTTGGGCTTCTTACTGAAGAGTGTCATGCTGGAACAACCTGCATGTTCATTCCAGGTAGACTGAGCATTGTGACTCTTAATTCGCTCTTCAGCTTCCTCACATTGAGCAAGATTTCAATGGAAAGTAAATTTTAATTTACTTGAATAAGGTACCCCATTCCAAGCAATTTGATATTCTATTGCATTAGAGTTAGGGATAATAAATGATGGGTAAAGGTAAAGGTTCCCCTCACACATATGCGCTAGTCATTCCCGACTCTAGGGGGCAGTCTCATCTCCGTTTCAAAACCGAAGAGCCTGCAGTATCCGAAGACGTCTCCGTAGTCATGTGGCCAGCATGACTAAATGCCAAAGGTGCACAGAACACTGTTACCTTCCCACCAAAAGTGGTCCCTATTTTTTTCTACTTGCGTTTTTTATGTGCTTTCAAACTGCTAGGTTGGCAGAAGCTGGGACTAGTAACAGGAGCTCACCCCTATGCAGCACCAGGGATTCGAACCGCTGAACTGCCAACCTTTCAATTGACAAAGCTCAGAGTCTTAGCCACTGAGCGACCATGTCCCTTTTGGGTAGTTGTATTCAATAGGACTATCTATTCTACCTATAGTACTAATGATGGGTAGTCCTATTCAAATTTAAGATACAGGATTGCCATGATTTCAAACTATAATCAATTTTTATGATGTTTCTATCTGTGGTGTCTGTTAGGTTCGGGCAATGAAGAGGCAGGAGACCAGTGAGTGACAACAGCTCTTTAGTTTATTGTGACCCCAGCAAACACAACCGGCAAAACCCCCTCTTTAAATACTCTTTTGGTTGAGGCTTCAACCAATCAGCAACGTGCAATTTTCCCGCCCAAAATTCCCTCTCAAAGTTCAAAATACATTACACTCCTTCCCTCCCAGAACGCTTTGTACCTCTATTTACATAATATTTACATGCTATTTCTCTACGTAGTCACGCAGGTAGACAGGGCGTCTCCTAACTCTTTCTGACCTGCGCAGTTCATTCTCTGGGAGAGAGTCGAGCTGGTCGGAGGGACTGTTTGTTCCTCCCAGTTCCTCCTCTAGGCCGTCCGGCCCTGGATTATTGGCTGATTCATTCCTGTTGCCTTCAGGAGGACCCGGTTGGCGTCGCTGGACTTCATCGGAGTCAGATAAGTCCTCCGCTCGCCTCGGGTTTGAGTCAGCTGCAGATTCAAACAATTGATAGTCAGGGCCTGGTTGTTTGGTTTCTAGTTTGTTTGGTATACGTTTTCTTAACTGGTCTATGTGGCGTTTCCATACCCGGCCGTCCTCCATGTCTACTACGTATGATTTGGGTCCGGTTATGCCCAGAATTTCCCCCTTTAACCATGTTGGGCCCTCGTTATAGTTGTGTGCCCATACTGGGTCACCCACCTTCATTTCCCTGGTTTTTCCTTGAATACCCTTATACCCGTCTGGGGTATAAGTTGGGTTTAGTCGGTCTAGCGGGCACCTGAGTTTCCTGCCCATTAAGAGTTCCGCTGGGCTGCGGCCAGTTGTTACACAAGGGTCCTATGTTGGACGGCCAGGAAAGTATCCTAGATAGCGCTTCCTTGGTGCTCCGAACGAAACGTTCTGCAAGTCCGTTCGTCGCCGGGTGGAAAGGCGCCGAGAGGACATGTCTGATGCCCTCTCCTGCTAAATACCCCTCAAACTGGTTTGCCGTGAATTGCGGGCCGTTGTCAGAGACTAGGGTGTCGGGCAGGCCGTGTGTTACGAATAGATGCCTTAGGACTGTGATTACTGCTTCAGCCGTTGTGCTTTCCATGAGGATTATTTCTAACCATTTTGAGTAGGCATCTACTACAATTAAAAAGGTCTGCCCATGGAACGGCCCCGCAAAATCTATATGAATCCTGGACCAAGGCCCCTGGGGTTTCTCCCACTCTCTAACTGGGGCTGTAGGGGGTAGCGACCTCGACTCTTGGCAGGATTGGCATTTCCCTACCCTGTCGCTGATGTCCTTATCCATTAAGGGCCACCATACATAACTCCTCGCTAAACTCTTCATCCGCACAATCCCTGGGTGGCCCACATGCAACAGTTCCAACACATTTTCGCGTAATTTTTCTGGGATAACTACCCTATCCCCCCATAACAGACACCCCCCTTGAACAGACAGTTCTGATTGTTTTTTTGCAAAGTCTTTGAAACGCTCGCCCGGCGCAGCGGGCCAACCCCTTTGCACCCAACCGATTACAGTCCGTATTGTAATGTCTCTATAAGATGCCCTAGCCACCTGCTTGGATGTGACTGGGCCAGAGTCCAAAGAGTCAATTAGTAAGACGGGTGTCCCCGGGGTGGGGTCTTCAATTGTCTCTGGTAAAGGGCATCTGCTCAGAGCGTCCGCATGCCCTAAGTCTTTTCCTGGGCGGTGGAGCAATTTGTAGGAGTATGCCACTAGGAAAATAGTCCATCGGGTCAGCCTGGGAGAAAGTGCCACGGGTGTTGGGCGGTCACCCGCTAAAAGCCCTAGAAGGGGTCTGTGGTCCGTGACTATCTCGAAATCTCGCCCGAATAAGTATTCGTGGAATTTCTTAACCCCGGAGACTATGGCCAACGCTTCCCTATCTAACTGGCTGTAGTTCCTTTCCGCAGAGGACATTGTCCGGGAATAATATGCTATAGGGGCTTCTGTTCCATTCGGTAACCTATGGCTGAGCACCGCCCCCACCCCATATGGTGAAGCATCACAAACTAGCACTAGTGGCAACGTGCCATTGTACTGGATGAGGAGGCTATCGCTGGACAAAAGGTTTTTTACCCCCTCAAATGCCCTAGCCTCTTCTCTGCCCCAGGACCACACAGCTTTCTTTGCTAGCAACTTATGTAGCGGCTCGGCTACTGTTGCTTTATTCTTCAAGAATACCGCATAAAAATTAACAAGCCCCAAGAATGCCTGTAATTCTGTTTTATTTTTGGGGGCTGGGGCCTTTCTAATGGCCCGTACCTTGCTCTCCGTGGGGTGGATCCCTTCCCTGTCTATTCGGTATCCTAGGAATTCTACAGATTTCACCCCAATGTGGCATTTGTTGAGCTTAACTTTAAGCCCCGCAGACCTAAAAATGCCCAACACCTTCCTTAGTTTTACCCCGAGTTCCTCTAAGTTTTCAGCTGATACCAATACATCGTCGAAGTATGGTACCACTCCTGGCAGGCCCTGTAATAATCACTCCATTAGGTTCTGGAAGAGCCCTGGGGCCACGCTAACTCCGAACTGGAGTCGCGTACATTTGAAAGCCCCGCAGTGCGTGACAATTGTCTGCGCCTCAGCTGTGCTGCTATCTACAGGTAGCTGCTGGTAGGCTTGGGCCAAATCGAGTTTGGCGAAGACCTGCCCTTGCCCTAATGAGTGTAGCAAATGTTGCACCACTGGAACGGGGTATGCACTTTTCTGCAATGCTTTGTTAAGCGTTGCTTTGTAGTCAGCGCAAATTTGGACCGAACCGTCCGGTTTGACTGGGGTTACTATGGGTGTCTCCCATTTTGCATGATCGACGGGGACTAATATTCCCTGGCTTACTAGCTTGTCCAATTCTCGGTCAATTTTAGGCTTTAGGGCGAATGGAACCCTCCTGGCCTTTAACCGGATGGGGGCGACTTGGGGGTCAAGGTTGAAAGAAATAGGGGTCCCCACGTACTTGCCCAGGCAATCCTTGAATACGTCCTCGAACTCCTTCAGTAGTTCGTCTCTGAGGATGACGTCGCTCCTGTGGACCCCGGTCACTCCCATGCCCAAAGCTCGGAACCAGTCCAGCCCTAGCAAACTTGGTAGAGTTCCGTTTACTATGGTGATCGGCAGGGTCTTTGTGAATTGTCCATATTTGACTTGGATGGATGTGGCTCCTCGAACAGGGATCCGATTCCCCTGGTAGTCCTGCACTCTCAGCTTCTGGGTTTGTAGCTGACGTTTAGCGATCGCTGGCAAGTCTCTCACGATGGTGTCCCAGGACATAATTGTGATTGACGACCCAGTGTCTACTTCCATGGGGTACTGCACCCCTTCAATGTAGACTTGGGTAAATATTTTCTTCTCTAGTCATGTCGATGCGTGGCCCACTCTCACAGTGGTCTGGTTTAACTTCGCGCCCTTTTTAAATGGACCAATCCCGGGCCGCTTCGCTGCTCCCACGCTCTGATTGGTCGGTTTGAATTTTTGGTGGGAAGGTTGGGGGGCTCGGCAGGCCCGAGCTATGTGTCCTTTTTTTTCACACCGCCGACAAACCGCGTCCTTGAATCTGCAGTTTTGCCGTTGGTGTTGCCCCCCACAACTCACACATTCGTCCCGGTCACCTCTCTCCAGCCTCCCGGTGTGGAACACCTCTTCCTCTTCCTCACCTTCCGATTCGGCCTGGACTTCCTCACTGTGGTGTAGTCTTTGTCCCGGCACCCTGCGCGTTTGGCTTTTGCAAGGTCTCCGCCGCCTTGGTGGACATCTCATGAGCTCTGGCTTCGTCCAGGGCTATCGCTAGAGTCAGGTTGCTTTTAGACAGCAGCCGCCTTTGTAGTCTGATGTCCCTGACCCCACAAATGAGTTGTTTGAGTAAGGAATCCTCCAAATCTCTGTACTCGCAGTGGTTTGCGGCTTTCCTCAATGCGGCCATGTACACACTTATTGATTCGCCTTCTCGCTGTACCCGTTGCCTCAATTCGTTGGACGAACGTTGGACGAACTTTGAGGGTACCGGTGCGTAGTGCGCTCGAAGTGTTGTTTGTAGTGTCTGCCACGGTACCGATTGTACCGGCGTTGGCTCTGAGAGTGACTCCGCCGTATCGAAGACCTCTGGACCGCAGTGGCTCAGGAAGTATGCTCGCTTCCGATTGTCCGAGACTCCCTGTAGTTCGTTTGCTTCGAGGAAACACTCGAAGCGAGCCATGTACGACCCCCATTTCTCCTTGGCTGGGTCGAATGGCGCTGGTGGCGTGTAGCTGGACATCGCTATTTTCCGCCTTCGAGAACTGGCTGGGTTTTTTGAATTCCTGGTTCCTTCAGCTCTTTCTTTCAATCTCACTGCCTCAACATCCCACCTTCGTCGCCAATGTTAGGTTCGGGCAATGAAGAGGCAGGAGACCAGTGAGTGACAACAGCTCTTTAGTTTATTGTGACCCCAGCAAACACAACCGGCAAAAACCCCTCTTTAAATACTCTTTTGGTTGAGGCTTCAACCAATCAGCAACATGCAATTTTCCCGCCCAAAATTCCCTCTCAAAGTTCAAAATACATTACAGTGTCTTTACCTGGAGTGTTTTGAAATAGTAATTTAACAAGATGGTACTTATTTTCTATTTCTTATGATCAAGATGAAAGCGGTTGATTTTAATTTCCAGCAGTAATTACGAATAGGAGCTTTGACATATTCTAAGCTTTTAAGTATTACAGTATATTTTAAGTGCATTTTGTTGACAATCACTCTTAGCTAATAATATTGGGAAAGGTTTCCCAATATTTCCATTCAAACCTTGCTCAATTTAACAAGCTGATTAGGAAGGACATGGGTAAATAGACCGGTGGATAGGTAGATGGATAGACAGATGAATAGATAGATGCCCTTGAATCAAATTCAACTCCTGCTGATAATATAGACACTTCCATGCATTTCTTTGGTAAACAGTATAATAATGGCTTGGCCTTGTCTTCTGGACTATTTTTTCACTTCCTAGTTTAGCCTAAAGCTCTGGAATTCCCTGGTGGTTCTCATCCAAGTACTAAATAAGCAATTCAGTTTTTATCAAGGAAGAAAGCCAGAATTTATTTTGTTACTTCAAAGACTTTTCAATAGTTTTTGTAATGCAAGAATGTTTGTACCCTAGAAGGTCATAGCCAAATGAAGCAGTGATGCACGTCAGTCCTTGATGTAGTCCTAAAAATAATTTTGAATGTTCAAATTACAATTCTCTGGCTGGGGCACAGAGGGAGTTATATTATCAAAAAAGTAATGAGTTTAATGTATGTCATATATATATATATAAAACATATATATTGAAGTGTCTCCATTGACTACATCAACTCTGAAATAACACTTGAATGTAATAGACAAGTCACTCCAGTCTTAAGATTAATTCTGAAGTCTAGCATGCAGTATTTCCAGACACAGGTATGTATTTGTATTTGGTGTACCAAAACCAGGATATGAGAGAGTGGAAGAGGGAAAGGAAGAGGGAGACGGAGACGGAGGAGAGAGAAAAAGAAAGGGGGGGAGAGAGAAAGAGAGAGGAGGGGAGAGAGAGGGAGGGAGGGACGGAGAGAATTATCCCATATTCAATGTTCTTAAGCTTTTGCAAACTTAATTTCTGAAACATCTTGCTTGTAATTCACAGAAGATTTTATTGAAGGAAAACATCAAGCTGGAAATGCATGTTTTAACTAGTTTGGGTTCCAGCTATGATTTTCATTATGCATATTTGACCACAGAATATTTTAAGAAATTGGACTGAGTGATATTGCTAAATGTTTTTTCATTAATTTGGACAGAACTAAGAATGAGATATTTGGATCCAAACTGTATTATTATTATTATTATTATTATTATTATTATTATTATTATTATTATTATTATTATTATTATTATTATTATTATTATTATTATTATTATTATTATTATTATTAATAATAATAATAATAAAGTATTTTTTTAAAAACTGAAGTCCTTTTTGCAAATGTTCCTAATGAATGCTGCTTCCTAAGATGTGGAACAGAAGCTGCAAAGATTAAAGGAGGAAAAGAATATATAAAGACTTTATAGTCTTTAAAGATTCGTAACAATATTGCATCTGAATGTTTCAGGTGCTGGACTGCCAGGTCTTATAGTTTTACAGCTAGCTATTTATTTTTCTAAACCCTTTAATAGTCTCCTTCATATAGTGTACAGTTGGCTTTTAAATTCTTTAACATATGTTCGAAATGTCTTGTTAGAATACTACAATGTGGCACATAATGGCATCCTGTTTCTCTGAATCAGAAATCAGCAAATGAATATGGGAAAATACCTTATTTTCTAAGTGCAACAATTCCTTGCAAATTTCAAGAGAAGATTGCAAAGGGATGGATGCCAGGCTGTTTCATGAATCAGGACTGTTGGGTGTTTCTAACTTCTTGTTACCATCGTTAAATATTTTGGACAGTGTGAATATTCACTGGGGATACCACATTCTCTGACTAAATGAATGGCTGTTTTGCTAATCATATTAATGTGCATCCTTCCAGTCCTTCAATTGGAATGAAAAGTTAGTTTGCACTATGCTGAGGACAGAGTTTTAATCTGCTTTAGTAACAAAGCTTGTGGGTGGTCTTCTTATATCTTTACTGTGGAAAAATTTAATGGCAGTGATTGGAAGATTTTTCTGGCTTTGTCTGCTCTTCCATCCAAAGTAAGGAAAAACCACTATCAAGTGGCCTTCTTAAACTGTGGTGAAGTAGGCTTTATTGAGCAATGAGTATGGGCAGCCAGCTGCAATAGAGGCTTTAGGCACATTTCAAACTTGAATGACAGGATGCTGGTTGGAGATGCTTCACCCTCATGACTTGCCATGAATTACTTATGAATCTAGGTCTACCAACCTTCTAGTCTGTCTGTGAAGGTTTAGGGAGGATCTCTTCTGGGTATCTTTCTGCATGCCAAGGACTCAATCCTTATTTGTCTCATAGCTCCTTGGGAAAGAGCCTCTCCTTCTCATAATTCAGTGCCAGATTCTAGCACTAAAATCAGTGCACTAATTTGAGACAAGGCAGGCAATGTACAGTATCTTTTTCTCAGTTACACTGATGGGCACCTTTTTAATTGAAATGTATTTGAATAAAAGTAGCGCGGGTTGGTAGCTGGGCTGTTGGTCTGAGCTCTGAGCTTGTCAATTTGGTTGCAAATGTTTCATCACCACTTGAGGAAACATCATCAGTGCGCTTTGAATTGTGCTCATCTGTCAGAGCACTGGTCTTTAAATACCTTTTAATATGTTGCAAATTAATGTAGATGTTATTTGTTCAGCTTCTTCTGAGTCATGGTCTGACTGTTTGATTGGCTGGCCATTGTTACTGAGGCCATGTACACCAAGAATTCTGTTGGAAAATAATAATAATAATAATAATAAATAATTATATTTTTTAAGTGGACTTTTGGGAGATATGGATGAATAGGTATGTAGAGTTTGTGAGAACTTTTGAGTCTTTATTATTTTAGAACTTGAACAGCTAAGAATGAATTTAGGCTGATCTATACAGAGCTGGGATTAGGCAAAGGAGATATCATGAAGATGTGTCCTCTAAATATGTATAGCGAGATAGCTCCAAGGTTAGAACATGTGGAAAAGCTCTAAGAATACATTTCACACAGAAGAATCACCACTGCAGAGATAAAAATAGTTATTTATTTATTTATTTATTTATTTATTTATTTATTTATTTATTTATCAACCAAAACAAGAAAACAAGTAACAGAATAGACATAGACATGGACACATGAAAAAAATTGGCACAAAAAAAGGATATAAATTGGCAAAACATAGCCATAAATACATAGAATGATTACGTACAATTGGGAACAGTAGGACAGAGACAGTAGGCACGCTGGTGCGCTTATGGACGCCCCCTTAGGGACCTCTTAAGAAACATGAAAGGTCCACGGTAGACAGTTTATGGTGAAAGGTATGGGGATTAGAGAGACTAACAACAGGATCAGGTAGAGTGTTCCAGACATTTACTACTCTATTGCAAAAGTCATATTTCCTACAATTAAGATTAGAGCGAATTACATTGAGTTTAAATCTAATGATAGCCCTTATGTTATTACGGTTGAAATTTAAGTACTCATTTACAGGTAGAACGTTTTGGTAAATAATCTTATGAACTAAGCATAGGTTGAATTGTAGATGACGTAGTTCGAGGCTATCTAGACCTAAAATTTCAAGGCTGGTGATATAGGGAATTTTATTTCGAGCAGAATATTTGAGTACTCTTCTAGCAAAATATCTGGACCCTCTCTAAAGTATTGATGTCTGAAATACAGTGAGGGTTCCAGGCAGGTGAGCAGTAATCAAGTATATGTCTGGCAAAGGTTTTATATGCCCTAGTTTGGAGTATAGCGTTACCAGAGATAAAAATTTAGTTTTAAACATAAGATGAATGGCCAGACCGGTTTCAGTATTAGTAGGTAAGGCTGAAAAAGGATAGTTTCTGCAATCCTGATTATAACTACGTATCTAAAACCAATTTTAAAATAAATGACTTGTCGTATAACAAACATAGGAACATTAATTTAGCTTAAGTTATTTTGTGAAGTTTAATGTTAGTTTTTCTGATCAGAAAAAAACATACTTTCCATTTTTTGTATATGCACAAAATACACCATTTATTTAGAAAAAAAAATAGATGCGGTAAAGAAATAGTTGTAATTTCTATGCAGATAACTAATGACAACAGGCCTGCTGTCTTAGGAGGCACTTTATAAATAGATGATGTCTTTTCATTTTGAAGAACAGCAACCTCTTCAAAGACATACAGCATAACTACAAAAATGTATTATTACTAACAGAAGGTAACTCTCAAGATTTGAGCATTTGAGCAAGGTGGGTAATAACAGGCAGGCTATGACAGCAAAGGAGGAGGAACTGCAGGGCTTGAGAGCATCAAGTAGTACCTACCTGAAATATGGGTTTTTACAAGTGTTAGATTCAGTCTTTTTTAATGAGCAGGCACTTTGTTCCCTATTGAATCAAGAGCAAGCAGGACTTGTCTGAACTGCAATAATCAACCACCATGTTCATAGATAGGGGAACAAACAGTTCAAAGCTTGTGTAGTTAAGATATATAGGGTCCCAAACTAGTTGGCCTATTGTATGCACACATCTACTGCCATTTACTGTATATTTATTTATATATCATATTTAGAAACTGCCTTTCTTCCTCCAAGAGTGATTCTGGAGAGTGTTTATATGTGTTCAGTGCTTCTAAATCACATGTGCTTCTAAATCACACGTACTTATGTGTTTGAGAACACATAATCATTCTTTAATGCAACTGGAACAGCTTGGTGTCTTATATCAAAGTGGTCTGTCATCTCGCTCCTCATTATGTAACGGCTTTCTTATTGTAAAGAGAGTAATAGGATAGGTTGCTGGCAGCACCCTGTTCTGGGAGTTTTGCAGTGTAATTATAGAATTGCTCTGAATTTGCTTATTGCAAGGATGCTGCCCATAAATACTAATGGATTACTTTTTATTCATTTAGCTAATGTTTTTGAAAGATGTTGAAAAACAAAAAGATCATCTCTCTGTGTTGTTGTTGTTTTAATTTATTTTCACCTTTTTGTCTCCTTTGAAGTCCCCCTGAGTATCATCACTTTGTTTACCACAAATTAAACCTTTGCTGATTGTTTACCAGGCTGAAGACCCCTTGTGCATTACGCCACACTCCCCTCTTTTTTGTGATCACAACCTGGGATTCATCTGCAAGAGGCCCTAATCTGCATGAGAATTATACAATTAACTTTTGATTAACCACCTAGTTCTTTTGGAAACCACAGTGTATAGGATACTCTGCATTTAAATAATTTCCCTTAAATTAGGAGCAGGCCTTTCATTAAGCTGGTGAGTTTGACTAAACAACAACATTTGGTGATAATCAGGGTCAAAACAATAGGCTAGGCTGCAAGGCTAGAATGTCATCTTTAAATATAACAGCTGAGATAAAGGCACCCAGATTGTGCCTTATCAAAATACACACAAAAATCAAAGCTGTCTCTTGTCTGTGGCAAAATACTAGGTTTTGGTGATCTGGGCCACCATTGTTTGGGTCTATAAGTGCTTCTAGATTTGCATTCAGAGAGCCAGTTCTGACACACGTTACATCACGTAGGTACTTATCTTGGAGTCTGACAATAATTATCAGGAAGAATATGCTCAGAATGACTTTTTTGTGATTTTTATGCATCCCCAACACAAGGAAGGGGAGATAACAGTATTATGAAAAAGGGAAGAGTCTCAAAAGACCCTCCCTGGAGCTGCGTTCTTCGATTAAATTTGCTATGCCACTCTGGTGTGCTGAACAAGTGGAAAGAAAGACGAGGCGCCTTTTCTATAGGGCAATAATAGTCTTGAACACAGTCCTTACCAAAAGATAAGATCCATTGTTGAAGCAAACAAAAGGAGCAGTATTAAACACCACTCCAAGAATATATATTAGGAAAGTTCTGAGGCTTTTTCTTTCCCCCCCTTTTTTTTTCAAACCTTGAACCTGATTCTCTCAAGCACTTTCATTTTTAACAGGCATTCCTGAAAGACGGGCATTGAAATATGTACCTTGTTTTAAAAAGCATCACTTCTTTTTATCATCATAAGAAGTGAGGTACCGGTAGTTAAAAACAAAAGAGAGCATATATACATTTAAAAAGATGGTGTAGAGGCAATAAAAATTAAATTTATTTTCCCTAATGATTGTTTGAGAACTGACATTTTTTTCCTTCTAAAGCAGGGGTTTCAAACTGGAGGTCTGCGAGCCAGATGTGTCATGTGGCGGCCACACCCACCCCGGCTCCACGAAAGAAAAAAACATCACAATACATCACATGAGGGCAACATGATACCTCAGATTTGACACCTGTGCTCTAAAGCCAAGTTAGCTTCCAAGAAAGAAACATTTGGAAACCATACAGTGGGCAAAATCAAGCAGTTCTTCTTCCTATATTCATGGTCATATTCATGGTTAATGTTACTATAGTAGAATTTTTTTTAAAAAAATGTATTTTCTGTCTGATCATTATAAAAAGAGTTAGTGAAAAATGGGTTGATGAAGAATAAATGTAACTTCTTGGCTTTATGTGACTAATTATATAGTATTTTGAACCAACATGTTTATTATTTGCTTAAAATACATACACAGTGTAGAAGTGTAGAATTAAATGCAAGAAGAAAGCACAGTGTAGCCACAATTATTAGTATTTCAATAAAATAAACACATCGCTAGTGTGCATCAAAACTGTAGGAAAATTGATATATCCTTAGTTTCTAGGAGCAAAATGTAGAGGGTAGAAAGTTTTCTCTTTCCTGATTGTAGGAAACTTTTGAAACCTTGTCATTGCATTGGTCAAATCATTCCTTTTATTAGAATTGCTCACATCATGTATTTACACATATTTTTATGAATGAGTCATTTCCCCTTTCCAACCTTCATATAATGAATAACTGTCCAAGTCCTTACAGGAAGTAATCAGCTCCATGGAAGAGCAAATGAGATGAAACATATTCCCATACCTGGTAAATACTTACAATGCACATGTTCAAAATATTTCTGAAGGCTATAGGGGATGCTTACAATAGAATATCCTAGCAGATAAATTCAGATGACATCAATATAGTGATTTATGAAATAAAGTGAGTTATTTCCAGCAATTAGAATACTGCATAATATATGGTAACTTCATACATTCTTTAATAAGGTTCAAAGAAAGTAATCATTTACAATTGGAATTTTGGACAAATTATATATATTTGTATGGTACTGTATGTCAAAGCATCAGTACTAAACCAAAAAGCAAGTTTTAGTGCTTAGAAAAGAAAATCTAATCTGGTTATATCATAAATATGTAAATATTCTTGAACTGTTCATAATGCATTAATCTCCATGTAACTGTCAAGGAAAAGTGACTTCTGATGGGTATGTAGAGATCATCATGTAGTTTTCTTAGTAACAGTGTAGAAGTGGTATGTATTGTTTTCTATCAAGATATTTATTGACTTTGTAGTCCAGGCCATAGCTGTTGTATTTTGTGTGGTCTTTCATCACTTGATGGTGATTCAGGCTTAAATCATGAGTGTCTTATTAAAAAATAAGCTCAGTTAAATATGGATTTCTATTGTTTTTTTTAAGACTGTTAGGCACGTCTACCTGAGCCTTTACATATACCACACAAAGTTTGAAGTGTTGTTAAAAATTTCATATCTATCATAATACAATCAAATATGCCTCTAAAATTATAGTCTTTATGAACTGGGACCCACTTTTAAATATTCATGCACTTATGTATCATTGTTGTATTTTTCAACAAGTGCATTGAATCCCAGAGAAATTTTGTTTTGCATTTTCAAAATCAATTGTTCAACTTTTTTGTCATCAATCAGTTCACATATAAGGAGTAAAGGGTAAAGCCTATGTACCTTGGCAAAGTCCATCCCCAGCTAAGTCCTGATAAATGCTCAAGAATTCCTCGACTGGGTTGGTAGAAATATCTGGAATTTTGAGGTATATCTGCAGGGACAACATTTAATCCAGTCTGCTACAGTTTGTGGCACAGACACACCACGCTACTTTTCCAGAGGGAAAATGTCATGGGGTGAAAAGAAAAATACCTAACCTGATAACCAAGATACAAGGCAGAGTGAGGGGTTTGCTCCAAGCCCCAAAGCTTATTGGACCTTCTATTTAGGTGACAAACTGCCACTATTTGAGATCAGTAACCTGGAAAAAATTTATGGCAGAAAAAAATCAAGCCATATATTTGCTTTCACGAAATCCATCTATTCACAGAAAATAAAGGGAAACAGAACTGGCAGATACCAGGGGAAACTGTAGAAACCTTCCTGAGTCCACTATTGCTTGATAGTCAATTAGCATTAGGCTACCTTTTGTTTGAAAAGCTGGCTTGGAATAAAAGGGCCAAAAAGGACAGGCCACAGGAGACCCATGATTGGATTTCTTAATTTTTTCTCTATGTTAAACCAGCTGAGAGTATTTTTGATTTAATGGGAAAAGTGGTGCTGTGGATTGCTATTAAAGTGTTATAAAATTTCTAGATTAAAAAAAACCACATTGTATTTGTTGCTCTACAAGGGATACTTTTGCAAATCTGGAGTTTCTTATGTATTTATTCACCTCAGTTATAAATAATCAAATCAAAATCAAAATAATTAAATCATAATTCTATGACTAGGTTTCTTCTACATGTAAAAGCATACTTCTGCCCCAATACCTAAATATATCTGCTACAACCAAGGGTGTCCAAATAATCCGAGTTTAATCCTGAATATGTTCCTGAATATTTGTTGCTCAAAATTTCAACTATTTCTAACCAATTTGGCTAAATTCTGATTTCTTGCCAGGTTGCTCTAGTTGGCAAGGACTTCACTATCAAAGTATGTCCCAATTCCACTGTTTTGGGTTTTTCTCAACCATGTCCCATTGCTTCCAGCTTAAGGATGCAAAATAGGTTAATACTTTACATAGAATATATTTATTGCTTCTCAAACTTCAAGCAACAAGGTTTTCTTTCCAACCTCTCAAGGCCATTGCCCAGATTTGGTTTGCTTTGCTCTCTTTTTCTTTTGCCATGTGTCAGATACTGTAGCCAATGTCCTGGATTGGTTCTTCTATCCATCTCTCTTTTTCTGAATCACTGCTGTCAACATCATACTTTATTGCTGTTCTTAACAACACACAAGTGGCTCCTTTTGGAAATGATGAGAGTAAAACTCTGTGGATCAGCTAGTAGGGATGCTGAGACAGCACCATTGGCAGCATCCTTGCTGGATGACTGAATGAATCACCTATGAGACACGCTAAATAAGTACCCATTGGCCTGGGGCCGAGCATCCCTTGTCTACTCTCAAATTCCTCTTTATCTGAATATGAAATACTCTGCCAAATCTCAATTAGATTGTCAGTTATGCAATTGGCTCTAGTTAGCATATTGGAGAACCATATCAAAGAACACTATTGAACAAGAGTTCTTAACTAATATGTTCAGGGGACTACAAAAGCTTTTCTACATGTGTGCAGGACCAATAAGCAGAGAATAATATTCCCTCATAAAGCATTACCAAGCAAAATATTCAAGGAAGAATTCTATAAACTCATACCATTTGTTTTATAAAGAGAATTTGCTAAACATTTGATATTGCTTATCTTCCTCCAAATTACTTATTTATTGGGAAAGAAGAAAATAGCAATAGATTACTGAGTATTATTTGTTTAACACTAGCAGACATCTAGCTTATACTACTGATATGAAATTAGCAGAAAGATCATTAGCAGAAAAGAAAAGATTATATTTGGCCTGTACAAAGTTATTTATTGTTTTGGTAAATCATGCAAGCTGATCTAGACAAGACCATGTCAATTATTGTAAATGGAATTGAATAATATTCATGGAATCTGAATACAATAGTTGCTGTAGATAATAATACCGATCTGTATCCCAATAAGAAAAGGAAATAGGAAAATATTTTAAAGTGTCACAAACCACTTATTCCTTGTGAGTTCTAGTTAGAAACCTTTAATTGACTGATCCATAAAGTACTATTTTCTATTCTCAGCAATAAAACCAGTGTGATGGATTCTCTCTATTCTTTATATGGGAACTGCTGATAAAAAAGTTGAACAATTGATTTTGAAAATGCAAAACAGTATTTCTGTGTGATTTAATGCACTTGTTGAACCACTTGTGGTCTCATCCCAAAATCCGCAAAACTTTAACCTAAGACTGTCTACTGTTGACCTCACCCCATTCTTAAGAGGTCTGTAAGGGATGTGCATAAGAGCACCAGCGTGCCTACCGTTCTTGTCCTAATGTTCCCTTTGGTTCTATTCAATTTGTGTGGTTATTTCATGCTTATACTTATATATACTGTTTAGTATGTGTTTGACAAAATAAAATAAATAAATAAATAAAGTATTTTTCACATATTCACCCTTATCTCATTGATTTGCATTAAGTAGAAACCAGGACCAATGTACAGGCCTGATGTTTATTTGAGTTAATAATGCGTGAATAGGAGTTTTTTGCTAACTTTCTCACTGTACATATTAAGGATAAATACGGTAATATGACTGACTGCGTACAGTATCATATTTTAGATTTGTCTCCTACAAAAACTTGCTTTTTACGACCCTGTAATCCTTTAGAATTGTCTTCTACACCAATAAATAAAACACAAAGAAGCCCTTCAGTCAAATTCCACTTCTGATGACTACCTGCTTTTATCATATAATTTTCCTTAGCAACATTATGGAAGTTCTTTGTAATTATTATCTTCCAAGAGTTTTTTTTAAAAAACTCCCCAGTCTAGCATATAGTCTTGGTGTTTCCTGCTAGCCTGTACTCTGTCTGAGTACTAATCAGGACTGGTTAAGCTTAACTTTTTCAAGAACAGTCAAAGTCAGCTAGAAACTGCTACTTTTCTGTGTATGGCTTTAAAAAAAGATAGCTTTGAAATGAAACCTATGAATTCTGAAAAGTCTGAATTCTTAGTTTAGATAAAATGTATTCTAATTCTTGAACCAATCCATGATATCTACTCATGGAAAAAATGTCCTTCATCTGTTCAATAAGAGATTTTTTAAAACCCAGCATAGGACTTGAGAGGAATGTACCACATAATGTGGCTATATAGCAGCTTCTATTATATTATACTCCTGTCTTATGTCCTTTTTATTTATGAATTTATTTGTGAAGAGTAAATAGCCCTTTCTGTGCATAATTGGATTGTTAATTATGCAAGTCATCAAATGATATGACTGTAATATCTTTTCTAATTCCTGAATTTCAGCTATGATAGGAAATGTTCACAAACTGGCAAAATGTTTTCCAGTGACAATTTTATGAGTTATTTTATGTATTTTTCTGGACATATTTTTGGACATATTTTCTGGACATATTTTTCTATCTAGTCCACATATTCATCTAACAATGATAAGATATCCACTGATTAACCTTACATAAAATATAACATAAATTGCAGTGCCCAGTTTAGCTGTGTTTAGAAATAGGTTATGAAAACAAATGAAGTTGGACATCAGTGTTTAATTTATATCTAGAATTTACATATGCTCCACCTGGATTTGACTCTCTAATAAATAACTGTAAATCTACTTGGCTAAGAACTCTAACTGATAGGTTTCAGCAATATAGATTTAGAGATAAATTATGAGAATGCAAGAAAAGTTATTATGCATTAATCTAGGATATGAAGCCTCAAAGAAATTTAAGGCTAGTCCTACATATCTCTATATGGAGATTATGAAAAAATAATTATATACAATCGTCTTATTTAACTCTCATCACAAATTTAAAGTACTAGTAGACTTTCATGATGGCCCAGTTTAGCATGATACATTTTCATGTTCTTGTTTGGTAAATTCCAGAAAATTGCTTGCTCAAAAAGTTTTTCTATGAGATCAAGGAAAAATTAATTCTGTGAGTCGTGTGTTACTGTGCTCTCCTTTTAATATAGACTCATATCTAAATCATAAATCCTCTTTAGGGGACCTCCCGGTATCTCTTTTATATCAGTTATGTCTTAGCTGATTAGAGTATCTCTAACGATGGAGCCAAGTGTTGGGCTAGTGTCACTATTACATACTACCCTCTGATAGAAGGTTAAGGAACACAACATGTCTTGATTAATGTAAATTTTGCCAAAAGCTTGTAGTATATTATATATTATGTATAACTCTGCTGCTGATCAAATGATCATAATAAACTTAAACTAAACAAATAAAGCTTAAGCTCCACTGATATTAATGGAGACTTGAATACAGTTGTGTTTTACTAAGCAATGATGCCAAGGAATGTGATTAAGTAGAAAGGTGTTCTCCATCAGTTGATTTAAAATGAATTATGGCTGTGCTAACTCTCATGTTTCCAGTAATATAACCTTGATTTTCACTGAAAGAAAAAAAGATTAAATGACAATACTATTTTTTACAAGGACATATTTTATGACTATGCCAATGCTTCCTATTGAACATTCTCAGATATGATGTTACCGTTCTAGTAATGAAGACCTAATAGATTGATCAGGTAAGAATTAATCTAGTTTAGACTTAGCTAGGAGCCTTTAATATTCAGGGGCTGCATTTGAGAGCTAGAGTTGCAGGGAAATATAGATTGAGTAAGGCCTTTTACATATGTAGGTGGACCTACAAAATTTTGCTTTTAGTTTTCCTGAATTTTTGAATGAATGGGTTATTTTTCACTTTAATTACATTTTTCACATTTCTTACCCCAAATGGAGAGGAATCATGTTGCTGATTTTCAGTAATTGTGTTAAATGAAGATTCTGAGGATATCATTAAAAGTCTCAGAAGCAATATGCAACCTAGGTGTAAGGGCAAATCGTCTAGTCTTGATCTAAATGTAATCTTAAGAAAAATATCTTGATCTATTGTAGAACCTGTTGTGCTGAAGATACTTCAAGACTCTGTTGATATATACCTGTGTACCTTCAAATTGTAATATAGATTAGTGGAACTGTACTAATGTCTGAATGTTCAAGACTGAAGTATTACATTTACAGACATTATTTTTTAAAAAAAAAAAGTCACTGCGAGAAAAAGAATACAATAATCTTACACAGAAACAGGAATGTGACACTACGAAAAAAGCCTTTTGAGGATCTGACAGTAGCTTTATGTGAAATGCAGGAAGAGGACAATAACTTGTCATTTCTCCACATGATATATGCTTAAAGTACAGTTCCATAATTATATTCTTTTTTTAAATGGTTCTGCAGAACAAGATGTAGAAGTCTTTTTAATAAAGACAGTACAAGAAACTGTGTGAGAAACACCTCTAAAAATGAGCTGAGCATAGACAACCAAGTTGCATGTTGTCTTTTAACACTGCAAACTTACATTCAATTACAGGGTATTATGAAAACAGAGAAGATGGTGGCCATGAAAATGCAGTCAAAACTCCAGCTACTTTTTAATGTGTGGTACATGTAAAAAAAGGGTAGAGTTTTAATCTCACTGTCATGGATGTCATCTTGACTTCTTTGACCTTACCATGTACCTCCCACCCCCTCATAACTATTCTTTAATTAAATCCAATTTTATTATTTTATTTATTTATTTATTATTTAAATTTTTATACCGCCCTTCTCCCGAAGGACTCAGGATGGTTCACAGCCTGATAAAAAATACAAAATAATGCAATATAAATACGATTAAAATATAATTAAAAAACTTATTAAATTGGCCACGGTTAAAATTTAGAATAAAAACCCATTAAAAACCCATAAGTTTAAAAACTAACCCAGTCCAGCGCAGATGAATAGGTGAGTTTTAAGCTCGCGACGAAAGGTTCGGAGGTCCGGAAGTTGACGGAGTCCTGGGGGGAGTTCGTTCCAGAGGGCGGGAGCCCCCACAGAGAAGGCCCTTCCCCTGGGCGTCGCCAGACGACACTGTCGCGCCGATGGCACCCTGAGGAGTCCCTCTCTGTGAGAGCGCACGGGTCGGTGAGAGGTATTCGGTAGCAGCAGGCGGTCCCGTAGATAGCCCGGCCCTATGCCATGGAGCGCTTTGAAGACGTTCACCAACACCTTGAAGCGCACCCGGAAGGCCACAGGTAGCCAGTGCAGCCTGCGCAGGATAGGTGTCACGATAGGTGTCAATTTAACTAAAAGGCTTTCTCTATGGCACGTGAATGTAACATCACTGCCCAAAACAGTTGAACTATGCAGAATGGGAAGAATTAATTTCCACACTCTGATTTTGCACTGCCTTTGAAGCAAATTCATCACTTGTTTTTCACTGATTTTTCTTAGGGATATGGAAAGGCTTTTCTCTCTTGCATTGGCTGTCACTTTCCTTGGAGTGATTTGCTTCTGACATGACAGGCATTTCGGGCAAGCATCCATAAACACATGTAAAGGACTCTGAATAAAGAGAAAGAATATTTTGTTTTAAGAGATATGTTCAAAGCTTTTCAGTGCTTTTCTCCTGGCAGTGAAAGTTATATAACTTCAAATTTGCAATCATTCTCAGTAAGCCTGCAAATCTGGCATCTGGGTCTCATAAATTACTTATATACTAGAACTTGGACTCTCTTTACATTTTAACAGATCTCTACATTATATCTGCCTATTTATATTTTAGTGAACAGTTTGTGTAAGAAACACCTTGGTCATATGCAAAGGTCCAGGATTAAATGCTGTTGAAATAAGATCTTAAGAAGGAACCAAAAGTACAAAAAATTGTGTCGAGCAATTGAAACATGGTTTGAAGCTGTAACTGATCCTTTCAAAGTAATAGTGTTTCTCACTTTCTGGAATCTATTATTTCAGACCCAAATTTAGTGCTGGATATCTGCAACAGTGATTTTCTTTTAAAGCAAGGGTGTCAAACTCACCTCGTCATGTTGTCATCATGACTTTTTCCCTCTTCACTAAAACGGGTAGGCGTGGCCAACACGTGATGCATCTGGCCCACAGGTCTGAGTTTGACACTCCTGTTCTAAAGGGAAGGTGTTTAATAGAATCATTGCTTATAAAGCATATTTGTTTTCTTTCTTGTCCATTTGTTGTTAATCAGATTTTTGTAGGCTTTTGTACCACATCAGAAACTTATTGTACCTATACAAAAGAATAGGAAAAAAGGAAACAAATACTCCAGAGATTACTGATCTATTCTATCCTCTTTAATTTTCTAAATTCTGTATAATTATTAGTAAAGGTGTGTTGAGTGATGATCTAAAATGATCATCTAAAGCAGGTCATGATATTTGAATATGATCAGGGCTTTTTCCCCCTCAGCAGATATGCCCTGTGGTCTTTTTATGGAAAATAGCAGTTTCAATGATCTAATGCTACAATATGTGAAGGGCTATTTAGATAAAAGTAATCCTCACTTAATAATTGCAGTTGAGATTAGCAACTCTTTAATGCAGTTGTTAAGTGAAACATCACATGATCACAGCTTGTGAAGAACAGGTTATCTAAAATGCCCTCTGTCCCTTTCCAACAGCAGGAATAATCTGTGACAATCTTTGGTTGAAGATCTCCAATCCACTACTTGAGGGTATTTTCAGCATCTGAATATTACAGAGAATGTGTGTGTATTAAATGAAGACTATTCTGATTATTTAGATTCAGAAAATCTTATTTCTAATTATATTTTCTATGGAAAAGATCCAATCAAATTAAATATATTCACAAGGGATTTTTTCCCCCCAACTCCTGCACTGATGGCTCTTGTTCCTTGAAAGGCCTTCATTGAGCTGTACTTTTGTTTCATTTCATTTGTCTTGTTTTGTTTTAACAAGATTCTTTATTTGGAAAGGTGTGCCATGTTTTCATGGAAGTATCTGTCATTATTTGGAAAAAAAATCACAAGCAACCTGAAGTAAAAATTGTCAGTTCAAAAAGCACTTCTTGTTCCATTTAGTTTAAACACACGCTAAGAAAACAATCCTGGCAAATAATCTTTAGCAGGCCAGCAATGGAATGAGAGTAGTTCAGCAGGCAACTACAATAGAATGAGGATAAAAAGACTATCTGGTTTTATTCTCATTGATGGTTGGCAACAGAATATATGTTGGCAGAGAAGAAGAATATCTGATAGGTCATCTGTTGTGTAATGGAAAATAAAAGACAGAAGACAGATGAGAAGAAGTCAAGAAAATCCATACCTCAGAGAAGTGTAAGATGCTATGACAGAAAACATGAAAGCAGCACCTTTATGAACTTACAAAATATAATGTCACATCAAACAAAGCTCGCAGGATCTATTATTGGTGAAATTAAGAAGAAACTGACTGTGAAGATTTTTGATTAAAAACCTTTACTCTTATATCAAATTCTTCATTGCTTACAAGGCTCTGTCTTATTAGAGGAGATGGGTGGGGGTGTGAGTGGTTTTTTTCTTGTAAGGGAAAAAATGCTTATGAAAAGCTAAATGCTATACATTTTTATTTTAAAAACTGATTAATTGATTAACTTTAGTGTTTCACTATTGTACACTGAGAGCTTATGCACCAAAGACAATTCCTTGTGTGTCCAATTATACTTGGCCAATCTGGAACTGAACACACTCAAAACTGTAGAAATGCTGGTGGACTTTAGAAAAAACCCTCCCATACTACCACCTCTAACAATACTAGACAACACAGTATCAACAGTAGAGACCTTCAAATTTCTAGGTTCTACCATATCTCAAGACCTAAAAGAGACACCTAACATCAAAAATGTCATCAAAAAAGCACAACAAAGAATGTTCTTTCTGTGCCAACTCAGAAAGCTCAAACTGCCCAAGGAGATGCTGATACAGTTCTACAGAGGAATTATTGAGTCTGTCATCTGCACCTCTATAACTGTCTGGTTTGGTTCTGCAACCCAACAAGACAGACACAGACTTTAGAGGATAATTAGAACTGCAAAAAAACCCACAAAAAAACAATTGCTACCAACCTGCCTTTCATTGAAGACCTGTATACTGCACGAGTCAATAAGAGGGCTGTGAAAATATTTACAGACCCCCTCATATCCTGGACATAAACTGTTTCAACTCCTACCCTCAAAACAATGCTATAGAGCACTGCACACCAGAACAACTAGATACCAGGACAGGTTTTCCCAAACGCCATCACTCTGCTAAACAAATAATTCTCTCAACACTGTCAAACCAAGGTTGACTCAGCCTTCCATCCTTTATAAGGTAGGTAAAATGAGGACCCAGATTGTTGGGGGCAATAAGTTGACTTTGTATATAAATTACAAATGGATGAAGACTATTGCTTAACATAGTGTAAGCCGCCCTGAGTCTTCGGAGAAGGGCGGGATATAAATTCAAATTAAAAAAAAACAAAAAACTAGTTATTAAGTCTGCATTACTATTAATCTTCTCATCGTTCCCATCACCCATCTCCTTCCACTTATGACTGTATGACTGTAACCTTGTTGCTGGTATCCTTAAGATTTATATTGACTGTTTCCTTCCTTATAGGATTTGATTGCTTATTTGTTCCCTATGACTATCATTAAGTGTTGTACCTTATGATTCTTGATGAATGTATCTTTTCTTTTATGTACACCGAGAGCGTGTGCACCAAGACAAATTCCTTGTGTGTCCAATCATACTTGGCCAATAAAAAATTCTATTCTATTCTATTCTATTCTATTCTATTCTATTCTATTCTATTCTATTCTATTCTATTCTATTCTATTCTATTCTATTCTATTCCCAGAACAGTTTATTATTCTTGAATTATTGTGGCTAATATTTCAATACTGTGAAAGGTGTATGTGTGTCTCTCTCTGTGTGTGTCTCTCTGTGTGTATATATATATATCTTAGTATTTCACGGTATAGTCTTATGCAATGCCAGTGAGAACTACTTCAATGAATTTTATATTTTTTTAAATCGAGTAAAATTCATAGGAATGCTTTATTTATTGCTATAACTAAACAATGCAAAAATGATCCTAAGTATTATATAGAAATATGTTCCACCTTTTTGTGGAAATAATTAGGGTACTTCCTGAGTAACTGCATACAGCTTTTCAGTGTTGAAGAAATTGAAAGATAGGCAATAATCACCAGGGAGGAGATCTGCAAGACATTTAGTGAATTTTAGAGTTCAAGTTTGATGTCAATGTTGCATACAAATATGCTGTTCTGCACAACAGTACAACCATTTTATTAAGATTGCCCACTACTGGAATTTATTTTATGCATGTTTAATATTTGCCCATCCCACTATGTGTCCTAGATCAAGCTGAGCTAAAAGTTAATAACATAAGGAATTCCTAAATAAAATTTTTAACATGCTTTAAGATAGTATAGTTTAAAGACATTTGTCCTGGTACATTAGCTGATATTTCTGCATCTACTTTCAAGATAAATTTGTTTGAAGTGCTGGTATAACTATTGTGCAACTGATCTAAGAGCAGAGGTCAGATGGGTGAAAAAGATAGATTACAAAAAATGAATTTGCTTTACATAAAAGCATAAAACGGGAGCATAATACTTTGAAAAACAATAATTTTATTAGGTCAACTTATGATTTACAACATATTCAAAAAAATTTTGAATGGCTAAGAACTTTTAATTAAACTAAAAGTCTATTAAAAAAGGGAGAGAACTACAACAGGAGATCAGATTTTATCCATAGTAAGGTACTTTTAAGGTGGATATTGGAATGTTCACAGATATATGTTGGATTCTATTAAGTGCATAATGGCTTGTATCAAAAACTTTTTTTCTAAAATTTGCTGGGCAGAAGAAAAAACTATTGCTTGTCCTCCCTCCTCAATGTTTGGAAATATAAAATATAGAATAAGCGAATAACAGAGTTGGAAGGAACCCTGGAGGTCTTCTACTCACTGCTCAGGCAAGAGACCTTATAACTTTCTGTACAAATGGCTCTTGAAAACCTCCAGTGATGGAGCATCCATAACTTCTGAAGGCAAGCCTTTCCACTGTTTATTCTTCTCACTCTCAGGAAATTTCACCTTAATTCTAGATTGCTTTTCTTCTTGATTACTTTCCATCCATTGTGTCTTGTCTGCCTTCAGGTGCTTTGGATAATAGATTGATCTTCTGTTCTTTGTGGCAGCCTGTTAGATATTGGAACACTGCTATCATGTCACCCCAGTACTTCTTTTCATTAAACTAGACAAACCCAATTCCTGCAACTGCTCTTTATATGTTTTAGCCACCAGTCCCTTAATCATCTTCTCTGTACTCTTTCTAGAGTCTGAATATCTTTTTTGTAATGTGGTGACCAAAACTGGATGCAGTATTCCTATGTGGTCTTATCAAGGCATTATAAAGTGGTACTAACTCTTCACGTGATCTTGATTCTATCCTTCATTAATGCAGCCAAGGACTGTGTTGGCTTTTTTGGTAGCTGCAGCACATTGCTTGCTCATATTTAAGTGATTTTCCATTAGGACTCTAAGTTTACTCTCACAGTTACTGCTGTGTTCCAGGTACCAGCTATACTAAACCTTGCATTTGGTTTTTCTTGCCTAAATGTAGAACCTGGCTTTTTTCACCATTGAATTTTATTTTGTTAGATAGGGGCCAGTGTTCAATAAAACATGCTTATACTTTAAAATACACACAAGACCTTTAAAAGATTAAAAACAAGAAAGCAACCAGCAAGGCAATCTTCATAAGAATAAAATTGTCAATAATTGAAGTCCAGATCCCATATAAAAAAATAGGACCAAATCAGACACAAGTTGGATGTTTGGCTCAAGGCTACAAATGTATCATGCTCCAAAAAGACAGAATAATACTGTTGAAATTATAATGAAATGGGTTTTTTACTTATTGCTTATTTAAATCTGGTTTTCTTTCAAAAATTAATTTTATACAGGCAATACTGAATGGTCTCCATAAGCAATATTTATAACAAAATCTCCATGTTTAGTTCTGAAGGCAACAGCATATCCTTCTTCTAGTATTGTGTATGTAAAAAATGTTAGTTCTGTTCCATTTTGTTGTTTTCTACTAACTTCTATCCAAACAAGTATTAAAAGTTGCAAAACACTGCTGGCCCAGTTACTGCTGACAGGAAACCAAGTACAAATATACTTCATTTCCATAATGATTGTTGGTTATTCATCCAATCACTGGGTGTTATGCTCTGACTCTGGGTCATATTGATTATTTCCCAGACTCTTGAATAAGGGGCCAAGACATTCACCTGCAGGGTGTTACCCATCAACTGTAGCGGCTTGTATTATTTTTTGAGCAGCTTCATGAGCAAAGTTTTTTCTGTCTCTTTCTCTCTCCAGTAAAACACAATGAATTAAAAATGACGATGAATTAAAAATGACAATTCAATAGATGGTGAAAACAAGAAAATAAAATATACAAAATATTCCTAATGAAGAGTTCTTGAAAAATTTATAAGCTAGATAGCTATTTCTCAGGGAACAGAACTCATTAATAGAAATGAGTGAAAGTTGGGACGTCTTCATGGCTTTTGCAAAACAGATCCTAAACAAGTAGTGAGGGAAAAGTCTTGATGCCAGGGTACCTTGTAGTAGTTGCTAACAAGCTCTAAATCTAAAAAGATGTTAGTTTTGGATCATAGCATCTCATTAGTCAACCATCTTGATGTCAAGATGGGTGCCTAGGTAATTATAATGTCTTGGGGTGCAAATAAAAGATAAAGAATTCCTAATGATGGGATTGTAGCTCTCACCTCATTCTCCCTTGTAGGTCTGCCTTAAGTGCCCCTATCTGCTTTCTGTTGTGTGACTGTTCATGTCCTTTCCTTCCCAATGGAGTTGTTGAATTGTTATAAAACCAGGACTTGCTGTGAATTGATACAGGGGCATCACGGCAGTAGCAAGCACCCTGTCATCATTCAATAAATTGTAATAATTAATAGTGCCTGGATGACCTCACTGGCTGAATGAATGACACAGGTTATACTGGATGACAACATCTCTCCAATCCACTAAATTAATCGAGCTGGGTATATACCAGGCATTGTGCATGAATTGTGACAACCTTGTAAAAATAAAGAATTGTTTCACACTTCATTTGCAAACTTGGAGATAGGAAATGAATTAAACTTCATACAAACACTCAGGAGGTTTAGAAAGAGTCCTATCTCTAAGTCGTCTGTATTATTCATCCAAAGGAATTTGGTATCAAAGTAATTATTAACGATAATTCCAAAGTAGTTGTTTCGCTTCAGGATTTTTATGATTAAGAATGAAATGAATTAGTAATAAAAATCCTAATACATAGCCATCCTTAAATATAATTTCCTATCTAGTTTTGAATCTCCTTGTATTTTTGATTATGGCTGCTTTTCTTTTTCTTTCTGACATATTCACTTTTAAAGCAATATTATTTTATTAAAGGAATATCTACTGATTTTTCTCGACTCTAATGTGTCTTTTCATGCATAGATTAATATGTCATTCATGGTGCCACATTGGTATCTAGATTATTACACAAAGGATTAACAATCACAATGAAGATGGGGAGCATAAGAACCTTTAAATTGGTTGCTTGGAGGGTGATACGGGAAACAAGGCAACAGCTTGGTTATAGCAGCCACTGGCAACTGCCATGAATGGGCTAAGTGCAGCATAGAAAAGGCTATTATGTCTCATCCCATTAGCCTGCAACCTCTTTGCTAAGAGTTACAGGGGAGAAGTTAAAAATCTGTGCTTTTCTTCTGGGAAAATAGGGTACTTGGTCTATAGCATCAGCAAATGTAGTGACCCGTTAACTCCAGCCAACCTGGAAAATGGTCAGAGATTATGACAGTTGCAATGTAAAACATCTGGAGGGTACATCAAAATGCCTTCTCCAGCACAAAACTATACAGAGAGGACCTAACTAGTCTGCTGGCTCTTCTTAGGATTGCTTCTCAGATGACTGTAGAGCATGGGAACTTCTGTGAAGTAGTACATTCTCCAGTTTGAAAGCTCGCTTGAAAAAAAAAGTCCTCCAACCACACTGGATAAGACAGTACCCTACCTCTGCTAATGTGAGAAAGTGCTTTCATATGCTAGGAAAGAAATGTTGTTTTTAACATCGCTATGTAATAGAAGAGAAACATTTAACATAAATAAATAAATGTACTTCATTCATTTTTTTTTATTTTGTCACAACAGTATATGTAAACATTGTCATAAAAACAACACATCATATGAACATATATATAGGCTAGAATATGTATAAAATATAAAATATAGGCTAAAATATGTATGTATGTATGTATGTATGTATATATATATATATATGCAAAAGTATTAATTTGATATAATGAAAGGGCACAATAGGACAGGAACGGTAGGCACTTTTGTGCTCTTATGCACGCCCCTTATAGTCCTCTTAAGAATGGGGTGAGGTCAATAGTAGACAGTTTTTGGTTGAAGATTTTGGGATTTTGAGAAGACACTACAGAGTCAGGTAGTGAGTTCCAAGTGCTAACTACTCTGTTACAGAAGTCATATTTTCTGCAATCAAGTTTGAAGTGGTTAACATTAAGTTTGAATCTATTGTTTGCTCTTGTATTATTGCGATTGAAGCTGAAGTAGTCTTTAACAGGAAGGACATTGCAATAGATGATTTTGTGTGTTAAACACAGGTCTTGTCGGAGTCGGCGGAGTTCTAAGTTTTCTAATCCTAGGATTTCGAGTCTGGTGGTGTAAGGTATTTTGTTTTTTTCAGAGGAGCGGAGAACTCTTCTTGTAAAATATTTCTGGACGCGTTCAATTGTATTAATGTCTGAGATATGGTATGGGTTCCAGACAGGTGAGCTGTATTCAAGAATAAGTCTAGCAAATGTTTTATAAGCTCTGGTTAGAAGTGTAAAGTTTTTGGAAAAGAAGCTGCGTAAAATTAGGTTTACAACTCTTAGAGCTTTTTTTGTTATGTAGTTGCTGCTGCTGATGGCTTATTTCTCGTTAAAGGATCTAGACCTCAATTGTAGTCATAAACTGTAATATGTAAACTGCTATAAAAAGTGGTGCATGTTTTTAATGGAAACTGGACACGACTACATGTGCATTACAAAATCTCTATGATCCAACTATCATATATTGTGGGCTCTGATTGCTAAAGACATTTGGGGCCCTTTAGATCTTTGCCCCCACCCCATCCCCTCCCAATTTCCCCAAAATGCTGCTTTATAAGGAAACTGCCTTCATTTGTTTATCTAAAGCCAACAACTGATCGTGGTCAGGGATGACACATGCAACATTTTCATCAATCTCACAGTATGTTATGGTCAGGAATAAAAGACAGATTTCTATGCGTTCTTCAGTCCTTGCTGCTCAGCATGGCAAATCTGGGATGATTGGGATGAGGAACAAATCTGCTTTAATATTATTTCCAGATTAGTTGGTAACATTAGAGAAAACTCCTATTCTTTCTCAGACAATTATATTACCAATCCCAATTAAAATATTCTATTTCAAATGATATAATTGCTGACTGCCTTACTTCTGAACTGTATATATTAACTGTAATAGCAGTTCACATCCACTGTGTTAGCAACAAAGGTACCACGGTTTGACATTATGAAAATGGTAGGTTATACATTTTTAAAAATAAACCAGTTTATAATTTATTTATTTATTTATTATTTAAATTTGTATACCGCCCTTCTCCCGAAGGACTCAGGGCGGTTCACAGCCAAGTAAAAATACACAATACACTATAAATACAATTAAAAAACTTATTTAAATTAGCCACAATTAAAATTTGGAGATAAAACCCATTAAAAAACCCATAACTTAAAAAACTAACCCAGTCCAGCGCAGATAAATAAGTAAGTTTTAAGCTCGCGGCGAAAGGTTCGGAGGTCCGGAAGTTGACGAAGTCCTGGGGGGAGTTCGTTCCAGAGGGCGGGAGCCCCCACAGAGAAGGCCCTTCCCCTGGGTGTCGCCAGATGACACTGTCACGCCGACGGCACCCTGAGGAGTCCCTCTCTGTGAGAGCGCACGGGTTGGTGAGAGGTATTCGGTAGCAGCAGGTGGTCCCGTAAGTAACCCGGCCCTATGCCATGGAGCGCTTTAAAGACGCATAAAGAATATGCAAACAGATAATTTATTGGCTTTGGATAATATTGTGGAATTAGTATTTCAAAATATCTTGATGAGCATGACACAAGACCTCATGGGGTGCTTGATGTGTTTGCTTACAGCAACGCATTATAGTCACATTTCCTTTTGACAAGTGTTGTAGACATATAATATTTTTTTGATCTGATTTATTATTTTTACTGGTTTTCTGTTCACTTCCTAAGTGCTTTTCCATCTTTGGGATCAAACATCCCAGCCTTCATCTCCACAGTGCGCACCTTTTATTCTCTCCTTTGTATCCCATTAAGTCTGTGTGACACCATGCATC
Source organism: Ahaetulla prasina (assembly GCF_028640845.1). NCBI lineage: Eukaryota > Metazoa > Chordata > Lepidosauria > Squamata > Colubridae > Ahaetulla > Ahaetulla prasina. The sequence goes on along the minus strand of NC_080544.1, from coordinate 41,830,035 downwards.
TGTGTCTCAGCAGGCATTTTCTGCAGCCCAGTGAGTCATTAGAAAAGATGTGATAAGTCCCAGATGTTAAAGAAACATGGTAGCACTCCATAGTTTACAACAGGGACAAATAAAAGCCAAAGGGTTTACGTTTATTAGGCACCACGAAGTGAAATGAGTTCATTTTGCAATAAAGAAAATGGTGACACTGACAACTTTAGATATACACACTTATACAATTCTTGGCCATCAAAAAAACCTTTGCTAGTCAAACTTATTCCTTTACTTTCAGAGATGTAAATGACGTTAAAAAAGTTTAAGACACCAACACATTTTCTAAATCGCAAGTAGTTTGAATAAGGATGTGCTAAATTTATTTTGCTGGTCTGGAAGGGTTTTTTTTTAAATGGATTTTCAATTAATAATCCATATGAAAATAATCAAAATGAAATAGATCAGACTTTCTATGTTGACTGCGCATAGTTCTGGAAACCTTTTGATTAGTAAATAAATATAATAAACTGCAATATTTTCAGATTTGAGTTTAAAGAGTTGGCGAGCAGAAAAACAATTTACAAAGACAACTGTGCTTTCTTCCAGGATCATATGGCTGTTGCAAGGAGCAGTCTTATGATCCTGGAAACAAACTCAGCTATTTCAGGAGTATGGCTGATATGTACTGCATTTATATTTGCAGAATTTTCAAAGCAACTTTTGGAACTGAGTGCAAATTGTTGCACAGCTTTACAATAACTCCTATAAGGGATCCATTTCAAGAACAACTTATTTGGTACATACAAATGTAATAGCATGTGCCATATGTGCTTTTATTATATCAATATAATGTAATATAATAATAGTTTCAGTTAGAAAAAAGTATGTTCCATGAGGGGACATGATACAGTTGGAAGGAAAGTGAACAAACAAGGAAAATAAGGAAAGAAAATAAGATGAATTATTTTACTTTATTTTCATGGCACCAACTTTAAACCAAACCTGGGTAGCTTACATCTATATTCTAGGACAGTGGTAGTCAACCTGGTCCCTACAGCCCAATAGTGGGCGTTCCAGCTTTCATGGTGGGCGGTAGGGGTTTTGTCCGATACTGAAGCACTTTCCTTTTTTTTAATTTAATGGACTTTTAAAAAAAATTTTCATAGCATTATTTAAAAACATTTTCATGAGGTTTTCATAAAATTCCCTGTGACAATTTAAATTTCTGAAAATATACTATTTGTATTGCCCGGGCATAAGTTTAGTTCACGTTGCATAAGTGAAACTAAATGGTGCTATAGTGCGACCGCAAACAAAAAAGCCTCGTCCCAGAATAGCTTGCGCATCTCCCCCCACATCACCCAACTGTAACAGACAAACAGAACTGGTAGCCAGTGCCCCCCCCCCAAACCCAATCCACGATGCGCAAGAGGCATGCGCAGACGACGATACACTTTATAAATCACCATTACTGTGGAACCGGTGGGCGGTTAGAAAATTTTACTACTAACAGAGATCCAAAAGTGGGCGGTAGGTATAAAAAGGTTGACTACCCCTGCTCTAGGATATAAACTTTAAATATGAATCAAAATGGCAAATACAGTGCACAAAACCCAACCTGCATCCCTCATCAAGCAAGCCATGCTAGCCTTGGAGAAAAGCCAGGCCTTTAAGACCCCCCCCCCACCAAGTGCTGTCAGAATGGGAACTACACATTTTTCACCCTTAAGACAGTTGCAGCATCCCAATGTTCATGTGTTCAAAATTCATATGCTTGGCAACTAGCATGTATTTACGAAGGTTGCAGTGTCCCAGGATCATGTAATGATTTTTTTTTGGGTGACTTTCTGACAAACAAAGTCAATGGGGAAGCCAACTTCACTTAACAACCATATTACTAACTTAACATCCGTAGTGGCAAGAAAGGTTGTAAAATGAGGCAAAACTTACTTAACAACCATCTTGCTTAGCTTGCTTAGAAATTTGGGCTCAATTGTGCTTATAAGTTGAGGACTACCAGCTAGTCCCAATACCTCTGCTGTGTTCTTCCTATATCTGTAGTTGCCGGAAGAACAAAAGTCCTTCTAGCTGAGGAGAGCTTTCAAGGAATTTGGCTACATGCAGAAGTGAACCACTCTCTCTCTTACAAAATTAGATTTAGGAAGACTGCCTAAGAAGGTATGTGGTGGGAAACTCCATGGACTACTTCCAGATGTTGCATCCATAGCTATTTACTATCAGCACTGCTAGTCCCTTGCAGTATTGGTCAAGAATGTATCCTATTTATTATTGATCACTCCTTCCAGCTTCAACCTCTCCTTCACCCTTCTGACCTTTCCAGCTATTTTTGGACAAGGGTTTGGTGTTTTTTAAGAAAAGCAGTCTATACATGCTCATAAATAATCAAACTGACATGGTATCAGGCACAAAGCATCTGCTTACCTGTGACTGTTAGGAAGTCTGACAGGTGGCTAAGCATCAACCTATGCTTATTATCTTATTACATATTTTAATAGACTAGACTAGACTAGACTAGACTAGACTAGACTAGACTAGACTAGACTAGAATAGAATTTTTATTGGCCAAGTGTGATTGGACACACAAGGAATTTGTCTTGGTGCATATGCTCTCAGTGCACATAAAAGAAAAGATACCTTTATCAAGGTACAACATTTACAACATAAATGATGGTCATAGGGTAGGGTATGCAGTAGGAATCATCTTAAGAAGGAGGAGGAAAACCTGCAAGCAGAATAAAGGTCAGATAAAAGAAATCTGAATCCAGGGCAGAAATCTAATCTGAGAAAGCATCTCAGCTCATGAAGATAAAGGGAGTATGCCAGAGAGGAAGCACATCCAGACTTGCAAGATTCTGTTACTGTAACCTTATAATAACAATGATAGCAGCAGTCATAACTATGGCTTCTTAGTCTGGTTTTGCTTGAAGCACTGACCCATATGAAGAAGAGGGGTCAGAGGTGGTTTTCCCCACCAGCTGCTCACAGTGGAATCCACCAATACGTTCTTTAACTAGTCCCACATTAAAACTGTAAGGATAGCACCTCTTGCCAGGGTCATTACTGAGGCAGAATAGAGATTGGAAATAAAGGTGGCATAACCAGCATAGTTTTCTTCCTATTTGTGAATTGTGCAGCAGCATTGCAACACCGCTTTCTCGTTGTGTCCTTGGCAGCTTTAAAAGGGACTATGGGGGTTAAGGCTATTAGTAGCTGTTTGATGGCTTTGTGGTGGAGACAAACTAGCTCAGATGCAATGGAAAACATACATGGGCAGCATTTTTATCCAGCTTTCCATAAACACCTGTGGATCAATGTGGTAACAGAGTGCTAAGCAAAATGTGCCTTTTTTCTGGCCCCGAGATTGGGTCATCTTAAGTTCTTAGCATTGTTATCATCAGTTTCTGCAGTAATATTGTCACCTAATGGTGTTGGGTATTTTAGCACACATTTAAAAAGTTGTTTTAGCTGTAAAACAGATATACTGCTGGCAAAACTATCTATGTAATAATGGCCCCATAGTAACAGCATGAGAGAAAATTAAGCAAATAATTATGAGAATATTTTTCATGGAGCCCATTTGATGATTTACTATTGCAATTTAAACTACTGTCCTGCTAAGAGGTAGCATTTAGCGTTTACCCTTTAATACTCATTTTGTCCAAAAAGTCTGCTGTTTATTGAAGTTTTTTAATAAAGCCCCCACACTTTTGTAATATTTAAGATACCAGAGTGGATAAAATCGGAAAATTAAATATTCTGTCTTCATAAATATACAGGTTCATGCAGAGCAAGATCTTTCCATGTTGGAATGTCCCAGAATAGCTAGATTTGCTAACTGGAATAGTAGAAATCTTAATATACAATTCAGTAAAGCACTATTGTTCTACTGAAAGAAGAATAATCACAAATATTTTTATTACTTACATTTAATGTATCCCTTATGGACTGTTTTGAATTTTAACATTTTATTTTAAGATTTATATTTGCATCTTCATTCCAGAAAGAATACCAAGGCAATATTCCCAGCAAATGCAATTTGAAAATGGGCTGAAGAAAACAAGCTAAACTTAAAACATAATTAGGAGATTCAAAACCAAATCACTGAACCTTTTCTTTAAAATGCCTTTGCAAATATTTGAGCCTGGCAAATGAAGGCAGCCTTCAGACAAATGGACCATCATTTATCTTTAAAAAGTATAGGTGTTATGTATCTTTAAATATTTTGGCGGGAAACAAGCACGTTGCTGATTGGTTGAAGCCGCCGGTTGAACAGTATATAAGGAGAGGTTTTTCCCCAGCCAGGCTGCTGGGTTCACCCTATATTAAAGAGCTGTTGTCACTACCCTGGTCTCCAGCCTCGTTACTTCCCGAACTTAACACTGGCGACGAAGGTGGGATACCGAGGCTAAGGAGCACCAGAACCGAGCTGAAGCACGGAAGAACCGAACCCAGCAAACCCAGGGCAGAAACGCGGAGATGGCCAGTTACACTCCGCCCGCGCCGTTTGACCCAGCCAGAGAGAAATGGGGAACGTATATGACCCGTTTCAAAAGCTTCCTAGAAGCAAACGAACTGCAAGGAGTTCCAGACAACCGCAAAAGGGCATACTTCTTGAGCCACTGCGGTCCCGAGGTCATCGACATCGCGGAAGCCCTGGCAGAGCCAACGCCGGTACAATCGGTATCGTGGCAAACTCTGCAAACCCTGCTAAAAAACCATTTCGCGCCAACGCCGTCCAAATACGTGCGGCGGTTTGAATTTGGAGAGCGCCGACAGCAAGAGGGAGAATCCATCGGCGACTACATGGCCGCCCTGCGGAAAGCCTCCAAAGACTGTGGGTACCGAGACCTGGACGAGGCGCTGCTGGAGCAACTCATCCGGGGGGTCAGAGACATGCGTTTGCGGAGGCGACTGCTATCGAAAAGCAATCTAACGCTGGCAAACGCCCTGGACGAAGCCAGAGCGCATGAAATGTCCACCCAAGCGGCGGAGACCCTGCAACAGCCGCTCACACCGAAGGCGAGCACAAAATCAACCCCGGTACACCAAGAAGAGGTCCAGACCGAATCCGATGGTGAGGACGAGGAAGGGGTTTGTCGAACCGAGAAACGCGGCAAAGAAGACCGGGACGAATGCGGAAGTTGCGGAGGTCAACACCAGCGTCAACACTGCAAATTTAAGGACGCTACATGTCGGCGGTGCGAGAAGAAGGGGCACCTAGCTCAAGTCTGTCGAGCTCCCCAACCTTCCCGCCGAAAATTCAAATCGGCCAATCAGAGCGCGGGATCGGCAAGGCGACCCGTGATTGGCTCAAACAAAAAAGGCGCGAACTCGAATCAAACGACGGTGATCATAGGCCGCGCCACAACCCGGGTGGAGAAGAAGATTTTCACCAAACCCAAAATAGAAGGAGTGCCGTGCCGTCTAGAAGTGGACACCGGGTCAGCGATCACCATCATGTCCTGGGACACTTTGGCGAAGGCGTTGCCATCAGTCGCAAAGCGCCACCTGCAAACGCAACGGCTACGAGTCCACGACTACCAAGGGAATCGCATCCCTGTTCGAGGGACCACCTCTGTCCGAGTCGAGTACGGACCACATAAGAAGACCCTGCCCATCACGATCGTCGAAGGGACCCTACCTAGTTTGTTGGGGCTAGACTGGTTCCGTGCATTGGGCATGGGAGTGACTGGCATCTACAGAAGTGACTGTAACCTAAAAGACATACTCATGAACGAGTTCGAAGATGTCTTCAAGGACTGCCTGGGCAAGTACAAGGGGACCCCTATTTCCTTCAACTTAGACCCCCAGGTAGCCCCCATTAGGTTAAAGGCGAGGAGAGTCCCTTTTGCCCTTAAACCTAAGATTGACAAGGAGCTAGATAAGCTCATAAATCAGGGGATTCTGGTGCCAGTCGATCACGCAAAGTGGGAGACGCCAATCGTCACCCCAGTAAAACCAGATGGGTCAGTTAGGATCTGCGCTGACTACAAGGCGACGTTAAACAAAGCCTTACAGAAAAGCGCTTACCCGGTTCCCGTGGTGCAACACTTGCTGCACTCGTTGGGGCAAGGGCAAGTCTTTGCAAAGTTAGACTTGGCTCAAGCCTATCAACAACTGCCCGTAGATGCCAACACAGCCGAAGCCCAAACGATTGTAACTCACAGAGGTGCGTTCAAGTGTACCCGATTACAATTTGGGGTGAGTGTGGCACCGGGGCTGTTCCAAAATTTGATGGAACGACTTCTGCAAGGGCTCCCAGGGGTAGTCCCCTACTTCGATGATGTATTGATATCAGGGGAAAATTTAGAGGAATTGGGGGAGCGTTTGAGAAAAGTTCTGGGCATTTTCCGGTCAGCCGGACTAAAGGTTAAAGTGAACAAATGCCAGATAGGGGTAGAATCCGTCGAATTCTTGGGCTACCGAATAGACAAGAAAGGAATTCACCCCACTGAAAGCAAGGTCAAGGCAATCAGAAAGGCTCCAGCGCCCAAAAACAAAACAGAGCTACAGGCATTCCTGGGGCTAGTGAATTTTTACGCGGTCTTTTTAAAAAACAAGGTGACCGTTGCTGAGCCGCTGCATAAGCTTCTGGGAAAGAATACTGTTTGGTCTTGGGGAAAGTCGGAAGCTAGGGCTTTCGAAGCAGTAAAAAACCTACTCTCGAGCGATAGCCTACTGATCCAGTATCATAGCTCATTGCCATTATTACTGGTTTGCGATGCCTCCCCATACGGGGTGGGTGCTGTGCTCAGCCACAGACTCCCAAACGGCACAGAAGCCCCAATAGCCTTCTACTCCAGAACAATGTCCTCGACAGAGAGGAACTATAGCCAGTTGGATAAGGAAGCGCTAGCAATTGTGTCAGGGGTAAAAAAGTTTCATGAATACGTTTTTGGTAGAGACTTTGAAATTGTGACTGACCATAGACCGCTGTTAGGGATACTGGCTGGCGACCGCCCAACGCCTGTGGCACTTTCGCCACGATTGACCCGATGGACTATCTTCTTAGCCGCTTATTCCTACAAGCTGCAGCATCGACCGGGAAAAGAAGTGGGGCATGCGGACGCTTTAAGCAGATGCCCACTATTTATTTATTATTTTATTTATTTTATTTGATTTTTATACCGCCCTTCTCCCGAAGGACCCAGGGCGGTATACAGGCACAACAAAAAACCGGCAATACAATATACAAATTCAAAATACGACTTAAAAAACTCATTTAAATTAGCCCAATGATTAAAATCTGCCCTACTAAAACCCCATTTAAAATTAATAAATTTAAGATTAAAATCCCAATTTAAGCCAGCCCCGCGCGGATAAAAAGGTGAGTCTTGAGTTCGCGACGAAATGTCCGAAGGTCAGGTATTTGGCGTAAACCCGGGGGAAGCTCGTTCCAGAGTGTGGGAGCCCCCACAGAGAAGGCCCTTCCCCTGGGGGCCGCCAGCCGACATTGTTTGGCGGACGGCACCCTGAGAAGTCCCTCTCTGTGGGAGCGTACGGGTCGGTGGGAGGCGTATGGTAACAGCAGGCGGTCCCGTAAGTACCCAGGTCCTAAGCCATGGAGCGCTTTAAAGGTCATAACCAACACCTTAAAGTGCACCCGGGAGGCCACAGGCAGCCAGTGCAGTCTGCGCAGGAGCGGTGTTACATGGGAGCTACGGGTAGCTCCCTCTATCACCCGCGCAGCTGCATTCTGGACTAACTGAAGCCTCCGAGCGCACTTCAGGGGGAGCCCCATGTAGAGAGCATTACAGTAATCCAAGCGAGAGGTAACGAGCGCATGAGTGACTGTGCATAAGGCATCCCAATCAAGGAAGGGGCGCAACTGCCGAACCAGGCGAACCTGGTGGAAGGCCCTCCTGGAGACGGCCGTCAAATGGTCTTCAAACGACAGCCGATCATCCAGAAGGACACCCAAGTTGCGCACCCTATCCTTTGGGGCCAGTAACTCGCCACCAACAGCCAGCCGCGGCTGCAGCTGACTGAATCGGGGTGCCGGCATCCACAGCCACTCCGTCTTGGAGGGATTAAGCTTGAGCCTGTTTCTCCCCATCCAGACCCGTACAGCCTCCAAACACCGGGACAGCACTTCAACAACTTCATTGGGGTGGTCCGGGGTGGAAAAGTACAGCTGGGTGTCGTCAGCGTACTGCTGGTATCTCACCCCGAAACCGCTGATGATCTCACCCAGCGGCTTCATGTAGATGTTGAACAGCAGGCGAGAGAATCGACCCTGAGGGACCCCAAGTGAGGCCCCTCGCGGTCGACCTCTGCCCCCTGTCAACACCGTCTGCGACGGTCGGAGAGATAGGAGGAGAACCACCGATACGGTGCCTCCCACTCCCAATCCTCCAACCGGCGCAGCAGGATACCATGATCGATGGTATCGAGCGCCGCTGAGAGGTCTAATAGGACCAGGGCAGAGGAATATCCTTGTCCCTGGCCTCCAGAGATCATCCACCAATGCGACCAAAGCTGTCTCCGTGCTGTATCCGGGTCGGAAGCCGGACTGGAACGGGTCTAGATAGACATCTTCATCCAGGTGTTGGGGCAGCTGTCGCGCCACGGCACTCTCTACAACCTTCGCAACAAAGCGAAGGTTGGGGACTGGACGATAATTAGCCAAAATAGCTGGGTCCAAAGAGGGCTTCTTAAGGAGGGGTCTCACCACCGCCTCTTTCAAGGCGGCAGGGAAAACCCCATCCAACAAAGAAGCGTTGATAATCCTCTGGAGCCAGCCTCGTGTCACCACCTGAGTGGCCAGTACCAGCCAGGAAGGGCACGGGTCCAGTAAACATGTCGTGCCGTGAAGCCTCCCCAACAACCTGTCCACGTCCTCGGGAGCCACAGGGTCAAACTCATCCCAAATGTGCTCAACAAGACGTGCCTCCTCTCCCTCGCTACCAGGGGCGATCGAAGACCCCACTCCGGGGACGCCCATCCTGCTAATTGACTCTTTGGACTCTGGCCCAGTCACATCTAAGGAAGTGGCTCGGGCATCATACCGGGACATTACTGTGAGGACTGTACTCGGTTGGGTACAAAGAGGGTGGCCCGCTGCGCCGGGCGAGCGTTTTAAGGAATTTGTAAAAAAACGTGGGGAACTCTCGGCTCAAGGGGGGTGCCTGCTATGGGGCGATCGAGTGGTGATCCCGGAGAAATTGAGGGGAAGGGTATTGGACCTCCTCCACGAGGGTCACCCAGGGATCGTAAGGATGAAGGGGCTAGCGAGAAGCTATGTGTGGTGGCCCTTAATGGACTCAGAAATTGCTGAAAGGGTAGGGAAATGCCAGGCTTGCCAAGAGTCCAGACCTCTACCCCCAACGGCCCCAGTCAGAGAATGGGACAAACCCCAAGGGCCCTGGTCAAGAATCCACATCGATTTTGCCGACCCCTTCCACGGCCAAACCTTCTTAGTGGTAGTCGATGCCTTCTCTAAATGGCTGGAAATCATTCTCATGAGATCCATGACAGCCGAGGCGGTAATCGCAGCCCTACGGCACCTGTTTGCAACCCACGGGCTGCCCGACACGCTAGTATCCGATAACGGCCCGCAATTCACGGCAACCCCGTTTGAGGAATACTTGGCAGATGAGGGCATCCGACATGCCCTCTCTGCGCCTTTCCACCCTGTGTCGAATGGCCTTGCAGAGCGTTCCGTCCGGAGCGCTAAGGAGGCATTGTCCAGGCTCAAGCCAGGCGACTGGCAAACAAAGATAGATTTCTTTCTGGCCGTTCAGCATAGAACCCCCAGCACTGCTACAGGCAGAAGCCCAGCCGAGTTATTGATGGGACGGAAGCTCCGGTGCCCACTTGACCGTTTAAATCCCCATTACACACCAGAGGGTTACAAGGGGGAACTGGGAAAAACTAGAGAAATGGGCATAGGCGACCGAGTGTGGGCCCGCAACTATGGGGACGGCCCAAGTTGGCTAGCAGGGCAAATCATAAAAGCAACCGGTCCAAAATCATACTTAGTTGAGTTAAAAGACAACCGAGTATGGAGGCGCCACATAGATCAGATAAGGAAACGAATAGCCGAACAACCCGAGCTAAATGAGGCAGACCACTCATTATTTGAACCCACAGCTGACCACAACCCGGGGGAGGCGCAAGACTTAGCTGAGTTCCCGGAGGTCCAGCGACGCCATCAGGTTTCCGATGGAAACAGCAGGGAAAACTCTGCAAGTAATCCAAGGCCGGATGGCCTAGAAAAAGAGTCTGCAAGTAATCCAGGGCCGGATGGCCTAGAGAAAGAGCTAGGAGGAGCAAACAGCCCCTCCGACCAGCTCAACCCACTCCCAAGGACTGAACCGCGCAGGTCCGAAAGAATCAGGAGACACCCAGGTTATTTGCGTGACTACGTCGAAAAATAACATGTAAATAATATGTAAATAGAGGTAAAGTGTTTTCTGGGAGGGGAGGAGTGTTATGTATCTTTAAATATTTTGGCGGGAAACAAGCACGTTGCTGATTGGTTGAAGCCGCCGGTTGAACAGTATATAAGGAGAGGTTTTTACCCAGCCAGGCTGCTGGGTTCACCCTATATTAAAGAGCTGTTGTCACTACCCTGGTCTCCAGCCTCGTTACTTCCCGAACTTAACAATAGGGTTTCCTGCTTGAGCAGGGGGTTAGACTAGAAGACCTCCAAGGTCCCTTCCAACTTTGTTGTTCTGTTCTGTCTGTTCTGTTGAAAGGCATACCAGAGTTGAGGCACCTATAGAAAAGGCCCTGTTTTTACATTGCAAATCAAAATTCATTTGGAGATGGCAAATATAAAATGCCTCCTTGTGTATCTTAACTTGGTAAGAGAACTGCTGCTACCCAAATAGCTTTAAAGCATTGTGGCATATAGTTTTCATGGCTGGGCATGGTTGTTGTGCTAGTTCAGGGGTGTCAAACTCGATTTCATTGAGGGTCGCTTCAGTGTTGTGTTTGACCTTGGGGGTAGGGGTGGGGTGTGTGTGTGTGTGGCCAGGGTAGGCATGGAAAGCTCAACGTCACTTTTGTCAAGGGCGCCTGTGGCCGGAGCACTCTGCTACCAAAAACAGGCTCCCAAGCTCCATTTTCAGCTGCTACAGTCTCCTGCAACCCTCTGCCAGTGAAAATGGAGCTGGGGAGGGCCATGTGTGGCCCTCCTGAGCTCCTTTTTCACTGGCAGTGGGTTGCAGGAGGCCACGGTAGCTGAAAATGGAGCTCAGGAGCCTGTTTTCTCTGGCGGAGCACCGCAGGCTGGTCCTTTGCTGTTTCCAGGGCAGCCTCACAGGCCAAATCTAAGTACCCCGCGGGCCACATTTAGCCCCCAGGCCTTGAATCTGACAGCCCTGTGCTAGTGTGAGTTACAAAATGGTGGATGTAAACTGGAAAATCAGTTCAGTTCTGACCTTGAAAGCCAGGGCTGTTGTGGAAGATGTAAAAACAGCAATCCCATTGGTCCAACCTGACATGTAGGATATGATGTGTGTGTGTGTGTGTGTGTGTGTGTGTGTGCAAAGGAGACCCATCTCCTCAGTTGCTGGGGGACATGCTGCTGTTCTGACTAAAAATTGGCAACAGAGGAGAGGATTAAAAAGGTGGACGGTGAAGTTACGTGAATATGTGGAGCAGTCCTTGGTTTCTGGTTGGAGAAGGAGAATCAATTGGTGGCTTCTAAGAAGGAATGGTGGGAATCAGCTGTTGTCAGTAAAACCCTGGTTTCTGGGAAAGGACTGAGCAGAAGACCTTGAGAAAGGTTCTTTTTCCTAATGAAGGAAAAGATGCTTGGATAAGCAGATCCAAGAGAAGGAGTCAAATTCTGTTCAGCATGCAAGCAGCAAATCCAGCAAATCCCTTTCTTTCTACTCACTTGATAAGCCCAAAATCAGGAGAGAGTGACAGAGTAAAGGAGAAGGAATTGAAGCAATTAGTTAGAGAGCCAGAGGGAACAGACTTTCTGGAACAGAAAATAAGTGGAGACTTTAGAAAGAGTGCAGAGAAGAGCAGCAAAGATGATTAGGGACTGGCGGCTAAAACATATGAAGAACGGTTGCAGGAACTGGATATGTCTAGTTTAATGAAAAGAAGGACTAGGGGAGACATGAGAGCAGTATTCCAATATCTCAGGGATTGCCACAAAGAAGAGGGAATCTGGCTGTTCTCCAAAGCATCTGAGGGTAGAACTAGAAGCAATGGGTGGAAACTGATCAAGGAGAGAAGCAACTTAGAATTAAGGAGAAATTTCCTGACAGAACAATTAATGAGTGGAACAACTTGCCTGCAGAAGTTGTGAATGCTCCAACACTGGAAATTTTTAAGAAAATGTTGGATAGCCATTTGTCTGAAATGGTGTAAGGTTTCCTGCCTGGGCAGGGGGTTGGACTAGAAGGCCTCCAAGGTCCCTTCCAACTCTTGTTATATTATTATTATTATTATTATTATTATTATTATTATTATTATTATTAATAATAATATTATAATATTCAGGAGCGAATCTGACACTAGAATTTTATTGTATATATTTGCTATGAATAGCAGCAGATGAAATGTGAAAGATAGTATGGTTTATAAGTGAAAATGATTGAAATTAAGATGTAAAAGGAAACAAAATTGAAATGTTAGTAAATGATGTACACTATTGGAAGAGAATAATAATAATGATTGAATTGTGAACAAAAACCCTAAGAAAATAAGAAATGGAAGGTTGTATTAATTGATTGTAAGATGCAAATGGAATAAGATGAAGACAATGTTAATAACTAAAATGTATGAGGGGAGGTTTGAGAAATATACTCAATAAATGAGAAAATCAGAGTTGCCTGGACACTAGAAATATTGAAATGAAAATAAATATAGCAATGGAGAGAGATAAGAAGAAGGAGAGAGATGGAAAGGGAGAAGGAGGGAGAGAGAAAGAAGAAAGGGAAGAGGAGAGGAGGGAAGGTAGGGGAAATAAGAGTAGGAGAGAAGGTTAGATAGGGAGGAAGTAGGGAGGAGGGGGAGAAAGGAAGGGGAAGTAGAGAAGGAGTAGGAGAGGAGAGAAGAAAGTAGGGAGGAGGAAGGAAGAGGAGTGAGAAGGAGAAGAAAGGATTGCTGTGAAAAGGAAAAGATGAAATGGAAGAAAGGCAACTCCGAATATATTTGAATATATTAGGATAAAAACTGAAACAGTTAAAAAAAAGAACGAAAGAGAATGGATACTAATAAAAATCGAGAAATTAGAACTTGAGGGAGAAAGATGTGACTTAGTGAAATGAGCAAGGAAATATTAGATATGAATAAAAATTATGAAAAAAGAATATTCTGGCAAAAATTGTATCTGTAAAATATATTTGAATATATTGAATTATATAAGATATGATGTGGCCAATACTCTGTTCATAAACCATGTATGTGTTTAGGGGGGAAATTAAAAAATCAATAAAAACTTGTTTTTTTAAAAAAAGAATAGCTGTGGTAGATAGCTTTGATGAATATAGTAAAAAAAAAAACCCCCATAAAAGTCTTCACTGAAAAATACACAACCAATTCTAAAAATGCCCCATCAATCATGCTGTGAAAAGCCCATGAAGAATTTTAAGGAAGAGGACCAGGATTTTGAATGAGGGTCTTTAGTAGCTAATGTTGCTCTTCCACCATTTCAACAGACCTTTGATTTAATGGGCCTCAGTGTAGTGGAAGTCAGATACAAGGACAAATTTTCTGCTCAAGCATCCTCATCCCAAATAATAGACTAAGTTCATTGTGTCTGAAGTATTCCAGGTGATTTATGGTCATTCATATCATTTGCATACTTGCATAATTATGCAGTTTTTCAAATAACATTAAATTGGTATTTGCATCAATTTGCCACATTACCCTGATTAAGCAAATGACATAAATAGACACAAATGACATAAAGTGGGCTTTAACAGACCTCTCTTTCTCCTTGGAATAGTTTGTCGAATTTAAGATTTACTGCAATGTAATAAACATATTGATGTACTGCTTCAAATGAAGGACTCATCCAAGGCTATATTTGCCAGGCTGGATAGAACTGTCGTGTCCCACTCCTCCGCTGACAGCCGGGTCAGGGAAATCTGAATCAGGCGTGCCTCTGCAGCTCTGCCAAAGTCCTAGCAAAGTTCTCAAGGCAGGCAGGAGACCAGAAAGTGATTTCAGCAAGATAAGGTAGACTTTGCCTGACTCAGAGAATGCCAGAAAGTAGATCCTTTATATAGGCCATGGGGTGTGGCTCCATGACTCAGCACTTATCCAGGCCTGCCCCTCCCTTCCTTCTGTTGACACCGCTTATCAATTCTCCTGAAGCAAGGGTCACTCCAGTCTGCAGCTGTTGGTAATTGACCTTCCTCAGGCTCACATGCTGTGGGGGAGGGGGAGGGGTCTAGTTGCTCCGTTTGCCTGGGCGTGGAGCCAGGGCTGGGGGCTGGAGGTGCTTCTTCTTCCTCAGCCTGTCTGGGCATGGAGCCAGGGCTGGGGCCGGGAGGCATGCTAGGACATTCCTCAGCGTTCGGAAGCAGATAAGAAGGCTCGGCTGCGGGGAAAGCGGATGAGGCAAAACAAGAACTGAAATTCAACCACTACAGGGTCACATGTTGCTGTCCTTGACATAGGCAAACAGCAGATTCTCAGAGTTTTTCTTTTTCTTACCTTTAAAGCTTCAAATATTTTTCAGATAGTTCAGCCTGGATGTTATGAGAAGTTGGCAGATTCTCTCTCTCTTTAGCGAAGCGTGCAAACCAGCATCTGCATTTCCTGCGTCAAATGAGGACAGCACATCTTTCTCCTTCTGTCCTGGCCACTTTTTACACAGATACACAACTGAGAATGGTTTAACAAACTGTATCCCTGTTTGGTTTGGTGGCTGCAGTGCCTCAGATAAAAGGTCCATACCAATAATGGGTTTCAATTTCGGCCGCTTCCAGTTTGCTCGTGGGCGCTTGCACGCTCATGTGCGTGCAACACTTCTATGCATGCGCAGAGATGTCCAAGCAGGTGGGCGGAGCCTCCTGCTGCCACCACTACCCAGATGGGCGAACCAGTAGCGTCCCACTACTGGTCCATACCAAGAATGGTAAGGACAGCTGAGAAGATTATCGAAAGCTCGCTTCGTTTATTCAGTGCTTATATAGTGCTTATAAGTGCTATGTGTTTAGAGCTCAAAGCATTGTTAGAGACCCCACACATCCACTTCACAGTCTGTTTCTATTGCTCCCTTCTGGGAGGAGGTTTTAAGTGTCTATAACAGGTCTACTAGATTCTGTAACAGCTTTGTTCTTTACGTCATCCATCTTGTAAACTCACAGGATTCTTTTTTCCCCACCATATATATCTGTACATTCAAACTAGACTGTGACATTTCTCTGTGTCTTATATGTGTGTATATGTGTGTATATGCATAATGGTTATCATTTGAGAGCTAAATGTAACAAAATTTCGTTTTAATGTATGATGATTAATGTACATTTAAAGTGACCATAAAGTTTCTATTCTATTCTATTCTATTCTATTCTATTCTATTCTATTCTATTCTATTCTATTCTATTCTATTCTATTCTATTCTATTCTATCTCTGTTCTACTCTCTCTCACACACACACACATAGACACACACTCATACACACATACCACACACCAACAAAGCAGAAGAGCAAACTTCCAGGTACTAAGTCGTAACCAACTCCATATCTGTTTCTTAAGGAAGAGATTAATCCAATACAGAAAAGGTTACACTCCATATTACGGTGTAATATGTCAGTGGGAACTATTAATTTTGTATTAGAGCAAATGTGTGCTTACAGGGCATCTCGCTTTCTGTGTTATATCCATACAAATATCATTCAGAATAATAGAATCAAAATAATAAGTTGCAACATCAGTCCCTTTTAGATTGTGTTGCATCCGTCATTCAGATGTAGAAGCCTTTTTTTAAAAAACAACAACAACAACCATGTAGTTGACAGGAAAGTTTCTGTTCTGAAAAAAGGGGAAATTTGTTTTGCTTTCTGTGTATGCCATTGCAGCCTCCAAAGATGGTTAAAAAGACAAAGATATGCTAATCTATCATTTCTTCTTTGGCTGCCCTTAAGAAGACATTGGTAGAGAGACTTCCGCTGGCAACGCAGGCTTCGTGGACGTTCCTTTGGGATCGTCTGCCCTGGGTTTCGTCAAACCGTCCCTGACAGCGTAAATGGGCTGTCAAACGGTTTGGAATTCTCTCCCCTGGGAGAAGGGGGAGGGAAGAGTGGTCAGGTTTGGGTAGAGCTCCCCGGGAGCCCCTGGAATTTAACCAGGGGATCGAAGGGTGAAAGCTCCCCTTTAGCCTGACGAAGCTCTGTGCCCAGGGTGCTTCTGTTTATACAGAACGAGAAGCCGCGACCATCTCTGTGCCAAGATTTATTTTTAAAGAGAACTCAACACAGACAGAACAAAGTAGGAGGACTAGCAAGAATTTGCAAGTAATAAATCTTAACTTCAGCTCTTAAATAGCTTTCCTTTGAACTAACTTTCAACTTGAGTGGATTTAAAATGGCGTTTGCAATATACAAAGGAAAGTGAAACTATAAAAGGACAAAGGAAGAGAAGAACATAACAAGCTACTTTTTAAATGGAATGAATAAGAACTGTTAATGATTTTTTTTCTTTTTTCTTTTTTCTTTATCACAATGTTTAAGAAGAAAAGTTTATTGAATTTTTTTTTCTCTTTTTGGTAGATTTTACAGTTTAAGAATGGCTCTTAAGCAAACAGAACTAACTACTAAAATCTTGGAAACTTCTTCACTTCAAATATGGATTTTTTTTTATAGGAACTTTTGGAGGCTTATCTTTTCTTAATAAGTTTTTAAACAAGAGATTTTTACACCAATATATTAAAGATTGGAAATTCTTTATTGTTAGATGTTAAGCTGATTGGTGAGCAGATGGTGGAAAATGTGTAAGATAGAAGACAAGGGGAAGGAGAATGCTTAAGATGTGATTTTGATGGTTTTTTTTTAATATATATATATATAGGGTTTAATTTTACAACTGACTTATTTTGGGTATAAGGTGTTACTATTTGATATATGTGAGGTATAAAGGAATGGGAAGATGGAATATTGTTTAACTTTTGGAGGACAGATAGAAAAATTTATGGATGTAATGTTGGTATTTGGTTAAATAGAATTTAATTGTTACAATTTATATATTTTGGATATAAGTTATAATTTTAATAATGTTATTTGACAGATGTAAGGTAAATTGAAGAAATATTAATATTAGCAATGTTATTTGATTTATGTAAGTGATATTAAAGATATGAGAAGATAGAATATTGTTTATTTTTGGAGATTGGATAAAATTTAAGAATTTAAGCTGGAAATATGAATTATATTTGGGAGACTGTTTAAGGAAGAAAGGTATATTATAAAAGAATTTCTGATGAATACTGGAAGATGGAATATCGCCTTGGTCTTGATCGATGAAGATTGGATATTAAAACTATAAGATTCTGAAGACTTCAGGAGTGGAATGGATTGATATATATTTGGTGTTAATTGATGAAGATTGGATATTAAAACTATGTATTTTATTGATGAACTGGAAATACTAATTTAATTGGAAGATTCTGAAGATTTTAGGAGTGGAATGGACTGATATATAAGGGACTGGAAGAAGAATGTACTTTTTTGTTTCTGGAAGGGGAGTTAAGGTCTTAGAGAGAGGAGTGACTATGGATTATGACTTATGTTGTATTTTAATTTATGATTGTTAATCTTATACCCTGTACTTTGTTCTGGGAAGTCTTGGGGGGGTGGGAGGGGGGAGGGAGGGGAAGGGGGGAGAGGGGGGAGATGAAGGATCAATGTAAAGGAATGATTGAAGATATGTAATTAAGAAATAGAAATAATTTGAAATGAAATCGGGGCTGCTCAGCTGCCATTTCAGAAGGGAATGGAAAGGGAGAGGAGAGAGTGAAGGAAGAAAGTAGGTAGGAAAGAGAGAGGTAGAAGAGGGGGAAAGGAGAGGAAGAAGAAAGGGGAAAGAGAGAGGGTTAGAAAGGGTGGAAGAGAAGAGTAGGGAAGGAGGAGAGGATGTAGAAAAGTGAAGGAGAGGAAGGATGAAGAAAGTAGAAGAAAGTAGAGAAGGGAGGAGGAAAGGTTTGTTAAGGAAGGAAGTGGTAGCTGGGCAGGTCCAAATAAGTAACAAATGAAAGTTAATGACTAATGTTGAATAAGAGACTGTATATTGAATAGGTTGTTGGAAAATGGAAATAAAACTTTTTTACTAAAAAAAAAGAAGACGACATTGGTCAAGTATTTCTTGATCAAATCCCTTATGTGAGGGGCATCCATCCTCCAGCTGATGACAAACCATGATTGTGACCCTCTTCTGACACTCAGATCACCGAGAAAGGCACTTTGATATATTTTAACCAATTTAAAAGCAATGAAAAGAGGTTCTTTTTTAAAAAAAAATTTGAATTCACTTTTTTTTTTAACATCTGTTGTCTTATACACCACTTCTGTTTTTCAGTCCATGTAGCATGTAGTGTATTCATTCTTCTCCCTTTATCCCTAAGGAAACTGCTGCATTCTTTTCTCCACTTACCCATTTCTTTTCTATTTCTACTCCCTGGTGCTCTCTTTCTCCTTCTCTGCACCACCATGCAATATGTATGCCAGTTCTTGGTGCTACATTTCTGTTATATTAAATCTTTTCCTTCCAATAGATCTCTGTCTATCTCTGTCTACTTGTATACCTTCTTTTTCTCGGTCTACAGCTTGCTTTGCATTATCTGTTCCTTTTTGGATTTCATCCTATAATTCATCCTACTAGCTACAGAAAGACAGGTCTTTCTGCACCCATCTTAGTTGTTCCCTTTGTTATCTTTTTTCCTCTGTTCTGCTATAAAAAATTAATTGATCAATTGTCATCTAAACTAATTGATTCTAATCATAATCTAGATGATGGAAAGAATGTCAAGCGCACTTCCAGTATCACTTTTGTACAAACTGTTCTTTTTCTAGTACAATAGGTTATGCGGGGAAATGTTTCTATTGAACTTCATTTTATATAAAAAATAGAAGTATCCCTCAGTGCTGCATAGACAATTGTTGCTCTATCCATGTCATAATGCTCTACCTGTGACAGAGAAATAAAAGGGGAAAAAAAGCTAAAGCAGACACATCATCAAGAGACAATAATAAATGAATGAAACTATTACCTTGAACTTTGCCATAAATGAATAAATTATTGTTTTGATACTCCAGAAAGCCTCAGCTAAATGGGTAAAGCACTGCTAAAATATTGATTACTTGGCAACACAAAATCTCCCCAAAGGAAATTGTCCTTTTGTCTTGGAACAGTCCCTCAAAATACTCCACTGACAGCTTAATAGTATTATCATGAAAAAGAATTGGTGTTTGCTGAAAATGAAGATACTCTTTCATTTCATTCTTAACTTTGGCCTCCAGAGAACTAATTTACCAAGATATATTTTTTTCCCTTTACATTTAAGGACACTGCAGTTCACACTTTATATTAGATATTCTGATGCTTATTAATGTTGGCTGTGGTAAAATTTTCATATATGAATGTATTTTTCCTAGTGATCCACTTTTCAGTTCATATTAAGTAAATTTAATATGAATAATAGTAAAATCCCAGTTTCCCACCACACCACAATCTAAGCTTTCTATAACACAATTATTTTAACAAATGAATTGATATCTCATTATTCACATAGTGAAAAACCCTTAATCACAAACATTATGGGATACATAGAATCATACATAAGCGTATTATTTGGAACCAATCCTCTTCGAATTGTCAGTCCTTTATGAAGAATATTCATCCTACTGAATAAAATCTTCCTTTAAATAGAAAATTAAGAATGCATGTAAGTTACAATATTTATCTCTCATTTTTAAAATGCTAAAAGTTTTGCACCTTAATTTTCAAGAATGCGTTAAGAAGCCAAAACTGTTATAGATCAGCTAATGATTCTGGATTTCAATTTTGCTTAAATATTAATTTATAGTAGCATATCCTGGAATATATTGAAAATTGACCTTGTTGTACTGGATTGCTCAGAATTATGTTTTGTGGATTCAGTAGAATTATTACAAGTTATAAAGCAGAATCTTAACAAATGATATTCAATGAATACCTTTTCTCTTTTTCTCACTTGCATTAAATGTCATTTGTTAAGTTCCCTCTTTATAGCTTGTAACAATTATAGCAAGCTAATCAAATTAAGTAAACCTTTTTATGTTTACTTGTTTCTAATAGTCAGTCTTTGATTGGGTTCACAGATTGCATTATGCAATCTTTATTTCTAAATAAAGACCAATTGGCTGGATTCACACAACTATTTTTCACAAATCACACTAGTTGGGATCAACACAAAAACAGCAAATCAGGCTACACTTACAATAAGCAAATGAAGTTACTATAGACAAGGAGTTTGTTGACTATAGCAATACAGTGTTTCTGATGAACAGCCATAGAGAGGACATTTTCATATGTCATTGTTTACTTGTTAAGTTGAGGGAATTTTAGTAGGTGCAGGCAGAATGCAGAAATTTTATTGTACAAAGAGGATACAGGAATGGCAAGTCTGTCAGCTTCTGAACTGACTCACCTACTGAATGGTTAGAGTTTGAACTCTGCTATTTTTCTTATGACAGTAGTTACGATGATTGCACTTTGGACTCTTCACCTAGAGAAAAACAAACAGGCAGATTGTTTCTGATAGATAGCAATGGCACTTAGACTTATATATACCACTTTACAGTGCTTTCCAGCCCTCTCTAAGTGATTTACAGAGTCAGCATATTGCCCCCCAACAATCTGGATCCTCATTTTACCAACCTCAGGATGGAAGGCTAAGTCAACCTTAAGCCGATGACGACATGCCTTTGCCCTGTAGACTGACATGGCATTTTCCTTGAATAGCCTATAGAACCCTTGGGGTGGTACTGGTATGGATGTGAGGAATTTTGGGGGAAGACTCTTTGGGGCTTGGAAGCCTCAATAAAGACCTAACACCCATGGCATATGCATGTATAAGCTGGAAAGGACACACACACACACACACACACACACACACACACACACACACATTAAATGAAGTACTGTATGTATCACTATAGTAAGTAAAATGTGACTACTTATGCCCTTGTCCAGCTAAAACTACTGAAAACAACTTCAAAGTTGTTGCTCTTATGCTTTTTTCATCTTTCAGCCCAACCAACTTCAGTATTAGATTATGTCTCACATGTTCAGTTTGCCTAACTGAACTCAGTTAACCCAGTCTTCCAGAACTGCATGACACTGGCTATATTTTTATAAGGCACTCAACTAGAATTTACAAATTATTCAATCAGATTTTAGCATGGCATATTGTGGGAACTCATGATTAACTTAGCTTCAGTCTGTTGTATACATCCACAATCTTAAATAAATTAAGATTTAGCTAATTGTGGATGAGCATGTCATAGAACATGTCTTTCTGCCTTATCAACTTGCAGTTGACTTGTGAAATGTGCATATACTCATGTGCATCTTCTGCTGGCAAGATGGGTGATTTTGCCCATAGAGCACTGAAAGCACCAACAATGCTTATTGTCTGATGTAAACTTATAATGGGTACACATGAAGACTGGAGAAATCCGGACCTCATCACACCAAGAATGCTGTTATTCTGTTTGCTTTTGGTCTCATATATCCAGCCTTGTTCATCCCAGTACAGTAACTGATGACTACTCTGATGCAATAGGACACTACCAAGAGCTACTACTGTTCTCATCGTAGATTTAATGCTTTTAGAAAGAATACATTAGTTGTAGCCTTTCACTACTGCTAGAACCTTATTTCAGACTTTGTTCTCAATTTTGTGAATTGACTTACTGAGGCACATTTTTCGCAGTTGTTTTGTTTAAGATTTGGAATTGAATATCACATATGTACCACCAGCTATACGCTTAAATGACCATTTGAAGATTTCTGATCATTTGAAAAATAAATATTTTTTCAATTTGCCTGCATTTAATTGACAAGATTCCTGCAAGTTCTTAGCCAGCTATATAAATTAATTTTCCCCAAAGACATTTGCTCAACATAACTATTTTAATCTCTGTTTAGGAGTGAATTTGTCATGTGATTCGAGAACACCTGAATTTCCTCTCTTTCTTTCTAAAGCAAATGGCACTTTGCAGGTGTTCAGCTTCTCATGGGATCAGTCCATTTTCTTCATTGTCTCTATGTGCATTTAGAAATCAATCATGATCCTGCAAATATTTAAGTTGACATAATCTGTAAATGTGGTGTAAACATAAAACCTAGACTTGCTCTTCATTATTTGCAGATGGTACATGCTTCCCAAAGAAAGACCCTCTTGTATCTTGGCTCATCTTGAAAAATGTTCAACATCTGCAAAAGTCTGCTAAACCCTGATATATTCTAGATAACTGTAAACATATGTTATGCATATTTATTGCCTTATTTTATTTTACAAGTAAATTTATTTGGTTTGGGAGGTTTTTTTGCCTCAAAGAAAGACAAATAAAAAACATGTTACCTTGAAATTATTTGATTGACTCAAGTATTATACTTTTGGAATATCACCAATTGTATAATCTTACAGTCATTTCACCATTTTGTTCCAAAACATGGTTCAGCTAAAAAGAGCTGCATTATCTGTGAGCTTTTCTGTTTGCCATAACGAGGACAACTTGATCTGCAGTGGTCCATTAAATAGTTTATTAGCTGCTGGAGAATCATTGGTAATGTTGTATAGAATGTGATAATTTTGTGATTGAGATGTTTCCATATTTCTTTCTATTGCAGTTGTTAGAAAAAGCATTTGAAGAGTGTTCATAACTCTTTCTACTTCTTAGTTCACCTCAAGCCAATATAAAGTACTTTTTTTTCTTATTAGACTCTAAATATACAGTAAATAAGAAATGTTCTTTCCTTTAAGTGTATCTATTTCTGAGAAATTAGGCAGCAGTTACTTAAGTCATAATTTCTGTCGAGGGTGTCAAACTGGTGGATTGCGGGCTGGATGTATCACATGCAGGCCATGCCCACCCCAGCTCCATGAAGGGAAAAAATGTCACAAATGTCACATGACGGCAATGTGACACCACAAGTTTGACACCCTTGGTCTAAGGTAAACATTGTTACGGATATGTAAATATGATTTTTTTTGCAGAAGTAAACTACTCAGTAATTTTTCGCTATTATTTCGCTTTCAATACGGGTAAGTAGGCTACTATGCCATTATTTTATTGCTTTCATTGTGCTATTTGTTTTCCATGACAAAGTAGATTGCATTGCTATATTTGATGGCAAGAACATACCTACGTAGATATGTGCTAGTTTTTAGGTAGGTGGTCCATTTCAAAACTTTGGCGATAACTTTAAAAGTTGTGATCTTATGCAAGTGTGATAACATATGTTTTGTGCCATGGCATGCAGAAGATCAGAAATATCCACTTCTTCATTTAAGATAATCAATGATTATGTTAAGGAGCTTAGGTTACTTGAAACTATGATTTGTAAAAATAACTAGGGATCAGATAACATGGAATTACTGGCCTTATAAATATTGGCTTGTTCACTGCAGTAAGTACAATATCAGTAGTATAGTGTAGTGTTTTGCTAGAAGTCTTACTTAGGTATTGGTTAAATTATAATGGGGGTGGTTTGGTTTTGACTTAGCATATTGTATGAACCCAATCAATTTTGAGTCAAAAAAACCATGGTTAATCAAATGAAGAATTAGTATAATGTATGAACTCTGGATTCATATTATGTGTTAAGCCATAATGCTGTTTGTTTGATTTTGTACATTCAATATACTATGCAGACTTATCCATCGTGGAGGTAAATGATTGCCTTGGGTCAGGGGTGTCAAACCTGATCACATCGCGGGTCATATTGTGATTATTTTTGTGCTTACGGAGCCAGGGTGGGCGTGGCCTGCAAAACCTGTATTCTGCCAGTGGACTGCTTATTTGACACCACCTTGGGCAATCATGATTTAGGGCTTGTAAAATGTACATATTCAGGTATTGTTGCTTATATAATAAATTATGGAAAGAACAATTGTCAGGATATTTCTATTCAACTAGAAAGAGATAAAAAAGAAGTGACTAATAAGAAAGACAACATGGCAGAAATGTGATGCAGAACAAATACCATATACTTACACATATATAGTAGTCAATGGACACTAACCCCATGATCAATACAAAAGCTTTGAATGGCACAAAGAGTCATGGAAGGATACATGCTCAGCATTACAAGACAAGATAGAAAGGCCTGCACATGAATTAGAGAACAAACAAAAATATATGATATCATCAAGAGAGTAAAAGAATTGAAATGGAAATGGGCTGGTCACATAGCAAGAACAACTGATTGCAGGTGGACCCAGGCAGTCGTAGAATGGATCCTACCTGATAAAAAGCATCCATGAAAGAGACCTAAAACCAGATGGATCAATGACACAAGCAAGCATTGTGGGTCCAATTGTCAATAGAAAGCTCAGGACCATATTGGTTGGAAACATGCGGAAGAGGCCTTCATCCTGCAGAGGATAGACAATGGCTAAAATGGTGATGATGTTGATGAATAGTCAATGCAGAAAATCAGTAAATGCTTTTCTTTTATTCTGTTCTCACAACTCTTTCATTTTCTTTTTAACCATCTTTCATTCCAAATTCTTCATTTCTTCTTTACTGTACCTCAGTCATGGGATCATATTTCACCCGTCTGCAATATCCTGTCCCATTATGAAGAGAGAAAAGTTCATAGGAAACACTCTATACTTAAGGGAATGATTATTAAAGCTATATGAAATGCAAAAGGATGGTTTCATACAGAAACTCAAAATCAAAAGCATAATTTATATTTGTAGTTTATAGTTGATTTCTATTTTTCAGGGTGTTTTTTTTTACGCCAAGAGATTCTTCAAATGAAGTTTGTCTTCATGGTTGCCCAGATAATCTTAAGCATCGATAATGTTCCTATTTTATCTCCAGATGCTACTTTTTTTCACGGCATTCAAGATCTTAGCCTCAAAGCTTTAAGAGCTCACTTGCTGATATCACTATTTGAGAGTCACTACTTTTGTTGAACTTCAATATACCTATCTGTGTAGATACATAAATGTTTTCTAATAAGAAAATATATACAACAAGATTAGTTAGGCAAAGGGTGGGTCCATCACTTGGAACAATGCATCTAGTCTTCTCTGCAGCATGTTATAAGTTGATTGTAGGACTGACCTACAGAAGACTAGCTAGCTAAAACTAGTGAGCTGCAAGCAAGTGTAACTGGGATTGTGAAATGCTAGACCTGAGGCCTCCAACCTTTTGGGCACCAGGGACTGGTTCTGTGGAGAAAGGTTTTTCCACGGACTGGAGGGGACATGGTTTTGCATGCTGCCTGCATCCCTCTGATGGGGCTTCACTTGTTTGCATGGCCCAGTTGCTAGCATGCCATGGATCAGTGCTGGTCCATGGAGCAGGGATTGGGGACCCCTGTGCTAGACTACTCTGTTTGGCCGTCTATGATTCACTTATTCAAAGGGCATATGCATGCTGCTACAACTTTCATTCCCCCAGATCGCCACTGGAGTTTGAAATTAATCCATAACTGCCTTCAATTGCTGCCAACCTCAAAATAACAGAAGTGTCCTTAAAACATCCCATGCAAGTCAGTACTAGTTAACTAACAGATTGTACACCTTGACCCCATTATTTAATTATACTGGAGAAACAAAAATCCATTCTTTTCTTCGGTATGTAACAAAAAAAAAGGACAATAGTTGTAGCCACCCTGCCCTCATTGCTATTATAGGGAGCTACAATATATGGGGGATGTAATTTTGTAAAAGAAAATAAATATCTAATCCACTTTTATACTGTTAATGCACTGCGTACAGTATAAAAGTATCTGAAGGTATCATGTTTTCCTATTGGCAGGAAATAGAGCTAACCATGGTTGCATAGTGCACTTCTATAGTGATCACAGTAGGATAGAGCAAGGGAGATAAATCTAGAGCAGGGCAGACAGGGTCCAGGAATTAAATAGTTGCCATGATTGATCCAAGTTGTTTTCATTATTTGCAGATCCTTGAATTTATCCATTATGTAGAGTAGTTCAGATAAAGCAAGCAGGAGTAAAAATATCAAGACTTGTTTTTCCTACTGTTATTTGATAAGGGACCAGTTGGTATACAAAGTGCCAGACTGCTTAGGGATTTGGGCTAGTGCAAGATGCAAGGAGAAGCAAAAAGAGATCCCACAACTTTTAAATGTACCATTGCAAGGTCAGGAGTCAACTCAGCTCTCAACCTTGCCAACATCAAACACATTCAGAAGTTGAAGTTCATTTGACATACAGCCTTCGTTGTAAGCTCCTCAAAGATTATTCTATATCTGCAATGAAATCATGCTGAATTGTTTAAAGCAAACTTTCCTTTGTGTGCCTGAATCATGTCTCCTTCTAGTCTCCTTTTGTCCTGACTTGAATATTCAAAGTTCTTCAGGCTGTTATGGGCCAAGTCAGTGGTGGGCTGCAACCAGTTTAACAACTGATTCAGTGAGCCTGCAATTTGAAGCTCAGCTGCTTACCTTCTAAGGCAGCCCCAGTAAGTAGAACAGTGGAGGTGTGGAAATCAGTTGTGGCGCACAAATCAGCTGAGCCAGAAAAAAGGAAATATAGGACAGGGATGGGTGGGCACATCCAGCTGATCGTCAGTACTACCGGTTCGCCCGAACTGGTCCGAACCAGCAGCAGTCCACCACTGTACCATATCCTCAAAATCTCTATATCTTCTGTGTTATCTTTCTCTGAAACCTCTGAAACCTATTAACAGTCTGAAAACATGGTGCCCATAACTCCACACAGTACTCTGATTAAATTTTATAGGTGTCAAGTAGAGGATAATGATTTCATGTATCTTTGGTGCACTACCAAAGTAATGTAGCCCAGAGCTGCACTAGAAGCTACCTCAGAATTCTGACTCATGTTCTGCTTGTGATCTTCTTCGAAGGAACATTTTCATACCATAAATCTGTCATGTTGTATGTGTGTCCTACATTGTTTCTCCCTAAATACAATACATTACATTGATCCTTATTAAAGAATACCTTGTTCAATTCAGCCGAGTCATCTAATCTATTCAGATTAGACCTCGTACTCATTCAATTGTCTTGGATGTTTTTCAGACTTCCCAAGTTTGCTTCACCTGCAAATTTGATAAATAGCCTGTTTACCAGGTTATTTATAAAAATGTTAAATAACACTATAAATGTTTGTAAAAACTTTGCTTAAATCAAGGTAGATTATATACACAGGATTCCCCTTGTCCACTACAGTAGTTACCCTGTTAAAGAGGAAGACAAGATTGATTTCACATTATTTTTTACAAAACCATGTTGGACCTTAGCAATCATGGCTTTGTCTTTAAGATGTTCTGCTAACAGCTTTTTGGGGATCAATGTTAGGCTCACTAGTTGATCATTACTGGGATCCTATGTTTTATTTCTTAAAGAGAAGGACATTTCTTCTTCTTGGGTTCTCTGTCACATCCACAATTTTCCAGCATGTCTCAAAAGTAGACCTGGCAGAGGTCCGGTCAGCTATTTAATCAGTTCCTTCAATACAGGTAGCCCTCGACTTACGACTACAATTGAGCCCAAAATTTCTGTTGTTAAGTGAGATGTTTGTTAAGTGATTTTTGCCCCATTTTATGATATTTCTTGCCACGTATTAAGTGAATCACTGCAATTGTTAAGTTCGTAACCCTGTTCACAAGCCCACAAGTCTTAAAGGGACCAAAGTTGGAGACCCCTGTTCTAGGATATGTTTCATCGTATTATGGGGATTTGAAAGCATTCAAATCATGTAGATGTTATTCGTAACCTGGCTTCCCCATTGACTTTGCTCATCAGAAGGTAGAAAAAAGGGAGTGCATGACCCCAGAACACAACAACTGTCATAAATGTGAACCAGTTGCCAAACATCTGAATTTTGATCACATGACCGTGGGGCTTCTGCAAAGGTTGTAACAGTGAAAAACAGTTGTAAGTCAGTTTTTTCAGTGCTGTTGAACAGTCACTAAATGGACTGTTTATGTCGAGGACTACCTATATTCTAGGACAGGGGTCTCCAACTTTGGTCCCTTTAAGACTTGTGGACTTCAACTCCCAGAGTTCCTCAGCCAGCTTTGCTGGCTGAGGGACTCTGGGAGTTGAAGTCCACAAGTCTTAAAGGGACCAAGGTTGGAGACCCCTGTTCTAGGATATGTTTCATCGTATTATGGGGATTTGAAAGCATTCAAATCATGTAGACGTTTTTTGGGGTAGTTTTGCAAGTCCAATAAACTCAATGACTTCGTTATATATTTGATTATGATGGTCCCTTTATGATTTTTCTGGCTACTATAATATTTTGCTTTAATATAAATAAGAAATGAAAAATGAACTTTGAAACTTTTATCAACTAATTAACTGTAGGATATATCTACTGTAGCCACCTGATGGCAGTATAGTTGCATATTTCTCTTTGTCTACATTTTCTCCTCTCCCCATATTATGTTAGGTATTGCCCTGTCAACATCAGTATGAATGTAAAATAGCAAGAGAAATAATATAGCAATCTTTTCCTGATATTAATAACCAGCGATGCTCCTTATATTATGTTTAAATACATATTTAGAAAATAACCTACATAGTTAAGGCTCCTGACATTAATTGCTGCCTAGCTAATGCAGTAGCAAGTATAAAAGAAGAAAGCTCAGCATGTAGTCAAAATATCTGTTTTCCAAGTAGGCAGAAGCAGGTTTTCAAGTTATGACTGGTGTTCATAGAGCTAAATTAAGTCATGAGACGAGATAACACAATACACCATCATTTTAAAGCAATTTAATCACAGAAACTAAAAAAAAAGAAAGGAGGAAGTAAATAAACATTTTATTTAATAGAAACCATCTGTACTGTACAGTAGGCAAATTGTATAAAAATGAATAAAACTGTCTCTGGAGGAACATGATTCAAGCCCTAGCTTATATAATGAAGATATATATGTGTCTTTTAGCATTTGCATTGTCTATTAGACTAGGTAAATCGCACCACTGGTGTAAGCAAAAGAGCTGCAAATTTTATTACCATCCTATGACGGATGACAAACACAGTAATAGAAATAATGCCCATTAAATGGGGCTTGTTCCAGACCCTAAATGGTCATACATTTGGGGCATTAGATAGAGCTAAATAGATACAGAGTGATGGCTGATGGACATTGCTACTGCTTTAAAATCTGGAGTCTATAACAGTAGTCTTTTAAACTGGGTTAGACCTCAAGCCTATTGTTTCATTCAGTCTCACAAGGGAAGAATTTAATTTAAACATGTCCAGATTGACTTTTGTACAGCTCTTTGAGCGAAAAGAATTCAGGCAAGTAATTCTTAAACTGCATCTTTAGGTTGGAGAGAAGGGGGAAAAAGTACTTATCGGATATACTTGACAGCAGCAATTGGAGGATCATTTTTAATATTTTCAAATTATCTTCAGCACATACTTTCCATGCTCAATAAACACGTAAATAGTGCAAAATCTCAGGTGTAGTGAGCTTTATAAGTGAGATGGAGATTCTATTTGCTTAATTCCTCTGGAATCTCTTAATTGTCTGAACCCAAATTTTGAATTAAACTGCAAAAAAAAAAAATGCTTTCTGTTTTAACTTGATGTTAAAACGCGCTCAATGCTTTGATGTCTCAGAAAAAATAAAAACAACTTGCCTTTTATAGACATGGGCTACTTTTGATATTTATCAGGGCCACTTATGCGATTATCATTTGAAAGTAGAGAAAAAATATGCAAACTTCTGAAAAAAAATCTTTTTATTTTGCTGTAGAGAAGAACTTGAAACTTACATAGTTGAAATTCACTTTGCTCCTAATTGCATATGAAGGAAATTTAGTCATGAATTATTTTCAGGTGACTCCTAAGCGATTTAAAAACATTTTTTTTCCTCAAGATATTCTTGCTTTTTAAAATGGAAGTTGATGTTTCTCTAATATAATCCAAGGATCCTACTTGAAAAAAGCAGTAGAATTCCTGTGTAAACTCCAGAGAATAAGCTTCTTCTAAGATAGAATAGGTTTTATTGTAAATGGTCCCTGACATTTCCCTTCTCCTATCGCTATCAATTGTTTGTGGTTAAGAGTGTATTCAAAATTGCTCTGAAATACCAATCCAAGGGAAGTTCTGACACTTGTGAACCATTTAACTGACTCTGAGTTTTGATAATCTTTCCAGGATATTCTGTATAGACACAAGAAAGAGAGTGAGAAAAAGAAAAGAAAGTGAGAAAAATAAAATAAAATAGAGAGAAACGTTTCAAGAAACGCCTCTTGCAAAGATGTTTTCAAAAGTCCTGTGAAATAATCTAAGGGGCTTTTTGCTAAGAAAAAAAATATTAAGAAGCAGAGTGAAAGTAATATTATTACAATATGTGTTTTTCTTTTATCTGGGATTGATTTTACATTGAGATTGATTTGATAGTGGTAGGATTAGTTCAGGGAATAACAAAACTATATTCATGTGGGATTTACAAAATATTACTGCTTCCTTGCATGGATCTCTGGAACATGTTTCTTTTCTTTTCCAATAAGAAGCAAATATTAAAATACAATTTATTTTTTAATAAATAAATTATATGAATCCTCATAGGCTTGAAATTAAGGTATATTTTTTATAACAAATGTACAATATCAATATATTAATTAGAAACAAGCAATTCAGTTTTGAAATCCTATCCATAAGCACCTAGAAAAAAAAAATCATCTATGACACTGTTTGAATAGACAGGCAGCATTGCAAAAATATATATAGACTTGTTATCTGATTTAAAACAAGCAATATAGTTATACAACTTGATTCAATGGGGAAATAGACCCATTTGCTGTAATGGGTCTACTTCTATTAATAAAGAAAAGCAAAAGAAATTAGGCATTATAATTTAGTCCACTGTTTTCCTGTGATCTATTATACAGTACTGCACTATGTTTTTAAACAAACAAGCTAGCTAATAATTTAGATATTTTTAGATTTAAAAAATATTTCTGAAGGAGAAAAAAAAAGAAATATAAGAGAATCAATTATTTTCTTAAAAAGGGTAAGAGAACCTGAAATTAAGTATATCTCTTATGTTTGGCTCCCATAATTTGTTTAAAAATAATAAAAATAATTTTAGATGGTGCCTTTGTTTTTATTAATAAATAAATAAATGCTGACTTTCTCAATTTATCATAGTCAAAATATTTTGCCATTGAAAACAACAAAAATCTAAAATAGTAAAATACCTGTACAAAAAAATAATAATCTTATAAATAAAAATGGATAGACCAGAATTTTAAAAAAAGAATAAAAATAGACATTTTAAGAAAATAAATGAAATATATCTGTACTGGAAAAACATCCAAGATCTGCTGAAGGCTGTTGATTATTGCATTTTGTTGGATATTTTTCTCATTTGGTCTATTAGATGATCACACTTCTGATCATTTTCTTGTTTTGAAGTTGCCCCACTTTGGCATATACTTAAAAGGCCATATCAAGGGCACAATTAAAATAAAAATCCATTGCCAATTTTAAACTGAAATACCTCAAGCCTGAATTTTCTGTATTATTCAGCACTCATGGCTTCTAAAGTCTGGCTTCATAAAGAGATAATGGGGCCCAAACCATTTGGAAAATCCCAAGTGGAACATGATCACTAATGACCACTCTAATTAAACAAGGCTAAGTAAACAAGCAAACAAAACAAAACAAAAATCCTGCCCAAATTTCAGTGACATCCTAAAATAAATAAATAAAACAAAAGAAAACACCCTTCACTCATTGACTATTTTGGTCCACAAGATGGCAGTCTTAAGCTTCTTATAAAGAGTTCCATAGGCCAACAAGAGCATGGGTGAAAAGATTATGGATTAAGGTGGGGAGGAGAATGGAGGGGTGTGTGTGGAAAAGCAAAGATAGAAAAGTGGACATGAAAGCTAGCTAGACTTCTCTAGATGTTTCTAACTGTGTGAAATTGTGTTTCTTAAAGTCTAGGGATGTTCTTTAGAGTTTTACTTCGAGTTAAGATTCTCGTCAATATTGCTACTGGATCAGAACCATACGAAGGTCCTTTCAGGCTTTATTAATATAATTGGTGTTGTGGATTATAATATGAATTCTGGGGAGGCTGGAACGTCCACAGCCCATTGCTCAATTTGATAGCAACACTCTGACTTTAGATCAGATCACTGACATACACACACAGCAGTGCTGGGTTGTCTCCGGTTTGGACCGGTTTGCAAGAACCGGTAGTAAAATTGGTGGGAGACTCTGCCCACTGACCCAGACATCATCATAGGTAATCTGCACATGTGCAGAAGCTTCTGCGCATGCGCAGAAGAGCACACGTGCAGGCGCGATGCGAACCGATAGTAAAGGTAAGTACAACCCACCCCTGACACACAGCAGCAGCAACAACAACAACAACAACACACACACATTCTATTACCCAGATGTGGAAAAACAAACAGAAACACATTTTAAGAAAGGAAACGCAAAGCAAAATGTTCCCCTTAGATATCAGCCAATGATCAGGTTACATGCCAAGGCTATCCAAGCAAGGGCACAAATGAGTTGATTACGAAACTTTAGCTTACAACAACAGGGCCCTGAACTGAAGACTTTATTGCCATTATAGTCATTTCACAGAAAGGGAAAACTAAATTTAGTATATTAAAAAAAACCACCCCTGTCATCAGTTATTACAACGGCCTTTTCCACTCAAGGAGTGATATGTGGGCGAGACTGCCAATCAGGGCACATCAGCAAGGCTGGAGCTGTGGAGAATCATTTCCACGTTTGCTGCCTCTCTACATATGTTTATTGTTCATTGAGTGTCCAAGCACATATTTTAGACTGCATTTGTGTCTAAGTTGGTGATAAGGGCATGCTATGTTTTTGCTAGAAAATGCCAGAGTCACTTGCTGGCTTTTTCCCTCTGTAGCATTGCAGTTTATCATCCAGATAAAGAAATGATTGTGCGCTCATTTATATAACACAACAAAATGCAGGAAGAAAAGTGTAAACATCTTATTGAGTAGAAGGTTGACATGACTGAAACTCTAGACCAAGCATATATTAATTAACCATGCAATGACTTAAGTAGACGATTAATTTATGTAGCTAGGCTTCACAACATGGAAGAGAAAGAGCATTTTTGCCCTGGTTAGATTTCTAACTGCAACAAGTTCTTTCATCTCAGGAGCTGTATAACAGACTGGCTAGTATGAAAGAAATGATCAACCTCTGACATCCTCTTTCCCGCTATTTAAAACGCATTGAAGGACAATGCAATAGAGCCATACGTGACAGTGAGCCAATGTTGCCTTTAGAGATATGACAATTCCCCCACCCCACCCCAATCCTGGAAACATGGCTTTGTATTACATTATAGAGTAGCTAAAACACCAAATAGAGGGCAGTTAAGTGTGATACTTTACAACCCATTTAATTTCAGAAGGCAATACTCACACTGGTTGCTTTAAGAAACAATAATAACTCACCCTTAAATATTTCCTCTGTCCACCCAAGGTGACTGGCTTGGTTTCCACTCCATTTGCTGGGGCATCTGTTGATTTTGGCTTCAGGCACTGAACTTTATATTTGTAGAAAAGACTTTGCAAACAAAGCAGCTAATAAGCAAATAATGCCTAAAAGGTAAAGGTAAAGGTTCCCCTCACACATATGTGTAGTCGTTGCCGACTCTAGGGGGCGGTGCTCATCTCCGTTTCAAAGCTGAAGAGCCAGTGCTGTCCGAAGACGTCTCCGTGGTCATGTGGCCGCCATGACTCAACGCCAAAGGTGCACGGAACGCTGTTACCTTCCCACCAAAGGTGGTCCCTATATTTTCTACTTGCATTTTTACATGCTTTCGAAACTGCTAGGTTGGCAGAAGTTGGGACAAGTAACGGGAGCTCACCCCATTACACGGCAGCACTAGGGATTCGAACCACCGAGCTGCTGACCTTTCGATCGACAAGCTCAACGTCCTAGCCCCTGAGCCACTGCGTCCCCAAATAATGCCTACTTGGATTCAAATTGTCATTCTTGAGTTCTACCTTATCTGT
This sequence comes from Ahaetulla prasina, assembly GCF_028640845.1. NCBI lineage: Eukaryota > Metazoa > Chordata > Lepidosauria > Squamata > Colubridae > Ahaetulla > Ahaetulla prasina. Next base: position 41,795,877 of record NC_080544.1, on the reverse strand, counting down.
AAATGTCTGTGAATGTTAGCCCTTTGTATTTAGCAATAAATATATGATGGATGGGTGGATGGATAGAAATAAAATAATATATGGTACTATTCCTTCATGTATTCTGGTTTGGTTCTTTGAACTTAAAATAAAAGTGGCATAGGTAGTGGGTGGGTAATTTTTAGGCATAGGAAGATTTTACTAATACTTGCTTTCCTGCCATTAATTGGATCAGGAAACCAGTGATCTGTTGTACCCCTCCATGGTTTTGAGGACTGTATTTAATTCCCATGTTTTGAAAGAATATTAGAAACAATTAATGAAGCAAATAAGTTATATGCCAACAGCTTGCTCCAAGATATGTAAATAGAAGCTCTAGAGTCAGTTGTAGCGTGTCTCTGAATAGCAGTAATAGCAAGGGCTTCTTCAAGGGAACACCCTACCTCATTTTGTATTGACTGAGTCCCTTTTTTATCAGGAGAAGGGACTTCTTCCCAGAAGCTACTTCCATAATAGGAAACATCAGGAGAATAGGATTATTCTCTCAGCACTTGTAGCGAACTTGAATATTTATCTTTATGTTGCTGGGTGAAAGAATTGTGCTGAGCAAAAGGATCAGTATCAATCAGAAAGAGAAAGAGAGAGAGAAAGAAAGAAAAAAAAGAGAGAAAGGGAATGAATGGATGAATGAACAATTGAATATGAGAATATAAATCTTAGAGACCCAGTTTGGGGCAGTAGTTAAAGCACCAGGGTTAAAACCAAGAGGCAATGAGTTCTAGTCCCATTTTAGGAATAAAGCCAACTGAATGACCTTGGGCCAGTCCCTCTCTCAGCTTCAGAAAGAATGCAAGTCTAAAACTCTTGCCAAGAAAACTGCAGGGACCAGTCCAGCCAGTTGCCAGGAGTCAAAAACTGACCTCAAGGTATACACACACACACACACACACACACACACACACCCCTTCTCAGCTGAGCTTGCAGTGAGAAGGTAACAAGGGCTCATTTTTGTACAACATTCTTGAGACCAAATCTCTCTCCTAATTCCTTCACAGTTAGCTTCTCTACATTCCTAATGGCCCAATGATTTCCAGACTTGGCTGGCAATTTCCAGCCCTTTCCATCTGTGTTCCTGGGTACTCTCCAGCTGAAAGGCAATCCCTTTGTTCTGCTCAGAGCACTTGCATGAAAATGGCAATTACCTCCAAGAACGAATTTTGAATGAGATCGGAGAGAAGCCTCGGCTCTTCCTCGGATGCCGCTGGATTTAGAAGGCACTCTTAAGTGAGCAGCCCAAATCGGCATGAGGGTTGTGGATTCGGAGGCACTGAAAAGTGGCCGTGTAGCTGATGCTGCATTATTTCTGAGCAGAGAGAGAGAGAGAGAGAGAGAGAGAGAGAGAGAAAGTCCATGTTTTAATAATAATCTCTCCTAGCCTTTTGCAGAAGTTGGAGGATGCTTTAAAAAGATTCATGAACAAATCATAACAGTGCAACACACGCTGAAACAGGCTGTAAAGTCCTTGAAAAGTATATATGTGTTGTAATATTCCATTATTTTAGCGGTTTACAGTTTGACTTGTTGCAGCTGATTTTGTATGTGCCAGATGTTACCTGGAAAGCAGGAAAAAAAACAGCTTAATTGAGACAAAATGCTCGTGCAAGACAAGAAATACATGTTTTCATCTTCCTTTCAGAAATATTGATACACTTGTCCATTTCTAAATAGAGATATTCCTTTGTTATATCCTGAAGGCATAATAACTGTTGCTATTAGTTTGGTTATTTTCTGTCCTCTTTCTGTCAATATAGCGCTCTGGTGTATTCAGTCAAACCAACAGTCATTTATGGAACAAAAGTCCTACAGAGGTACTAAAAATAGTTCTACAGATGTAAAATATGCAACCTGAGGTAATGTTGATAAATAGTTTCCATGAACATATGAAAATCGGCTGTTATGTATCTACAGGCAATCTAGCTTGAGTGCCTAGAAGTTGGACAGAGTGGGGTAAAAAATAACCCAAATGGATAGTAACATTTCACAGTCTGCTATGTTTTATAGGAATACAGAAAAACCAAAAAGTGACACCACCAGAACTGTAATCACATTGCAAATAGTGACAACAGATAAAGGATCTCACGTTTTTACTTTTCTTCATGAGATACAGTATCTTGGAAAGCCACAGAGATCTTAGTTTCTGAATAACCAGCCTTCCCTGTGTAATGAGATTCCCCACCCCCCATATTGCTGTATTCTCAATAGGTTAATTTAGATAATAGAAAGAATTAGCAACAGATGGAAGCAGAGTTCCACCTGTCTAAAACACACCTAAGACAAAGAATACTCTTATTAGAAACACAGAAGGTGCTTTACAATGCTTATACTTAGCACATTTTAGAAGACTGCCTTATACTGATTTAAACCATTGATTTAGTTAGTTCTGTGTGAGTTATGTCGACTTAGAGGAGACCTCAAAGGCTTTATACAACAGCCTTTCTAAATCCCACCAGGAGATGCTTGAGGATGTACCTGGGATCTTTTGCTCATAAAACAAGTGTTCCATTGCTGTGTTATACCACAGGTCTCAAGGCTGGCAGGCAAAGAATACAAGCCACAGTTCAAGTATGGGCTCAGCAGCTTTTAATTACAGTGTAAGGAAGCTTATACTGCAACTAGTGCTGTCAACATAATACTGCAATCTGTCTGGCATTTATTATGTGTGTATACAATTTATCTCTATAATTTCCAACAGTAGCAGCATGGTAGGATTCATGTTGACAACCAGGCTGCATTAGTGACGGTGTATTAACTAAAGCAGTGTTTCTCCACCTTAGCAACTTTAAGATATATGGACTTCAACTCCCAGAATTCCCCAGCCACCATACTGGCTGGGGAATTTGGGGAGTTGAAGTCCACATATCTTAAAATTGCCAAGGTTGAGAAATACTTGATCTAAGGGAATTGGAAAAAAGCCAACAAAAAGACAAATCCCCTTGTATCCTCAACTAATCAAACCTGAGAAAGAGAAATTCCTTCTTGAGACCAGACGTGGCAATCCTTTAGCCTTGGAGTCAGAAAGCCCAAATAACTTGTCTTCCCAAAGAAAAGACTAATCTTAACCACTTTGGCATCAATCTGACCACTTCTAGTAGTCACCAAGGTGTTGAAGGAAGAAACAGTCATTCCAAGATAAAAAAAGTAAATGTCTTCAAATACTTATATCGGGCATTTTTGGCTATTAAAACTCATCAATCTATTCCTTAATACCTCTTAAAAGAAAGAGCCTTGTAGGAGTGAGAATTATTATGGCAGATACATAGGTTGATTCAGTCACTGCATCTAAGAACAAATTCGTTACTGAGCATTGTAATCGTTATTATAAACAAAACAAGAATTTGCTTCTGTTTAAATATTAAGTTATTTACAGTGACTTTATTTCGCTGTTAGCTGAAAGAGCAATGCAATGGGGACTCTGCAATACAATCATTAAGTGCAAATTACAGAATATCTCCTGGGCTCACCTGAGTTGTGCAGTTACTTGCCTCTCAAAGGGAGCATAATTTATCCCTGTTAATTTTGGAACAAAAGACATTTAGGTTACCTATATGATGCCAAAAAAAAAAAAAAAGAGCGGTTTGGTTATTTTTGATGCGAGGGGAAATTTCTCTATATTTGTAAAATATCAGCTGCAGGGAATAGCTCATCAATAGTTTTTGGAGACAGGGTTGATCTTATTTACAATGCAGAACGTTCAATAGAAAGCAAAAGTGCTTTTAAAAGGAGCTCATGGAACACTTTGAAAATATTAATTAGTGTGTTGAAGCATTCTGCATAGCATATCATAGTAAAACTGCTCCAGGGGGTTGCTTGGAATGAATTATTAATTTGAATCTTTCTTTCCCTTATGCTTCACACCCTGATTTAAAGGGAGGGCTGGGGGTGTGTGTTAGACCCACATTGTCTGCTTAGCGGGAATAGTAATGGCACTGATGCAAAAGGACTGTAGTTCAGTGTGGTCCCAAGAATTTTGGGGTTAGAAATCCAAATCATTTGGTATCCATAGATTAGCATTCTTCTGTAGCCATTGAGCCCTGCTACTTCTCAAGTCCACACTAGCTGAATTATCCCACAGGATGGCACACAATGAAAATACCCATGCTGATGTTCAGCCCTTTGTATTATGTGCGGTCCACCTTGCTGTGAAAATCAGAAGTCCTCCTGTTCTGCAACCACAGCTCTACTCTTGTTTTCCATGGTGTAGATGTCACTGTATTATTCCTCATTGAGCTTGCCTTCAGTGGTCACGTTCAGATGAGTCTCAAATGAAAATTAGAAGCTGCTTTTATAGGCTCAGTTAAACACGCAATCGTTTTGCTCTATCTATCAAGACATTGGAGTTCATTTGTAGGAAACAAAACTGTACAGGTTATGCAAAAAATCACAAGATCAGATTTGCCTGGACCCACACAGGTAGTCCTCAACTTACAACAGTTCACTTAGTGACCATTCAAAGTTACAGCTGCAATGGAAAAAGTGACTTGACCATTTTTTACACTTATGACTCTTGCAGCAGCCCCATGGTCACATTTACATTTGGATATTTGACACCTGGTTCATATTTATGACGGTTGCAGTACCGGGATCATGTGATCCTCTTTTGCAACCTCCTGACAAGCAAAGTCAATGGGGAACCCAGTTTCACTTAACAACCATGTTACTAATTTAATGACTACAGTGATTCACTTAACAAATGTAGCAAGAAAAGTTGTAAAACCGGGCAAAACTCAGTTAACAAATTTCTCACTTAGAAACATAAATTTTGGGCTCAATTATGATCGTAAGTTGAGGACTACCTGTACAAAGAAGAAACTAGCCACAGAAAATCCATTTAGTTGGCTCTTTTTCAACTATGCTTTTAGAAGTTCTGCCACCAATATATTTGAATATTTGAAATATGCAGGTACATCATCATTATTTTTTCCCTTTGCCCTTCATTCATTCATAATTACACTCAATATTTCCAGAACTTTTCACTCTTTCTTTTTAATATATTACATCAAAGCCATGTTTGTGCAAAAGTAGATATATAGCAAACAACTACATCTTTGACATTCCCATAACCAGAGATGCTTGGATAAGTGAGAAATAAATAAATTCTGAATTTAAATTCTATAACATAATGAGGCTAAATACAGCAAAAGTATAAAGCAAAAAAATCTAATGATGTAATTTTGGCATTTACCGGTAATATGACCAAGGCTATGCATAGAAAGTGAGCCCAAGAAAGTTCTGGATAATTTATGAGATTTTGTTTTTATTTATTATTCAGTGGAGAATTTAAACATACCAGATTAATTCCTAGTTTAGAAGATTTATTTTTTAAAAGACGCTTTACAACATAATTTACTTAAAAATGTTTAGAAAAGAGGCTTTTGAAAGTTTTTAATATATGTTCAAAATTGCAGCTTCTGCCATACTATTAATTTAGTTTTTCTGATAAGATCATTTAAGGCAATCTTGATGTTAAATAGAGATTCTGGAACATGCCAATACTGACTTTTTAGAGAGTGGAATTTAGGAAGACTAGCATATTAAAACATTATTTTCCTTTCCCTTCTACATTGCCTAAGGTAGGATTCTCTGAAATTGAATGTCACCAAATAAGACATTCTATCTGAATGGTGCATTAGAAGTGGGGTCCATAAACTATAATAAATTCTAATTCTAATTCTAATTCTATTCTATACCTCCTGCCTGTCGCACTCCATCTTTGTCAACCTCCCCTTCCTCCTACCTATTGCCCTCCCCATCCTGCCTCTGTCCCCTCCTCACCATTTCTCTCCCTCTCCCTCTTCATTCCTTTCCCTTACCTCTGGTAAGTTTCGTGAAGTCATGAAAACATTCCCCCCCCCATTTGTTCCTACCCACCCTTCTCCTCCCTGCCCCATCCCCCTATCCCTCACCCCCTCTCTCCCCTTCCCTTGCCTCTTTTCCCTGGCTCACTCAACCACTTTGTCCCCTTGAATCTGGCTTCCCCATTGACTTTGCTTATCAAAAAGTGGCAAAAGGAGATCACATGGCTTGGAACAAAGCAACAGTCATAAGTAAGAACCAGTTGCCAAGCATCTAAATTTTGATCACGTGATCATGGGGATGCTATAAAGGTTGTAACTGTGAAAAATAGCATAGCATAGCATAGCATAGCATAGCATTTAAACTTATATACCGTTTCACAGTGCTTTACAGCCCTCTCTAAGCAGTTTACTGAGTCAGCATATTGCCCCCAACAATCTGGGTCCTCATTTTACTGATCTTGGAAGGATGGAAGGATGAGTCAACCTTGAGTCTGGTGAGATTTGAACTGCCAAATTGCAGTCAGTCAGCAGTCAGCAGAAGCAGTCTTCAATACTGCATTCTAACCACTGCACCTCTTCGGCTCTTGGTCATAAGTAACATTTTTCAGTGCTGTTGTAACTTTGGTCACTAAATGAACTGTTGCAAGTCAAGGACTACTTGTACAAAGAACTTAAAATGTCCCATTAGCACATGACCACAAATGAAATGACATTCTTTATATCTACATTGGAAAATGCCAGAATTGTCCAGAAAAATCAGAAACTTTTTAATCTTTTCTTTAGGCTTTCATTATTAATAGTTATTGATTTTCAACCTTGGTGCAGTCCAAAGATGCTATCATGAGATATCAATTTTTAGCCAAAATTATTTGAATTTGAAAGGCATTTGTTGTGGTAAGAATGCTATATTAAACACCTGATTAATAATTACTTTGATTTTTTTATAGGGATAAAATACTATATATTTCTATAAACAATAAGACTTTTTCATTTGATATCAGCCTTAGGCAAATTGATAGAAATTAATGATAATCTCTCTCTCTCTCTCTCTCTCTCTCTCTCTCACACACACACACACACACACACACACACACACACACCCCTAATGTATGAAAGAATCAAATTTCTTTTGCACTGATTTTTTTTTAGTACTTGCATCTATCAAGATGATGTACACATGGCTTTTAAAAAGTTTCCTAATAAATTTCTTTATAAAAAATTCTTCTCAGACATGACGTAAGATGAGAGACAGATCATTTTTTATGTTTGGGAACTGTCTGAAGACTAGGAGGCAGACCGCAAGAATTAGAGGTCAGTTTTCAAAACAGGCTAGTTCTGCAACATTCCCATTTAGCCTGGTATTTTTAAACGGTGCATTGAATAATTTTGGGCCTCAAAAGCAACATGAGACAACAAAGTTTTCTAAAAGCTGGGGATCTTCCAACTGTAAAAAAGGCATTAGATCAGCAAATACAATTCCGCTTGAGAAAATGGGCAATGATGGCTATTTTCCTGAATCTTTAATCTTGTACCATGTGTTTCATAGATGAAATATTGAAATATTGAAATCAGCCATTTTAAACCGTATCCCAGCAAAGTTGTACTGAGCTGCCTGAAATATTCAAGACAAGTCAAGTTGTTTGCATTGCTTACATTTTATTTAAGTTAAAATCGGAATAAACTCTGCACCAGAAATGTACAGTATAGAGAGGAGAGTAAAAAGCCTATCTGTCATTAAACCATAGCTGCATCTCTCTGCACATATGTATAATTCAGGTCGAGATATTATCTTTTATAATTAATTTTTTACTGAATTTTAATATAAAAACAAATACATACATTAAAAATTAAGCAGAGAACAAACATTTTCTATCAGGAGACTACACACTGTGGTATGCTAGGACAGGAACATCTGACCCATAAAAAATACCCTGCTTTAGTTATAAAAATACCTTTGTGGCAAGAAGTAAAGAGAGATATATTACTGAAACTCTTCATAATTGTGGTATTCTGTTGATTATTTCCTTTAAAATGAGGGAAAATCTCAAGTTGATAAAGTAAAAAGTTAAGGCTGTAATTTTATTCTATATTTTATTGAGCTGAAAAAAGTTAGAAGTCAATATGCTTTTTCTTTTATTTTCCTCTGTGCCTATACATTTATTCCCCTTCTCCTTTCCCCTTTGCTCTCATTATTATTTTCCTTTGTATTTTATATTGTGATGATTTTAATAAAGTTCTTAAATAAAAAATAGGAACTGTTTTAAGCCAAACAAGTTCAGATAAAACACATGAGGTTGTGTCAGTAAGACTAAAATGAAAGTGATGTCGGGGGTTAATTTTAGTTTTTTATTTTGCAGAATAGCATTTGGACAAAATGATAATGGCCATGACTGCACAATTACAAATGAAATGCATATGAATATACTTCTTAATGATAAAAACATGAACATACATGGCAATATGTGGAAGCTGGTGTCATGACAGAAGAGAAAAATAATGACTGAGTTGAAGGTCTATGAGTAGACCTTTTGGCATAATATTTTGTTTATTGAAAACACTTTGGAAGCAACATTTGGCTCAAAATATTGCCATATGGCAGTTAGAATAAATTTAATCTAAAACACAAAAGGATATAAAATCACACACCCCAAGTTTGTTGATGGCTAATTCACATTTGAGCACAGTTTAAAGGACAGATGATGAATTTTATAATCTTAAATGACTCAGGGCAAAAGTATTTATTTCCATCAAAGAGATCAGGATATGGTTCATGACGTTTTTCTTGAAAATGATGGCTATATGGTTCAAACTCTTATTGTGAAACCTGATATGCTTTTTTATTCTGTTATAGTCCATCTGGGAACCCTCATAGCAGGACTTTGTGATTTGTTCCACATTCACCTCCTGACCATGTGACATGTTTACGTGCTTACTTTTCATTTAAGTTAAAATTGGCGTAAACTCTGCACCAGAAATGTACAGTACAGAGAGGAAAGCAGAAAGCACAGTTGTTAAGTGAGTTTTGCCCCATTTTATGACCTTTCTTGCCATATTTGTTAAGTGAATCATTGCAGTTGATAAGTTAGTAACACGATTGTTAAGTGAAGGTGGCTTCCCCATTGACTTTGCTGGTTAGAAGGTCGCAAAAGGGGATCACATGACCCCGGGACACTGTGACCATCATAAATATGAACCAATTGCCAACGGTCTGAATTTTGATCATGTGACCATGGAGCTACTGCAGCACTTGTGTGAAAATCATATGACTTTTTTTCAGTGCTGTTGTAACTTTAAACACTCACTAAATGAACTGTTTTGTGCTAAAGGCTTTAATCTCACCACATTGTAAATACAAATTACCTTTCTGAAAGGTCCTCAACTCCTCCTCAGTAGGATGTCGTACAGCATTATGAAAGGCTGAACCTTTAGCTGATTTTGTTTTACAACTTGCCTGATGAAAATGAAATGATAAACCTTATTTTAAAATAGAGGGAGGGAGGGAGGGAGGGAGGGAGAGAGAGAGAGAGAGAGAGAGAGAGAGAGAGAGAGAGAAGCACAAACAAGATTTATTGTAGAATTGTGATTCCATGGACCAAGTTTTTATTTTTTTGAAACCAGTGAAATTGACAAGAATTCTGCCACTTCCAGTCAGGTGACAGCAGTAAAACTGGAGTGTTTTGTTTCTTTTCTTACCTGACTATAAAATGGAATCATAGGCAAGAAATCCACTAGTCAGAGGCTGTGATCCACACAGGACATCAGGCCAAGACCACAGCTAAGGCAGGGGAAGAGGTTGAAATAATTCATTTGTACTTATTTTACAGATGGAAGACAAGCGGCTTAGGGGAGCATTATGGAAAAGTCCTTTGTCTCTCACTGCTGTTTCGGTCTAGATGTAGCCAAATGAGGCTGTTCCAGATTGGGACTACAGTGAAAGAAAGAAATAAAGGTCACCACTACTATGCCAGGATTACAAAACCCCAGACTTTTGATCCTTGTTTGCTAATTGCAAGATTGGCATCTTGCCTACTTGGACTGTTATTAGGGTTGTATTGAAAGAAGACTGAAATTAACAATTTGATTCTTTAGTTTTAAGATTGCGAAGAAGGTTAAGTACCTGGCTATAACTTTGACAAATATGTATATGCTATTTCAAAGTAACTATATTAAGACATGGAATGAAATTTAAAAAAAGCATACTTTAAGATAGAATGAATTATAACTGTTATTGCTGGTGAGAAAAGGAATGTCTTGTCTAAATGATACTTTTGTTTCAGACAATCCCTGTTTTGACAACTGATGCTCCTTTTGAATGGTGGCTGGAGGATCTATCTAAATTTGTGCGGCAGGGTAAGGTGTTATAGATGCAAAGAAAAAAGAGGAGGATTGGGAGGATTGCAGCTTGCTGATTGGTTTGGATTAAAGAGTGCGTGTGGTTTCTTAATTGCTAAACAAATCTTCAGTTCCCTGGGCCCACCATGCCTGATAGCATTACCGGGTCTTGAGGGACTTCTGAAATATTTATTTATTTATTTTATTTTATTTATTTATTTGATTTCTATACCGCCCTTCTCCCGAAGGACTCAGGGCGGTGTACAGGCAAAAATAAAACAAACAGTACAATATATAATTTAAAATGCAATTAAAAAACTTATTTTAAAATTGGCCTGAAAATTAAAATATACAGTGAGCTAAAAACCCCACTTAAAATTAATTAATAAGAATTTTAAAAATTTGATAAAATTCAATTTAAGACAGCCTCGCGCGAATAAAAAGATGTGTCTTCAGTTCGCGACGGAATGTCCGAAGGTCAGGTATTTGGCGTAAACCCGGGGGAAGTTCGTTCCAGAGTGTGGGAGCCCCCACAGAGAAGGACCTTCCCCTGGGGGCCGCCACCCGACATTGCTTGGTGGACGGCACCCTGAGAAGTCCCTCTCTGTGAGAGCGTATGGGTCGGTGGGAGGCATGTGGTAACAGCAGGCGGTCCCGTAAGTACCCAGGCCCTAAGCCATGGAGCGCTTTAAAGGTCGTAACCAGCACCTTAAAGTGCACTCGAAAGGCCACAGGCAGCCAGTGCAGTCTGCGCAGGAGCGGTGTTATATGGGAGCTACGCGAGCTCCTCTATCACCCGCGCAGCTGCATTCTGACTAACTGAAGCCTCCGAGTGCACTTCAAGGGGAGCCCCATGTAGAGAGCATTACAATAATCCAAGCGAGAGGTAACGAGCGATGAGTGACCGTGCACAAGGCATCCCGATCAAGGAAGGCGAACTGCCGAACCAGGCGAACCTGGTGGAAGGCCCCCTGGAGACGGCCGTCAAACGATCTTCAAACGACAGCCGTTCATCCAGGAGGACACCTAAGTTGCGCACCCTATCCTTTGGGGCCAATAACTCGCCTCCAACAGTCAGCCGCGGCTGCAGCTGACTGAATCGGGGTGCCGGCATCCACAGCCACTCCGTCTTGGAGGGATTAAGCTTGAGCCTGTTTCTCCCCATCCAGACCCGTACGGCTTCCACGCACCGGGGCAGCACTTCAACAGCTTCATTGGGGTGGTCTGGGTGGAGAAGTACAGCTGGGTGTCATCAGCGTACAGCTGGTATCTCACCCCAAAGCCACTGATGATCTCACCCAACGGCTTCATATAGATGTTGAACAGAAGGGGCGAGAGAATCAACCCCTGCGGCACCCCACAAGTGAGGTCCCTCGCGGTCGACCTCTGCCCCCCTGTCAACACCGTCTGCGACCGGTCAGAGAGATAGGAGGAGAACCACCGATACACGGTGCCTCCCACTCCCAATCCCCCCAACCGGCGCAGCAGGATACCATGGTCGATGGTATCAAAAGCCGCTGAGAGGTCTAATAGGACCAGGGCAGAGGAATAACCCCTGTCCCTGGCCCTCCAGAGATCATCCACCAATGCGACCAAAGCTGTCTCCGTGCTGTACCCGGGTCGGAAGCCGGACTGGAACAGGTCTAGATAGACGGCTTCATCCAGGTATTGGGGTATCAGAAGAGATGGAGCTGAGAATAGGAGCTGGGAGGGAGAAAGTTCCATAAACTGGCATATGAATATGTGTGTGTGTGTGTGTGTGTGTGTGTGTGTGTATCTCTTTTTATTTGTGTCATATCTATCTATCTACCTATCTATCTATCTATCTATCTATCTATCTATCTATCTATCTATCTATCTATCATCTATCTATCTCTGTCTCTCTCTGATCTGTGTCTATCTATCTACCTACCTATCTATCTATCTATCTATCTATCTATCTATCTATCTATCTATCTATCTATCTATCATCTTTGTTTCTATCTCTCTCTCTCTCTCTCTCATCTCTGTCTGTCTGTCTGTCTGTCTGTGTCTATCTATCTATCTATCTATCTATCTATCTATCTATCTATCTATCTATCTATCTATCTATCTACCTGGCTCCTTGCTACGTGACGGCAGCCCTGCCCAGGCTGCTGGAGATGATAGCCAGGACGGCGGTTGAGACCCCCAGGCTTATGGTCATGGGGGATTTCAACTTGCCGTCGGCAGGCGATTCGTCAATGGCAGCTCGGGAGTTCATGGCTTCCATGACGGCCTTGGACCTGACCCAGGTAGTTACGGTCCCCACCCACGTCGGGGGTAACACACTGGACTTGATTTTCATCTCGGGACATGATCTGGAGTTAGGGGAATTAATATCTCAACCCTTGTCATGGTCAGATCATTTACTCCTTCAGCTAGACTTTCGGACCGCTACACCTCACCGCAGGGAGATGGAACCGGTTCAATGGTTCCGTCCCAGGTGCCTGATGGACCCTGAGAGGTTTCTGACAGAGCTTGGGCCATTTCCGAGGGAGTTAGCCCACGGCTCGGCTGAGGAGCTGGTGGCCGCCTGGGATGAGGTGGCCACTGGCGCCTTAGACCGCATCATGCCTTTGCGGCTTCTGACCCGGCAACAAACTCGACCAGCTCCTTGGTATAACGAGGAGCTGAGAGAGATGAAGCGCCGGAAAAGAAGCCTAAAGAGCGCCTGGAGGTCCAGCCGCTCCGAACCAGACCGAACACTAGTGAGGTCATATATTCAGACCTACCTAGTGGCGATCAGGGCGGCGAAACATAACTATTTCTCCGCACTCATCGCATCGGCAGATAATCACCCAGCCACCCTGTTTAGGGTGACCTGCTCCCTGCTCACGCAGGAGGCTCAGGAGGACCCGTTACAGTTCAGTATCTGTCTGATAAAATCGCTCAGATTCGGATGGCCTGGACACTGATTGGATAGATTCAGGTGGGATGGCGGAGACGAGTCTTGAGAATGTTATCTGGGCTGAGTTCGATCCTGTGACTCCTGAGGACATGGACAGGTTATTGGGTAGGTTGAACTCCACCACATGTTTATTGGACCTGTGTCCCTCCTGGATGGTGCTGGCCACTCGGGAGGTTACACGAGGCTGGCTCCAGGAAGTTACCAATGCTTCTTTGTTGGAGGGTGTTTTCCCCGCCACTTTGAAAGAGGCGGTGGTGAGGCCCCTCCTCAAGAAGCCCTCCCTGGACCCGGCTGTTTTAGTGAACTATCGTCCAGTCTCCAACCTTTGCTTCTTAGCGAAGGTTGTTGAGAGTGTGGTGGCATATCAGCTTCCTCAACACCTGGAGGAAACTGTCTATCTGGACCCGTTCCAGTCCGGTTTCAGACCCGGTTACAGCACCGAGATGGCTTTGGTCGCGTTGGTGGATGACCTCTGGAGAGCCCGGGAAAGGGGTTGTTCCTCTGTCCTGGTTCTATTAGATCTCTCGGCGGCTTTTGATACCATCGACCATGGTATCCTGCTGTGACGGTTGGAGGGATTGGGGGTGGTTGGCACCGTTTATCGGTGGTTCTCCTCCTATCTCTCTGACAGTTCGCAGACGGTGTTGGCAGGGGGGCAGAGATCGACCCCGAGGCGCCTCACTTGTGGGGTGCCTCAGGGGTCTGTTCTCTCGCCTCTCCTGTTCAACATCTACATGAAGCCGCTGGGCGAGGTTATCCATGGTTTCGGGGTGGATTATCATCTGTACGCTGATGATACGCAGCTGTACATTTCCACCCCGAACCACCCCAATGAAGCCGTTGAGGTGATGGGCCGGTGTCTTGAGGCCGTGCGGGTCTGGATGGGGAGGAACAGGCTCCGACTCAACCCTTCCAAGACAGAGTGGCTGTGGGTGCCGCCGTCCCGGTACAGTCAGCTTACACCATCGCTTATTTATTTATTTATTTATTTGATCATATTTATATACCGCCCTATCTCCCGAAGGACTCAGGGCGGTTTACAGGCACTTAAAAAACACATAAATACAATATAAAAACAATTAAAAAACTTATTCTAAAAGCCCAATAATTAAAAATATAGGAATAAAACCCAATTTAAAACCCATAAATTTAAAATCTAACTCAGTCCTGCGCAATTAAATAAGAATGTTTTAAGCTCGCGGCGGAAGGTCCGAAGGTCCAGAAGCTGACGAAGTCCGGGGGGTAGTTCGTTCCAGGGGGTGGGGGCCCCACAGAGCCCTTTCCTGCCGCCAGACGACATTGCCTCGCTGACGGCACCCTGAGGAGTCCTTCTCTATGAGAGCGCACGGGTCGGTGAAAGGTATTCGGTAGCAGTAGGTGATCCCGTAAATAACCCGGCCCTATGCCATGGAGCGCTTTAAAGGTGGTCACCAAAACCTTGAAGCGCACCCGGAAGGCCACAGGTAGCCAGTGCAGTCTGCGCAGGATGGGTGTTATGCGGGAGCCACGAGGGGCTCCATCTATCACCCGCGCAGCCGCATTCTGGACTAACTGTAGCCTCCGGATGCCCTTCAAGGGGAGCCCCATGTAGAGAGCATTGCAGTAATCCAGGCGAGACGTCACGAGTGCGTGAGTGACCGTGCATAGGGCATCCCGGTCCAGAAAGGTGACTGTAGGGGAGGAAGTACTGACCCCCAGGGAGGGAGTGCGCAACTTAGGCGTCCTCCTGGACGATCGGCTGTCCTTAGAGGATCATTTGACAGCCGTCGCCAGGGGAGCATTTTATCAGGTCCACCTGATCCGCCAGTTGCGCCCCTTCCTTGACCGGGACGCCCACGCACGGTCACCACGCCCGCCACTTCCCGCCTGGACTATTGCAATGCTCTCTACATGGGGCTCCCCTTGAAGAGCACCTGGAGGCTCCAGTTAGTCCAGAATGCGGCCGCGCGGGTGATAGAGGGAGCACCGCGTTGCTCCCATATAACACCCATCCTGCGCAGCCTACACTGGCTACCGGTAGTCTTCCGGGTGCAATTCAAGGTTTTGGTTACCACCTTTAAAGTGCTCCATGGCTTAGGACTGGGATACCTTCGAGACCGCCTTCTGCCGCCGATTGCCTCCCAACGACCTGTGTGCTCCCACAGAGTGGGCCTCCTCACGGTGCCGTCGACCAAACAATGTAGGTTGGCGACCCCCAGGGGGAGGGCCTTCTCTGTGGCGGCACCAGTCCTGTGGAACGAGCTTCCTCCGGGATTACGACAACTCCCCGACCTCCGGACCTTCAGACGGGAACTGAAGAGACTATTATTTCAGCGCGCTGGACTAGCCTAAGAATAAAATGTTTTAGCAAAATTTTAATGGGGTTTTTACTGGTTTTTACTGTTTTAGTGATCAGGCCATGATAATATTTAGTCTTAACTGGGTTTTAATGCTTATTTATTATATTGTTTTAATATGCCTGTGAACCGTCCTGAGTCCTACGGGAGATGGTGCGGTATATAAGTATGATTAATAAATAAATAAATAAATAAATCTATCTATCTATCTATCATGTATCTATCTCTGTCTCTGTCTCTCTCTCATCTCTGTCTCTCTCTCTCTCTCTCTCTCTTTGTTTCTATCTGTCTCTCTCTCTCATCTCTGTCTATCTATCTATCTATCTATCTATCATCTATCTATCTATCTATCTCTGTCTCTGTCTCTCTCTCTCTCTCATCTCTGTCTCTCTCTCTCTCTCTCTCTGTTTCTCTGTCTCTCTCTCATCTCTGTCTATCTATCTATCTATCTATCTATCTATCTCTGTCTCTCTCTCATCTCTGTCTGTCTGCCTCTCTCTCTCTCTCTCTCTCTGTTTCTATCTGTCTCTCTCTCTCATCTCTGTCTATCTATCTATCTATCTATCTATCTATCTATCTATCTATCTATCTATCTATCTATCTATCTATCTATCTATCTCTGTCTCTGTCTCTCTCTCATCTCTGTCTGTCTATCTATCTATTTATCTCTCTATCTCTCTATCTATCTATATCTATCTATCTATCTATCTATCTATCTATCTATCTATCTATCTATCTATCTATCTATTTATCTATCTATCTATGTTTCTATCTGTGTCTCTCTCATCTCTGTCCGTCTGTCTGTCTGTCTATCTATCTATCTATCTATCTATCTATCTATCTATCTATCTATCTATCTATCTATCTATCTATCTATCTGTGTTTCTATCTGTCTCTCTCTCTCATCTCTGTCTGTCTGTCTATCTATCTATCTATCTATCTATCTTTCTATCTATCATCTATTTCTCTCTCTCTCTCTCTCATCTCTGTCTGTCTGTCTGTCTGTCTGTCTGTCTGTCTGTCTGTCTGTCTGTCTGTCTGTCTGTCTGTCTATCTATCTATCTATCTATCTATCTATCTATCTATCTATCTATCTATCTATCTATCTATCTATCTATCTATCTATCTCTGTCTCTCTCTGTCTCTTTTTCTCTCATCTCTCTCTGTATGTCTGTCTGTCTGTGGAATACTTCTTTATAGTTTTAGATGATTTGTAGCAGGATATGTGCATTTTTCCTAGCTCGCCTTAATTCTCAGTGTATTTTAGTACTATCAACCATGGTATTTTTCTGGCCTGACTCAAGAAACTGGGAATGGATGGCATAGTGTTAGGGTGGTTTTCTCTTTCTCAGTGTTTGGAGGCAATTGGGCAACTGGATAGGGAAGAACAGGTTTCAAATTAAGCCAGAAAAGAACTAGTGGCTGTGGAGTTGTGAATCCCCCAGTACTAGAATCCTTGACTCTGGGTGGGGTTCAGAGGTGGGCAGCACATGAATTAACAACCGGTTCACCCAACACCAAAAATGTGAGTGCATGGCCTTTGGCACATGCACTTTGCTTGTGTGTGTAGCTTGCACGCATGTGTGCAACTTAAAAAATGTGGCTAAATAGGACAGCATAGCACCAGGCATGTTGTTGGGCCCACCCGCAGGCCACAACTACCGGGTCTTTTGAACTGGTCCAAACCGGCAGCAGCCCATCACTGGTGGGATTACACTCCCCCATTTAGAATTATGCATAGTTTGAAGGTCCGCCTGGGTTCTCAATCCCTACTTGAGGATCAGGTGATAATTATGGCCTTTGCCCAACTCCATATTGTATAGCTGCTTCTGAATCAGGAATTTATACTTACAATCATTAATGCCTTGGTTACCATATTGTTTGATTTCTGTAATTCACTGTATGTGGGATTGCTCTTGAAAACTATCTTGAAACTGTAATTTAATGGCCATACCTTTGTGTGCCTCTGTAACATCATCATTCTCAACTCACTGCTGAAGGTAGTTTCTGGATCAAGTTAAGGTGCTAGTTATCACTTATAAAACCCTATAAGGCTCAGGCTGGATTATTTGCAGGATTGTCTATCTCTAATTATTTCTTTGAAGGGGCACCTGCCCTTTGCAATGAGCTCCATCACAAGATGTGGATGGACCTGGTGCTACTTTCCTTCTGTAGAACCATGAAGAACCAAGTCCTTCTTGCTTGTATTAGGCAAGGATGGCTATTGAGCCTACTGTTTGGAAAAGGAATATCTTGAGTATTTTGTGTACTGTTGTGATTTGTCATACTCCTTTTATATTGTTGGATTTTAATTTAATTTTTTATTTATTAAAGTATGTCATCATAAATTACAATTTGGGCATATTTATAAATCATATAAATAAATAAATAAATCTAACACCACTAATAGGAATGGTATTCATACTGTAATCTTATCCACAGTTATAAGTGATACAGCCCATTGATTTCAGTGTTGCTTAATCCACAATTTGTGGACTAATTATGATTTAATCTTCACCTTTTCTAACAGAGAGATATACTTACAAATCAGGAACTATCAGGTATGGGATAATTGATTGATTAGTGAAGAGAAAGATGTGAGGATACCAGAGTGCAAAAGATTTTCTTAAAACAACAACACTGGGACAAGATAGTTTTCATGCACTTAATGTGGCCATTGTCCTTTAGCCTTTAACACACTTCCTCAATTAAGCCGTTCATGGTTAGCACTTAAATAGCTAACCCTGCTGCTACAAATTGATTTATCCCCTGGTGCCAGTCAGAGCTGCTGACCAAATTGGAGAGAAGGAAAGAGAGAAAGAGAGATAGAAGGAGAGAGAATCTTCCTTTTAATTTTGCGAAATATCTCTCTGGATGATTCTGGTTTTCAACAGTTTTGCTTTTTTAAAAATATATATATATATATATTTATACAACCACCCTTTTTTTGAAGCTAAAAAGAAACACACATGAACAAGAGAAGTTAATACGTGCTGCTGAAGTCAAAATGTTAAGAGTAAACTTTGAGTAGGCTTCCTGGTTTTCCAAATATATGATCTGATTTATCTGGTGATATCTTTTAGTCATTTTCCTAATTTAAGTCATTTTGTTAAATGAACTTAGACTGTGACCTGTCTATGAGATTTCTATACTGTCAATCAACAGTGTGTGTGTGTGTGTGTGGAGGGTGGGGAGCAGTATCCTTTGGAATATAAAACCTCCTTCATAAAAAAGTAAAGAAATCAATAATACAAGATAATAAAAATGGTCGTAAATATTCAGATGATAACATTTGTCAGATAACAAAAGCCTACTGAATATGCCTGGCCTCAAAAGGACATCTAAATCTCTCTGGAGAAATACTTTCATAAATGTGTTCAGTATTAAAGAAATTTCATGCCATGTCATGTCCATATCTTTTGGATCAGACATTTGGACAAGTGCTACCAAAAGCATAGCTGGACAAGTGGATGTGTAAGGAAACATTCTTGCTTATATTTAGATCTCAAGCAGTTTAACAATGTGAGAACCAAGCCAAGCCAGCCAAGCCAAGCCAAGCCAAGCCAAACCACACCAAACCAAAAATAACAAGAAACCAAACACTATAATGGATGAGGTCAAAAGTTGATCAGATCCAATGTCAAATGTTTCTGGGAAGTCAATCATCACAATACAAAATACAGAATACAAAACCAATTTTCTGACTGGGATCCAGGCCCAAGTAGGTAGTAGAAAACTCAGTGAAAAAACAAACAAACTTTATTCGAACAGCTGAGAATTACTTCATTCCCAGCATAGTTCAACTAAATTAAAGCAAATTCCTCCCAACACAAACTCCTCAGTCCTATCTTGGTCCAATTAGGCAAACTGCCAAAGGCCTTTCTTGGCAAACGTTCAGAAGTCACAGATAAATGCAAGACATAGATGAAGAAGAAGGTGAAGCTACCAATGTTGTTTTCGGCAAAGCTGTTGCTGGTCTGTTTGAAGCCTTATGGGAGGGGCCAATCATCTTTTGGCCCCTCCCATAGGGATTGTCCTCTTTGCTTGAGCTGCTCTTGCCTTCTGGCAGCTCTTCTCATGCGTGCATTAGGAACAGACTCCTCCTATTCTTCTGCCTCACTACTATCAGTCTCTGGAGGCTCTGGAGTCCGCACCTCACTCCTCGATGGCCCTGGCCCCACCTCAGCCTCATCACTGTCTGACTCAGTTGCCAGCTCCTCAGGCTGCTGGCAGACCACAACACCAGGTTTACACTTTATGTTCCTGGGAAATAACAAGTAGTCGTCTTCTCTTTAAAATGGTTAAGTTAGTGGCCATTGATATATCATTTAAATACAAATTTCATGATGCAATATACCTTGTGTGGAAAAATACTACCTAGGGCTATAAAAGTAAGCGAAAATATTTGAGGAGGATATACGTATATATGTCTGAATCTATATACAGACATAAATACATATATATATGTAAAACATATGTATATATGTCTGCATGTATATGTATATATATAAAAATTGATATACATATAGATATACAGTATATTGCATTTTTACAAAATCAGGGATGTACTGCATATCTTACATTGCTGCAATCCAGCTAGACACTAATTTGGTTTAAGAAACTTCTATCCAGTGTTCAGTAATTTGTGGCTAGGTTCAGTCTAGATGGCTGGGTATGGTAGCCCCCCACTGGACAATTCTTCTGTACTTTAGCCATCCCAGCTTTTTGTACTTTGCCAGATGTTTTTCTTTCTTTGAATGATTATGAGTGTTTATGAGGCCCAGGTTGCACAGCTGATCCTGACCTGGCAGAAGTGAAGTTTCCTATAAGCCAAATAAAATTTGCTTCCCATAGAGGTGAACATTCCCCATTAGTATCACCTTTATCAAATTTGAAGTTCATTTATTAGCCTTTATCTAGTGCATTACTGTATTAATTCCAAGCACGATTTTAGACATTCATGTTTTACATTTTCTTTTATAGAGAGCTGCAAAAAGAAAGGAAAAGATAGAGTTGTACAAATGCGATTCAGTGAACACCAATAACCTAAAATATAAATGGTGCCTAGGATTGTTATTAAACTTCTCCATTTGTTAATAAGCTATTTAAAGATCAAAAGATTTCATGCCTAAACTGTTTTTAATGGAGCAGGTATAACATTCTGCAAACATATTACCTAATCAAGTGAAGAAAAACTCCCACTTATTTTAATAGAACCTAAGTAATAGCCCAAAGTCTACACAAAAGCCTGCTTAATTTTCATTATTTCCTGTATTTACATAGCCTGTGTACAGTCTTTAACTTTAGGCTGAATTTCTGAAATTAGGAAGTAGTTTTCACTTTTACGATTCAAAGCTGGTTCTGCAAAATGAATTAAAATTTAATTACATTTCAGGAATAAAATAGGTTAATATTAAGAACAAAGATTTAAATTCAATCCATTGAATTCTGTGGATAAGAAATACCCACCTTTGTACATATCATTTTATGTATATGCTTCATTTTAATTTTTTAACTCTATTGGCCCATATTGGAATTAGCTTTCAAAGAAACATAGACTTTTTAGAATTGCATGAAGCTATGTACTGAAAATGTGTCATACTTGGAATTTTGGGAATATTCCATGGACTTTTCAGCTGTCATGGGTAGAGTGCCTGTTCATTGACAAAATGGGTCTCTTAACCAGTCCCAAAATAAACAGAGAAAATTTTAAAGAAATCAGGTAAAATGGTGATCCTAGAAGACTCCAGCAGGAATACTGATGCCCAGGTATATCATGGAATCAGTAGCCATGGGGCCAAGAAAAACCTCGCAGCACTGTGGATCCCAAAAGTTGTAAACAATATGTGCTGTGTTTAAAAGCTATGTTAGGAATGTTATCATGAGAAGGCTTGACCAGGTAATAAAATATTAAGGCAAGGCAAGATTTTAGCCACCATGACTTCTGTTGTTTGACCTGATAGTTGTGCAGTGTCCACTGTGGCTTATTCAAAGCCACCTAGCAGGGAATTTTATAGGATTTGCAAAAGACTTTAAGACCTTGCTGTTAGCTACTTGAGAATCCTCCAGGCACCACCTCACATGGTCAGCAATATGTACCTGAGCTCAAAGTCTCAGCATAAGGCCAGTTGTGGGAATTCTAAGTGCTCTGTGATCACCAGGAAGGAGCAAACTAATGGCATTTTCTTAAGCACAGGGAAATAGGCTGGGCAACGAGGCAGGTAATGAACAAGGGGGAATAGAAGATAGAATTAGAGATGACTGTCTACATGTCTTAAGCTTAGGGAGGGTGTACAAGAAAATGATTGGGAACAACAACAAAAAACAGAAGGATTAGATTTGGCCACTGTAGATGAGGTCAGTGGTTTGGGTTTCTTTTTTTTCAAATAATATGGAAGAAGTGTCAAAATGAAAGAAGAAAGAAATAATTGAGGGCACTCCATCTTTTGAGTAGTCATTTAAAACTGAGAAAAATCAATTAGACTTTTCAGTCAAATTAAAGATACAAGAATGGAAATAAAGAGGACAACTTACATGGATGGCTTCTAAGATTGATTTTAATCTCATTTACAAAATACATTAAAAAATAATTTAAGCTTTTAATTGAAAAAAAACTTTCTGCAATCATCTAACAGTTGTCAGTATTTTAGCTAAGACTGTGCATGGATTGCCTAAACTGCATTGTTTATGGATCACTTTATGCTGGTCTCAGTTCTGTTAGTCAGCATTATTCAGAAAAAACTAGAGCACTGTCTTTATTTATCTAACGTAAGAACAACATAAACAATTAATGGCACCTATAACACTTTTGTTTTGATTTTTTTATTAGATTGGATTAGAATCTGTCAGAAAACTAGACTATTATTAAGGGAAGAAGCCTACTGAGTTTGTAGAAACCAGTTCAGATATTTTCCTATGTATATAGTATTTGATTGCACAACAGACAGACTTAACCATAGTTTCAACTGGGAAACTCTGAGCATCCTCAACCAAGCTAGGTCCAAAAATACTAGAGAATATCTGGAAGCTTGACATCCAGACAAATCAGCCAGCAACAGGCACAAAGAGATAAACAACAGTTACATACTATTTAAAAGAGACAATTGAAAGCTAAAAGGAAGTAGAAAGACCATACACCTCCCCACCAGCATCAATACCCAAATAAGCAGAGATTAACACAAGAATTAATAGCATACCAATGATAAAGAAGTAAACAATCAAGAAACTACCAATTTAAGCAAAAAACAAAACAAAACAATGAACGATAGCCTAATCAAGGAATTACCAAGAAGAAAACAACACTTTCACCAACATTCCCTTCTGTATCTCTCTGGATGAGCTGTTTCTTCTCAGAGATTCTCTAGTCTTAAACCATCAAGGACTTCAAATCACCAGCAACTTTAATTGCATCTGAATTGGTTGCCCACTAGCACACTGCACAAAGCCCATTATAATTTAGGTTGTTGCATTCAGCTGCAGTTTCCAAATGTATTTCATTGTCAGTCCCATGTAAATCAAAGTTACCTTACAGGCAGTTGTTTTTTTAGTAACCACTTGAGGTTGGCATTTTGGGCATCAAGTGAAGCAGTCATTAAAACCACACTGTGCTTATGATCTTACTTTGGTTTTCCTTTGCTTTACAGACCTGCAAAGACCATAAATATAAAAATTGGTTGTGAAGTTAGTTTCTCATCATTGTTGTAATTGTAAATAGTTGCTAAATGAGGCAGTTGCTAAACAAGAGCTACACATTTTCCAAACGGAGTAAGGGTGACCACATTTGGCACACACGGTGAAATTATGCAAAGGCGTTCTGACAAGGGCTTCATCTATTCTTCCAGAAACAGCTGCGAATCCACAAGAACCTCAGAAACAAACATCCAACTTTTTGGGAACCCATCAGTTTCTGAACCACCAGACACTTCATCTTGTTGGGATTGAGTTTAAATTTTGTTTTTCTCCAACCAGACTTTTACAGTCCTCACACACCAGGCTTTGCTGTGTCTTTTTGCCTGAATCATTGTAGAATTATAGAACTATAGTACTTTGGTGATACCCTATTTTGTGTATAATTGAGGGAAATAGGCAGTAACCTTTAAATTGGGAAATGAAACATTCTTTTAAACTTCAGAAGATAATATTCAAAAGAACTTCAGGTAGGCTGAAGCTGGTGATGGTAATTCATTCTATAGTATTAGGCTTGCAAGATTTTGTCTCAGTATAAGATATAAAGTATAATTCTAATTCTCGTGTGGAGTCTGTTTTTTTAATTGCTGCTACCCCTGGGCTCCAGAAATGGGCAAGAACTACCTCCTATGCCTTGAGAAATCAACACATCCTCTGGAAACCAAATGGATCCATAAGGGATCTGGCATGGATCAACCAAATATGTCCTCCCAGAAGAGATCAATTGCATGGGAAAAAGCTGAGAAGGATCAAAACAGGACAAGGGGTTGATGTGAATACCTCCATCCTCATCATGTCTCACCTGCTTTAAGATGTACAGTAAATTTAGGATGTAGGTTTGGTTGGCTCAGGCTGATATGACCTAGGATGAATGCATGGCTCGGACTGGCACCATGAACTGCTTCCCACAGAAAAGGCAAATTCAAATCCCCAAAAGAAGTCTGAGAGAACTATCACTAACCAAGCAATGAGCTCCTGTAGCTGTTTGGGATAACACTGTATGGTAAGAAGGTTAGATATTGTCTCTGCTTAGGAAAAAAAAAATGCTTCAAATTCTCAGAATGGTTTTTTTTGACAATGGAACATTTTTCTCTCTTTAGATTCCTCTCCCAATCTTTTGATCAAGAGTACAGGTGTAATTGTAATACTAAAATACCTCCACAAATGTAGATGATGTGAAAGATGTTAACCTGTTAATCTCAGAATTTTCAGGACCCACAATTTTAAGGTACTTTCAAAATAATTGGATGCAAATAAGCTGAGCTAGTATCATCTTGTAGGAGGCATAATGAGGGAAGGTGGGATAAAAATCTAATAAAATAAAAACGACAGGGAAGAATTATTAGTAGCAATAATCTAGAGTTCAACGCATACATTATTTAGGCATATTTTAGTTTTTATTTTGTTTCCTTAATAAATTATTGAGAAGTATTTTTATAGTAATTGAATAATAACTTTGAGAACTTTTAAATGGCACATTCATACCCAATCCCAGTGGCCCATGCCATCAATATAAGCAAATATAGAATTGCACTCAATAAAATAGCTCTGCTATGTCAATTCCTTTAGGTTATGTGAAGTTGTTTACTACCTTGCTTGGTGTAATACACTGCATTCTGCTGTAGTATTGCCTTCACAGGTATAAATGGATGCTGAAGTGAGAGGTAGTGGAGCATAAGACCTTACAAGTCTTAAAAGCTAATGAAAGCTCTTTCAGTTTCCTGTCTTATTTTGATTCCATGAAATAGTCAGTTGGAACATTTTTTAAAAGCAGGCATGGGGAAATGTTCTTTTCATGTTGTGAACTGATCTGTCAGCTAAGTCTTCAGTTAAGCATTATGCACCTTCTCTCAGCAGGAGAAAGTGGAGTTGGGTGACTAATAAATTTAAATAAATAAATTTAAAAACATATATATTTGACTTGATCAACTTTGTCATAATTGATGAAGTGGTTGTGTTCAGAAAATTTATAGACCAGGCTTACCTAAATAGCATGGAACTCTGAGCAATCCTTCAGGTCATCCATACATATCTGCACCCAAGATGGGACTTAAAACTCCTCATATTTTATAGAACAGGGGGTCTCCAAACTTGGCAACTTTAAGACTTGTGGACTTCGACTCCCAGAATTCCTCAGCCAGGTTTGCTGGCTGAGAAATTCTGGGAGTCTTAGTCCACAAGTCTTAAAGTTGCCAGGTTTGGAGACCCCTGTTATAGAAAGTCACTCAGTATCAGCTAGTTACTGCAGGTCTGTAAGAAGATGAATTTATGAATGACAATGCTCAGACATTTTCTTTCATCTTTATCTATGCAGGACTCTGCCAAAAAGAGGATCAAGCCATTTTGAAAAGAGCTTATCAGTCTTGGAAGACAGGCTACCAGGGACACCAAGAATGTGTTGCTATTAGAAACAGTAGGTGGAAAAACCTGCAAAGCAAGTTTATGTCCTGAGATTTTTGGAGGGAGGATATAGGTGGTTGCTACCAAGGAAAGAGATAAGGAGGAACACTGGGACATTGCTGGCAAGGGGCAATGAGAGATGCAAAGCACTGGCAGGGACCAGACAGGAACCTCAATGCCCATAGCCACAGCCTAGACAGATGCCTATTCCTCCAAGTGACCTGTCACCTTAGAAGTCCAGAGCAGCATCAGCAGAATTGGCTGGCATCAATAAGAATATGATAGAAGTAATTATTCCAAGGCCACACAATCTCAAGGACACTATAGAGTTTGGTACAGTAAAGTTAAGGTAAGTTAAAAAAGCATTAAGTTGTTTGGAGTCTACCCGCCAGAATTTCCCAGCCAGAACTTCTGTAGACTATAGACGATAGCACAAAGGAAAACAAGATTGCATTCTGGTCTATTCTTGGGCCTAGCTTCTCTGAAGTTGATTGGCAAGACACCAATGGAATAAAAGACAGGTACAATGTGTTGCTATAAGGCAGTATTTTGTTTTTGTTTTTTCACTTGTATCTCAGTCCTGGTTCCAAACTAGGTTTTTCATTTGTAACAAAATTGTGAGGTCTTTCTCTGATTTTGTTGTTTCCTTAGTTCATTGAAAGTTAGGTACAGGCACAGGATAAATATGCTAAAGAGTATTACTAAAATAGATACGTATCCTCTCCTTCTTGCATTAAGTATCCTAAACCTCTGTATGAAAACAAACTCCCACAGTGTTCAGGTAGCATTAGATTCCCCCTTGTCTGATTTAAATTGGATTTATATGTACACAAGCGACCTACTGTTAATAAAGTTAAGCCTGTCTAACCCAGCAATAATGACTGTGTTTTCTTTCCAGTAGTCTCCCTACAGTTTATAATATTGATTTTACAGACTTCATATACCAGATTAAGGGTTTTAATTTAGATAGAAATGAAGAGAATGATCTTGCGAAATTTAAGTGTAAAGGTCCCCTGATTTCCAGAAAAGAAACAAATACATTTCAGGATCTGCCTGAACAGAAAATGTTCATATTTTCCTTGAAGAAGAATGAACCAGAATGAAGTTGAAATATAAGTAGCTTTGCATGTTGGCATAGGAAGCCAAACTTCCCAATCAAGAAATTGTAGAAATTTATTTATGCTCAAAAGAATTTGTGTTTGAATGAACATTTGAAGAAATGAAATACTTCAGGGCCAGATAATGCACAAGGTATAGATGCTCTCATTTTAACTTATTTTATAAGAAAGTCAGCATATAATAAACAGGAAGAAACACAGAAAGTTTCAGCTTTGGTTTAATTAGATTTAAACTGATTTCAGGAGGAAAGTAAAAAAGGATGGGTCAATTTATGTCTGCTCCAGGGCAGTTTTTCATATGCTTAGCTATATTTCTGCCTTAATCTATAATGTTGTTTTTAAAAACAATCCATAAATATAATTCTGTCATAACATGTGCATTTCTAAATATATTTGTCTTTTAACCCTTTAACTAAAGGGTCCCAATACACTAACATATGAGAATAGTTTCAACATATGAACTGAAGAGCTGAGGATTTATTGTCCCTTTTTCTGAAAAATGAAGGACATGAAAACTCTAACAAAAAAAATAGTCACTGGGCTCTCTAAACATTTAAATCTCTTTATCAAACAGCATCCAGAATTCTTTGAAGAATACCATGGCTATCATACTGGTGTATATATCTTGCATAATCAACTTGTATGAATCCAAAATTATACCGTAGGTAATGAACTAAAGGTTCTGTTTTACAAAGATCCTACAATCAATATTAAAGTCCTAAACAAATATTAAAGAGCTCTCTGTTCAGTATGAATGGACTGATACTCCACTCTCAATTTAAACAAGTTTAATGTTAAGTGTTATAACTTTGGGGAAAAAGTCCTTAAAAAGCAATAAATGAATGAATGAATGTGTATCTGTGAAGATGGCATTGACGGCTGTCTTACATGTATTTATATTCAATCCTGCTATCATCCCAACTATGTGTCATCTTCCAATTCTCCTCCACCAATGGAGCTTTCTCCTCCCACATTTTTTGTCCTCCCTTGTAAATCCATGTAGCCTTCCACCTCTTACAGGGGTATTAACCAAGCAAACCAGGAATATCAAAAACGTGTGTGCATTTGTTCGCTAGGGAAGCAGGAGATTCATCTGAGGGACAGTCAGTCTGGTATCACTACCTTCCTGATTAGGCTGAAGCATTAAGGAGGGTCCATGCATCTTGATCAGTTAATTAGAAACCTGAGCCTGTAGGAGCTCACCCTGGTGAGCTGCTTTCGAACAAGCAAAGAAATTGTGGTCCCAGCTGCTGTACACTGGTCCCAATCACTCAAACTAGCCAGCAAGTGAAGCCCTCCTCCCTTCAAACTGCTTATCTTTGATCTCATCAATATCAAACTAGGGATGGCCTCAGTAGGATGGGAAGCAGGCAGCAGGCATCACGGTAGTTAGTGGTGGCATGTGGCTTAGGGCAGGTACCTTAGCTCTGTGCTGTAACACCAGCTTCCAATCTGCAGCTCAACATCAAGGCAGATCTGGGGTTCCGGCCGACTAGCACGTTAATTAGGAGGCTGAAATTATAATATTATGTTAAAGAACAAAGAGTCTCCAAAGGGGGAAGAATATGTGCCGCATATCTGACAAAGATAAATTGGATTATTCAAACTATTCCTGATGAAATGTTACATTTTGCAACTAATTATCAATCTGTTTTATCTCCAGACCAGCTGGGCATTTTTTTTTCCATGCAGGCAGGACCTGCCTTGTCAATGATCTTAAGATGTCACTGTAGCATTTTACATCTTTTATTTTAAGATTTCAATAACTAGGAAGTAGCTCATGTAATTCACTGCTGAGAAGAAAGGCTAGTTAAGTTGAATTCTTTCCAAGTGATCTTTCTTTTCTACCTTTCTTCTTGTTTTTTTCCCTGCACTTTTCTTTTAGTTTAATTTGTGTTAGTTTTTATAGCATTTGTTAAAAACTTTAATAAAATGAGTGAAGAAACAGAACAATATGTTTTTCTAATGAAATTCTGTGAACTGGGAGTAATGGAGCTTTATTGAAATAAATCTTTAGAAAAAGTTTTGTCATGTAATGTTTAAAGAACTCCCAATTTTTAAAACATTGAGAACAATTTAGTGTAATCTATCTCATATTGAAATGAAGTAAGAATGAATAGGTTTGGGGCCAGATTTTGGCACTGTACTTGCACTTTGCTTTCAAACAGAACAGATCAGGAAAATCTAGTATTTGGTCCTGAAAAGTTCCATGATGTGAAATATCAGTATAGAATGATATTTAATATTTAGACAATAGAATAGAATAGAATAGAATAGAATAGAATAGAATAGAATAGAATAACAGAGTTGGAAGGGAATTTGGAGGTCTGCTAGTCCAACTCCCTGCTTAGGCCGGAAACCCTATACTAGGGGTCTGCAAACTTGGCTCTTTTAAGACTTGTGGACTTCAACTCCCAGAGTTCCTCAGCCAGCAAAGCTCAGGAACTCTGGGAGTTAAAGTCCACAAGTCTTAAAAGAGCCAAGTTTGCAGACCCCTGCCCTATACCATTTCAGCAGTGGTGAAATTCAGCCGGTTCTATCTGGTTCGGGCAAACTGGTAGTGGCAGCAGTGGGAGGCTCCACCACCCGTCCAGATGTCATCATGTCCCATTTTTGACCCTCTGTGCACATGCAGAAGGTTCTGCGCATGCGTGGAGGAGGGATGTGTGCGCATGGTCACATTTGCGAACTGGTAGTGAAGATAAGTAAATTTCACCCCTGCATTTCAGACAAACAGTTGTCCAATCTCTTCTTAAAAATTTCTAGCGTTGGAGCATTCACAACTTCTGGAGGCAAGTTGTTCCACTGATTAATTGTTCAGTCAGGAAATTTCTCCTTAGTTCTAGATTGCTTCTCTCTTTGATAGGTTAATTGCACTTCATAATATAGATGAGAACATGCAATCTGTGAATATGTTCATGTATATTAATTATGTGACATAAATAAAAAGTACAGTAAATGGTTACCAACACTATTTTTAACTTTGTAAAAAATATGATGTTAGAATAAAGATAATTTACTAAATCACCTGTATGGTCTTCTCCCTTCTTCCAGAGTTGCTAAGGTACTTGAGAAGAGAAAGACTTCAAGCACTCTGAAACTTTGAAATAGCTAGATCAAAAAACCTGGATCAGAGGGGCTGTTAAAAAAAACAAACAAATCAGTCAATCCTTAAATATAGTGATATGCTTTTATGCTTTACCCCAAACAATATGATGGATTTTAAAATATATTTCTTTTGATAGAAAGGGGTTCATAATTTCTCTGGATTTTGTATGTTATGCTTCTAGTTTTCAGAGATGTATTTTAGAATGAATTTACCTTTCATAGTTTGCCATTGTGGAGGCCAGAATTTTAATAGAGGAATATTATTTATTTATTTATTTATTTATTTAATTCGATTTTTATACCGCCCTTCTCCCGAAGGACTCAGGGCGGTGTACAGCCAAAATAAAAACAGACATTATACTTGGTTTCAATATGGGCAAATAAGTGCTAGATGGAAAGAAGATCAAAAAATTGGTATAATGCAAAGGGAGGAAAATTTAATAAAGCAAATTAGAAATCAGACCCAGGAGCATATAAAGAGATTGTATAATGTGTTGCTTGAAATAGATTCGGAAAAGGATTTGGTAAAGGATTGTATGATAAAATGGGCACAGAATATTCAGGAACCAATAATGTTGGAAACATGGGAGAAAATCTGGGTTAGAAATGTTAAGTTTACACAAGCACAGAATTTAAGGGAAAATTTTTATAAGATGTTTTATAGATGGCACTTAGATCCCAAAAAATTATCATGTATGTATCCTAATATCCAAGCGAAATGTTGGAGGTGTGATTGTGATGATGCTACATATTTTCATATTTGGTGGACTTGCAAGAAAATTAAGGTCTTTTGGATAAGAATTTGGTGGATTATTCAAAATGTACTGAAGAAGAAGATAAAGTTCCTGCCACAATTTTTCCTTTTGGGAATTATAACGGATTGTACAGGGATTGAGACTAAATTGATTTTGAACTTAATAACAGCAGCAAGACTGTTGATTGGACAATACTGGAAGAAGAAGAGATACCTACAATAGAAGAATGGATATTGAAAGTTATTAATTTGGCTGAGATGGCTAAAATCTCAGCGTTTTAAAAGACAATACGCAGGAAAGATATTTAATTGAATGGAAAAATGGATTGATTATCTACAAAACAGATATCAGATTAAGAAATATCAGATTGCCTTTGAATAATTAGAAAGTTATTTTATGTAATGGGAGGGGTTGGGAGATGAAAAGCTTTGGATGTGGTTGTTTGGATTGGAAGGAAAATTTTATTCTATGTTTGGTTTATGTATAACTTTACCTTGTGATTGACCCGGGAAGCCGGGGGGTGGGGGAGGGAGGGGGGTGTTTTGTTTTTGTTTTTTGTTTTTTTGGGAGGGAGGGGGAAAAAAGGGGGAAAAATGTTTTTGTTTTTTTATAAAACTCTTTCAATAAAAAAATAATAAAAAATAAAAATAAAAACAGACAATACAATATACAATTTAAAATACAAATTAAAAAAACTTATTTTATAATTGGCCTAAAAACTTTAAAATATATAAAGCTAAAAACCCTTAAAATTGATAATAAAAATTTAAAAAAATCAGTAAAATTTAAGCCAGCCCCGCGCAAATAAAAAGATGTGTCTTCAGTTCGCGGCGGAAGGTCCGAAGGTCAGGTATTTGGCGTAAACCCGGGGGCAGTTCGTTCCAGAGTGTGGGAGCCCCCACAGAGAAGGACCTTCCCCTGGGGGCCGCCAGCCGGCATTGCTTGGCGGACGGCACCCTGAGAAGACCCTCTCTGTGAGAGCGTACGGGTCGGTGGGAGGCATGCGGTAACAGCAGGCGGTCCCGTAAGTACCCAGGCCCTAAGCCATGGAGCGCTTTAAAGGTCGTAACCAAAACCTTAAAGTGCACCCGAAAGGCCACAGGTAGCCAGTGCAGTCTGCGCAGGAGCGGTGTTACGCGGGAGCTACGCGACGCTCCCTCTATCACCCGCGCAGCTGCATTCTGGACTAACTGAAGCCTCCGAGTGCACCTCAAGGGGAGCCCCATGTAGAGAGCATTACAATAATCCAAGCGAGAGGTAACGAGCGCATGAGTGACTGTGCACAAGGCATCCCGATCAAGGAAGGGGCGCAACTGCCGAACCAGGCGAACCTGGTGGAAGGCCCTCCTGGAGACGGCCGTCAAATGATCTTCAAACGACAGCCGTTCATCCAGGAGGACACCTAAGTTGCGCACCCTATCCTTTGGGGCCAATAACTCGCCTCCTACAATCAGCTGCGGCTGCAGCTGACTGAACCGGGGTGCCGGCATCCACAGCCACTCCGTCTTGGAGGGATTGAGCTTGAGCCTGTTTCTCCCCATCCAGACCCGTACGGCCTCCAAGCACCGGGACAGCACTTCAACAGCTAGTTAGGACCTAACTAGTGTCCGATCAGCTTTGGAACGACTGGACCTCCAGGTGCTCTCTAGGCGTCTTCTCCGGCGTTTCATCTCCCTCAGCCCTTATTATAACTGAAAGCCAGTGTACTAAAATAAATTGCTGTAGAACAATGAGATACCCAATTATCTAAAAATTGCACTTTTCAATGTGTAAAAATGGGTGTAATGCTTTTCTTTCAGTTTTTAAGAGCCTGAAATCTAAGCAGGAATCCATATATTTATAAATCCTTGATAGCACAATGTATTTAAAAATCATATATGCTTAAATAGCTC
This sequence comes from Ahaetulla prasina, assembly GCF_028640845.1. Lineage (NCBI taxonomy): Eukaryota > Metazoa > Chordata > Lepidosauria > Squamata > Colubridae > Ahaetulla > Ahaetulla prasina. The sequence goes on along the minus strand of NC_080544.1, from coordinate 41,763,487 downwards.
CCTAAACGATTGACATTATTAATTATAAAAGTTATTCCATACTTTCATGACTTGACAGTGGAACCCAAATGTTTTTTCTGATTCCTGATTTCCTGATTTCGATACTGTCAACTTTTATATTCTCCTTTTACTTTGATATTAAGGGCAATATAGACATATAAAAGGCAATATTCTTTATAATCAGATTAAATTTAAAAACAAAATTAATCCTGGATAAAGAAGTAGTTAAGTTACCCTTTTTTCTTAAACCTTGGTATCAGGGGTGAAATGCTCCCGGATCGGACGGGATCGCGCGATCCGGTAGTGATGTTGGCTGCTGGTTCGGAGGACCGGTAGCAAAAATCCCTGCCCCCCCCGCCTCTGCTGAGTCGCACCATCTGCAGAGGGTTTTTTTTTACTTTTAAAACCTGGCTTTGCTTCAGCCGAAACATGCCTTTAAAAGTAAAAAAAAGCCTTTGAGGATCTCACCTGAGTTCCTCATCAGCAGAAGCTTAAAAAACATGTTTTCTGTGGAAAACATGTAGAAAAACTCCTTTTAAAAGAGTCTAAGCCACTTACCTGATTACTGATCAACCTCATGGCTTTTCTCGCAGCCGGAAAGCTAGTTTCGTTTTCAGCACCAGACAGAACAAATCTAAACTTAGCTAATCTATTTCATCACTGACTGATTAATGCTGTCTGGCTTTGCTAGCTGAGGAACTCTGGGAATTGAAGTCCGCAATAAAATAAAATAAAATAAAATAAAATAAAATAAAATAAAATAAAATAAAATAAAATAAAATAAAATAAAATAAAATAAAATAAAATAAAATAAAATAAAATAAAATAAAATAAAATAAAATAAAATAAAATATTTGTGCAGCTTTCTGAGATTTGGTATGTTTCTGTAGTGTTTCACTCTAACTACACAAACACACAAAATCTCAGAAAGCTGTATGTGGTATTGTGTGTGTGTGTGTGTGTGTCAGTTGTGTTGTGTTGTGTGTGTGTAAAGTGTGAAAGTTGGTTTTTGAGCTTTTTGTGGCTGTGTGAAGTGTGAAGTGCAGCTGCTTTTACGTTGTGTGTGAGTCACTTGTGTTGTGTTGTTTTGTGTGTGTGTAAAGTGTGAAAGTTGGTTTTTGGTACCTCTTATTGTTTTTTTATACTTTGTTTATTACTTTTATTATTTATTGTTATTGGCCACGTCCACCCAGCCATCTGACCACCAAGCCACGCCCACCAATTAAGCCACACCCACAGAACCGGTAGGGAAATTTTTAGATTTCACCCCTGCTTGGTATGGAGGATCATTTGTTTTTCTTGAGACAAACTCCATTTTTTGCGAGAAGTTTTAAACATGCAGAAATTCTGATGGCTTGTTAATAGCACATCACTTTTAATTCTTGCTGCTCATAATTAATTCACAAAAGTAGAACAGCTGGAAATGACAGTTTTATTATATTTTGCATTTGCTGGTTTAAGGATAATTAAACTGACCCAAAATATCTATGACATGCTCCCATTGTATAGCTATAGTAGTTGCAAGAATAATATAATTCATCTTTACCAAGGTATGGTACATCAAAGGAAAAATGCAATAATTTAAAAATTATATCCAATTAAATTAGTTCATAGCTAATCTCCCGCTGTTTGGGAAGCATTATGTGCATAATGCAATCATTCCATAGCAACTAATATAAGAAAAAGGCCTATATTTTTTATTAATTATGGCTTTATCTAGATGATGGCATGTGCATTAAGGAAACATCAAAAATGGACACTCTCAGTTAAAGAATGTTTAAACAGGTAAACAAGGATATGTGTGGGTTATGGTGAGAAGTCTAGAAGGAGGCCCCTATGGTGCACTAGGAACTCCCCATGGATTTTATCTCTCTGTCTCTCTCTCTATCTTCCTTCACTCCATTGTGGCCATCATCTTTGGCTTTTTACTACACCCTCTGGCCCTCCTGCAAATTCCCTTGAATCAAGCTTCCCTCTTGATGCTGACATATCCATGTCTATGAAGTTTTCTTGGCAACAATAGAGGAGCTGCTAGGAGCTTCTGTAGGGGGAGTCAATAAAAGTCAAGATGGTAGCGAACACAACACAATTGAAACACATGCAAAAGGGGCAGGGCTTAACTTTTTTTACCTTCCTGACAATACTCTTAGGGGACCTCTTGTTGAAATGGATTGGACTAAATAACCTCTAATGATTCTAAGGATGTAGGGTGGGAAATATAAATATAACATGCTACTCATTCCACATTGCATACATACATATCTATACACATGAATTTTGAGTGTGCTGGTCAATCAGTCAAAATTTTTTAAAATCTTTTGGGCTATTAATAGGACTGCTCAAAAACCTCAAAATAACCTCTGTTTCTTATTCTTTCCATCCTTCCATTTTCTCTGGGGAAGGAGAAATTTTAGTAAGCAATGGGAGATGCCTGTGCACGAGAGAAGCTTTTTGTGTCCTCATGCTATTTCTTTGCGTGTCTGAAATAACCTGATGGGCATCTATACAATTTTGTCATACTGAAAAAAATGAAACAATCAGAATCAGATCCTGTAGCAGAGACCAACCTGAGTCTATCCTTGTTCACATGAAATGAAAACAAGAGATTCACAGAATATTGTTCATTGAGTATAATGTGTTTCAATCTATATATATAAAAGCAAAATACCACTCACACATCATCACAAAATCTCCAGAACCATAAAGCCTACAAACTTGAAATTTGCCATGTATGTTCCTCTTGGCTTCTAGGTGCTCATTAAAAAAGGATTTGTCAAAATGACCATCAGAGCATTAGCATTTCCTATATTATTATTAACATGCTCTGATGCTAAGGAGTTCTACTCCTTCTCTCCACCTGAAAAGAAATCTGTTCCAAATGCAAAACACAAGCAGAGGAGAGGAGTTTTATTTTCAGTTTTACTTTCACAGAAGCAAGCAGCTTTACTCCAGAAAAGTTGAAGTAAGCCACGGCCAGGGGCCTTCCTGTCTCCTTCTTGCTCACACATCAAATAATGTTTCACTTTCCAAACAGCTCTCTGATGCTAAGGAGTTCTACTACCCCTTCCCACCTGAAAAGAAATGTGTTCCAAATGCAAAACACAAGCAGAAGAGAGGAGTTTCAGTTTCAGTTTTACTTTCCGAGCAGAAAGCAGGGGATAATATTGGGAGGCTTCTGTGGGGCAAGCCTGAGGGAGAGAAGGGGAGAGGCCAGTGGTGAAATGTAAATTTTTTTACTACCGGTTCTGTGGGCGTGGCTTGGTGGGGGGGGTAATATGACTGGGTGGGCATGGCCAACTTTTTTTTTTACTTTTAAAAGCATTTTTTGGCCAAAGAAAAAATGCTTTTAAAAGTAAAAAAAAAGCCTCTGATGATTCTGTGGGCATGGGTGAGGGGGGGGGCAGGGATTTTTGCTATTGGTTCTCCAAACCACCCACCACCATCGCTACCGGAACGGGCAATTCGGTCCAAACTGGGAGCATTTCACCCCTGGGAGAGGTCGATCGTAACTACTCATTGATTTTCAAGCTGTAAGTGTTGATTTATCAAGCCCAATCACAGTTTCGTAGCAGAGCATGGGTATTCAGCTAGTTAGAGATAATGAAGATTCAGTCCCAAATCTTACTGCAAAAAATAAAAATAAAAAAATAAGAATCTTCATTCCAACAGTTTTTGCTCCCAATTAGACTTTGCCAAAGAATGGGAAGAGTAAATGCAAATTAGGAGTTTTGTTCATTTAAGCAAACTTGAAAAATTCTAGAAATCATCTGCTTGCTTTCTTGATCAGTTTTGACATGATTACCAATTGTATCATGACTCTTTTAGGATCCAGTGTATATTGATTGTTATGGATTGGTCAGGTCCTCATCTTATGACATGTCCTGTATCCTTCTTTGTAGCAGTGCCTGCCTTCTGGAAATAAGGTCCTCTCCATGATTGATTCTTTTGTGTTCTGTTTTTGTGTTTTTTGTATTGTCCTTTCATTTTTAAATGTTTTAATAATTTGTAAACTACCCAGAGTGTAAGCCACCTAAAGCTGGATGGCAAATAAATTTAATAAATAATAACCATAATAAAAATAATCCAATTTTTTGCACACTGTTCTTAATAGTATAGAAAAAAAGCAATTTGGACACAGATAGTAAATTAATAAAATATTGTCATCTCTAAAGTATTTTTCTTGTGGCTATCATGTTGCATGGACAATTGTCTTCTAAAAAAATATGAAAATAAAACAACTGGAAGATCTGAGAAGAAAGAAAGAAAGTTAAGGAAGGGAAGGTGTACACAAAGGTTTTCAGCATGAACTAAACACTTCCTACTGCATCTTCAAGAGATATAATTACAGCATAGCATACTTTGAATCTATATTTTGACAATCCCTACACTAAAATAAAAAAGTGAGATTATCCTCATTTACTTTTAAGTAGGTTCTGAGTTTTTTTGCATGATTTGTCTCCGAAATATAGAAATGCATTTGTATGCATAATAGGGGAAAGAGAAAATGAACACAGCTTTTCTACAGTTCTCAATTTGGGAACTATTTCTTAAAATTCTGTCACACCATAGTTTTGCCACTTCGAAGACCACGCAGTCGTTCCGGTAGCATATCACAAGAATGTCAAGATTGTGTCCATGAGTGAAATGGGATTTTCAGACTAAAATGGACCATTTACTGTATACGCTATTGCATAAATTAATTTACCAAGCTACTTCCACCCTATTTATGATGGTTACTAAAACAGCACTTTTTCTTTTAAAGGACTACCTACAATGCCATGCTTTACCACAGATTGCTGTTTTCCACAGGGTGTCCTAGATTTTGACACAAATAAATCTTTCTACTCAAACAGGAGTATCAAAACACAGTTATTCTAAGAACGCAGTATTTGGTGGGAAAAGGGGAGCCTAAACTTGGAAAGCACCCTGCAGTGTAGAAAAACAGAACTTTATTATTTCACCAGTTTTCTCTTACTACAAAAACTCTTTATAGCCCAGGTTTTCCTTCTCTTGTGTCCAGATTTTATTAGTTTAGATCATTTTATGCTGGGAAGTCAGTCAGTTAAGACTACAAAGAAGGCATTAATTAGAGAGTTTCTTAGTGAAATTCAATATATATGATCTGATTAGTATTAATTGACATTCAAGAAATTGTATCATTGAAATATCTATGTTCATATATATTCATATGTATACATCTAAGATTTGTTACAATATAGTTAATAATATCTCCATAAAATAAACAGATGAAAATATGAAAGAAAAACAATCTTTAGGACATTGTTCAATTTTAAATAAATAAGATTTTGATACAGATTTAAATAAGAGTTAGAGCAATTCCTTCTTTATTTTTTTTTGTTAAGTTCTCTTCATTCTATGTATGTGTCTCTACCTCTCACTAGAATCTGGATTTTAGTTGAAATAATAACAAAGATAATATAATGTGGATCAATATGGGTGCTAATATATTTATTTGTGGCTATGTTCTATCTATCTATCTATCTATCTATCTATCTATCTATCTATCTATCTATCTATCTATCTATCTATATCTATCTATCATCTATCTATCTATCTATCTTTCTATCTATCTCTATCTATCTATCTATCTATCTATCTATCTATCTATCTATCATCTATCTATCTATCTATCTATCTATCTATCTATCTATCTATCTATCTATCATCCATCCATCCATCCATCCATCCATCCATCCATCCATCTATCTATCTATCTATCTATCTATCTATCTATCTATCTATCTATCTATCTATCACTACCTACACTCATACATATATACATATACATATATATATATTCATATACACACACACACACAAATCACTGTCCATGTTGAATATGTAGCAGAAATATCTTCTCTCGCGTACTCGCTCACTCTTTTATTTGGACTATTAACAATTCCTTTTTTTCCCCAGTGAGAGAATTTGGACTGAACATTACTGGTCAATCAAATGTTTTATTCTCAGGAGGAAGCAGAAAAAATTACTTGAAAATGGCTGGAAAAATTGTGGTTCCAAAAGGAGTTTTGTAACGGTGGACTCAAGGTCAGCAAAGTGCTAAATGCTGTTCCCGACTCTTTTCAATCCCTTGGTGAACCAATTCATGCTGCTCTTTGGTTAGACCAAACGGAGTTGACTACTCAGAGGGCAATGATGCATCCTGTTAAATTCATTTATTAAAGCCATCCATTTCTTGTTCTTTGTCCTATGCTTGATTTTTTATATTATTTTGCTAAATTCCTGAAGCGTGTGTGTGTGTATATGTGTGTGTGTGTGTGTGTGTGTATACTCGTATACAGAAAACAACCCTTTGAAAAGCATGGAAGAAAATCACAAAGTACAAAATACAGATAAAATTTGTGGATACCTATTTGTTACATAATCCAGATGTTTGAATGGTGCCAATAAACCGGGGTTTAGGATGAGGAACAGCAAACTGAGTGCTAGGTGCTCAGCTTACAATGTGGAACTAAATTTTAACTAGATATTAAAAATGAGGGTAGAGATGCTTTAAGCATATTTTATTCTCCTTAATGTCTTTAAAAAAACTATATGTGGGTTAACATGGATATCAGTTGACTGTTCATGGTAGTACTATGAAAAATTAGGTATTTCATTAAGATTTTAAAAAATCTTTTCAAGCAAACCCATGCCATTGGAATTCCCAGTTGGTTTTCCAAACCCAACTACTAATCTACTTTAATCTCCTTAGCATCGGGGATCAAGCAAGGTAAGTTAGATGCTGCCACCTGCTGAGGCCAATCCATTTCTATCCCTAATTATATCTGCAGCGTATCCCTGCAGATATAGCAGTGATGTAGAGGCTAACAAATTGCAAAGCAATTGCGACTTCCAGACGTTGAGTACACCCAACTAAATACTGAAGTATTCAGACAATTTATAATTGTATGAATAGCTTCTTAAAAATAAAGAGCAGTAATGGGAGAGTGACCTGAAGAATGGTGGATGATAAGAGACCTTCCATTTTTCTCCCTCCTGTGATTCACACCTTGGTTATCCTTCACCCCAACCATAACCCACCAGTATGGGCTATTTGCATTGTAGTGAAAACTTTCCTCCCAATATAAATAGGAGTGGTGTTCCTGATCTAAACCACTTATCTATCCATTATGCTGTTCCTTTTCAAGCAAGCAAGGTCATGTAGAGCACAGGAAAGAAGAAATAAAAAGACAGCAAAGTGAAAGGTATAAGATAAGAAGATAGGATTTCTTATAGACTTTCTTTGGAGAATGTTCTTTAAAAACATGTCAGCCACTTTGCCTTCTCTATTTTTTATATTAATACTATGACCATTTTTGAAAATGATTATTTTTATATAGCCCAAGAGAACCAGTTGGGTGTAGAGATTAAGGCACCAGTCTAGAAAACAGGAAAGCATGAGTTCAAATTCTACCTTAGGCATGAGGGCAATTAGGTGACAGTCATTCTCTCTCACCCCAACCCACTTCACAGGTTTGTTGTGGGGAAAATAAGAGGAAGAAGGTGTTTGATATGTTTACCACCTTGATTTATTAGTATAAATAATAAAGATGGTACACGAATGAATGAATGAATGATGGGATCCCAAATAGGTCACTATGGAATTACATTCCTTAATTACTTGCCTATAGAATGATGACTGATTGTAGCATTTTGAATAGAAAAGTAAACCGAGACAAGAACTGAATATATTATAAATGGGCAAGATTGGTTGATTACTGGCTAGAATTTATTTATGTATCAAATTTAAGCATTTAATTAAAACCATGAGAGAGTGTTTTCAAGATTTTACATACAATATAAGCTATTTTAGGCTTCCAGTTTGGCTCTGCTTCGTTGATGGCAGTCTTTTTTAGACTGCTAACCCCGTAGTCTGTAGAGCTGCCAGGACAGCGTCAATCAGCTGTCCGGCAGCTTGTAAATCTCCCCCTCAGGCAAAGAGGGAGAGATGAGCATTCAGGCTGAAGTTGAGCCACCCAGAGAAGCCCCAGAAAAGTTTCTGGAGGCTTGAGGGGAGTGCTCCTTCTAAAGCCTGAAAAAAGCTCGGAGGGGATCTGCCTTTTGGCAGGAAAAAAACATAGCGTCCAATCTCCGCAGCAGAAATTGATTTGTGATGGATTGTAACACAGACAGAGCAGAAACTGGAGTTCTAGCATTTGTTTGTAAGAAGACTGCAAGCCCCTAATAGAGGATACATTTGTTGCAAAGATAGGAGAGAAGAATGCAAATGGCATTTTGTGGAATGCAAGCAAATGGCGATTTGTGTATTGGAAATGAAAGTTAAGGAAATGCTTATTAACACTAGTGTGGAACTAGGAGATATACAAGAAGATACTGACTAAATGGAAGAAATGAGAATTTTATGATTTATATTTCTTCTTCTTCTTTGGGATTATAGTGATTTAGAAGAAAAGTTTTTTGAATCTTTCCTTTTTAACCCCTTTTTGTCCTCTGTTACTGGGTAGGTTATATATTTAAAAAAATGGCTTTTAAGCAAATAGTACCAAAAGTCACTAAAAACTTTGAAATTTCTTCAGTTCAGATACGAAAATTAAAAGAAGAAATTAAAGAAGAATTAAGAAATTTTTTACAGGAGTTTCTGGAGACTCGTTTTTCAGAAATAGATCAAAAATTTGATGAAATAGAGAAAGAGATGTTGGATTTTAAGGAAGTGGTGGAAGAGTAGAAGTGGGAAATGAAAATGGTAAAGGATGCAATTTCGCAAATATTAAGGTCTTGTATTCAGATGCAGGATAGTTTGGAAGAAGTTAATAAAGCTAATTTAGAGTTGCAAAGGAAAATAGAGGAAATTCAAAAGAATCAAAACAATTGGAACTTAGATAATAGGATGAAAGATATACAGGCAAAGGTAGATAGGGCAGATGAAGAAAGAGTAATATTACAATATAGATTAATGGAATATGCTATAAGGGTGAGGGGGTTGAGGGAAAGTAGGAAGGAAAATTTAAAAGAGATTTTTACGCAAGCTTTTGCTCAGATAAAGAGTGTGGAGCCAGAAAACTTTGAGATTAATATTGAAAGAATTTATCGTGTTAATTCTTGGTGGGCAAGACAAAATAGATTACCGAGGGATGTGGTTATATATTTTACAACTAAAAAGGCTAGGTATGAAATCTTGCAAGCTTTTTATAAAAATAAATTTCAAATATTGGGACAGGATATAAAAATGATGAAGGAAATTCCTCCTAAAATGTTAAGAAAGAGAAGAGAATTTGCTTTTTTAGTGGATGAGTTTAAGAAACATCAGATATATTTTAGATGGGAAGTTCCAATGGGAACTTTGTCAGTGAATTTTAGAGGTAGAAAGTATTTTCTTAGTACAGTTATGAAAGCAAGACATTTCTATATTAATGTTTTAAAGAATGGGAATCCTTTGTTGTTAGATGCTAAGTTAACTGGTTTGGAGATGATGGAAAATAGAATAGGAGAGGGAGAGAATGTTTAAGATGTAAATATGATGATTATGGTTAATTTCTAGAATTGATTTGTTTAGGATATAAATTATAGGATTTTTGTTATTTGTAAGGTATTTATTTATTTATTTATTTATTTATTCATATTTTTATACTGCCCTTCTCCAAAGACCATAGGTATAAACCAGTGGTGGGATTCAAATAATTTAACAACCGGTTCTCTGCCCTAATGATTTCTTCCAACAACCAGTTCACCAAACTACTCAGAAAGTTAACAACCGGTTCTCCCGAAGAGGTGCGAACTGGCTGAATCCCACCAGTGTTATAAACCTATGGGATGATATTATTCAATTGTGAAGGATGGAAAGTAAAATTTATGAATTTAGATAATGTTGTAGATGTAATGATGTTAATTGTTTACTGTTATATTGTGGATGTAACTTAAATGATTATTTGTTTTAATTGATACATTTATAGACAGTAAAAGTTATGAAGTTAAGTTGGAAATATTGTATCTGAGAGACTTTATTCATAATGATATTTGATTGATGGAGTAATATTGGAAGATCGCACAATAAATGTTATGACAATTGAAGAAATATATAAATGATGAAAATTTGAGCTAGAGAAGATGGACTGTAATTTAAGAAATGGACTTATGAAATTTGAAGGAATATACAAGTGGAGAAAATTTGAATTTGAGAAGATGGACTAATTTTAAAAATGGACTGTAAGAAGAAGCAATATGGTAAGGGAAGATTGTATTGGTATTGTTCTTTTTCTTTTTCCTTTTTCCTTTTTCCTTATTCTTTCTTATCTCTTTATTTTTATTGTGAGGGGATTTAAAGTTTTAGAGAAGGGTGGGAGTTTATGTATATTTTGTATACTTTAGCTTGTGATTGTTGGTCATAATACCTGGTATTTGCTCTGGGAAGTCCGGGGGGGGGGGAGAAGGGGGGAGGAGGGGGGAGGAGGGGAAAGGAGGGGAAATGATACATGGATTGGTTATTAATGTACAGTAATGATTGAAGATATGAAATTAAAATTTGAAATGGTATTGGGGCTGCCCGACTGCCATTTCAGAAAGAAAGGGAGAGAGGAGTAGGAGGAGGGAAGAAAGTAGGTAGGAAAGAGTTGAGAAGGAGGAGGGGAATAAGAAGGTTAGAAAGGGTGGAAGAAGGGAGGAGTGGAGAAGGAGGAGAGGAAGTAGTAAAGTGAAGGAGATGAAGGAGGGGAAAGTAGTAGAGGGTAGAGGAAGGTTGTGAAGAAAGGAAGTGGCAGTTGGGCAGGCCCGAATCAGCAATAAATAAAAATTAATGATTAATGATGGATAACAGACTGTACATAAATATGATGTTGGAAAATGGAAATAAATTTTTTTTTATACAAAAAAAAAGCTATTTTATAGGCTCCCTGCTTGGATCCCCAACTCTGCTGTTGAAACTAAATTTTAAGGGATTTGTGAAAAATCAGTAAGGTCGGAGTCAATCTCACCTGGAGGGGGGGGGAAACATGATGTTTTATAGGGTGGGTGACACCCTAAGAAAATCTTGCTTCCTGGGTCATGTCAGATGGAACTCCTTAGCAAACTAGACCCGTAACATTTCCGTCGGGCCAGATTCGGTGGAATGAGAAGATGGAACTGGGAGAAGCAGCCCCTCAGATCAAAGAATTCTCAAAAGGAATTTCAAGTACCATTTTATTTTATTTATTTATTTATTTTATTTATTTAGTCAAACATGTACGAGATAACAGGTACAAGTATAAGCATGGACATGAGCACATGAAATGAGTACAAGTAAATGGGGACAGTAGGACAGGGACGGTAGGCACACTGGTGCGCTTATGCACACCCCCTTACTGATCTCTTAGGAATGGTGTAAGGTCCACGTTAGACAGTTTAAGGTTGAAGCTAAGGGAGTTTGAGGAAGTAACAATGGAGTCAAGTAGAGCATTCCAGGCATTGACCACTCTATTGCTGAAGTTGTATTTTCTGCAATCGAGTTTGGAGCGGTTTACCTTGAGTTTGTATCGATTGTTTGCCTGTGTATTATTGCGGTTGAAGCTGAAGTAGTAATTGACAGGTAGGATATTGTAGCAGACAATTTTGTGTACTATGCTTAGGTCAGATCTTAGGTGGCATAGTTCAAGGTTGTCCAAGCCCAAAATGTCAAGCCTGGTGGCATAAGGTATTCTATTCTGAGCAGAGGAGTGGAGTACTTTTCTTGTGAAATACCTCTGGATTCGCTCAATTGTATTTATGTCCAATATACAGTGTGGATTCCAGGCAAATGAGCTTTATTTGAGGATTGGTCTGGCAAAGGTTTTGTATGCCCTAGTTAGCAGTACAATGTTACCGGAGAAGAAGCTTCGCAAAATTAGGTTAACAACTCTTAATGTCTTTTTGGCAATGCTTACAGTGAGTTCTGGGGCTTAGATCATTTGAGATGAGTACTCCTAGGTCCTTGACAGAGTGAGGGTCATCTATGAGGTCATATCTGCCCAACTTGTATTTGGGGTTCTGATTTTTGTTGCCAGTGTGTAAGACAGAGCATTTGTTAGTTGAGATTTGGAATTGCTAATGGTCAAGTTTGCTTTGTTGGGCAGTAGAATTGTCGGTGGTGTTAAATAGTTTTACATCATCAGCGAAGGTTTTTTTTTGAAATTTGATTCCATTTCCTCTGTGATAGCCTTTTCCCTCTTTTTCTTATTCATATGGTACATTTAAAGTTGTGAAGGAGATGCTTAGATGAAATAATTTGAAACTTATAATAAAGAACATTCTACTGTTCTATGAAGCCTCAACGATGTAATAATTGGATCTGATATTTATAGTATCAACTGCATATTAAAGCCCTGAATAAAAGGCTCTATACAAAAATTTGATTCCATCCAAAAACCCCAGAATAGCATGTCCAATAGATTAAGGCCAGAAACTTCAAATTCACGGAATATCTGTGTCATGCTTTGTATTTTGACTTGAAGCCTGAAAGAACTGATATTTTGAGTTAATGGGTCCCTGTAGTTATCAATGAACAATACAAATAAATCTGATGACAGAAGTTACTTGATTTGATTAATTAGAAATGGCGTTTTTCAATTATAAAATAAGAGCAAAATCTTTTTTTCTTTTCAATCTTCAATGCATATTTTTTAAATTCTGGATTTGGCAAGATTTAACCATTTTTCTTCCAATATCAACTATCTACCAAATTATGTAATAATTTAGTGCAGAGGTGAATATTTTAATACATGGGAGGAAAATCATTCATAGCAATACTTTTCAATTACCTCTGCTCTAGTTACATACTATCTATGTGATTTACTCCCACTACTCAATAGTTAGAGAAGTTCAATAATTGTTTAAAGACACAAATAAGTTAATAACATGAAAATACAATGTGCAATCTTGTTTGCCAATTCTAGCTGATGAAAGGTTAGACCTTTTCTAGCAAATGCAATCCTATTTCTTTTTTTTGGTTTTGCTTTAATATTCCCCACAGTACAGAACAATTAACTTTGTGTACGTGCATACGTGTATATACATACGGGTTTAAAAAGCTCTAAATTGGAAGTATCACTTTTCATGCTGAGTTTGTTTGCAGGAGATGTTGAATGAGTTTTTAAGTTTCAGGAAGGTTGTTGAAAGATAAGGCATCATTTTTCAATATGGCCCTGTTGCATCTGTTCCTTAGCTTTTTTTCTTTCATAGCACCTCACCCCTCTTTCTCTTTTTAGAGAGATCTCTATGTGGTATACATTCCTATGTATCATGTTTATTCAGATAACATAACTCCAGATATAGATATGGCACAGACCTTTCAAATAAGAACCATCTTCAGCTTGGCACCCTCTTAATATATTGGGAATTGTGCTAATTAATAATCCTGGAAATTATAGTCCTAACAAATTATGTGGGAATCAGACTGCAGGTAATTTCTTGCAATTATTATCTCCTAAGGAAAAGACTGAAACCGGAGGTGGGATTCAAATAATTTAACAACCAGTTCACTCAGGGTCATGTGGAAGGTGTGGCCCATCCCATCCTCCACATGTGTGACGAGCCTCCCGCGATGGCCAACCTGACCCTATCAAAGTGGGCACTGTGTTGCAATGGAGAAACAGGAAACAGAGCAGCCAGCACAAGGGAAAGAGGAGAAGCAGGGAGAAGAAAGAAGGAAAGTGGCTTTCTCCTTCCCTCATGCCAGCTGCTCCACTGCCTATTTCTCCATTGCAGCACAGCGCAGCACCCAGGATCCACTTTGATAGCGGGGTAGGTGGGTGGGGTAACAACCGGTTTGCCTGAACTTATGCGAACCGGCTGAATCCAACCACTATCTGAAACTGGTCACAAGAAAGTGTTATATAAAATAAGGTACCAAAAAAGATGTGCGGATTGCTTTTCTGGTGAATGGACATGGCTGCCATTCCTCTTCTTCTACATGCCAAACAGTGAGCTTGAGCGCACTAGAATTTAAGGAGAAGTTGAGTTAATTCCTGGAATTTTTACATAACATAACACAGGGAAACTGATATCTGTAGACAGAAACATATTTGGGAATTAAGGCTACAGAGCATGTATGCTGCTGTGACTTTGGCCAGCTGGTTCAAGGAAGCTGTTCAAGTCAAGGACCTTTAGCACAGTAGTAAAGCCTAGTCTTCAAATCACGCAGCTGACATAATTATTTTCAGCTATTCCCCTTCTTATCCCAATGCATTACAATTATGTTTGCTCTGTTACCTACCAAATAGGTCAAAGGAATACTGGGTCAATTAGGACGACCTGGATGTGAAGATAATAGTTAAGGAAAGAGTTTATTGGATTCTAGTGGACATTCTCTGAGCATTTTTACAGGCAAGTGCTGTATTAACCTAAAGTTAGATAAAATTCAGTCAGTTGCTGAAAAGCTTATTCCCTAATAACTCTCTCTCATAAATTTCCCTAATAAATCTCAGCAAATATAGTGAGAGTAATTCCAAGGATTTTGCACATGGATAAGACTAAGATTTTAGTTAGGAATATTTAAACCAGGTGTTTTCATACTGAACTAATGTAATAATGTATTTTGCTTGCTTGAATGATTAATTAATTAATCTGCTAATTTGTCAAGAGAGGCCAGAGAGTTTTGACCACAAAGCTCTGTATTGTCATTTGTCCACATCAGTACATAAGATTATATGTGAGATTATTGAGAAAGGCCCTCTGTGTTAACAACTCCTTCCTTATACTTGAAACAAGCATTGCTTGAGTGCTTATATCAATTTCTGCTCATCTTGAAACTTGCAAGGTTGAAGCTTTTCTCCATGTGATTGATGGTTCATATGGGACAAGGAATGAATGTGAGGCCAGGAAGATCCATACTTCTTCCTTATTTCTCAGACAAAAAGTTAACACAGCTGTTGCTAAAGGTTAAATCTGGAGGTCAGTTTGTTATGCTATTAGGAACATCCATGTGGGTTTAAACTGTATTAATGCCCAACCCCTTTTTTATCCACAGAGTGAGTTAGTCAATGACTACATTGATCCATTGTTGTGTCTTCTTACAGAGATTCTGGCAACGAAGCAATAGAAATCATTAGAGCTTGTGATAAAGAATTCCTCCTGGTCCAGACAAACACAGTGTTCACATTTCATTTACTGTTGCAGCAGCCAGGTAAAGCTGCCAAACCCAATGTTTCATGGTGAAGCTGGATTATTTCGGGAGATGAAGCACAGGGCACCACATTTTAAAAACTAAATAATGAACAAAATCAGAATAGGTCTTGGAATCTTCAGTCATCTAAAAATCATGTAAGATTTGAGTGGATAGGGTGAGCAAACTTTAAGTTCCTTCCCTGAAATATTGCTGTCCAATGAGACCTTTCCCATTGCAGCCCCTCTCAAACATCCCCCCCCCGCTAAGATCTGATAAGTCCTTATCCTCTTATCCTTCTGGGTAAAATCTGGCTCCTCCCCCAGTTTTTGGGATATGGTGAGGCCAGGTGGGATGAAAATGTAGATTGGATCAGGCAACTGTGGTTGTGGCACCAGGCTTTTCAATTTTTATTATCTTGTCTTATTATTATTATTATTATTATTATTATTATTATTATTATTATTATTATTATTATTATTATTATTATTATTATTATTATTATTATTATTATTATTGTTGTTGTTGTTGTTGTTGTTGTTGTTGTTGTTGTTGTTAAATTTATTCATTAAATATGAAACTGAACATTCAAAAATGCAGCACAAATAGAATAGAATAGAATAGATTTTTTTTTTTTATTGGCCAAGTGTGATTGGACACACAAGGAATTTGTCTTGGTGCATATGCTCTCAGTGTACATAAAAGAAAAGATACGTTCATCAAGGTACAACATTTACAACACAATTGATGATCAATATATCAATATAAATCATAAGGATTGCCAGCAACAAGTTATAGTCATACAGTCATAAGTGGAAAGAGATTGGTGATGGGAACTATGAAACGATTAATAGTAGTGCAGATTCAGTAAATAGTCTGACAGTGTTGAGGGAATTATTTGTTTAGCAGAGTGATGGCCTTCGGGAAAAAACTGTTCTTGTGTCTAGTTGTTCTGGTGTGCAGTGCTCTATAGCGTCGTTTTGAGGGTAGGAGTTGAAACAGTTTATGTCCAGGATGCGAGGGATCTGCAAATATTTTCACGGCCCTCTTCTTGATTCTTGATACCATTGACTGGTGCTAATGGTTGATACGGGTTGCTGCCAGCATCCTAGGTATCAACCAAGTACCTTCTTAAGATGTACAATGTTCCAAGTAGCACAGTTTTTTGCAGTTCCGCTGGTGTTATTGCAGGAAACTGCAATTTGTTGATGTATCTTATAAAATTCTTGGACATGGTACCAAATGCCCCGATGACAATGGGTATCACTGTTACATTTTTCATCCATAGCCGTATAGTTTCGATGGCCAAGTTGCGATATTTCGTGATTTTTTCCAGTTCTTTTTCTTTGACTCTGGCATATCATCATCATCATCATCATCTTCATTATTTTATTTTATTTTATTTTATTTTATTTTATTTTATTTTATTTTATTTTATTTTATGTTTTCACCAACCATTTCACAATCTGAAATGACATTGGGAAGCTTACAATGGCATAAAAATATAAATATAAAAGCATTAAAAGTATTAAAATTAACAAATTGAGTATCTGGTGTACTGCAGCACAACACTGGAACCAGATGCTCCAAGGATTCCAGGTGAGTGCCTGCAAGCAGCCAGTTAAAATAGCATCATTTCCCCATTAGTACTCCAAATTATTTATTAAAACTTTTAATGGAACAGAATAAAAGCTGCATAGAAGAAAAATAAGGAAAACCTAGTGGATGACGAGTAAAGTATCAGCAAAACACAAGGAGTTTACAATTATAGAATTTAAAATTCATTATTTCATTTGTTAGTTAAATGTATAGAACTAAGGCCTTTATGTCATCTTAACATCCCTAGAAAAATCTGAACATGATATCAATGTTGATGAAACCACTATTTGTCCCCTATTCCCAGAATGGAAGGTATAGGGAAATTAGATTATGATTAAGTGAGCAAAGATGGTTTTCTGAACTCCTATCCAGCTGTAAACAAGTGCTTCCTAGGAAAAGGGTTTATCTGTTTTGCATGGTCCTACAAAGAAAAAAATAACTAAAAGCTCTGAATCTGGAGCTACCGATAGGATGGCCATCATGCATATTGTTGTATTCAGATAGTGTGAACTTTAGGTGCAGAGAAATTTTTGATCCTTTCATTTGTCATCCTGGAGAAATGTGGAAATTAAAATATATCTGCATATAGCTAGATTGGGAGTGCAGCCTTACATTTCTTGGCATTGGTGTCATGACTTTCCATTAATTTCTTCACTTGCTTTGTATTCAGTAGATGCACTGGAAACTTCCTTGTGATAATATTAATCCAAATTCTGCATGTATTTGAAGATCTATTGCTTGACCCTTCTAATTAACATTGTACTGATTACACAATTGTATGCAGCTCACCAACTCAAATCCCCCTGCATCTCAGACCAACCTGAGCACAACCAACTCCCCCAAACAGAACACCCCCCATCCAATCAGAGCACAGCCAACCCCACCATCCAATCAGAGCACAGCCAAACCCCCAACCAATCAGAACACACCTCCACCCAATCAAAACACAGCCAAGCTCCCAACCAATCAGTTCAAACCCCCACTAGCAGTTAAAAGGAAGAAACAGCTGTGATCACACATTTCTCCTAGAAGCACAAAGCTGTAAACACCTAGCCTGAAGATGACGAATGGGATTTCATCGAAACGTCACCAAGACACTTCCAATTTTACGTGGGAGAAAACCCGAATAACCAAAGATCTACATACAAATTCCTGCGAAAACCTCAGAAAACAAATATATATATATCTATTTCGTAGGTTTTCATGGGTATAGGTATGTAGGTCTTGGCATATTCGGGTCTTTTTCCGTGTAAGGTTGAGAGTATCTTGGCGACATTTTGACGAGGTCTCACTCATCATCTTCAGGCTGGTGCTTTCGGCTCCATGCTTGTGCGAGCAAAGCATGGTCAGAGCTGCCATCTCTCTATAAATACTGGTGGGGAGGTGGGGAGTGTTGCTGTGAGCGGGTTGGTTGGCTGTATGGTTGCATCTTGATTGGTAGTTGCATCTTGACTGGTTGCACTCCATCTACCAATCAAGATGCAACCACACAGCGAACCAACCCGCTCACAGCAACACTCCTCACCTCCCCACCAGTATTTATAGAGAGATGGCAGCTCCGACAAGCATGAAGCTGAAAGCACCAGCCTGAAGATGATGAGTGAGACCTCATCAAAACGTTGCCAAGATACTCTCAACCTTACACAGGAAAAGACCCGAATATGCCAAGACCTACACACACACACACACAAACACACACACACTCACACACACAGTGTGTGTGTGTGTGCGTGTGTGCATGTATATATATATAATTTTTATCTAGGAGTTTTCATACCTATGTGCTTCTTTGAATGTTGTAGTTTGTGGAAGAAAATCATCTTAAGTTCTTAAGAAAAATCATCTTAAGAAAATAATCAGCTTTGTCCAGGCATGTGGCTTGAGACCAGTCTATTCTGCCATGATCTGCAGTTCTGAAAAGCAACATTCTTTGCCTGCTGGATGTTCAGCACATCAAATGACAGTTCTGGCATTGTTTTTAGAGGGTTAACTAAGATTAATGAGGAAAGAAACACGAAGCCATAGAGGATCAACATTACAAATCAATGCCTGAATAAATTTAACATGCATTCCATCTGCAGAATGCATGGTGTGGGTTTGTTTCTTAAGAGTGTATCTTTTATGCTTCTAAATAACCCACCAAGACATGAACACTGCATCCAGTTTAATAATGCTTTATTTAAGGTTTATACAGTAGTCGATGTATTGATTGGAGAGGAATTTGTAGAATACAGGAGAATGTTTAATAAGATACAAATAAACTCCCACAGCGCTTGCAATTCCCAATTCACCGCATTTGTGAATTGTAACTTCAGCATTTTAATTCATAGAAAGTCATCAGAAAACGTTCAGTTTTAAAAGTATGCACTTGTTCTGAGCTCAGCCACTCCTGAAAGATGAAGATTTATATTTATATAGCATTTTTATCTGAACCTTTTACTAAAAGCCTTTTCTTTCTTTAAAAAAAAAAACTCCTCAGAAAGAATATTGTATTTATTTCTACCTAATTACAGCTTAGACTCTGAAAATGTGAAATCTTTGAGATTTACATCTTTTTGTCATTAAACCTTCCAGAGAAGATGGTGCTTCTCTCTTTCACGCTCTCCTTTTAATCAAAACACTATTATCCTTAGATTGCCTCTTTACATTGCTGCTTGTCTAACAAATCTTAGGAAGTTACTTACCGTCAAATAATTACAGTGCAAAAGAAAAGAAAAATACAAAGAGCAGGCCTTTTTACATGTCTGAGTGGGTTTCACAATCCTGTCTCATAATCAGATTCCAGAAATTGAACTTGCAGAAAGTTTGTGCTAGCCTTGTGGATTTTCATTTCAGATGTTGTCAACTCAAGGGCATTTGGACCAATCAATAACTGTCTGTCTTCTTGCACACAGAAAGTTGGCTATTAGAAAAGAGAGGCTTACAGCAGACTCAGCCAATACCATTAGCCCTAGCCTTAGGGCAGTTCTATCCATGTGCTGGGGTAGACACCTGCCCCCTCCCCTCCCCCACCATTAAGAAGGCCACTTGGGATGTCATTTGGACATAGCGGGCAAAGAGCACTTCTTTATTCTTTCTCTTTTTTACACCCAGACTTCACCAAAAATCAATAAATCTGTTCTTTGCTTATTTTCAGAACTTTACTTCAATATAAGGAAGGACTTTCCTTCCAGCTACAAACTCTTGCAACACCAACTCTTTCTCTTTCTCTGCAGTTTCTTTCTTAGTGGCCGTTTGAGAAATAATTGGAAATAATACCAGAATTAAACTCTTCTTTTGAAATTAACAGGAAAACCTTGATTGGCTGCCTGGTTTCAAGATTCAGGAACATACTGTATATTCTTTTTTCTTTATTATTGTGCTAAATGATTTTTAATGAATTGGCTCAACACAACAAACCTTTTTTTTGGTCTTGTGTGGATTGAGTATATTTCAGTAATTATTCCAAAGATAACAAGTTAAAGAAAATAGGAGAATTAATTACTGAAGCACCTTTAAAATCCTGTACTTTTATTTGTAGTTACTAGGAGATAAATACATGATGTTTTTTTTTCAATCCAAAATGGTCATGATAACAATTTGCGTGGTTATTGGGATTAAACCATTACTGAACATTACAGGCATTACTCAAGAATAACCTTACCGTTCTTCACCGTTCCCATTCTAGGAGGCAAATGCTACTACTAGCAATCAACTACTACTGGTAGCAGTCTAAGACACTGGTCGTTTCTCAGATTCAGTAGAATTATCTATTGCACTGCCAGTATTAAATGAAAAGTCAACCCAAGATCCAGCTGGCATCCAGATATGATATAAGAGATGCACCATCAGACATTGAAACCTCCTTATGCCATGCCTTGAATGTCAAATAAGCATAGATTTCATTCTTAATTATGAGACACTGTCTCAACCAGCTAGCCAACAATTCTAAACCCTGCTTATTACATGTCCCTTCCCTCCAATAAATTTAGGCTGTGCTACACCTTCCAACTTGAAAGATTAACAAAGGATTAGCCAATGTAAGAAAATAGAATCAGGAACCCCATCAAGAATGAAAGTTATATTTGGAGGGTCTAGATTCCATTCTGCCCTAGGCTAATGTTCTATAGGGCTAGCTGAAAAGGGAATACAACTTGATGGTTATATGATAGTTTTACTGAAGAGACATTGAGAATGATGCCCCAAGGCAACTGATGAGAGTTCAGGAGCTGTAGGCTGCAACAGATTTGAAGTCCCTCAGGAAATATTTGCAATGGCACTTTCACCTGCCCGAACTGAATGGCACTCAACTATTGCTCACCTCTCGGCTTTTATGTTCTGGAATGTTGCAAGGTAGGAAGCAGAAGTAAACATCTACTGTATCCTTCTGATATCCTTTTCTAAATGCCATATAGAAATAGTGGGAATGCTCTGATGTTCCTGTGTTCAATATCTATAAAGACACACTCTGGAAGACCATTTTCCTAGGTTTTTTTTAAAGTTCCCATTCTAATGAAAAACTACTTCTAAGCATATTTTAAGTGCCTCTTGTCAAACAAATTAACTCCTAATTAACTCTTTAAAAATGAATGAAGGCCGATATACCTTCAGTTTTCCCTCCCTTGCGAATTCACAATTGGGAATAAGACTGTACAAAATGACTTTTAATCTTTTGAAACCTTTCCTAGTCAGTATATAGTTTCATGTAAGCTCCGATGAGCCATTAAAATAACTTGTTTCAATAAAGCTTCAAAGTAAAATTTTGTTACGTTAGATTCCAAGCGTCTTTTAGGTATTTCTTATATAAAGTATATTACTGAAGGTCGCATTAAAATTTGCCTTGGTCAGAATAAGAAATTTCATTTGCTCATCTGTTGAAACATCTGCCTGATAAAATAGATCTGCAAATAGTTTAACTAAAATATTAGATCATAACTGATTTGTAGCCTTTTTTAAATGAAAGTATAAAAACTTTTCTTTCTATGTTTAGTAGTAAAGAAATCAGAATTAAAATCTAAATTGGTATCTCTTCAAAGAAACATTGAATTCCTGTCTAAATTCAAATACAAAAAAAAATAGTATCCAAATATAACACAGGAATATAAAAATTCTTTATGCTGAATAACTAATAATTATCATCCAGGTTAACATGTTACTATTTCAGACAATGATTTTATGATATAACTAGTAAAAGTGGAAATAAATAGTTTTTATGAATGTTTATGAATGCTCTTTAACGATAAAATTAATATTTGTTAAAGCAGCAGTAATGCATTTTCCATGTATTATACTGCAGACTTTTCATGCGACCAAAAAAATAGCTGTTTCATTCAATATTTTATAGAATTGACTAGTTCAACACTTCAGATAGAAAACATTCTCAAATATAGAGCTGTCTTTTATAAAGTTGGACACAAAGGAAGGCAAAGCCAAGGTATGGTAAAGAGCTAATTAGGGCATTGGTCGGAAACCTGACAGCTGGTTTCTTACTTCATAATGTAACCAAGAAACTTAAAATACTAAAACTTCTATTTTCTAGAAGATTCAGGCAAACATTATGTCAGCCTAACTGTAGGATAAATCCATAGATAGTTATCAAAAACATAATAATAAAAGTGGTTATGTTTTTTTCCCTTTTCCGTTTCTTTTCTCTCCCCTCCCCTTTCTCTCTCTCAAAGTTTCTAAAGATCTTTCCAGGTGTATTAATAGCAATAGCACTTAGGCTTATATACCATTTCACAGTGCTTTACAGCCCTTTCTAAGGGGTTTACGGAGTCAACATATTGCCCCCAACAATTTGGGTCCTCATTTTACTGACCTTGGAAGGAAGGAAGGAAGGCTGAGTCAACCTTGAGCTGCTCAGAATCGAAGTCCTCAGAATCGAGTGAGCAGTGCATTAGCCTGCAGTACTGCATTCTAACCACTGCTCCACACAGGACTTTTAAAAATAATCTATGCATAATTTTCTTCTAACAGCATTAAAAAGGGCTTGAGGGCTTGCATACAGCTGCAAATATAGATTGTACATAACCAATCTGAGATATGCTACATATTTGAGATAGGCCTTAGTTGTTTGATCAAACTGTTATCTGTGGGATTTTGTTTCTGCTGATATGTGACTTTGGACAATTAAAGACTATTCACAAGAATGTGGAAGAATATTGCCCTTGGACAACAACAGTAACTGAGCTGGTATCTGTTGCCTTAGAATTATCAGCAGATGAAATATCTATTTATTATAGTTTGTTGATAATTTAAATGTGGTCCAAGGATTATGCAATTTTGTTCTCCTCTGCATTGTTTTCACCACTTTTAAGAGGTGGGTTATAAACTGACAGCAGAAATAATAACAACGACAGTGTTGTAACCTTAGTTAATTGGTTCTTCATTATTTATCAGATTTAAAGTGCCCTCCACAGCCTAAAATAAATGTATGAGACTATAGGTTGTAGGCTTTTACAAATTGCTCTTCACGCTAGCACTAGAACTTGGGTTCCAGGAGGAAAAACCCTTATTTTGAAGAGTAACTTTATTGGTGTCTCCTGTGTTGAAAAGTTAATGGTAAGAAGAATAGTCAGTTGCTATATTTTGATGTCTGATATGGGTCTCAGTGGAATAGACATGTATAGTAGAACATAACAAAGTACATTTCACTTTTTCAGCTTCAGAGAAGTTACTGTATATGCAGAAGGGGAAGAACTAAATAGGGAAACCTTGGGCTTTCTTGCAGCTGAACTGAATATGGTTCTAACACGTTCCTATTTTACAGTAGTCCACAACCAAAGCATTTTTTATCTGCTAAATAATTATATCATTCAAGTTCATAATGCCTGGAAAACTGAGCCTGAATGGTAAGGACCAGTGGGATGGGAAGATCAGTGGAATAGCATTCTGTGGCAGCATTAGTGCCTAGCTTTGTTATTTGTTCAATCTTATCCTTCAACATTTATCTTTGTACATGCCTTAGATTCCCCTGACTGTCTTCTGATGAGATCAAATAGTCTTTCCCACTCCACTCTTTTGGAATTAGTCTAGGAAGGTTTCTCTACCCTTCCAAGGATCTGCACCCCATCTTTTCAAGGTGGCCACCAAGGGAATGCCAAACAGCCATCCAGCCTTTATCAGCAGACAAATTGTGTAATCAAAATGAAGAGCATTCTTCTTCTCTTGCTATGACAAGGGGTATATTGTTGAGTTAACAATATACCCCGGGTGAAATGCAGGGATCAATTATTTAGGCTTATACAGCCAAAATTATAGTGGGGAAAGTAAATCTGGTTCATCAAATATGTCAGGAACCTGTAGATTTTGTATGCTTCCTTGATTAGCTTTCAGCATATTTTTCAAATGTATTTTATATTAAGTAGCAATTTCGGCATATCCTGCAGTATTCTTCAAAATAGTATATAAACTCTTAAATCTCCTTGAAAAGTTGAATAGACAAAATGTTAAAAATCAAGTGAAAAAAAAACACACAAAAGGAAGAAGAAAACACATGTTGATCAGGTTACTATTTTGCTGTTGTTGTTGTGAAGTTGTGTTCAACTCATCGCGACCCCATGGACAATGTTCCTGTCCTCTACCATCCTCTGGAGTTCATTTAAGTTCACGCCTACTGCTTCAGTGATTCCATCCAGCCACCTCATTCTCTGTCGTCTCCTTCTTCATTTGCCCTCAATCTTTCCCAGCATTAGGCTCTTCTCCAGTGAGTCCTTCCTTCTCATTAGGTGGCCAAAGTATTTGAGTTTCATCTTCAGGATCTGGCCTTCTAAAGGGGAGTGAGGGTTATCTCCTCTAGAACTGACCGGTTTGATTGC
Organism: Ahaetulla prasina; assembly: GCF_028640845.1. Classification (NCBI taxonomy): domain Eukaryota; kingdom Metazoa; phylum Chordata; class Lepidosauria; order Squamata; family Colubridae; genus Ahaetulla; species Ahaetulla prasina. Next base: position 41,739,004 of record NC_080544.1, on the reverse strand, counting down.
CTTGCAGTCCAAGGGACTCGCAGGAGTCTTCTCCAGCACCATAGTTCAAAGGTCTCAATTCTTTGGCGCTCAGCCTTTGTTATGGTCCAACTTTCACAGCCATACATTGCAACTGGGAAAACCATAGCCTTGACTCTACAGACTTTTGTTGGCAGGGTGATATCTCTGCTTTTTAGTAAGCTATCTAGATTTGCCGGGCTTTCCTTTCTTTATTCTGAGGGATTCTTGTATATATACCTGATGGTCATCTGAATTAAATTCACCCATTCCTGTCCATTTTAGTTTGCTGATTCCTAAGATGTCGATGTTCAGTCTCGTCATCTCTTGTTTGACTACTCACAGCTTGCCTTGATTCATGGATCTTACATTCCAGGTTCCTATACAGAATAGATCTTTACAGACTTTCCTTTCACCATCAGATGAATCCACAGCTGAGCGTCTTTTCAACTTTGGTCCAGTTGTTTCACTCTTTCTGGTGCTACTAGTACTTATCTTCTCCTCTTCCCCAGTAGCATATTGGACACCTTCCAACCTGAGGGGCTCATCTTCCGGTGTCATATCTTTTTTCCTTTTGGTACTGTCCATGGGGTTTTCATGGCAAAGATACTGGAGTGGGTTGCCATTTCCTTCTACAGTGGATCACATTTTGTCAGAGGTCTCTGCTATGACCTGTCTATTTTGGGTGGCCCTGCAAGGCATAGTTCATAGCTTGATTGAGCTAGGCAAACGCCTTCACCATGACAAGGCAGTAATCCATGAAGCTGAGGTTACTATTATATACTATTTAATATACTACAATATTAAAAGCTGTATTTAAAACTGTAACCTAATGGAAAAATGTTTTGCATTGCAAAAACAAACAAATAAAAATTGTGGAGTACATACATGCATGTGCCCATGATTTTAAGGAGAAATTTAAAAAAAAATATGGATAGATTGAGAAGCAGTCATGCTGTCCTTCTGCCTATTCCCTTAATGGCTTACACTTTCTGAAATATTCTATATTTCTTTCTAGAACATGAGTACAGACAAAGAACTTTAAGGGGAGAAATATTATAAAAAGTGAAGAGAGCTGAGTACATTCAGCTGAACATATTTTCAAAGCTCTTTGTTATGTTAATTTTCCAACAGCAATAATTTTCTACACTTTTAAATATCACTGATAAAATCAAGGGAGTATTTTAATTTTCCAGTATTTTGAGATAATCCTGGCAGCTAATAAATAGAATCTAATCAGATTCTTATATTGTATTAATTTACATGCCGTAGGAAATAGGTACAATAAGTCAACAATAAGATATTGTAAAGACTGGTGGATAATTTTCCCCAATTTCTTTAAATGCATTTGATCAAAAAGATAGCTATATTGCATATTGTCACTTAAGATGACAATGTGTGATAATTTGTTTACAGTCAATATAATTCAGAAAAGTTTCAGTTTGCACAGCATAATTTTATTAAATCCATGTGGGAATTATCTGAAATAGATTTTCAGTGCCACAACAAGTTCCACAGAAATTCAAGTTCAAGCCCAAATTATCCTCCAAACTTTTTTCTAAACATTTGAGACAACATTTTTTGCATGTATGAGTTTTATATGATACTATCACTATCACATTGTATTAAATGAAAAAGAATTATATTGTTCTTTAAATGTTAGGGGCTTGTCAATAATCTTTATGGAGAAGATTATCACTTATTTGTGGCAATAAGAGGCATTTTGAGGCATTTGGCAAGAAATATTGGAAGGTGACTGATCTGAAGATATCAACATAAAAAATGACCTTCGATCACCTGAGATAATTTTATCATTCTGATCTCCCCAGAACAATGGAAAGGGTTCATACTTCACAGAAATCAATAAAAATAAAGAAGAAAAGAAGAATGATAGTAGCAAGAGACTCATGATTGCATTAGACAGAAGCAACTGTATGGGGACTAACTTAGCTATCCCAAAAAGTGGGATGTCTTTCTATTGAACATATTCAGGATGTGATAGAGGATTACCAAAGTTTATCGAACAGATTGATTTCTAATCAGTTCTGTTTATTCATATGGGGGACAAACAATATTTCTAGAAGAGGTCAAACACTCCAGAAGATTATAAGTGACTACAACAAGTTGAGTATGAGGTTTAAAGAGTTGAGAGTAGAAACAAGTATGTGGAAAACATGAGGGCTGAAAGTATTGTTTTCATCCATCATACTGATGATTAAAGAAGAGAAAGCAGAACCCTGGAAGTGAACAACTGGCTATGAAGATAGTGTCATTTTTTTAAAAAAAATAATTCCTAAATCATAGTGTATGTCACCATTGTAAGGACCTTTTGTCCTTACAAAGGATCAGTTGCGCCTCCCAGACATATAAAGATAGATTTGGTGAGAGCTCCATGAAAAACATGGAGAAGCAGGGATAGATTTAGGGGATGGCTTTAAAGATGATAAATGGTCAATGGCTGGGTTCTTTAACTTGCAATGGGAGATACGATGGCTATCTGCAAATATTTAAAAGGCTGTCACATGCAAGAGAGTGGACTTATGTTCTGTTAATACTGAGAGTAGTACAAGGACCAAGATGAATAATAGAAAGGAGATTTTGGCCAAATATTGGGAAGAATTTCCTAATTGTAAGAACTGAAACAGTACACATTTTTGTTACAATAGAGATGGATTCTCCCTCTTTGTAGATTTTCAGATTAGGAATTCTTGGATACCTTTCATATATGATTTAGTGAATTGCTACACTGAGCAAATCGTATAGATCCTAGATGACACATATTATTTATTTATTTATCAAATATTATGACTAGAAGTGGATCTTGATAGATCATTTCTACAATTAAAAAAGAATTATGTCAGCTAATGAATGTCCTTCTTGAGATTTAGTGTGCTTCGAAGAGCAACATAAAGATTGCTAGAGATTTTGCAGATAGTAACACAATCTGGGGGAATTGAAACTTCCTTCCTTTTCATTAACTATAAATATATCATTTTTAACTTTTTAACTTTTGTTCTGTATTCCATAAAAAAGAAGATCTAGGAGCCTCATTACAATGGCCAAGGAAACAACCTTTTAATCTAAACTAAAAGAACATTTTAGATTTAGCTAGATAAAATTGATAGAATTGAAAGAAACAAATTGTAGACCTGGGGCATAGTTAAAGGGGCAAACTGCAGTAATCTCACTGAAAGAAAATGAGAGCAAATTGAGAGAGAATTTAAGAATGCTGTCTTAAGTTTCTGAAAGAAAGAAGGAAGATATAGCATATGTAATAAACATATAAAATAGATACATGCTGGATTGAATATGGATAATAATATAATATGCAAGACACTTTGTCCTGGTTTCCATGAGACACTGCATTTTTCAAGATAATTCAGATTCTGAGGAAGCACCACTAAGGTAAATCTCTGGAACTGTGAGAGGATGGTCTCTATTCCATGAGTGCAAATTCTTCTCATCCTACGTGCCTCCTGGATCCTCAGAGTTCCTTCATCCTCCTGAAATCAATAAGCTGTTTCTATTGGTTCTGTTGACTTTTCTGCTCCTCTGTATGTTGGTTGATTTATTTTAATTTCCTTGCTGCAAATAAGCATCCTGAGGAAAGGTCAAGAGACAGGGAAAAATAACATTGGTCAGAAGAGCATTTTTTGGTGTTCCTAGGTCCCCTGACTGGAGGAAGCTGGAGGCTATTCAGAAGGTTTACTCCATAAAAAGATGAAGATGAAGTCATTTAAATGGTGGTTTAAGCAAAGCCAGCAGCAGTTTGGACATGCCCATTTTACAATTAATCCAATATAATTTAATCATTAGCTCACTGAAATGCTCTTCATTTTAATAAGCATGTATGACTTAAGCTGGAACTCCATCCCTTAAAAAAAAACACCAAGAACCAAAAGAAAAAAAAAATGTCAGCTTGTGGCAATTAATGTCTTTGAAAGGTAATGTAATCATATTACACATTACGCAGTGTACAATATCAATCCCTTTTGTTTCCATCTTCAGACTGGTTTCTGTAGTGGCAAATAGCAGAGCTTTTCCTGTTCCATTCTCCAAAGGGAAAGAAGAGAGAAGTGGCTATTTTTTTTTTTTGGCAATCTTTGTAAGCTTTACATGCTGAAATTTATTCCATTATTCTATTAAAGAAGAAAATGTGCAACATGTCTTACACCTCAAGGCATCTCTCAGTACATTTTCATCTTCTCTAATACCTGTAGCTCCTTTTCTACGCTAACATTTCACTGCAAGCATTTTATACTCTTTCAGTTAAGTCTCCCTTGAATGCCTATGGCCTTCTTGTCTCTGGTGGGTCAGGCACATCGGCCCTTTCAGATCTCTGATGGGGGTAGCAAGGACCACAGTGAGTGCACTGTCAAGTAAACAGATCAAATAGCAGCGTGTCCTATAATAAACAGCTCATGTATAAAACTATTTGAAGCAACAATGCATTACTCTCTTTATACTTTTTTTTTTATAGAGGCTCTTTTACCTGATTGTATAAAGCTCAATACATTATTCTGCCCACCTGGGCAACAGAGGCAAACTAACTGAAAATAAAAAAAACCAAATCATTGCAGCATGTTAACTGTGGCTACAATTCTTAATTAGGAATAAAATACTGATAGGCAACAGCTTCCTTTGTGCCTAAATATATGGAGAGAACCACACATATATTTTGATGCTTTGAGTCTCGGCTAAAATATGCTCCTGCTGCATTGCTTCTAGCAGCACAATCCAAATCTTTCTCCTCATTTGATACAGTGACCTCTCAAGTGCATCATTGCCCTGAGGGCTGAGGGCAGTCCAGCTACTGTTAAACCCCTTGGGTTGATAATCTTCTCCCACATTTGCCCTTAACACCAGACATACCACCATTAGCTACAGCTCCACTGGTGCTCATTAGAGCCGATCAATATAGACTAACATAAAGGATGCTACTGCACCTTCTGTTATTTCTCAGTTACTGCAGATTTACAGACTTTCTTCTACAATATGAGTGATGTGTTAGACAGGTTTGGGTAGCCGTAGAAATCTCTTCTCTCTTTGCTGTCTGTCTGTCTGTCTGTCTGTCTCTGTCTGTCTGTCTGTCTGTCTGTCTGTCTGTCTGTCTGTCTATCTATCTATCTATCTATCTATCTATCTATCTATCTATCTATCTATCTATCTATCTATCTATCATCTATCCAAATAGATAGATTTTCTTGCTGAGTGTTATTTTAATGTCTAATACAATTAATGTTAAAGACACCTTTAGCAAAAGCTTTAAATGGTATTTTATGTACTTTTCCCCCCCAAAAGTGAGCCTACCTCAGCTTTAGCCCTTGGAAGAGTTCAGATGAAATTAAATGGTATATTTTTTTCACGTAAATTGAATCGTATGTTTTGGTTGAAATTTAGCTTCAGAGTAGATTGAGCTATTGCTGGGGTAAGTAGAAGAATAAAAATTCGAATCCAGGAATAAAAGCAATATGGATAATGTATTCCTTCTTTCTACCAGTAGGTGACACCAGAGATTACAGTTAGCCTTCATTCAGTATGATAAATGGTAAAACTTTTTTTCCTATTTTTTTTTTTAATATTAGTGTGAAAGAACATATAACCAACTCTGGGAACATGGACAAGAAAGCAGGACCATTTCAGGACCATCAGAGACTAGATTTCGTTCTTTAGGGGAGGGAGAAAATGTGAAAAAAAGACTAAGAGTAAGTTTGTGTTAATTACACTAGGTATAGGTTAAACTGGAGAATTGCTTTGGCAAGCTTTCAAGATTCTTTTGCCTTACCCTATGAGCAATAAAGATCATTCCATAAATCCAAGGAATTCTTGTTTCTTGACTTTGCCAGCTAAGAATGGAAATTACCTCACAATAATTATTTCTTATTTAGCAGCGGTCCCATCTACTAAGGTGTTACAACTATTCTAATGATATTTCACTTTATTTAAAGCAGGTGTCTGGTTTACCCAATGAAATTAACCAAATTTCCCCCATAAGACTTTTTCCAATTTGGGATTTTTTGAAAAATAGTGAGTATACATGGAGATATTATTGTAGGCCATGATTGCATGGCCTACAATAATAATCAGATGTGAGGTGGAGCGTGATAGGAGTAAAGGAATAAAATATTTGCAGGGATAAACTAGTCGTGAATGAAATAATCAGTATGGAATAAGTAAAACATTCAGTCTTAAACAGCTAGATTCTAAAGCGATTAAAAGTGAGACTGTCGAAACGAAAAGAGTGTTCCCACAAAATTTTCTATCTGTTCTCTCTCCTCCATAGTGCTAATTCATGCAGCAAAATTGTGTTCCCTGTAAATAAAAGATCTGAGAAGCAATTTCACAGTATGCAAGCATTTGAGTTACTTGCAATGACAAAAGCTCATTGTAACACATATTATTATTTGTTCTCTCGAAAAACCTCCTTTTCCAACATTCTTTCCCTCTCTCACACACAAACAGTAAGCTTGAGGATTCCTTTCTTAGGTTGACTGGATCATACAGATAAACACATTTGCTTATGTATTCATAAGATACTGCAATGTTTTGTTGGAGGTCACCACGTTTAACAATCTCTGGCATGAGTAAAAGGAAAACATTTCTTCATGTAATTTGTCAATTTACAGCAAGACTTTGAGAGCTTTTATTGTAGCCAAATCACAACTGTATACAACGGGCAACAGGGAATCAAGATACAACATATTTATGAACCTTAAATTGTAAAACACAGGATATTGCAAAATTGTTGAGAGGAGGAGGGAGGGAGGGAGGGAGGGACAGAGGAAGGAAGGAAGGAAGGAAGGAAGGAGGGAAGGAAGGAAGGGAGGGAGGGTTTTCTACTGATGCTTCTATTTATGACTTTGCTTTAAACCCAATGTTGGATTATGTATTCAATGTCTTTTTAGATCAATATTTTAGAATCAGATAGAAATCTACAATTGAATTACCAATTACCAGGCAAAATAATATAATAGTGTAGTCTGAAATGTACTTAGAGCTATTTTGAAGTCTATATTCCTATTCAGGATGAATAAATGTAGAAAGGCAGAGTGCATTTTAATTACCAACTTTTCCATATACATATTATACCAGTTTTATATACAATGATACTAAATCAGAAGCTTACAATGCTTTTTGGAACATTTGACGTGATCTTAGAATAGTTAAAATATTACTTAATGTCAGGATGATGTAAAAATAGCTGTGATATAAATACAGATGATCACAACCCAATATGATCAAATTATTTGGATTTAAGCTCGTGTATAGTACTTAAGAAAATAATCCCTTTTCATTGTGCATGGGGCTTAGCAGCTTGAATAACAGCTTGGGGTTTTTAATATAATTTTTTATTTAAAAATTCATTAGAAGATAAAAACTAACAAGAACTCATACAAAGTAGAGAAAAGAAAGAAAAGAAAAGAAAAAGACAAAAAGTGTAAATAGAAAGAAAGGAAATAGAAGAGGTAGCTTCCGATTATCTTTGCTGCAAATATAAGTACAGTTACAAAATTACCTTCCAGTCTATGGTTACAAATGAAAACATCCTCTTTTTTTCTATTATCTATTATTTCTAATCACCAAAGCCAGAAATGATAAGGTATTTTTTTTGTTTCATGCAAAAAGTCTACAAGGGATTTTTCCAGTTAGCAATAAACATAGATGTTGTCTTTTCTCTAATCAAAGAAGCAGTTTGCCATTTCGGCAAGTTTCATCATCTTTATGAACCATTCCTCCATTGTGAGTGAGTCTTTTCACCTTTGAGCATTATCATAATTTTGCTGCAGTGGTATAAAAACACAAGTTCCATGACCTTTTCCCAACTATCTATTCATCAACTATCTATTCATCAATTTAACAAGTATTTTTTTTGCCTCCTCCACACAAATTTAGATATGTTCTCCTGCCATTGTTTAAATAGTGCAGCACTTGGCAAGATAGCAAATCTCCAAAAGAAAAATAACATTACAGGTAAAATCTTAATCACAGAAATTCTTCCCAACAGTGACAATTGTACTTTGTCCCATCTTAACAGATCTTTTTTTATACTTCATTCCATGTCTTGATCTAATTGTTTTGAAATAACATATAGTTCACATAATGTATCCTTAGAGAAGTGAGAAATACGTTATAATGCAAAGGATTATAACTGAATTGAACTGATGTTCGTTGCCCAGAGTTACTTACTATGGGATAGATGGCTATTAAATTTAATAAAAAAATAAATGAAATAAAATTTTTGATGGAATTCATATCAATAAAAAAACAGAAAATGAAAATTGATGGTTATTGATGGTAACACATTTTTTTATTTGTGTCAATAAAAAATAATATTTGGGCATCATGTCATGATAGATATTAAAAGGTAGACATCACGGTATATAAACAAAATTTTAAAAAAACATGAAGATAAATTTAGAATAAAAAGAACTGTCACAAACATCCAGATGGAAAAGAAAACCCAATGATAATCCTCACCTTCCTTTTCCTGAAGATTCTAGATGAAAAACATAAACATAAAAGATATTTTATGTTAGTTTATGCTAGTTTAAGATATTTTATTGTTTAATGACTAGAGAGTCCAATCCATTATAAGGAGCAATCTCCAAAATGTAAAAAAAACAACAACCCAACTACGGCTGTTTCTAATGAATTTGTCTAAGACAGACTGTCAAACTCCCTCGGGCTGGATGCATCACGTGTTTGCTACGCCCATGTCCGGTTTAGTGAAGAGGAAAGAGTCCCGATACATCACATGATGCTGCTGTGATGATGTGAGTTTGACATCCTGGGTCTAAGACTATTCCTAAAATATTGCACATTACATGTTAGGTTGACTCATCACAGTATCATAACAATTCTATACCATTTACTTCAGGTGACTAAAAGTATTCAGGAAACACATCTTTGAAGGCCTATTATACATCCATAGAACATAACATATAATATAATATAGAACATAGAGCATAACATAGAACATAATGTGACATATAACATAACGTGCATAAGTGCACCTGTGTGCATACCGTCCCTGTCCTAATTTTCCATTTTACTTTCTCTTTTCATGCATCCAAATTATGTTTATACTTTAACCCGTTATCTTATATATGATTGGCAATAAATAAATAATAAATAAACATCATGGAAAGTAGATAATCAGTTTCAGCCCATCCACTTCAGTGGTAGAGCCAATGAAATTCTCATTGCTGAAAGTAACTTTTTGCGTCAACAACCCAATTGGTCAATGGTTTCTTTCAAAAAAGAAATTTACAGACCCCTCACATCCTGGACATAAACTTTTTCAACTCCTACCCTCAAAATGACGCTATAGAGCACTGCACACCAGAACAACTAGACACAAGAACAGTTTTTCCCCCGATCACCATCACTCTGCTAAACAAATAATTACTAAATCTGCACTACTATTAATCTTCTCATCGTTCCCATCACCCATCTCCTTCCACTTATGATTGTATGACTGTAACTTTGTTGCTTGTATCCTTACGATTTATACTGATATTGTTTCCTGATTGCTTATTTGTACCCTATGACTATCATTAAGTGTTGTAAGTGTTGTACCTTGATGAAGGTATCTTTTCTTTTATGTACACTGATAGCATATGCACCAAGACAAATTCCGTGTGTGTTCAACCACACTTCGCCGATAAAAAATTCTATTCTATTCTATTCTAAAAAAGAAATGCACAGTAAGGCCTGTACCATTGAACCAAAAGGATCTGGAAGACTGCCTATTCTGCCTTGCAAAAATGACATCATTGCAATGAAAAGTCATGCAGCCCTTATCCATTAATGAATGAAAATGAATTTTCCTTAGTGCTTATTTCTTTCATTTCCCATTCATTTTTCAGTTAGGCCCTGAACTTGCCTAATCTGTTCAAATCTGTTTAGCATTAAAATCACCATAATCATCATCATTCATATTCACACACCCAGATGTTCACCCCAGACTCCCCTCCCAGATAACTGTAAGTCTCCGATTTACAATTAAATGGCAAACCTTCAGTGTTAAATAGAATGTTTATTGATATCAATATTCAATATTCTATGGATAACCATGTTTTCCAGTTTTGGCTATCACAATGGTACAGTGTTATTCAGCATGATTAAAGGTTACTGCCAAGTTTCATCCATGCATCCATGTATAACAAATAGTACCGACTGACAATAGATATAAGCTGCTTTCTGCTCACACAGTAGTATATGGTGTAAGTTTACAACTCAGTTCTTTATTTGAACAATATCTGTATGTATGTTCAAATAGGAATCTCACAAATACTTCCAACTTTCATTGTGGAAAGAGTTCTTACCTTTAAAGGTAATAAATATCGAGAATGTTTGAGAAGCAGCACTTCATGTTCAATCTCAGTTTCAGAAGGAAGAATTTCCTTGCCAATTGAGGACTATATGAAGGAGATATGCTCAATTAAGCCTCACTGATAATAGATATACACTGGAGAAAAGAAAGCATGCCTGCAGAAATTAACGGAATGCATGTGAAACATTAGGTTCTTGTAATTCTAATGGAACTTAGCACACCATTCTCTGTGCTTGGATTGTGCCATCAAGCCACATGACTCGACTTCAAGCCAGCATTTTCTCTCCATTTTTAACAACAGGACTTTTCACCAGCTTAATAGTTGCTTGGGTTGACATTCTTGCACTAAAATTAAATTTGAAATGAAGCATGGATTCCTAAATTATGCAACTAAAGTGCAAATGATTAGGTTTAGCCCACACTAGTAGCAATATTATTTTTGGTGTCCAATATCTGAATTATTTTAAGCACTGCATGGTTTAAACATATGTGAAATGATGGTGAAATATATTATTTCAGTTGCCTGTGGTGCTTTCCCTTCAGTTTAGATACAGCTATAATATTTTGGTATGTTTTTAATGATTTGCACTTGGATTTTGTGAGTTGATTTTAGCTGAATGTAGACCTTCCACAATTACTTAAAAGAAAGTGTTTTCAGCTGTATGAGAAAGTGAATTTTACATTTAATGACTCGTAGCTTCCATTTATGGAGCTCATCAGTATGTGTCTGTATCTGGAAATAGGTTCAATTTATAAATACAGAATCTGATGAATTATGGAATATAAACAATCAAGGATGTTATTCCCAATGCAGAAGCCATGCAAAAAATATGTGGAGAAGTTAAGTAAAATAGCATCAACAATAATAGTATTTTGAATGTAAAGTACATGGTGTTTAAATAAATATAGTGGCATTATGTTGGCTGCTGTGTAAAAAGAAATGGTAAGCACAACCTACTAATACAATTTCTTTGTTTTCATACAAAAGTATTTCTTCTTTTGTCTTTTGCAGTCATATACACTCCTAGTGAAACTTTTGCAGCCAAACTATTGTCCATCTAAATTTATATGAATCATAATAATTGTATATATAGGGCATCATAACTATTTCCCGCAGAAACAGAAAGGAAGAGCTGCAAACTAGATTACTATCATGCAAAAGATATCTCAGCCCACAGAAATGAAAAGAGTCTGGGAAGCATCTCGGAAGGGATCCCTCCCTAGTTTCCTGGAAAGTAAAAATAAAGGAGGGGAGAAGAGTTTTCAGACTTTCAAAATTCTGTGGCTATAACCTTACAATAAAAAGTAATTTATTGATTTGTGCTTTTTAACTGGAGTACCACAAAGGGCTGATAGTTTGTTGCTCTTGTTCCTCTTCAGTTTGACTGACATTCATTCTTCTTTTGGCTTCATCAAATTACCATGGATCTGTCTTTGGAAACTTGTTATTGCTCTAGCCTTATAATCCAGAGGCCTTTCTTTTGCTTGGATAGGATCTACTATTGTACATGGAATGGCAGATCCCCTCATAATAGTGCTGTTATATTGATAAGACTGAGTTCAGCAAACACAATATAGTGAAATGTGATTAACATAACGTAATAACAGAGTTGGAAGGGACCTTGGTGATCTTCTAGTCCAACCCCCTGCCCAAGCAGGAAACCCTACACCATTTCAGACAAATGGCTATCCAACATTTTCTTAAAAATTTACAGTGTTGGAGCATTCACAACTTCTGCAGGCAAGTTGTTCCACTTATTGATTGTTCTAACTGTCAGGAAATTTCTCCTTAGTTCTAAGTTGCTTCTCTCCTTGATTAGTTTCCACCCATTGCTTCTTGTTCTACCCTCAGGTGCTTTGGAGAACAGCCCAACTCCCACTTCTCTGTGGCAGCCCCTGAGATATTGGAACACTGCTATCATGTCTCCCCTAGTCCTTCTTTTCATTAAACTAGACATACCCAGTTCCTCCAATCGTTCTTCATATGTTTTAGCCTCCAGTCCCCTAATCATCTTTGTTGCTCTTCTCTGCACTCTTTCTAGAGTCTCAGCATCTTTTTTACATCGTGGCGACCAAAACTGAATGCAATATTCCAAGTGTGGCCTTACCAAGGCATTATAAAGTGGTATTAATACTTCACGTGATCTTGATTCTACCCCTCTGTTTATGCAGCCCAGAACTGTGTTGGCTTTTCTGGCAGCTGCTGCACACTGCTGGCTCATATCTAAATGGTTGATTAAGCCGTAGTGTGTTTATATTATTTTTAAATCCAAAATTACATTTTTTTTCACATATGAAATGTGCCAGGTGCTTCATCTGTAAGAGATTATAGTTTATTAGGTTGACATAGACACTGTTGCTAGAACATGGTTGAATTGTAGCTTCATAGTGACTTCTAAACAGTGGAAAATTGCATGAGTTCAATCAGCAACAACCTAGGGATGGATGGATGGATATGATGATGATCAGTATGATGATACTGATGATGATGATGATAGACAGACAGACAATCTGAGATATCATTTAAGGTAGGTAGGTTTCAGTTTTGAAGAAAGGAGAGAATTAAAAGATTTTAATTTTAAAATTAAAGGATTTTAATTAAAAAAAACCCAATTTTTCCTTATTACAATGTCTAAATATTATAGGGTCAGAGATAGGAACATATCAGACTCCCTTCTTAGGTATTTTTAGCTGAACAGAAATACAGAGTGTGAGATGATGCTTACAAAATGTTCTTTTTACAATTATGTATTTATGCTTCTAATCCTGTTATCCAACTGTTTACTTTCCCCTCTTACATATTTAACCTCAAACTCGGTGAGCCAGTATGAAGGGGACAAGAAGTAATAGAGGAATATGATGCTTTTACTTTGATCTGTTTCATGAGTTGGATATGTTGCATGTTTTGTTATTTTTTCCCTCTCTTTGCTTCTTTTCACCTTTATTTCACAGAAAGTTTTGTATATTTTTAAATACATATTTTTACAGTATTGGAACCTCAATTTGTACAAAATAAAAAGGTGAGAAGACATTTTGACTAGTTTATTATGGAAGAACAATATTTAAATATTAAACAATACACATGTAATCGTGTACTCTTATTTAGAAGCTTCACAGAATTTTCTTGCTCTTTCCCTCAGAACAGTCAGGCATTTGCTTTTTAGGATACTAGAATTTAAAATTAAAAACCAGTATCTTTCACTGGAGACAGAACTGAACTAAAAAGACTGAAAATGATTGTTTTTGGCACTGCTGACAGGAGGAAAGATGTATTTGGGGGAAAATGAACTGTGGGAGACGGCAAGGGTGTTGTGGAAGAAAAGTAGGTGCTAGTCTGTTCAGTGTGATGGGTGTAAAAATGAAATATTTGGTCACTTTTAAAATGTTTCAGACAAACCAACTGACAAAGCACTCAGAAGACATAACAACTGCTTAGTGACAGAGATCACAAGGGATTTCCTCTTGGTCTTGTTATACTAAGAGGATAACAAAATCATAGTATTATTATTACCTAGACCAAAAATACAATAAAATCAGCTTACAGTAGTATTGAAGGTTCATTCATAAATGGAGGAGGAGGAGATGGAAGAGAAGGAGGAGGAGGAGAAGGAGGAGGAGGAAAAGAAGGAGAAAAGATAATAAAATTGAAAGTCTATTTAAAAAAAAACCTTCATTTGATCTGGGTTTACTGAGAAAAGCTGAATTTTCTATGCTGTAAATAACCCATAATTTCAGGACAAGCACTATTAAAGCATCAGGATTAGGGGCATAGAAAGCAAGAGAAAGATGTCTGGAGAAGAAAAGAAGAATACTAGTGGCACAACATACCGAGGTGAAGAAAAGGACCCTAACATCAGTGAGCAATAAACCTCAACATTATTTCTCCTGATAATAGTGCATTCTCCACAAAGTGGCTGCTCCCTAACTGATCGAAATATAACATCATTTATGTCATGTGTCAGGAAGTGGCATAATAAAAATGCAAATTTATGATGGACTCATCATAACTATTTGAGTTTACAACAGCGGCATAGACCCAAATTAAAAAAAACAAACATGTTTGCATTCAGTTGAATTGCAAAAACCACCAACAATTTTGAAAAGGAAATGTGTATATCTCATGATTTATCACCAGGGCAACTAAAGTATTTCTATGTATTTAATCCTTTTATTAGCTATACAAGTCACTGAAGTAAATCTAAATTGTGTATAAACTTAAAAGAACAAAACAAAACACTACATGATTAAAACCAGGTACCGTATATACTCGAGTATAAGCCGATCCGAATATAAGCCAAGGCACCTAATTTTACCACAAAAACTGGGAAAAACTATTGACTCGAGTATAAGCCGAGGGTGGGAAATGAGGCAGCTACTGGTCAATGTAAAAAATAAAGATAGAGCCAAGTAAAATAACATGAATATTTATTTGAACGAAAAACAATAAAAGTGCAAAAGGGGGAAGGAGGATTCCCAGCTTTAGAAAATTTAGAACTACGCCGCCTTTGGTATGACCTGAGCATAGCTCATAAAATTATCTGCTACAATGTACTTCCTATCAATGACTACTTCAGCTTCAACCACAACAATACACGAGAACACAATAGATTCAAACTTAAAAGTGAACCTCTCCAATCTAGATTGCAGAAAATGTGACTTCAGTAACAGAGTTGTTAATGCCTGGAATGTGCTACCTGACTCTGTGGTCTCTTCCCAAAATCCCCAAAGCCTTAACCAAAGACTATCTAGTATTGACCTCACCCCATTCCTAAGAGGTCTGTAAGGCGTGCATAAGAGCACCAGCGTGCCTACCATCCCTGTCCTAATGTTCCCTTTAGTTGTATTCCTTTTATGTATTCAATTCATGCTTATATTTATATAATTATTTAATATGTATTTGACAAAATAAAATGAATGAATGAATGAATGAATAGAATAGAATAGAATAAATTTTTATTGGCTAAGTGTGATTGGACACACAAGGAAGGAATGAATGAATGAATGAGTGAGTGAGTTACTTCAACAACATTGTCTCACAGAAATTGACAATACAACTGCAAGCATGAAAATGAGTCCTCCTTTAGCTTCCAAGGGACCAGGGTGCCTCTGAAGGTCAGTGCTCTAAGCACTAAGAACCCAGCACAAATCTAAGCCTGTATGCACACCAATAGTGAAAATACCCTGCACAGTGTCTCTTGGCAGAGAAGGTTAATTTTTATAGGCGTTGGGGTGGCTCTTTTTTTTTTTTGGCAGGGCAATAAGGGTCTCTAATATCATTAAACCCAAGTGTGAGGAAAAGACAGCAGCTAAAATGTTAAGGCCAGTTGTGTGACCTTCTCCAATACAGTTGGCCTGGCTGTTTGCCAAAACTTAAAACACCTCCCATCCCCCTCCTGCTAAAGCTTCTTTCTTAAAACAATTGTAGTCTTTGCCTTTCATTGTGCCAATCGACTTTAGAAGTCTGTGTGTGTGTGTGTGTGTGTGTGTGTGAGAGAGAGAGAGGGAGGGAGGGAGGGAGGGAGTGCAAAAGGGGGAAGGAGGATTCCCAGCTCTAAACAAAGGGAAATCCCGGAATGCCAGCGCGAAAGGCGGTGCTCACGTTCCTCCTCCCTTGCTCAAAAGCCCCAACATGATATTGGAATTGGATGCCATTATATACCTGCTGAGGGGATAATTTGAATAACTTGAAAGATATAAAAGCTCTAAACATATTTGTTTAAAAATCTAAAATCTATACTTAAAATAAATGAATATAAAGTAATAAAGTTCTTTAAAGTTGTAATTCACTTTGCTGCTGAAAAAGAAAAGAAGCTTAACACCTTAAATGGTATTTATTAACTGAAATATCATCAAATCAAATATATAATGAGGTATATTATAATGACCTTTGTTTTCAGAAAGAAGCATGATGGAAGTTTTTCAATAAAGGGGGAAATATAGAAAAAACTTAGTGTCATGCTCATATATCATCTTTACAGATGTTGTTAACACTATACTATGGCAGCATATGATGGTACAATGTTTCAATCAATTTCAGGATGAAAAACTCATCAATGAGGAGGAGGAGTATAATTTATTAACCTTGTATGATATCAGTTTCTCAAGGACTCTAGAAGGACCCGAGGAAGAAATCTCTGCCCCTCCCACTTTCCTTTCCAACCCAGCCTTCCAAGGGGACCTTTGAGGGAGAAATCTCTGCCCCCTCCCCACTTTCCCTTTCCAAGGCAGCCTTCCAAGAGGACCTCTCGAAAAGAGCGAAAGCTTTCTCCTGGCCGTTTTACCACCACCACACACTCCACGCCGGCCATCCTAGGCTGGGTTAGAAACAAGGAGGGGGAAGTTCAAGGACCACATCGATGGCACGAGCTCAGATTGCCGGCTGGGGATGATGGGCGCTGCAGTGCGATCTCGGGAGAGACTAGGGGGGAAGAAAGAATGACTGTTTCCCCACACCCTAGGATTGGGGAAAACATTGACCCCCCCCTTAGTTGCGGGAGAAGGGTTGCGCTTCAAAGCGGTCGCCTCCATCCATCAATCCATCCTTCCTTCCTTACTTCCATCCATCCATCCATCCTTTTTTTTTCCCCAGCGAGCGGTGCGTGTGTGTGACATGCAAGCAAGACGTCTCACGGGGCGTGTGTGTGTGTGTTTGTGGTGGGGGTCTCGTCCCAGCCACCCACCCACTCGCTCCCTTTCCCTCTTCGGAGCGTGGGCTGTTCCCGTTCGCCCTGGCCTCCGTCCTCCGATCTCCTGCGCTGGGAGCGGCGGCGAGCCAGCGAACCGGGCACCGCGGACTTTGGCAAGGAGGAAGGTGGGAGGAAGCGGAGCTGCCGGCTGTGGGGGTTGAGGCGTGCAAGAGGAGTGGCGTGGAAAGGCCTTTTGTGTGTGTGTGCGTGTGTGTGCGCCTGTGTGCCCTAGGGAGGAAGCGGAGCTGCCGGCTGTGTGGGGGTTGAGGCGTGCAAGAGGCGCGCCTCCTCCTCTTCCTCCACGCTCGCTCCTCTTGCACGCCTCAACCCCACCATCCCCACCCTCTCCAGCGTGAAGGTCACCTCCTCCTCTTCCAGGCGGCGGCGGCGGCTCGGCTCCGGCGGGCGCCCCAGCCCGCAGCTCCGCTCCCCTCCCACCAGTCCCAGTCAAGCCGAACGGTGAAAGCGACATGCCGAGCGCCGCTCCGCTTTCACCGTTCGGCTGGATTGGGACCGGCTTGGCTTGGGTCCGCGCGGCGGGGGAGCCGCCAGCCTTCTCGGCCGGCGCTTTCACCGTTCGGGGGAACCCTCCCTCCCTCAGCCGAGAAGGAGGAGGTGGCCTTCACGCTGGAGAGGGTGGGGATGGTGGGGTTGAGGGGCGGCAAGAGGAGCGAGCGTGGAGGAAGAGGAGGAGGCGCGCCTCTTGCACGCCTCAACCCCCACACAGCCGGCAGCTCTGCTTCCCTCCCTAGGGCACACAGGCGCGCACACACACGCACACACACACAAAAAGGCCTTTCCACGCCACCCTCTTGCACGCCTCAACCCCCACAGCCGGCAGCTCCGCTTCCTCCCACCTTCCTCCTTGCCAAAGTCCGCGTGCCCGGTTGCTCGCTGGCTCGCCGCCGCCCCAGCGCAGGAGATCGGAGGACGGAGGCCAGGGCGAACGGGAACACTGCACCACCAGGGCTTCCCCGCGCCAATGCACAGCCCGCCAAGTTTGCGCCGTCCGCCCACCAGACACGGGAATGGGGGCCGGCCTGGGGGCGACAAATCCCGCGAGACCTCGGCGGGCCCGCTCCCCGTCCCTCCCATGGGAGTCCGTTCGGTACCCCCTCCTGTGCGGGGTTCCCGAAGACGTAGACTCGAGTATAAGCCGAGGGGACGTTTTTCAGCACAAAAAACGTGCTGAAAAACTCGGCTTATACTCGA
Source organism: Ahaetulla prasina (assembly GCF_028640845.1). Taxonomy (NCBI): domain Eukaryota; kingdom Metazoa; phylum Chordata; class Lepidosauria; order Squamata; family Colubridae; genus Ahaetulla; species Ahaetulla prasina. The sequence continues at coordinate 41,720,773 of NC_080544.1, read as the reverse complement.
GTATATACGGTACCTCATATTCCATGATAAGAAAAATATCACCAACCCATGTCCTGGAAATGAAAGTAAAAAAAGAACCCACCTCACGGATGATTATTCTGTCCCAGAACTTATTGACCTGAAAAGCCAAGCCTTCAGAACTTTTCTGAAGGACCACAGGGTGAGGACAATGGACCTCAATCAGGGTGTGTTCTACAAGACAAGGAATCATTAATGGTTAAGCCAGTTCCTTTGAAGACAAATTATATTTTATCAATCTGTAACCAATCCATGTCAAGAGTTTGAGTCCACTTACATGAAACAGAGGTATGAATGAGCAGATGTGTCTATTCCATGTGGAATAGTATAGGCATATTTCTATCTGAAAAAGAAGCTAGAACCATTTCAACTTATCACAGACTAGTGCTACTTTATCATTTTAATCCCTGCAGTTTTGCTAATGGCTATTTCCTAATTATTAATAGCAGGAAATGTTTTCTGTTATTTATTATTGCAAACTCAGTAGTGAAAGAAACATCATTTTAATACTAGACCCTTGGCTGTTTGCATGCTTTGAATGTAGAATTTAAGCTCTTTTATACTTGTAAATGAAGCATCATTGATGTGTGAGCAGGGATCATTCGCATTGCAAAGAAATGAGTGGGGGGGGGGGAGAGGCCATCAACCACAAAGGAGGTATTATATACTAGAAGGCAACAATATGATAGGAAGCTGGTACAATATCAATGTCTATACCATTGCAACAGTCATTTCTATTAAAATGTTTAGGAAGCAGTCAATTGCAAAAGCCACAGACCAAGCTTCAGCCATGCCTACCATCTTGACCCATAGGCATTACATTCAAAATATAGGCAGTTGGGGAATTTATGTGAGTTTCTATGAAGTGGGAATCTAACTAAGCAATGGCTGGTAAATCAGGTGTCTAACTGTATAACTGAAAGGAGATTTGAGCAAATTATAGAGATAGGCAAAATCTATCTAATTACATCTTACCAGGGTGGAATTAGAGGGTAAGTGTTCCACCTGTGTGTACCTGGAAAGGATAAAAAGAAAAAAGTGACTAAGATAAGCAACCTCATACAAAAAGACAGTGGGAGTAATCGGCTAAGAAGATGCACAGAGTAATTCCTGAATTGCTTGTTAGGATCTATGGGTCTGCTATATTCAAGATTGGTATGCATTCTGGAAGTTGTTCTTGACTCAGCTCCTACTCAAGTGGGCATTTATACAAATTCATCAGGTGTGCCAGCTGCACCATTCCTAGAGTAGGACACCCTCTAGAACAGGGATGTCAAACTTGCGTCATCATGGCATCGTCCTGTGACGTATCATGACTCCCCCCACTTCACTAAACCAGGTGTGGCAGTGGCCAGCATGTGATGCATCTGGCCGTGAATTTGAAAGCCCTGCTCTAGATGGTCACTCATCCCTAGGCACCTCTCAAATGGACTATTGCAATTTTTTCTGTATAGGGCTGGTGTTTAAGACTACTTAGAAGATGTAACTGGTCCACCATATGGTTGTGGTTGCTGTTGCTTCATGAGCTTTACTGGTGCCACTTTGCTTCCAAATACAAATAAATGCACACACACACACACACACAGAGAGAGACAGAGAGAGAGAGAGAGACAGAGAGAGAGAGAGAGAGAGAGAGGGAGAGACTTAAATACACACTTAGATAACATACTAGACTGTTGAAGAGTCAGTGCCACTGAAGTCACACCTCCAACACACTACTGATAAGTATTTAACTCAGAAGAAGAATCAAAGGGGAATAATCTGACAGTCAGGAGAGAGGAAAAAGGTAGTATAGAATGAAGACTTAGGATGCTTACAGGGACAGATGGAAAATGGGTAGAAACCTTATGGAAGATGGAGAGTGTGGGTTCCTAGAATATTTTGAATCCGACACCACTTCTGATGATTGGAAATCCTCCTTTAGATACAATAAAGAGCACATTTAAATCCAAACTCCATGGGTACTAAGCAGGGTTGGTCGTTGTTAGATTTTGGATGGGTGACTACAGAGCATGCTGAGGCTCTAGCTCTCGGAGTTTCAATAATATTTTGAAAGAAGGAAAAGGCAAAACACTTCAATTTATTGCAAAGAAAACTGCTTGGATACTTTATCAGAATTCTGACTTGAGTAAAATGTTGCTTTAACCACTTCCAAATCACCCTGCATTTATTTTATTCCCTTTTTGTATTCAGTAACATCATTCATACTTTTATCACTTGGCAGTTTCTGATTCAATTTGGATGTCACATTAAAACACACTATAGTCTGACAAAATGAGCTGGAGAATGTCTTCCAATTATGAAATCTCCTTTCTTGCTGAGAAGAAATATTTGGATGTGTTCTCTCCTATTTTTGTTCATCAATAGTATTGTGTAATTTGTACCAATAAACAGGTTACTGTTATTATTACATAGTTAATATTAACTATAAAGGTAAAGGTTCCCTCACACATATGTGCTAGTCATTGCCGACTCTAGGGGGTGGTGTTCATCTCCGTTTCAAAGCCGAAGAGCCAGCGCTGTCCGAAGACGTCTCCGTGGTCATGTGGCCGGCATGACTCAACGCCAAAGGTGCACGGAAAGCTGTTACCTTCCCACCAAAGGTGATCCCTATTTTTTCTACTTGCATTTTTATGTGCTTTCGAAACTGCTAGGTTGGCAGAAGCTGTAGTTAGCCTTAAAGAAGCCAACTTCCAGCTATAGTTTAAAGACAAGGCATTTTCCTCACTGGTACTAAATTTTAACCTTATATATTAACTGTGTGTTCTTAATATTTTGTATCAGTGTTGCTAAAACGAGTGAGAATCCTGACCAAAATGCATTTGTAGCCGATGTATGAAGCCTTGTGTGGGACAAGATTATAAATCTTTACATAATAAGTGTATTTAAAATTTAATTGATATTTTTCAATCTGTGAAGATTATCTTGAATTAAAGTACTAATTAAAAAAACACTATTAATCCCTCCTGAACCCTTCCCCAAGATGTATGTAGTAATTGAAAAAAAGTAAACCAAGTTACAAAATGTAAAAACTCAGAAAACTTTGTCTGTCAACTTAAGAGTAAGACAAGGAAACTAATTACCTAAAGATATGGATGGAACACTTTCAAGCTCTCCTTCGTGTTATTACCAGATCTCCTTTGTCCCAAATACAGAATATTTATCTGATTGGTCCCTAATATTATTTCTGAGCCATTTAAAGTCATAATACAACTGCTGGGACTAGTTGGGTGGGGTGAATTGGATCCTCTCTGAACTTATAAAACCAAACTATGATTGGTGGGGGTTTGTAGTAGAAATCCCATCTACTTACAAAGAACACTCATTTTAGATGCCAAAGGAATAGTGATGAGTAATTAACTATTCAAAGCATCAAGAAAGGTACCAAGACTGACCTGGCCAATTACCATCCAATTAGACTGTTACATATCATTAGTAACCTTAATGTTAAATACCTACATGGGAAATTTGTGGACCATGCAACCTAAGACATGAGAATATGCTCATCATAGAAGAGACCAGATTTAGAACCAGGCAGTCAACATTGGACAAATGCAAATAGCACCTGGAAGAGAAATATCCTAACTGCCCTGGGTGTGCTCTTAATACCACCTTGATTTCAAGACAACATTTGATTTTGTACCAAGGGAGAGATTATAGGCCAATTTAGCAACCTCTGCAGTAGATTGTGGATCATTACTATTCAATTATTCTGCTACATGAAAATTCTTACATGCAAGTCAGGTATACCTGTTCTAATGGCCTGAGTTGACTCTATATTTACCCATAAAGGAATCTTGCTCCTCTGTTACTACATTTACTTTTCTTGTTAATTCTAGTTTAAAAAATTCCTCTCGTATTGATAGAAGTTGATATTATTTTCCTATCTTCATCCCAGATGAACCTAAGGAGTTGGCAAATAAAGAGCCGTGGTGATGCAGTGATTAGGATGCAGTACTGCAGGCTACTTCTGCTGACTGCTGGCTGACTGCAATTTTGCAGTTCGAATCTCATCAGGCTCAAGGTTGACTCAGCCTTCCATCCTTCCAAGGTCGATAAAATGAGGACCCAGATTGTTGGAGGCAATATGCTGACTCTGTAAACCACTTAGAGAGGGTTGTAAAGCACTGTGAAGCGGTATATAAGTTTAAGTGCTGTTGCTATTAGCCACCAACTGCAACAATGAAAAATTAATTATATCAAAAGTGAAATAATTGGAAAATAATATATTTCACTGAACCAGTTGTAACCCTAACCCTAACCCAGTGAAGGCTTTCAAATATTTATGAGTTATCTTTATCCCTCCCTAAACTAGGCGGTTCAAGTAAAAACTATCAGCCTGCACACAGAGAAAAACCCAGGGCAAAACATGTTCTTTCAGCTACAGTAATGTTGTCCTGGCAGCAGGAAAACTCTTTAAGGCAAAGGTATTAAGACTAATTCTTGATGGTTCGCAGTTCTGCCTGGATAAGGACTCAAGAGCTTAAGAATTAGTCCAGGTTTATAAAGGCGATACTCTATTGCATTGCAAAGGCACTGATGCATCTCGAAACTTCCCTTCCATAGAGGAATGTACAATAACTTGCTGGCGATGATATTGGCTAAAGGTAAATCTCACACACTTCTGAATTCTCTTAGACAAGTTCAATTGGAAGCAAAGCATGGATACAGATTTAAATTATGGTGGGTTTTCAGCCCACTTTCTGCTTCAATAAGGTTATAAGAAAGTCTCTCTGGAAATAACACAGCTTGTGTTTCACTCTGGCATACAGAGAAATCAAACTTTAGCCCCTTACATTAGATAGATAGTCTATGTGGAAGGCCATTTATGCCATCCAATTATTTTAATGATATTTTGTCTGAGCCTCACAGGATAGACCCAATGCTAGGCCTTCTGTGGATTTATAGGGCAGATACAACAACACTCCTGTGTGAGATCTTCCCTGTTGTTGTTTGAAAGGCTCAATACAGCCATTTTTACATGTTTGTTTCAGTCTTCTATATATCAATACACCAGCAAAATATATAGTCCTCTGGATAGCAGGTCAACTCAATTGGACCAGTGGAAAAAAGGGTACTATTTCTATTAGTAGACAGTTCCCTTGAAGCATCTAAGGTGGTGCTAAGTTTTGTTCACTGGCATTTCTGTAAACAGGGTGGCCTTAATATCATTACTGTAATGTCAAATTTTTGTAGTTTGGAGATATTATCATTTATTAAGTTATTAAACTTATTCTTTATTCTTTATTCAATGTTCTCTATACATTTTATTTTACAGACAGGCAGTGCTCAACGTACGACCACAACTGAGCCCAAAATTTCTGTTGCTAAGTGAGACATTTGCGAAGTGAGTTTTCCACCATTTTATGACTCCCTCGCCACAGTTGTTAAGCGAATCACTGCAATTGATAGGTGAGTAACATGGTTGTTAAGTGAATCTGGCTCCCCCATTGACTGTGCATGTCAAAAGGTGGTAAAAGTGATCACGTGACCTTGGGACACAGCAATGGCCATATGAACGAGTTGCCAAGTGTCTGAATTCTGATCACATGATCATGGGGATGCAGCAACGATTGTAACTCTGAAAAACGGTCAGAAGTCACTTTTTTTCGGTGCTCTTGTGACTTTGAACAGTCACTATTGTAACTTATTGTACTTATAAAATACTGTATTTTATGTGTTTCGGCCTTTTATTTATCACAAGTAGTTTTTAACAACAAGCAAAGAGACGATTGCATAATCAAGAGGTCTGTTGTTTCCTGGACCTACAGTTTTAGTAATAATACTTCAGGGCTGCCGTGATTTGGCCTACCTCCTGAAAACAATGTAGCCATGCTTCTGTTAAGTCTTTTGTGTACACCAATCTACAGCACACTTCCATTTGGCATATTTTACAGCCCAGGACTAGTTCAGCACAGTGGTGGCATAAAGATCTCTTATGCTTAATGTCGCAGGTTAGAGGTTAAAGCCATTGGCAGGCCATACAGAAAAGCTTGTAATACAGCTGCTTCCACAATATTTGATCCAGAAGACCTTGATTTTCCCAGGCAACCGAATGCCAATATCAAAATTAAAAATCAGGCAATAAAAGGGAAATTAAAAACGCATCTTTCCAAAATCAAGCCTTATTTTCATGTTGCTTTCTCACTACATAGAGACTAGGGTGAAATAGATCTGAGAAAATGCAGAGAGTTTGAAATTGTCCAGTTGCTTCTGAGATTTGCAAGATTTGTTGACTTTTAAGTGAATGGGTAATAAATGCATTAGATGCTACTGATAATGTGATAGCTACACACTCTAAAGTGAAATCTATTATTTTATATTTCGTTCAATTGATACAACAAATTAGATTTCTATGCATTCCATTTTCAATACCATGTTTCTTCAAAAATAAGACCCTGTCTTATATTTTTTTGAATCCTGAAATAAGCGCTGGGCCTTATTGCCATGCACTCAAAAGCCCGATTGGTCTTATTATCAGGGGATGCCTTATTTTGGGGGAAACAGGGTAGAACTAAATGTATTTAAACTTATATGTAATTTTGCAATGCCACAAATTGGACTGAGTTAAAAGCAAGGCAGAATTAACTTGTTTATAGTGCTATAGTAAACTAAATCTAGTGGTTGCAAAAGGGTTGTTCTCTGTTGGCTAGATCTCAAATGAATTTTCTTGAGTTTTAAAAACAAGAGTAAAAATTAATACAAATAAAGAAGGAAAAAAGAAAACAAAAGAAATAAAAATGCAAAAAGAAAAAAGTTGAAGAAAAACAGAAATGAAAGAAAAAAGATATACAAAATGACTTTCAACCTTCTTTACAGGAGTTATAAGCACATATATAAATTTAACTCTTTCTCTAAAGTTACATCTTCTTTCTACAATTTATCCTAATTGTCCAAATTATAGATCATATGTTATTTTTTCCTGTTTTATGCAAATAATTCATGAATGATTTCCAATCAGCAATAAACATAGATATTATCCCTGATCAACGATTAATTTGGCCATTTCAGGTTGCATACCAATTCTTCAAGAGCTGGGTAAGACAATCATGAATTCTGTTCACTATTTTGAAAGATCATGGTGTTTGTTAACACTCACACAAGGACAACAGGACAGTGAACACACAACCTTTCACCTCTGCTTTTATAATCCTATTTTCTGCTAACCATCTATTGAAAAGGCACATTTGTAGAGCAAGCTTCCCTATGAGAATAAATTCCTTGATTTAAAATATATTTATCCCAATTTTCACATCATAAGAAAACAAGTAGGGCAGATATCTATAGAGATATGTCAAATGGCGGGAAATGGCTTATAAAAATATGGGGGTCTCTTTGACCTGAAAACCTGATCCTAGATTAAATGTCCATATCGGATTTATCTCTCAAAACTATTTCAATTTATTCTGAAGGCATTCTTAATTTACAAACCAAATTGACAGATTAAGGATAGTCTAAGTGAAATTTCAATTTACCTGTTCATGCTTAACTCCCTCCCCATGTCAATCAATGATTCAAGAAGGCTGGCTAAGGAAAAGCTAAGCAAAATATATTCTATTTAGCTACATAAAGGGTCCGAGCTTACTTAGATGGTCTTTTCGGAAATAAAATACTGTTCTCCTTTGCTGAAATGGACTTGATTGTATTGATAATATGCTGAATACCTGAAAACAATTCTCTCTCTTTTTGCTATTTCTTTCTTGAAAGCATCAATTAATATAGGAAAAAGGGAAAGGAGAAATGAAACAACAGAAAAAATGGAAATGAATGTGAGCAATGTATTTTTTTTATTAATGGAATTTGAATTAATTGATTTGAAAGTATCTTCAGTAAATTAAAATCATGCAGAAAGTGATTCCTTATCTTTTGGACTGTATAAAGCCCATTTCCAGGTAGTCTGTTTTTCATCAAATCAGAATTAATTTCATGGGAGTATAAGAAGGTTTTTGTAATTGTATGATGGAAACATACCTAGATTTATCTCCCGTGAACTTAGTTATAACCAAAAGAAGAAGGATGCATGAAAGCACGGCCTGTGCTTCTAAATCTGATTTTATTCTAGATCATTTTAAGCTTTCTTTTGTTGAGGCACCCCCTCCCTTAAGCCAATGGGACAATCTCAGTTAAATCTGTAGTAGTGTTTATGGGAAAATAATGATTACTGACTGTGAAGTTCTTCTCAAACTTTTTTTTTATATGATAGATAAACCTTCCCAGGAGCTAGTGAAGTTTTCAAAGAAAATGACTGATAGCTGATGTATATTTTCTCCTTGCTAGTACTTGATAGAGAAATATGATAGGTCATACCAATGGAGTATCAAGGCTACAGCCATTTTTCTTTCAATTAAATCTAAGAGGAAATAAGCAATCTTGCAATGTTTATTTGAAAGACGATGGCTCCCCCCTCATGAATGGGCAGCCCCCAAATGGTTTGTATGATTACTGTGATTTTTCAAGCCTGTCATAGGCATAGGAGCTTCCAATACAAGAGATTCCTTCCTCTTGTGTGATCCAGTGTTTAGCTGAGATTGCTAACACTGCTGTAGGTAAGAGCCTGTCAAAGTTCCCATTATAAGGCTCTCCTCTGAAGGATTTATTACAACCAGAGCTGTACCAAACTATTTTCCCCACATACTGCAAAGTGAGGTAAGCTTGAGGCCAAATGAGTTACTACACATTGCAACAGAAATACGGAACAAGACACATTGATAAAGTGCTAAAATGCCTTTCCAGTTTCTTCCTCTTCCCCAGTTATTTCACAACATACATTTTATTTTGAGAGCGGATGATCTGTAAGCAAATATCCGAATGCTTTCCATGTAATTGTCCTAAATAGCAAAGCAGCGTTCAGATATCTTCACTTTATAAGACACTGTAGACAGAGTGTTAGTCTATGACTGTTTGTCAAACTTGGACAAGTTTAAGATGTGTGGACTTCAACTCCCAGGATTCCCCACATTTTAAGAACTTCACCTAAGTTCTTAAAGTTGCCAAGTTTTAAAAACACAGGTCTATGGTACCCCCAAATTAGAAGTTGGACAGCAGCTTTACGGGCTAATAAATATTCTTAAAGGCATTCAGCTTCATGAGCCGCAGCTCACGTATGAGACAAATGGAAATAGCATTTCAGGCTGTTTCTGAAGGTCTAAATCAGTGTTTATCAAACATGGGACTTTAATATGGGTGAACTTCAATTTCAAGTTCATCTCTCAGAATTCCTCAGCCAGTCATGGGGATTTTTAACTCATAACCTAGAATATAGCAATTTACTTGTGTCACAATCAACCTGTATTGGCATTTTCTTCCATCCCTATCCCCTGCCCAGCTTCTTTCTAACGCAGATCCTACATCAGTTTAGCTGCTGCAATGCATCTGATGAAATGAGCTGCAGCTCAGAAAGCCCAGGCCTTTTAATAAAATACGTTAATTTGAAAACATGTTAGCAGGCTCCTCCTGATTTTCATTTTATAAGAGTACACAATGAAACATTTCCCATTCTAATCTTGGCAGTGGGAATAGCAAATACTTGTACCTTGTACTAATGGCAAAATTGACAACCCCAGTAGCTCTGGCAAATAGCCAGTCACGGCCAGAGATGTGGCAGTTAATGGTTCCCATTTCTTAACATTCATCAGCCAGCTCCATCCGTTCAAAGACATAATTCAAAACATAAGGCATTCTGAAGCTATTTTATCTCCATGTGATTCATCAGTTGCCAGTGCTAACATTTATGTGCCAAAAGCTGTATCTATTTCTCAGTTTACTTTCGCTTCCTGCAGCCATTCAGCCTGCTCACATGAGGGTCCCATCCCTCTTCCCAACTTCTCTGCTATGCCATCCCCAGTCCCAAGTCTGTCCACATGAGGGAAAACTACTTAAGAGGCTTTTGTTCATTTTCATTGTAATATGATCAGAAGCCTAATGCAAGCAGGAATCCTATCTAAGCAGGTTCCCAACTCACTACTTGAATTCTGTTCAAAAGAGCCTAAGTGCACGTTCTTTTCAGATTTCGCTATTTAACATAGGACAGGCAGGAACTATACAAAACTGTAAAATTTGCTGGCAACTTTCGTTTCGTTCTGAAATGTGTAAAATTTAATAAATAAGCAAACAACCTGTTATGCTAATTTCATGGGGATAATCCTTCCTAGATCATTCCATTCTTTTCCAAATATGTTACATGCTGATTTGTAATGTTGGATAATTAGTAATCACTGTTATCAATTTCTAGAAAAAAAGATTTAAAGTCCTTCCTTCCTTCCTTCCTTCCTTCCTTCCTTCCTTCCTTCCTTCCTTCCTTCCTTCCTTCCTTTTCTTAGTCTCCCTTCCGCAACTCTATCTTTACTTCCTTGTATATCTCTGTCAATTGCCCCAAACCCTAATTACTCCTTAACTTGATGTCTTTCTAGTAAACCTTCAATCTGGCATAGTAGAAATTAGCAGTTTGCTCTGTGTGTGCTGCTGTACTCCAAAACCCATTCACTCTTGAATGTTTACTAGTAGCCCTGAGAATTAGGATTTCCTGAAGAACTCCAGGTTGAAAGTTTACAATTTGATACAATTCCAAAAAAATTCTGGAGGAGAAACTTAGACATGAGGTTGATAATATATTTTTTATCCTCAGAAAACATTTACTGGAAAAAGAACATACCACCGTATTTATGCACCCTACCTGCCGATAAGAAAGAAGCCCTAAAACTTGATCTTTTGGCTTGCTGTTTGTAAACTCTTTGTATGATTGTCAGAAGCAATAACTTCCTAGTAAATATTGCTTACTAAATATTTATTATTTTGAAATGAAATTTATAGCAATTCAGATTTACATCATTTTCAACATAATCTATACTACTTTTTTCCAATCTTCACTCTTATAAACCAGGTTAAATTGGAAGCAAATTCTAGTGTTGTTAATGTGAAAATTAAGATTAACACTAATGTTGCTTAAAACAGAATAATTTGTCTGGAAATTAATGCTTGACTCTGTTTATGAGACCTTCCTATGTTAAATAAAATTTCTGCATCCATTTGAGCATTCCCACTAAATTTGGAACTGAGCATGTACAGACATTTTTACTATACAGTAATCCATGTGTCCCAAAACGGGACAGTCTAATTCTGAAGGATCAAGTGGCTGTTACTGTGGTTTATTGTTTTTTATTTATTTATTTTGTCACAATATCATATAATTTTTTTTATAGTATATAAACATATATATGAGTAAATATTGGGAGGTATAAGCATCTATATATATATAGGAAGAAGAAAAGAAAAACAATAGGACAGGAACGGTAGGCACGTTTGTGCGCTTATGCACGCCCCTTATGGTCCTCTTAGGAATGGGGTGAGGTCAATAGTAGAAAGTTTTTGGTTAAAGCTTTTAGGATTATGGGAAGAGACCACAGAGTCAGGTAAAGTATTCCAAGCACTGATGATTCTGTTACAGAAGTCATATTTTCTGCAATCTAGATTAAAGCGGTTAACATTAAGTTTAAATCTGTTGGTTGCTCTTGTATTATTGCAATTAAAGCTGAAGTAGTCTTTAACAGGAAGGACATTACAATAGATGATTCTATGAGTTAAACTTAGGTCTTGTCGAAGGCGACGGAGTTCCAAGTTTTCTAAGCCTAGGATTTCAAGTCTGGTGGGGTAAGGTATTCTGTTGTTTTCAGAGGAATGGAGAACTCTTCTTGTAAAATATTTCTGGACACGTTCAATTGTACTGATGTCAGAGATATGGTGAGGGTTCCAAACAGGCGAGCTGTATTCTAGAATTGGTCTAGCAAATGTTTTATATGCTGTGGTTACTAGTATAGTGTTTTTGAAAAAGAAGCTACGCAAGATTAGGTTTACAACTCTTAGAGCCTTTTTTGCTATGTAGTTGCAGTGGGCTTTGGCACTTAGATCATTTGACATGAAAACTCCAAGGTCTTTAACGGGGTGGGGGTCATCTGTAAGGTAATGTCCATCAAGTATGTACTTAGTGTTTGGGTTCTTTTTTCCAATATGTAAGACTGAGCATTTGCTGGTTGAGATTTGGAGTTGCCAAGTTTTAGACCAAGTGGTTAGATGATCAAGGTCTTTTTGGATGATAGATGCATTGTCTGTGGTGTTAAATAGTTTGACATCGTCAGCAAAGAGAACACAATTACTTGAGATATGGTCACAAAGATCATTAATGTATAGTATGAAGAGTGTTGGTCCAAGGACGCTGCCTTGAGGAACGCCACTCTTGACAGGAACAGGATTTGATAGAGCATTGCCAATTTTGACCACTTGTTGTCTGTTAGACAGAAAAGCAGATATCCATTTGTGAAGGGGTCCTGAAATGCCATAGGATTTTAGTTTTAGGAGAAGTTTATCGTGTACTACTGAGTCAAAAGCTTTGCAGAAGTCTATGTAGATTGCATCTATTGTTTTGCCTTGATCAAGATTTGTAGTCCATATGTTTTTACAGTGAAGAAGTTGTAAGTTGCATGATAATTTTTTCCTGAAACCAAATTGTTTATTGGAGAGTAGGTTGTTAGTTTCTAAGTTTGAGGTAATGGATTGGTTGATGATTGATTCCATGACTTTGCAGGTGACGCAGCATAGAGAGATCGGTCTGTAATTTTCAACTAAGCTGGGGTCTCCTTTCTTGAAGATAGGGATGACTGTGGCTAGTGACCAAAGTTTGGGAAGGGAACTGGTAGTGAAAGCTTTGTCAAAGATTATGCTTAGGGGTTCCCCTATATTAGTGGAAAGTTTTTTTAAGAAGTATGCGCATAGTCCATCAGGTCCAATAGATAGCGATGGTTTCAAGTTATGAAGAGCTTTTTCAACGTTATCTTCTGTGAAATCTGTATGGGTTAAGTCATCATATTCAATGCTGGTGCGTTTGTGGAATGTCGGATATGTGTTATTGCTTTTAACAAAAACTGAGCCAAAGAAAATGTTGAAGAGGTTAGCTTTAACTGTTTCGTCATTGTATTCTTTGTTGTTAGAATCTTTTAGTGGTAGGATGGATCTTGAGTTTTTAAGTTTATTGTTAACAAAATTATAAAAGGCACGATTGGAATTTTTGCGCAGAAGGTCCTCTTCTTGCTTGGTGTGGTAATTTGTGCATTCAGTTTTTATTTGGTTGCATATATTTTTGTAGCGGTTTTTGAAATTTGCTACATAGCCTTTTTTGTTTCTTTTCCAGAGGGATTTTTTTTTTTTGATTGAAGCTTTTTTACTGATATGGGTAGTTTGCTTTTCCTGGTCATGGTGGTCATTTGTGGTACATATAGTTTAATGACTTTATTGATTTCAAGTAGGAAAACTCTATAGTGGTCTTCAGTGGTTGTGCAGGTAGCAAACAGATTTTGCCAGTCTAGAAATGAAAGATTGTTGTTTATAAGATCGTAGTTGGCTTTTTTGAAGTTGTAGCTGGGAATACTATTGCTATTGTGATCTAAGTATGGACGTATATTGAGACGAAAATCAATCATGCAGTGGTCACTGTTGGAAAAAGGTTCTTTAATTTGTAGTCCATAAATTGAGTTGGAGTTGTTGCAGAAGATGAGATCAAGGCAGTTGTTGAGTCTTGTATTGTTAGTTACAAGTTGTTCAAGACCTAGGTTTGTAACAGCGTTGTATAGTGTAGTATGGATTGGATCAGTTGTACATTCATTAGTTATTCAGTTTATGAGAGGTAGATTTAGGTCACCCAGGAAGATGAGAAGATATGGGCAAGAGGTAGCCCATGTTAGCAGTAAGGTTAGCATATTTGCATGGGTAATGATAGGAACGCAATCTAGCTTTTCACAAAGTGTTTGTACTCCATTTCCCTTTAACATAACTATGTGGTGTTCAGAAACAATTTTAATTTCTATCTGAAATTAAACAACTGTGGCTAACCTTAGATACAGTAATTTGAAACAATTTTAGAAAATGATTTGGGAAAAGTATTGCTCCAACAACAATTTGAAAGAAGCCAATTTTAGAAAATGAGTTAGAAAATGTATTGTTTTACACAGATGCCAACAGCAGTTTAGCTTTTGTTATATAGTAAACTGTAGCTAATTGAAAGCATAACACTTAACTGTGGCTAACTGTCTCCTTGTGGCCATGCAGGTATGCCAAAAGATAGAAAAGCATACAAGCTGGAAAAAAAAAAGCATGTTCCCATCCTGAAAAACCGTGATTGTAATCAGTGGTGAGATTCAAATTTTTTTACTAATGGTTCTGTGGGCATGGCATGGCTTGGTGGGCATGGCAGATGAAGGATACTGTAAAATACTCTGTGGTCTCTTCCCAAAATCCCCAAAGCTTTAACCAAAGACTACCTACTGTTGACCTCACCCCATTCCTAAGAGGTCTGTAAGGGGCGTGCATAAGACCAGCAGCGTGCCTAACGTTCCTGTCTTAATGTTCCTTTGGTTGTATCCAATTCGTATGGTTATTTCATGCTTATATATATAAGTATATAATATATATATATATATATATATATAATATAAATTATATAAATAAATAAAATATATAAGTGGTGGGATTCAGCCAGTTCGCACCACTTCGGGAGAACCGGTTGTTAACTTACTAAGTAATTTGGTGAACTGGTTGTTGGAAGAAAACATTAGGGCAGAGAACCGGTTGTTAAATTATTTGAATCCTACCACTGCTTATGTATATTGTTGTGTTTGACAAATAAATAAAATAAAAATAAATAAAATCTCCATTCTCTCCCTACTACAGGGGAAGGTTACTGCAAAATCCCCATTTCCTCCCAATCAGTTGGGACTCGGGAGCAGAGAATAGATGGGGACGGGGCCAAGCAGAGGTGGCTCCGAACTACTCAAAATTTCCACTACTGGTTCTCCAGAACTGGTCAGAACCTGCTGAATACTACCTCTGATTGTAATGCTTTTCCCCAACAGTCATATTCTTCCTTCATCGTTATGTCTTTTATTTGTATTTATTTCATGGACCGAAATATATCCCCCTTGTTATCCATGCTGCTGCTGTGGCATTACTTTGCTTTATTTTTTTGTTCAGATGAGAGAAGAAATGAAGACAGATCCCATGCAAGTATTGACGGGGGAAACCATTTGGGAAGAACGTCTGGCAGATAATCTAGGTATGTTCTACAGAACCAATTTGAAGAGGCCTCTTTGCTCCTGGAGGCATCATCTTCCACCACAGCTATTTTTCAATTTAAAATTAGCTTGCCTGTTTCTGCCATAGTGAACTGGGGGAACAGAAAGTCAAGTGAACTTCTAGAAGTACATACTGTATTTGGAGTTGTGTATGCTTACAACTTTATGAAGGAGTCTACTGATGCAGTTATTTTAAATTGATCTGATAAGTCGAAATGATATTTTGTATCATCTCTGCTCCCTGTTTTGGTTCCAGTACAGGTCTTTTGTGCTCATGATACTTTTTCATCTCTAATTATTTTCTTTTCATGCTCTAATTATTATTATTATTGAGAATAAAAAGAAATTCATAAGAAAAAAACTAAAAGAAGAATTACATATTGCTCAGCTGAAGATGATTCAATTGAACTCACATATATATGTTCATATCTTACCATGCAATTGTTTATATCTACCTTTTCTGTGGAAAAGATTTTTTAAAAAGGGAAAATTATACTAAGCTCTTAAAAGTAATATAAACAGACTGAAAAAGTCCATCAATCAATTATATATCAATTATATATAACTATAACACCTATTTTCTACCTTTGTAGTAGTAATATTTTTGCTATCAAAAATCTAGTTATCTGCACAGATGCCAAATAAAATTGATGACATCGATGAGCTGATGTTGTCATACAAATGTTACCACATATACTTGTATTATTTTTAAGTTTTTTCCTGTGTCATATGTACAGAAACATAAACTGAGATACTTATATGATGACATCATCACCCATGCGTCACCATTTCCCTGCCACTCTTATGGAGACCCATAATATGGATGCACCACAGTGGTGAAATTCAATTTTTTTTTACTACCGGTTCTGTGGGTGTGGCTTGGTGGGCGTGGCATACTGCAAAATCTCCATTCCCACCCCACTCCTGTGGAACAATATTGCAAAATCTCCATTCCCACCCCACTCTGGGGCCAGCCAGAGGTGGTATTTGCTGGTTCTCCAAACTACTCAAAATTTCTGCTATCGGTTCTCCAGAACTTGTCAGAACTTGCTGGATTTCACCCGTGATGCACCATATAATGTAAACACTATGAGCATCTAGAAAAACCAATAGATCTTTCATAACAAATTTAGTATATAATTTTTTGCCCAAATGGAGTCATTCTGGCACATGTCCACATCACATGAATCTCTATCATATTTTCAGTACTACATTCTACAATTATTGATTAAAACTCTGCATTTTATCTGAGATGCATAGACATTGGATACATGCAAACTATCTCTTTTTAATTACTAGGCAGTTTATATTGATAGAGAAATGAGATATGGATGCCAAAATAATTTTACATTTTTGCAGATGTTTATTCCAATTTCTTATCCTATGCTTCCCTATGCCCTTGACTATTTAAACAATATAATCTAACAACCACTTATAAATAAGAGTTTCAGGGTTATTACTTTGTGGAGTTATGCTAAATTGCTTGTAAATAGATGGAGTTCTGAAGCATTTATGGCTATTGGTTGATCTCTAAATATTAAAAGTGTTTTAATTAAACATATTATCATACCATGCTTTTTGGCAAAAAGAAAGCAGGACTCCAAATTTGTCCTGTTGGCTCATGATTTGCTGAAGAGGGAAGATGGGAATCTGAAGGAATTCTTTACTTATCATATAAATACACCCCAAATCAGTACGTTCCAATTTGTTAGGGATCTAGAACAGGAAAACAGCAGCAGGGCTAGCAACGGTTGCAGTGTTATCATTAACAAATGTCTGTAGAGATTCTCAGTCATCCAGGTCATGGTTGTCCCAAAGATGTTTTTTCAGGAGGCAACTGGACTTTCTTGTTTTTTTTCTTTTGAAGACGTTTTGTTTCTCATCCAAAAAGCTTCCTCAGCTCTGACAGGATAGTGGAGAATGGAAGGATTTATATTCCTTGCAGACAGCTGGTAATTTGCATCCTTTTAGAATAGAATAGAATAGAATAGAATAGAATAGAATTTTATTGGCCAAGTGTGATTGGACACACAAGGAATTTGTCTTGGTGCATATGCTCTCAGTGTACATAAAAGAAAAGATACGTTCATCAAGGTACAACATTTACAACATAAATGGTGGCCAATATATTAATATAAATCATAACGATTACCAGCAACAAAGTTACAGTCATACAGTCATAAGTGGAAAGAGATTGGTGATGGGAACGATGAGAAGATTAATAGTAGTGCAGATTCAGTAAATAGTTTGACAGTGTTGATGGAATTATTTGTTTAGCAGAGTGATGGCCTTCGGGAAAAAACTGTTCTTGTGTCTAGTTGTTCTGGTGTGCAGTGCTCTATAGTGTCATTGAATAGTGTTATATGTCCTCAGGGTCACCTGAGTAGTGCAAATGGTTTCTGTAGTCTGCATTTTTTTTCCTCTGGAAATCCATTCCTACTCTCACATCATTCCAAGGCTGTTCATCCAAAATTGTATAGCTAAATGCCTGTAAAGATTCTTTGTCATCCAGGTCATGGTTGTCCCAAAGGTCCTTTTTAAGGACTCAGCTGGACAGAGTTGAAGAAGCTTCTTGGATGAGAAGTGAAATGTCTTCAAAGAAAAAACAAGAAAGTCCAGTTGTCTCCTGTTTAACAAATGATGAATTTTCTGTATCGATTCAAATAGGAAAAGAGTATTTTTTTTGGTGTATGACTCATGCTTGTGTGTGTGTGTGTGTGTGTGTGTGTGTGTGTGTGTGTGTGTGTGTGAGCATGCCTTTGACTTAGTCTTGCCTCCTGATGGCAGCCTGACAAGTCCCTGTAATATTTTGGGAAGCTTTTTGAGAAGTCATTTGCCACTACTTCCTTTTTAAGGCTGAAACAAAGTCACCAGCCCAAAATCATCCAGCTGGCTTCATGCCTAAGGCAGGAGTAGAACTCACACTCTCCCAGTTTATAGCCTGATGCCTAAAAACAACAGGTAGTCCTCGACTTAAAACAGTTCACTTAGTGACTGTTCGAAGTTACAACGGCAGTGAAAAAAGTTACTTATGACTGTTTCCCACTCTTATGACTGTTTTAGCACCTCCATGGTCACATGATCAAAACTTGACTGCTTAGCAACTGGTGCTTATTTATGACAGTTGCAGTGTTCCATAGTCATGTGATCCCCTTCTGACAAGCAATGTCAAAGGGGAAGGCAGATTCATTGAACAGCCGTGTTACTAACTTAACAATTGCAGTGATTCACTTAACAACTGTGGCAAGAAAAAGTAATAAAATAGGGCAAAATACACTTAACAAATGTTTCATTTAGTAACAGAAATTTTGGGCTCAATTGTGGTCATAAGTCAAGGACTTCCTGTACTCCAAACTGGCTCTCATTGTAGCACTCATAAATTCACACTACATATACATTGCCTTACACAATGTAAGCCGCCCTGAGTCTTCGGAGAAGGGCGGGATATAAATGTAAAAAAAACAAAAAAAAACAAATATGTATTAGAACAAGGTTATGTATTTGCCTCATATTATTGCTGGTTTGAAAAGCTAAGAGACAAATTTTGCACAAGCACTGGGCCATTCCATTCTTCCTTGAATACAAACAGTGATTAAGTTAATTAATAAAGTTAATTAATAATTAAATTAATCAATAAATTATAAATTAAATAAATTAAATCAGGAACAATTGCCACCAGTTGATTACCCCCTTTTTATTTAAATTTCTGGGGCATTTGATAATTTCTATTTGCATTATCTGTTAAACAACCAAAATCAATTTATTTCTTTAAAAGTAGCAAATTTTTGCTACATTATGTAGCAACTTCACTCACCGTTTCTCCCAGTTATTGATGTTAGGGAATAATTCTGTTTTATTTTATAGAATGTACTTTTATTGGTCAATGATGAAATAATTTTGTGTCTGTATCTAATTAAATCAGGAAGTCTCTAGCTAACTAGAGTTCCTCCTTTTGGTTCGCCCTTCAGAACACACCAACATTTTAAACCTAGATTATTCATTAACTAAATAATCAATACAGTTTATTTTGTTTAAAATTCTTATTAATCTGAGAATTACTTATTTAATCAACGTGTGTAACAGTGGAAGAAGGAATGAAGTTATGAGCAAAGTCTCATTTATGGATTGGTTGTATTTGTCTAATGTAGAATTGCTGGAAGTTACGTGCCATTTTTATGAAGAATTGATATCTGCAAAAATGTACACTGAGAAGAGTAGTACTTATGACTCTCTTGGCCTTTTCCTTCAGAGCAGGAATCTGATGGAGAAAAGAAATATCAGAAAAAAACTCAGACAGTAAGCCTTTTTTTTTCTCCCCTTCCTTTAGAATTTCTGAAAATCTGTTTATTCCCATTCCTTCCATAGAGATTGCAGAACTAATATTCCTGCTCACATTCCAAAAGCTAATGTAGGCCTGTAGCCAGGCAGGCATCTGGAGATAAGGAAGCTGAAAGATGTCCAGGTAATTTGGCAGGTGAAAAGAAATTGATGCAGCCAGAATGTAAGTAGTGGTAATTAATATATCTGGAATGATATAATTACAGTAAATATTAATGCAATGAAATTTAATTTTATAATACTTTAAGTGTCTAGTTTTTATTAATTAGCCCACTGCTTTGCATTTAGTGTCCATACCGGTTAAAAGTAGAAGTAGTTATATGCTTACCGGAGTAATCAAAAGGAAAAGGCCTAAAAGCAAATGGTCTTGCTTATTTATTTTGAAATTCATTGAGGGGCCCTTAAATTGGTTTTGCATGCATTATTGGTTGCTTTCCCTTTACAGCAAGCATGCTGCCTATGTAAAATACAAATAAATGCAAAGTTTGCACCTTACCCATCTCACCCTCCTCTACTTATATTGTCTGGGAATGATGGAAAATGAAATTCACCCATCTTGAAAAGGGTTAGAATACTTTGTGAGAGAGGATTGTAAATCTATATTTAGTGCAATTATATATTGATATATTGATCATCAATTGTGTTGTAAATGTTGTACCTTGATGAACGTATCTTTTCTTTTATGTACACTGAGAGCATATGCACCAAGACAAATTCCTTGTGTGTCCAATCACACTTGGCCAATAAAATTCTATTCTATTCTATTATTCTACAATGTCTTACAAAAATGCATTGTGATCAGCCAGATGCACACGATGAAAACCAAAAACTCACAGGAACTATAGTTTTAAAATATTTCTAGGGCAGCAAGAATAGGCCACTAGCTGAACTATTGTCTGCAGTGGAACTGGATTTCTTCTACTATCAGTCACTAGGAGTTCCTGTCATTGAAAATGAATATATTTGGGAATGAAGGGGTGATTTCTTTTTTATTTGTTTGCTACTAAAATGGTTCTAAGGCCCCTTTCGATTTTTCTTTGTAGAGATGCTTCTGTACATATTAGAGAGCTATTTCCACCATGATGAGGTGGAAAAATCAAAGCATTTATATGTGTAATGTTTGCTCTTGGACCATATACAATTTTTGAGTAGATATATATGTAAACCCGCTCTAAAATTTTTCATATTTTTAAAGTCTTCCTATTTGCCAGTCGGCACTGAAGGTGATAAAGCTTTTGCTATTTCTTTAAATTAAAATTAGTTTTGCTGGATTCTGTTCTTGTTGAAAGAAGCTTCCATTTCTCTCCCTCCCTCCCTTTCTTTTTATTATGCTGTGCCTTGGGTTGTCTTACCGACTTCTTTGAACAGTGGAATCGATTCAGTTGGATGTGATAAGTCTTTAACAAAAGGACACATGTTAGAGATCAAATGGGAATTCCCCATTCTCAACCTCTCTGCTGAGACTGCCAACACAGGGTCCAATTAGTGTCAGTTGCCATAATGGCTTTTGCGATGTGGGTTAGTGAGAAGTGGTCTGAAACCACCTTGTGCACTCCAAACAAGTTACATGGTAACACTAGATGATATATGTTTGGGCCACTTTTACCATTCTTTGTCTTTCACGCAACTCCAGGCTCATTAGCAGATTTCATTCATTCTCTGTTCTCATTAGTCATCCTGACCTTCCATATACATATACATATACATTGTATAAAATAGACGAAGAAATGAAGAAAAATAAAGCCTGCCTTATTTTATTTTTTTGTCAAAAAATAATCTTATCAATTTATTGTGAGATGCAAAAGGCAAAGAGCAAGGAATGATGATTGAGCTGCTTCCCTGTGGTTGTCTCTGGACACTGTGAATCATCACCTTGATCGAGACTGTTGTAGCAATCTGATATAAAGTAGTTACTCAGCTCTGAAAATTAAGTTGCATTGATGTGCAACTATTTGATTTGGCCAATAATTTAACTTTGGAGGGAAATTTGCATTGATGATACATGCACAAATCTCCCCCCCCCTTATCCATCTGGACCAAACCAACAGGGCCACTTCAATTTGATGCCACGAATGGAAGTTCTACTTCAAGTTGAAGAACTGCTTTGATGGGCTACTAAAATGGTATATAGGATGACCTTGGAAGATAGGTGAAAGTTTTGGGGAGAGTCTGCCCTTCACTAATTATAATGTAGCAAGATACTATTGTATTTTTTGAGCTAACTACCTCAGATTGGTATGACGGTTCTAATTATAATATAGAACTCTGATTCTGTTTATAGGCTGTCTTTAGTTGAACTGGGGAAAATAGGTATTGTTGGTTATTTCAGGTGCTGAGATGTCAGTTATGTAGTTACCAGGGATGAAGGAGTTATTCTAAATCAATTATATAGCTTCTCAAAATATGTTTATTCTTTATTCAGTTACTATTAACTTGTCATCATGATGTAGGCCTAACAACCTCCAAACCTGAATTTTTCATTCTTGGGCAGATTTGTTTTGGTCAAAAGTTTTGGGGCATCCATCAATCTGCTACAAGAAATGGATACACTATGCATGATCCAACTGTAAATGGCTACATTGACTACTTGGCAACATATTCAAGTTTTGTGTTAAAAATGGACTAGACTGACATCAGTTCTGTTTGAGTTTAGGAAAGCCTTCAAGATTTGGCTGTTTTAGGGCCTTTAAAGTCTGATATAATCTAATTTCCTGCCACACTGGGGTACTGGCTTATTTGACTTGGGGTTTCCCCTCCACCTCCCCCTTAAGCATGCACCCTTACACAACATATTATGAGATAATTGTTGTTTTTTAGTAAGTTCATTATTTTAATTATTATGTAGGAAAATAGGAACGTAGGCTGCTTAGAATTGGCTGCGAATGAACCCTATAAACTTTATTAATAAATGAATTAATAATAATAATAATAATAATAATAATAATAATAATAATAATAATAATAATAATAATAATAATAATAATAATATGCTCAGTGCAATTAACTCATTTACTTTCTTATTCCTTGATCTGTTTTGATGTGATTTCTATCTGCCTTTCCTCCAGGAGCTCACAGCAACTTTCATGAATATTCTCTCGCATTTTTACAACTCTGAGATAGCTTGTTGTCACCCTACAGGGGACTTAGGCAGCATAAATATTGAATAAATAAATAGATAAATGATAGATGATAGATGGTAAAGGATGGATGGATGGACAGGCAGACAGACAGAGCTAACAGAGTGACCAAAGTTACTCAATAAACCTTCATGTCTAAGGATGGACTATAGTTTGGGTCTTTTCACTCATTTTTTTCCTTACACACATTTTGAAAGTATATTATCATTTTAAACTTAAAATTGGGGACGTATGAGAAAAAAATAATTTTTAGAAAAAATAATTTAAGTTCTAGTGGTCCTACTGGTGAATTGCTATAAATCTACTGTCTAAAATGAATAGCAAAGCCATTAACACATTGCTAACATTATTCCAAATATTTTGCTATTGCAGTCCAAAGACATGAAATCAGAACTGGCAGGTTTAAGCCTCTAAAAAGGCCACATTACAGTTTCCAATTTTGCATTTTAATTCTGACTAGGAATGCCCAGTTGGGTTCAAGGGTTATGTATTTATAACTGAAAACGCTATCTGTTTTCCGGGTTCAGAAGAATTCTAAAAGAAACTGCGTTGCAAAAATAATATTGGTGCATTTGTATCTAAGGAAAGCAAAACCACACACGGGCACAGAAATATACAGAGACAATTCCTGTTTGAAAACAGACAGACTCAACAAGTCTTGCTCACAGTTATTATGGAGAAAAATTGGTTCCCAACAGCAGTAGTTCCCTTAAACATTTATGAAATTCCTTCTCAACTGATGTAATATTTCTCAGGTTTTCTTTACATTTCACAATGTGCCTGTGTTTCTAGTGTGAACTTTACTAGTTGATTACTGAACAGAAGCTACAAGACAATGATTTCTAGACATTTCCTGCTTAGGTTCCCCTGGTATCTCTCAGCCTTTGCCACTCTTAGTAGATACAAGAGACATCTTGTCAACATGCAGTTGTGGTCACTGAAAGCATGGATTTTTCAAATTTTGTTTATTTATATCTATCTATCTATATATATGTAGGTCTTTGGTTGTTCGGGTTTTCTCCCATGTAAAATTGGAAGTGTCTTGGCGACGTTTCGACGAAGTCTCATTCGTCATCTTCAGGCTTCAGCTTCGTGCTTCTGGGAGCAATGTGTGATCGCAGCTGTGTGAAACTGTGTGAAGCTGCGATCACACATTGCTCCCAGAAGCACGGCTGAAGCCTGAAGATGACGAATGAGACTTCACAGAAAACAAATATATATATATATATATATATATATATATATATATATATATATATATATATATATATATATATATATATATATATGTCTTTGGTTGTTGGGTTTTCTCCGTGTAAAATTGGAGTGTCTTGGCGACGTTTGAAGTCTCATTCGTCATCTTCAGGCTTCAAGCCGTGCTTCTGGGAGCAATGTGTGATCGCAGCTGTGAAACTGTGTGAAGCTGCGATCACACATTGCTCCCAGAAGCACGGCTGAAGCCTGAAGATGACGAATGAGACTTCGTCGAAACGTCACCAAGACACTTCCAATTTACACGGGAGAAAACCCAACAACCAAAGACCTACATGCAAACACCGTGAAAACCTCAGAAAACAAATATATATATATATATATATATATATATATATATATATATATATATATATATATATGTAGGTCTTTGGTTGTTGGGTTTTCTCCGTGTAAAATTGGAAGTGTCTTGGCGGCGTTTGACGAAGTCTCATTCGCCATCTTCAGGCTTCAGCTTCGTGCTTCTGGGAGCAATGTGTGACTGAAGAAGAAGAAACAGCTGCAGTCACACATTGCTCTCAGAAGCACGAAGCTGAAGCCTGAAAATGACGAATGAGACTTTGTCGAAACGTTGCCAAGACACTTCCAATTTTACGCGGGAGAAAACCCGAATAACCAAAGACCTACATACAAACACCCGTGAAAACCTCAGAAAAAAAATATATATATGTGCAATGTGTGACTGCAGCTGTTTCTTCCTTTTTAACTTCTAGTGGGGGTTTGAACTGATTGGGTGGGAGCTTGGCTGTGCTCTGATTGGATGGGGGTTTTTTGGTGCTCTGATTGGATGGGGGTGTGTCCTCTTTGGGTGGGGGCTTGGTTGTGCTCAGATTAGTCTGAGCTGCAGGGGGATTTGAGCAGTTAAAAAGGAAGAAACAGCTGCAGTCACACATTGCTCCCAGAAGCACGAAGCTGAAGCCTGAAGATGACGAATGAGACTTCGTCGAAACGTCGCCAAGACACTTCCAATTTTACGCGGGAGAAAACCCGAATAACCAAAGATCTACATATATATATATACTTTGTCTGATATAAAGAGATCCTAAGAACAGTGAAACATTTATTAATGCTGCCTGCAGCAATCATGCAGTAAATGATGTAGCTTGTGAATAGTTTTGGCATTTTACCTACAATATAGTTGTAGTATTCTGGGCTAAGCTATTAAAGCTGAATTTCAACAAATGTGCCAGAATGCCTGTATGTGAAACATGAAGAATTTGCCAAGGAACACTTTTTTAAAAAAATGTTCTCTGATTTATTCTCAGTGAGGAAAAGAATAAAATAGATGTTGAAAGGAGAGGACCACACATAAAGATGCAAAAGAAAGGTATATCATATAATTAGACCATGTAGGCCCAAATTCCATCATGTCCAATTTGCCTTCATAAACAACAGTCTAAATTTAAACACATTATAGTCACTTTGAGTTCAATGGGAAATATATAAGCCAGTGATATGGATCATAATTCCTTTATATATTTCAGATAAATGCTATGCCGCCAAATTCCAAAATGACTTCGCAGCATAGTCATATTCAAACAACAGTGAAATTGCAGAAAATGCTTCTCATAGCTATAATGATAAAAATATCTTTCATAAAAAATGTCCACCTCTTATAACTAATCACAACCAACAGTGTCCTCAGAAAATTGGTAACATCAACTAAATGCTGGATCATCTAACATCAACTAAAATGCTTTGCCAACCCAGTGCCTGATGCAGGCACAGAACTCGTAGAGAGCTAACAGAGTTGTACGGGACCTTGGAAGTCTTCTAGTCCAACTCCCTGTTCAGGCAGGAGACCCTATACCAGTGGTAGTCAACCTGGTCCCTACCATCCACTAGTGGGCATTCCAGCTTTCATGGTAGGTGGTAGGGGTTTTGTCCAATACTGAAGCACTTTCCTTTTTTAAAATTTAATTGACTTTTTAAAAAATTTTCATAGCATTATTTAAAAACATTTTCATTAGGTTTTCATAAAATTCCCCGTGACAATTTAAATTTTTGAAAATATACTATTTGTATCGCCCACGCATAAGTTTAGTTCATGTTACGTAAGTGAAACAAAATGGCGCTATAGTGCAACCGCAAACAAAAGAGCCTCGTCCCAGAATAGCTCGGGCATCTCCCCCTGAACTGGTGGGCGGTTAGAAAATTTTACTACTAACAGTGATACAAAAGTGGGCGGTAGGTATAAAAAGGTTGACTACCCCTGCCCTATACCATTTCAGACAAATGGGTGTCCAATCTGTTCTTAAAAAACTCTGATTGTTGGAGCACCCACAATTTCTGAAGGCAAGCCATTCCACTGGTTAATTGTTCTCACTATCAGGAAATTTCTACTTAATTCTAGGTTGGTTCTTTCCTTGATTAGTTTCTATCCATTGCTTTTTTTTCCTGTCTTCAGGTGCTTTGGAGAATAGGTTGACTCCCTATTGCTGTTGGGTTATGAGTCTTGTTTTGCCACTCCCACACAAGAGATGCCCATGAATTCCAAAGCTATATGGAACACTGCTGTTTTTATCAACTTGTGGGCCTTCCTCCATTAATTTCTTAGACAGTAAAAACCTGGAGCATTTCCAGCTCTATTCAGTTGATTCTGCTTGAAGGTGATAGTCTGGGAGATACCAGCTACATGAGCTTTATGGGGTTTTTCTAGGTTTAAAACAAGCACTTTCACTTGTACCTGGAAGCATATTGGTAAGGGTGGAGTGCTGGCAAAACCAGTGTGACATGACATGGTGGCTTTCATCTGCCAACAAGCAGGTTGCCATATTCTGCACCAATTACAGATAGTTAAAACAGCTTCTCTGGAATCTAGTCTCTATCTATGCCATACTGCAGATCATTGTCTCACTTGGCATGGATTAGGTTGTTTGAAAAATTCTATTTCCTTATAAAGCTAAAATAGATTTTAAAATATGCAGAAGAAAGGGAGGGGCAAGGGAATTCAAAGAAAAGCATATTTCAGCCTGTGGTACCTGAGCTGGGATTGGTCAGTGAGTTGGATTTGGCTTGGTTAGGAATCTCTATTCTATTGTTTTGCATTTTTATTCTGTACCAATTTATGGTATAGACCAGGGGTCTCCAACCTTGGTCCCTTTAAGACAGCGGTTCTCAACCTTTATAGTGCTGCAACCCCTTTAATACAATTCCCCACGATGTGGCAACCCCTTTAATACAATTCCCCACGATGTGACAACCCCAACCATAAAATTATTTTTGTTTTGAATTTATCGCGCCTGAAGCCGTATTGGCTAGCGATCTGAACTGCTTCCGATTGCCTTGAGGACGGAGGCATTAAAGCGGAGACTCCTCCACCTATTAAGTTTATTGCACCTGAAGCCAGATTAGGCTAGTGATTGGGAGTGATTGCAGCTGGCTTGAGAGGGAGACATCAGAGCAAAGATTTCTCTCTTTTTTAATTCATCACGCCTGAAGCCAAATTCAGCTAGCGATTTGAAGAGCCTGCAGCTGGCTTGTGGAGTCAACCATTGGAGAACGATTCTTCGACTTGCAAGTATACTTCCCATATTTCCGATGGTCTTAGGTGACCCCTGGCAAATAGTCATTCGACCCCCAACGGGATCCCGAACCACAGGTTGAGAACCGCTGCTTTAAGACTTGTGGACTTCAGCTCCCAGAGTTCCTCAGCCAGCTTTGCTGGCTGAGGGACTCTAGGAGTTGAAGTCCACAAGTCTTAAAGGGACCAAGGTTGGAGACCCGTGGTATAGACAGTTATTTTTTAAAATATTTTGAGGTAGTATTATGTTTATTGCTAAGTGTCTTGGGCACTATTGGCACAGAACCACAGGATATAAATTCATAAACAAACAAGAATGATAGGCATCATATACAGGGTGTATTATGAGCTTGAAAATGAGTTGACTTAGCAAACAAATGGCCTATTTTTTTTAATGCAGAAAGTTT
Source organism: Ahaetulla prasina (assembly GCF_028640845.1). Taxonomy (NCBI): domain Eukaryota; kingdom Metazoa; phylum Chordata; class Lepidosauria; order Squamata; family Colubridae; genus Ahaetulla; species Ahaetulla prasina. Next base: position 41,692,962 of record NC_080544.1, on the reverse strand, counting down.
TCTAATGTAGGAATTTGAACCAGGAGTGCAAACTAAGTCATTTTTTCTAGTTAACTAGTAAACCCTAATTCTGTTATGCTATAATCAATCACTGTCTTACACAAGGTTTTTTTTTAATGATGGAATTTGTTACAAAAATAATTTATTTGAGCTTTGACCTCATTCATTAATGCGTAGAGAATTGAATTCTTAAGGAATCCCAGAAATGTGTAAAATTCTGTATGTGTTGCTCATTGAAGCTACTGGAGCGAATGCCAAAGGATGAACTTCCCCCTTGTGCTGGCTGGCAAGGGCCCCTGGAAGAAGCCAATTTTAACCATTTTTATCTGAAACTAATTCCATTGATTTCAAAACAAGTGTGCTGAGAATTGCAGCCTAAGGCAGAAAAGCTAGCTGTTAAGTCAGACTGACATAGGAAACAAAACAAAACCCAGTGCTCATATTTTTTAAATGACAAGAAGAGCAAGAAAAAGAAATCTATATAGAAAAAAAAAACCCATTTTTTTCCATGGCATTTGTCCCAGCAATCTCTTAATCCTTAATTCTGTTAAATATATATTTTTAAGGCAACGTGCTTGACAATTTTGTGATTGGCTGGCTGATGTGTGCATATATGTGTTTTAATGACCTATGAATATACAAATATGAAAGGATACAGCTGGAATTTTTACTTCCACTTTTTCTCTTTTTCATTTTTTTGGAATGTTTGGTGCTTTTTTAAACTCATTAATTATGTTAATGTCCTATTTTATCCTGATTCTCTTCATAAAGAGGGGATTATTTGGAATATTATTTTAATGATTATTATATTTCAGTAGATTTCCATTTCATTGCTCTTGGAAGCTGAGGTTTCCAGAAACTATCAAAAATGGAACTGGGGAAACTATAGTTTATTACTTAATTTGCCAACTATCCTGAGTATCTGAAAAAACCTATAAATATTATATCCAAGCAGCATTTCTGTGTCCCAGATTGTCAGTTAAGGAAAAAACTATTTTAGTTGCAACTAAAAAAATAATTCTTATGCTGCAGTAAGTCTCCTGATATTTTCAAGTCCATCAAATTTATTTTTGCATAAGCTTATGAGTGTTTCATAGAAGTCTAAGGCATGTGTAGATCATTACTAGGGAGCACTTTTGCTTTTCTTGTGAATATTTGCGCAGCATACTAATGCTGCTGTAACCTTCCACGTATGTCCAATGATATCTCAACAGGAGCAATGGTAAAGAAACAAGTAACCAAGAACCCCTTTCATGAATCCGTTCCCAGACCTCTCTCTGGATGCAAGTTCAGAGGAAGAGGGTGAGTTTGAGTCGGCAGTGGAAAGCCCAGAGCTGGTCAGGATTGGACCTTGCAGAGTGCTAGCCTGACAGAGCAGCTTCAGCTGGATTGATCGGATGAGCGACAGGCTGAGGCTAAGTGAAATGAGCCACAACTGCAACAAGTTGGCCAGGAGGCTCCAGGCTAGGACCAGGAGCAGCTGCTTCCCATTAGTGATGAGGAAGTGGTGGAGCACACACTCTTCCTGATCCAAGGATAGGTAGAGCAGAGAGGACATAGGCACATTACTCATGAGGAGGCGACGTTACCTCTCATGAAGGGCTGTACCAGTGTCACCTACTTAGCCCCACCCTGAGGACTTGAGTGTTCCTGGAGAAATGTGCCCAGTTTTGTATTTTGCCCTGTTTGACTTGTGGACTGCTTTCCTGGACTTTATGTGTTCCCATTGGACTTGGTTACCCAGTGATTCTTGCCGTAGTGAGCTCAGAATCTGGACCTACACAACGGGAGTGCTTTATGAGGATCTGTTTCAGGGGGTGAAAAAATACCTATAGAACTCTTGCATGTGTATATGGATACGGGACAGCACAACCGAAATGCCACTTAATGGCAGCAACAATTCCAGGCAGCTATTTGCTACCATCTATTGATTGGTTGGACTTTTGTACCCATAACAGGTAGCTCTAAGTTTAATAAATGAGACAATGACTGGATACACAGATAGGAATTCAGGAAGCAAAACCCTATTAAATTCTTATTTAATAGTGTAGTTTATTTTAATGCTTCATAAATTACTACCATAAAAACTCATTACAGCAGACATTGGTTAATTGCAAGATTGTTCTGTAACACTTGTCTGCATGACAGTACTGAGTTTCTTGCATAACTCAGCCTTGTAGTTGCTGTTCTAATAATGCTCTTTCCCATTATTTATATCTTTGCACATTATTTACATGCATTAGCAAGTCAACTTTCTTGTCTTTCCTAGACAAACTTCATCTCCCTGCTGGCTCTGCCTCAACTGGCCAGCGCTTCCTGGAAGCAGAGCCTGTCAGAGAAAGGGAGAACAGGTGGAGATTTCTAAAAAGTGATACTATTTGGGAAGCCTCAGGGTCTCAATAGCCCAGATTTGTCAACTAGACCCTGCTGTTGCTGGCAAAGCCACTGGATCAAGGCACAGGCTCCCTTCCATGAAATAATGTTAAGTGTGGTACCCAGAAAAAGTACTTTCACTGTCATGGAACAGTAATCCTTGAGGTTAAGCTGGCCCCAAACTATTGGCCTTCTGTCAAGCCTTAGAAATCTGGGTCTTTTCTCAGGCATTTGCACAGAAGACTTAGTAAGATCATCTTGACATTATTCCAATTGTAAATATGACCATAGCTGTAATCTTTCCCCCCCCCCCAATGAATTTTGTTTGTTTGTTAATCAGAATTGCTTTTTTGTGAGTTGGATGGCCATATAAATTTTAAATAAATAAATAAATAGGCTATTCCTCATCATAGAGTCCTTATTATCATCAGTTTGCACATCTATTTTGTATTTTCTAAGAATTTTTTTAGGGTCAGTAGGGGCATTTTTGGAATTAAAGGTTATACCTGCTGTGCATCATATTAATCTCTCATTCTTTTGGTCCTTAATTTTGAAGGATAGAAACTGAAGCTGAAGCTCAAATACTTTGGTCACCAAATGAGAAGAGAAGACTCATTGGAAAAGACCTTGAGGTTGGGAAAGCAAAAGGAGAAGGGGACTGCAGAGGATAAGATGGTTAGATAGTGTCATTGATGCAGTGGGCATAGGTTTGTGTGGACTCTGGCAGACAGTGGAAGAGAGGGGGTCTGGCATGCTGTGGTCCATGGGGCCATGGAAAGTTGGACAAGACCTAGCGACTGAAAAACAAAATGCAATAAATAAAACTGATGATTGAATAACGATTTAAGGACCTTCTTAAGGGTTTTTTTTAAAAACAATATTAACTTAGCATGAGTCCTCGGAGTCCTCGGAGAAGGGCGGTATAAAAATTTGAATAATAAATTTGAATAATAATGAGCCGCAGTGGCACAATGGTTAGAATGCAGTACTGCAGGCTATGTCTGCTGACTACTGGAGGTCTGCAATTTGGCAGTTCAAATCTCACCAGGCTCAAAGTTGACTCAGCCTTCCATCCTTCCGAGGTCGGTAAAATGAGGACCCAGGTTGAGGCAATATGCTGACTCTGTAAATGGCTTAGAGAGGGCTGTAAAGTGATATATAAGTCTAAGTGCTATTGCTATGCTATTGCTAACTCAATTTATATTGCTGTCCACTTGACAGGCAACTGCTCTTGATCATTCTAACAATTTTAAAAATGATGGATGGTTTATGATATCCAGAAAGGCAAAAAAAAAAAAAAAAAAAAAAAAGGAGAGAGACCAAATTCATAGAAATAATTAGTGCTAATTAGCAATAATAATAACATTTTGAATCACTGCCTGGAAATTCAGCTTCTCTGGCTTCCTGCCAAAGAGTGTTTCTATGGTGGTTACCCTTCATCTAGCCCTTACGTTATTCCTAGGCCTGAACATAGCTGCTAAATTTTAAAGCATTTAATTGCCAGCACCGTTGCATCGAAAGGCTTTTACAGTCACCTAATTTCACACAGCAGATGTTAGCAATGCCAGCGATAGAACAGCAAAAGAAAACCAAAGTTGGGACTTAAAAAAAAAACTTTATAACTTTTGATTATGCAAAGGACAAATAAAGGAGGGGGGAGGTAATGTGAAGAAAAGCGCAGCGGTCAGCTTCACATCAGACATGGTATCTTTGTAATCCAATATGCATTCTATTTTGCCAAGTATCCTGGGCTGTCACATCTGCCATCACCACCTGTGATAATTTTTTTCCTCTTTAACACTCAATAATCAATTACAAGACTCTCTTCCACCCACCTATCCACCATCATTTATTACAGCTGGCTCCAGAGACTGTGGCAGGAATGCTAAAATAAGGGCAAGGCAAATAGCTCAGGTCTGAAGCATTCTAACATCTGTGGCTCAAACTAGGCCTACCTACCGGGCAAAAAATAAGAAAATTAGGGAAGGGGGATTTAATGTCTTCCCTTGGACTAACTCAGCATGGGGCACATAAGAGCTGAACTAACGCTTCTGCAATTTGATTTGCAATCAAAATGCTGGAGGTTTGTTGGTTGATTGGATTGCTTGGATCATTGAATGCCGTTCAGTATTAAAATGGCTACGTTTTTAGGATTTTTATTGCTCACCAGTTGGGATGATTGAGCAAAAGTCCATTTTGGCATGGAGTCCAGGTAGTTGAGATTCTAAAGGTTTTAAATAGCACTGTATAAACATACTCGCATATTTCTCACAGGCAGAGCTATGCCTGCCAAGTGAGCAAATATGATCACCAATCAGTGCGAGAAAATGAACATGGAATGTGTTCAGAATCAAACTTCATTTTAAAGGGAAATTGATTAAATGAATAAGAAGCTTATGAATATGCCAAATATCATCATTATTTGTTCTGCCAGCTGTAGAGGCTGCTTGTGCTACAACTCTATCTTGGTCATGCCAGACAGAGTGCTCACTAAGCTACTAAGAGTGAAAGCTAAAGTTGTAGCAGACCAACACTTCCCCGAATTAATCTACATTGGTAATATTCTGAATCCTCTTGGCTGATTTCCCCATTTATATATATATATATATATATATATATATTGGAAGTGTCTTGGCGACGTTTCGACGAAGTCTCATTCGTCATCTTCAGGCTTCAGCTTCGTGCTTCTGGTAGTCAGATATATATATGTTTTCTGAGGTTTTCACGGGTGTTTGTATATAGGTCTTTGGTTGTTCGGGTTTTCTCCCGTGTAAAATTGGAAGTGTCTTGGCGACGTTTCGACGAAGCCTCATTCGTCATCTTCAGGCTTCAGCTTCGTGCTTCTGGGAGCAATGTGTGATCGCAGCTGTTTCTTCCTTTTAACTGCTAGTGGGGGTTTGAACTGATTGGGTGGGAGCTTGGCTGTGCTCTGATTGGATGGGGGTTTTTCTGTGCTCTGATTGGATGGGGGTGTGTCCTGTGTTGGTGGGGGCTTGGTTGTGCTCAGTCTAGTCTGTGCTGCAGGGGGATTTGAGCTGGTGAGCTGCATAGCTGTTGTTTGGCTTTGTGGTCGTGCTACCTCTTCATAGTGGGTGTCAGTCTGCTGCATGAATGGATTGGAGGGGTTTGAAATGGCTAATGTTGCAGCTGCGGTCTGGCTTCTGGTCCTTGGTCGTGCTTCATGATCAGTGTGGGTTTGGGTCTGCTTTCTGGGTGGATGTGCGGTGGTGACATCCTGTGTGGACCTTGTGAGTGTGGATCTGGTGTCATTCCTCGTGTTAGGGACTCGTTTGTCAATAAGGGCGGGTTTCCAAATGGCTGGTAGGCGGGAGGTGTCATCTCGCTTTGTTCATGCTGTGTGGGCGTTTTCTATCTCAATGGCTTCTCTGATTATTCTGTTGTTAAAGTGTTCAGTTTTGGCGATAGTTCTGGTCTTTTAAAGTCAATATCATGTCCTGTGACTTTAAAGTGTTGGACCAGGGAAGAAGTTGGTTCCTCTTTTTGAATGAGTTCTTGTGTTCTTCAATGCGCACTTATTCTTCTGTTGGTTTGTCCAATGTATGTGGTGGGGCAGGCGGTGCATGGGATTTCATATACTCCTTGATTTTCTAACTCAATTTTGTCTTTGGGGTTTCTTAGGATGGTGGATATTTTCTGTTTGTGCAGAATGCTGTCTTGATGTTGTGTTTGTGGAGGATCTTGCTGATTCTGTCTGTGGTGCCTTTTATATATGGGAGGAGGGCTGTGCCGTTTTCTTGTTCTCTGTCTTGGATTTTAGTGGGGGGTTCTTTTTGGATTAGCTTGGTAATCTTATTTGTTTGGAATCCATTGGATGTTAGTACATTAGTGAGAGTGTCTAGTTCGGGTTTTAGGTGTTGTTCATCAGCTAAGCATTTTGTTCTGGAGATGAGTGTCTTGGCTACGGAGTTGATCTGTGCTGGGTGGTGGTGTGAGAGTGCGTGCAGGTAGCGGTTTGTGTGTGTTTTCTTCTGGTAGATGGTGTGTCCTAGGGAGCCATTGGGTTTTCTGTAGACTAAGACATCCAGGAAGGGAAGTTGGTTATTAACTTCTGTTTCCATGGTGAACTGTATTTTGGGGTGTAGGCTATTGAGGTGTGTGAGGAAGTTGTCAAGTTTTTCTTTCCCGTGTGGCCAGATTATGAAGGTGTCGTCTACATATCTGAGCCAGAGTTTGGGTTGTGTTCAGATTTTCTAGAGCTTGGGTTTCAAAGTGTTCCATGTAGAGATTGGCAATGACAGGTGAGAGGGTGATCCCATGGGTGCTCCTTCTACTTGTTTGTATTTTTGTCCATTATAGATGAAGTATGTGTTGGATAGGCAGTGGTTGGTCAGATCTAGGATGTGCTTGGGGGGGTTATATTTGTTTTGGATAGCTGTCAAGGCTTCTTTGATTGGCACTTGGGTGAAGAGGGATGTGACATCAAAGCTCACGAGTAGGTCGCTGGGCTGTAAGTTTTGTTTCTTTATGATCTCTATGAACTGGAATGAGTTTTTTACGTGTGAGGTGATGGATTCTGCATAGGGCTGTAGTTGTTTGGCGAGAAATTTGGCTAGGTTTTGTAGAGGTGAGCCTATGGAGCTGACTATGGGTCTGAGTGGGGTTCCTTCTTTGTGTATCTTGGGAGGCCATAGAGCTTAGGGCATCTGGATGATTTCTCTGGGAATGATTCTTTGTTGGATTTCTTCGCTGATGGGGAGGCTTTTATTTTGGATCTAGTGGTTTTTCTAGGTAGGTGGTGGGGTCTGTGTTTAGGGGCTTGTATGCAGGGTCTTGGAGTAGGTTGGTTAATTTGGTTTGGTAGTCAGATGTGTTCATAACCACCGTGGCGTTGCCCTTGTCTGCTGGTAGGATTATTATGCTGGTATCTTTTTTTCAGGTTAAGTAGTGCTGTCTGTTCCTCTTTGGGTATATTGCTTTTGGGTGGCTTGCTGGTGCAGAGGATGTTGAGATCTCGAGTCTGATTTTGTTAGCGCCATCGGGGTTGATTTTGGTCAGGCTGGTTTCAACTCCGCATATAATGGTTTCGTGGGGATGTATTTGGGAGTGACTGCAAAGTTGAACTTTGGAAAGGACATCGGTTTCAGCTTTGGTGAGGATCCTATCTGAGATGTTATGCACTGTTTGTTTCATGTGTTGCTGTGAGGGTGGAGGGGTTTGTTTTCTGGCGTTCTTGTAGTCTTGAGTTTGTTGGTGTGTGTGTCTGTCTTGAGGGTGGTCTGTGTTTCGCCTCCAGACGGCAAGTTGTTTGGATTTGTCCCAAAGTGCAGGGTGCATCTTGTTGCTGAGTTTGAGGTGAAGTGTGAGGAGATCTTTGTTGATTTGATCTAGGAGGAATCTTTTGTGTGAAGTTCATTTCTGATTAAGGCCAATACTGTTCTATTACGAATGCGTTAGGCGGGTGCAGAGTTGGAGTGGAATTTCAATTGGTCGCATTTGTGGATTAAATTTTGATCGCGGCAGTTTCAGAGAATGCGAAGTCACATAAAATGGAAGCTCTTTGGACTTCTAGTTTTCATAGGTCCTGGTCAGATGGTGGATTTCCTCCCGAGAGGTGCAATATTTGTTTTCTGAGGTTTTCACGGTGTTTGTATATAGGTCTTTGGTTGTTCGGGTTTTCTCCGTAAAATTGAAGTGTCTTGGCGACGTTTCGACTAAGTCTCATTCGTCATCTTCAGGCTTCAGCTTCGTGCTTCTGGGAGCAATGTGTGATCGCAGCTATTTCTTCCTTTTAACTGCTAGTGGGGTTTGAACTGATTGGGTAGCAGCTTGGCTGTGCTCTGATTGGATGGGGGTTTTTCTGTGCTCTGATTGGCTGGGGGTGTGTCCTGTGTTGGTGGGGGCTTGGTTGTGCTCAGTCTAGTCTGTGCTGCAGGGGGATTTGAGCTCCCACCCAATCAGTTCAAACCCCCACTAGCAGTTAAAAGGAAGAAACAGCTGCGATCACACATTGCTCCCAGAAGCACGAAGCTGAAGCCTGAAGATGACGAATGAGACTTAGTCAAACGCCGCCAAGACACTTCCAATTTTACACGGAGAAACCCAACAACCAAAGACCTATATACAAACACCGTGAAAACCTCAGAAAACAAATATTGCACCTCACGGGAGGAAATCCACCATCTGACCAGGACCTATGAAAACTAGAAGTCCAAAGAGCTTCCATTTTATGTGACTTCAGATTCCTACGAAACTGCCGCGATCAAAATTTAATCCCCAAATGCTTCCAATTGAAATTCCACCCAACTCTGCAGCCACCAAACGATCCTAAAAAGAACAGAATTGGCCTTAATCAGAAATGAACTTCACACAAAAGATTCCTCCTAGATCAAATCAACAAAGATCTCCTCACACTTCACCTCAAACTCAGCAACAAGATGCACCCTGCACTTTGGGACAAATCCAAAACAACTTGCCGCCTGAGAGCCAAACACAGACCACCCTCAAGACAGACACACACACCAACAAACTCAAGACTACAAGAACACCAGAAACAAACCCTCCACCTCACAGCAACACATGAAACAAACAGTGCATAACATCTCAGATAGGATCCTCACCAAAGCTGAAACCGATGTCCTTTCCAAAGGATTCAACTTTGCAGTCACTCCCAAATACATCCCCACCGAAACCATTATATGGAGTTGAAACCAGCCTGACCAAAATCAACCCCGATGACGCTAACAAAATCAGACTCGAGATCTCCAACATCCTCTGCACCAGCAAGCCACCCAAAAGCAACTTACCCAAAGAGGAACAGACAGCACTACTTAACCTGAAAAAAGATACCAGCATAATAATCCTACCAGCAGACAAGGGCAACGCCACGGTGGTTATGAACACATCTGACTACCAAACCAAATTAACCAACCTACTCCAAGACCCTGCATACAAGCCCCAAACACAGACCCCACCACCTACCTAGAAAACCACTAGATCCAAAATAAAAGCCTCCCCATCAGCGAAGAAATCCAACAAAGAATCATTCCCAGAGAGAAATCATCCAGATGCCCTAAGCTCTATGGCCTCCCAAGATACACAAAGAAGGAACCCCCACTCAGATCCATAGTCAGCTTCATAGGCTCACCTTTACAAAACCTAGCCAAATTTCTCGCCAAACAACTACAGCCCTATGCAGAATCCATCACCTCACACGTAAAAAACTCATTCCAGTTCATAGAGATCATAAAGAAAAAAAACTTACAGCCCAGCGACCTACTCGTGAGCTTTGATGTCACATCCCTCTTCACCCAAGTGCCAATCAAAGAAGCCTTGACAGCTATCCAAAACAAATATAACCCCCCCAAGCACATCCTAGATCTGACCAACCACTGCCTATCCAACACATACTTCATCTATAATGGACAAAATACAAACAAGTAGAAGGAGCACCCATGGGATCACCCTCTCACCTGTCATTGCCAATCTCTACATGGAACACTTTGAAACCCAAGCTCTAGAAAATCTGATCACAACCCAAACTCTGGCTCAGATATGTAGACGACACCTTCATAATCTGGCCACACGGAAAGAAAAACTTGACAACTTCCTCACACACCTCAATAGCCTACACCCCAAAATACAGTTCACCATGGAAACAGAAGTTAATAACCAACTTCCTTCCTGGATGTCTTAGTCTACAGAAACCCAATGGCTCCCTAGGACACACCATCTACCAGAAGAAAACACACACAAACCGCTATCTGCATGCACTCTCACACCACCACCCAGCACAGATCAACTCCGTAGCCAAGACACTCATCTCCAGAACAAAATGCTTAGCTGATGAACAACACCTAAAACCCGAACTAGACACTCTCACTAATGTACTAACATCCAATGGATTCCAAACAAATAAGATTACCAAGCTAATCCAAAAAGAACCCCCCACTAAAATCCAAGACAGAGAACAAGAAAACGGCACAGCCCTCCTCCCATATATAAAAGGCACCACAGACAGAATCAGCAAGATCCTCCACAAACACAACATCAAGACAGCATTCTGCACAAACAGAAAATATCCACCATCCTAAGAAACCCCAAAGACAAAATTGAGTTAGAAAATCAAGGAGTATATGAAATCCCATGCACCGCCTGCCCCACCACATACATTGGACAAACCAACAGAAGAATAAGTGCACGATTGAAGAACACAAGAACTCATTCAAAAGAGGAACCAACTTCTTCCCTGGTCCAACACTTTAAAGTCACAGGACATGATATTGACTTTAAAAGACCAGAACTATCGCCAAAACTGAACACTTTAACAACAGAATAATCAGAGAAGCCATTGAGATAGAAAACGCCCACACAGCATGAACAAACGAGATGACACCTCCGCCTACCAGCCATTTGAAACCCGCCTTATTGACAAACGAGTCCCTAACACGAGGAATGACACCAGATCCACACTCACAAGGTCCACAGGATGTCACCACCGCACATCCACCCAGAAAGCAGACCCAAACCCACACTGATCATGAAGCACGACCAAGGACCAGAAGCCAGACCGCAGCTGCAACATTAGCCATTTCAAACCCTCCAATCCATTCATGCAGCAGACTGACACCCACTATGAAGAGGTAGCACGACCACAAAGCCAAACAACAGCTATGCAGCTCACCAGCTCAAATCCCCTGCAGCACAGACTAGACTGAGCACAACCAAGCCCCACCAACACAGGACACACCCCAGCCAATCAGAGCACAGAAAACCCCATCCAATCAGAGCACAGCCAAGCTCCCACCCAATCAGTTCAAACCCCACTAGCAGTTAAAGGAAGAAACAGCTGCGATCACATTGCTCCCAGAAGCACGGCTGAAGCCTGAAGATGACGAATGAGACTTCGAAACGTCGCCAAGACACTTCCAATCTTACACGGGAGAAAACCCGAACAACCAAAGACCTATATATATATATATATATATATATATGTGTGTGTGTGTGTGTGTGTGTGTGTGTGTGTGTGTGTGTGTGTGTCTTTGGTTATTCGGGTTTTCTCCCGCGTAAAATTGGAAGTATCTTGGTGACGTTTCGACGAAGTCTCATTCATCTTCAGGCTTTAGCTTCGTGCTTCTGGGAGCAATGTGTGATTGCAGCTGTCTCTTCCTTTTTAACTGCTAGTGGGGGTTTGAACTGATTGGGTGGGAGCTTGGCTGTGCTCTGATTGAATGGGGTTTTTTTTATGCTCTGATTTGCTGGGGGTGTGTCCTGTTTGGGTGGGGGCTTGGTTGTGCTCAGATTAGTCTGAGTTGCAGGGGGATTTGAGCTGGTGAGCTGCACTGCTGCTGTTTGGTTTCGTGGTCGTGGTCGTGCTACATCTTCATAGTGGGTGTCAGTCTGCTGCATGTATGGATTGGAGGGGTTTGAAATGGCTAATGTTGCAGCTGCAGTCTGGCTTCTGGTCCTTGGTCGTGCTTCCTGATCAGTGTGGGTTTGGGTCTGCTTTCTGGGTGGATGTGTGGTGGTGACATCCTGTGTGGACCTCGTGAGTGTGGGTCTGGTGTCATTCCTCGTGTTAAGGACTTGTTTGTCAATAAGGGCGGGTTTCCAAATGGCTGATAGGCGGGAGGTATCATCTCGTTTGTTCATGCTGTGTGGGCGTTTTTCTATCTCGATGGCTTCTCTGATTATTCTGTTGTTAAAGTGTTCAGTTTTGGCGATAGTTCTGGTCTTTTTAAAGTCAATATTGTGTCCTGTGGATTTAAGGTGTTGGACCAGGGAAGAAGTTGGTTCCTCTTTTTTGACTGAGTTCTTGTGTTCTTCAATGCGTGCGCTTATTCTTCTGTTGGTTTGCCCGATGTATGTGGTGGGGCAGGCGGTGCATGGGATTTCATATACTCCTTGATTTTCTAACTCAATTTTGTCTTTGGGGTTTCTTAGGATGGTGGATATTTTTTGGTTTGTGCAGAATGCTGTCTTGATGTTATGTTTGTGGAGGATCTTACTGATTCTGTCTGTGGTGCCTTTTATATATGGGAGGAGGGCTGTGCCGTTTTCTTGTTCTCTGTCTTGGGTTTTAGTGGGGGGTTCTTTTTGGATTAGTTTGGTAATCTTATTTCTCTGGAATCCATTGGATGTTAGTACGTTTGTGAGAAAAGCAGACCCAAACCCACACTGATCAGGAAGCACGACCAAGGACCAGAAGCCAGACTGCAGCTGCAACATTTGCCATTTCAAACCCCTCCAATCCATATATGCAGCAGACTGACACCCACTACGAAGATGTAGCACGACCACGAACATGAAGCCAAACAGCAGCAGTGCAGCTCACCAGCTCAAATCCCCCTGCAACTCAGACTAATCTGAGCACAACCAAGCCCCCACCCAAACAGGACACACCCCCAGCCAATCAGAGCACAAAAAAACCCATCCAATCAGAGCACAGCCAAGCTCCCACCCAATCAGTTCAAACCCCCACTAGCAGTTAAAAAGGAAGAGACAGCTGCAATCACACATTGCTCCCAGAAGCACGAAGCTGAAGCCTGAAGATGACGAATGAGACTTCGTCGAAACGTCGCCAAGATACTTCCAATTTTACGCGGGAGAAAACCCGAATAACCAAAGATCTACTTACTTTGTTTTCTGGCTGTTTGGTTACAAGTGGCTATAGATACATTCAATTTGCTTGAAATGATATGTTCACATTTATGCCTTTTTGCATATAAGTATATAGACTAAGCAGAGCATTTTAAGTGGTGAAGGGGTGCATAAATGTTTTAAATGTGTTTGGCAATCTACATTGAAAAGGTGCATTTTCTTTTAATATAGCAGTCACATGTGCATCATTAATGCCTGCCATCATGAGATATCTTTCACCTTGAGCTTCCAGCTCTTTTTCGAAGAATACAGGAATAACAGTCTCTGGGTTATTCCAAGCACAACACAGCTGCAAGTGCAGCTCTTCTTTTGTTTGGTTTATTCAAAGACCTTGGAATTTTGCAAAAATGACCGTTCTTCCTGGGATAAATTATCTTATGTTAACAGAAAGGTGACTTTGCTTAAGAACAGAAGTTACTTTAAGTAATGCAACACATACACGTTTTTCTTGATCTTGACATGAGTTGCCCCAAGGATTCACTATTTTCAAGGATTCGTACTATTTTCTACCATTAATACTCTGCTTAAGTTGAACCCTTTCTTGCATAAATCAGTTGGAACTTGGTATCTTGGTTTTCTCCATTCCTGCCCAGTGGGATCTTTATCTGAATACATTAACAATCTTAAATCTTCTGGGTTTGCATTAAAACCACTTCTTTCTGCATATACTGCTTTTGTTTTGAAATTATCCAACAAAATGAGCCATACTTATTTATTGACAAAGGCAACAAACCGTTGCCTCTATAAATTACACTTTTAAGTTGCAACTGCTCCTAATGCAGTGATGGGGTCAAATTTATTTTGGTTTCTTTATTATGATCCAGTAAATAATGATATTTTTTTTAAAATAGGAAAGGGTTTAAATGTTCTTTATTTGAGCTCAAATATTAAAATAATGATTTTTTTTTTTCTGGCAGATGATATAATCAGCCATGCAATGCTTTCTCTGCCTTTTTAGTTTTATAAAGTTAATAGTGTTTAGACCAATTTATAGGAGGGATTTGGATTTTCTATCAACCTCAGTCTGATTGCATCCAATGTTTACAACAGCCTCCATATTTTCTTTTTTAAAAATATTTGACTGAAAATATTTATGTATTTTCAAAAACATTTTTTGACTATAAGTGTAGATATTCTTTGTGTAATATATATAAATAAGTATTTTTGCATGGACTTTTCAGCACATTTTTATGTACTTGTTTTGAATGGAAAACTATGAAATATGAATGTGCTATTTGGTTTTTGGTTGCCAACATACTGAATGCCCCAGAGAAGCTATTGCCAATCATATTTCAAATCCAAAGCATATGATACAAACAACCTCAGCCTGTGCATATCCCTATTCTTACAAATCTTTCTTGAATTTAGTGGATGGATTAATTTAAAGCCAATCCATGAAAGTTCATAGCTATGAATATGCCAGGAACATAATTATTCTCTCTGAAGCTATTAAGATATCTAATTTGTAGCCCAGTGACCTTCAAGGGAGACTTATCTTAGTCTCACAGCAATCCTATTGCTCCTGATTTCAACTGGAGGAATTGTGGTTTTAGTCCAGCATTGGATTCCTTTCACCACAATGGGTGTGAACGCTGCAAACTATGACTCCAATGCTTCTGGACACTCATATAAATTGCTTTTGCTTATTTAACATCTCCTCAATTACTTTCCCCATAATCCACTTAACTTAAAATGTGTTTAAACTGCTAATGTGTTGGGTCATTGACTTTAACAATGTTCTCACAGTTACATTTAATTATGGTACAAGCTGTTATTTAAGATCACATTTCAGATGGAGAAATGTAATAATGCATTCTTAGATAAGCAATAAATGAAATAACCGCCTAATGTTCCGCAGAAGAACTAGCAATAGTCCTTTCTAAAGAGAAGGGTACAAACAAGAGTGTGGAGAGAAGGTCTACATGTCTTATACAATCAATATCAGAAAGGAAGGTAAACATTGTGATATGAAATAGACTTGGAAGAAATGTATGTTATCTGGAAGATAGATGCTATTAAGACAAAAATATTAGTGAAATGTTTAGTTGTAGCACATACCTTTTTTTCTTATTTGCTTGACTTGTTTCTTGCTTTCTTGCTTGCATTTATATGGCCACCGAATTCGGACACTGTGAGAAAAAGATAAGTCTTAACCTTCTAAAGGTCTGCAAGGACAGGGCCAATCAGTTCTTTTTAGTTGTGTGTGTGTGTGTGTGTGTGTGTGTGTGTGTGTGTGTGTGTGAGAGAGAGAGAGAGAGAGAGAGATCTTCCAAAGGATATGAACTGACATTCATGTCCTGGGTCCCATATAATGTACTGTTTCAGTAAAGAGACCTAGAATGTGTCTTCCCTTTTGGAGTATATGGGATAGATAGCTTTTGGAACAGAAGTCTCACAAACAACCCAGTGTCATTCAGTCCTTTAGAGATAATAACCAGTGGTTATTTCCCTATTGGGAAACTTTGCAGCTCACAGGGTGTCAAGAGACACCCATAACTACTTGGTTGCTACATTTTGGACCAATTGAAGCTTTTGTATGATCTTCAAGGGCAGCCCAATCTAGAGTGCATTTTAGTAGTTCAGTCAAGACATAGGAAGACATGAGGGATGGTGAGCACAGCCCTCAGAGCCAGGAACATATGCAATTGGGCACAATTTCTCCAATCACCAATTGGGCTTACAGAATCTGCAAACTCTAACATGTGAGTTAGTGGCCCCATACCTGTGATAACCGGATACTGAAGCAGATCAAACATGATAAATTGTATGCATTTTTATTGTAATAAGATACTTGCAGAACAAGGAGCTTTAGATGACTCAAAGAACTTAGTCATAGTTCATTCAATATTCCTTGCAATCTATAATAAATACTCTTTATTATCTACATAGCAGCATTCACTTGTTTGGAATCTTAAGAGTGATGATGCCATTTTAGCTTCATGGGGCAACCAGATTTCAGTATGCAAATAGTCCAGGATTCAATTTTTGTATCGGCAGTTTTTTTTAAAAAAACCTGGTAGTAGTAAGAAAGTTCTCTTTTCATTGAATTTTCTGATATGCTCCTGTTACCATTCTGATAGTAAAAGACAACTTTATATTGATCAATATGTAGATAGTACTATTTGAATAATACATAGTCCTGAAGATTTGGTTGATAGATCAAGAGAGCCAGATTGGTTTAATGATTGAATTCTAGTCATGCCTTAGGCATGAATACTGACAGGGTGACTTTGGGCTAGTCAAACTCTCTCAGCCCAACTCAGCTCACATGTTTTAGGGAAAAAAGATTATTAGGTACGTTCTCTGCTCTACAGGTACTAAGTACATGTTATCCCAAGGTATAATAGTTTCCAAATTTCTACCAAAAAATCCTTTTTTTTTCATGCGTATCACTAAAAATATTAACAGTGTGAAATTTTCATATAAAAATGAAAAAGAAACTGGGGAGAAGCTACAAAAATTAACTGTTTTTAGTCTGAAAAAAAGAAAGAAAATATACTGCTTTTCATGTTTTTTTTTAATAATTAAAGGTAAAGTTTCCCCTCGCACATATGTGCTAGTCATTCCTGACTCTAGGGTGCAGTGCTCATTTCCGTTTCAAAGCCAAAGAGCTAGCATTGTCTGAAAATGTCTCCATGGTTATGAGCCGGCATGACTAAATGCCAAAGGCGCAAGGAATGCTGTTACCGTCTCACCAAAGGTGGTTCCTATTTTTCTACTTGCATCTTTTAGGTGCTTTCGAATCTGGGACAAGTAATAGGAGCTCACCCCATTATGCAGCTCTATGGATTCGAACCGCTGAACTGCCGACCTTTCGATCGACAAGCTCAGCGTCTTAGCCACTGAGCCACCGTGTACCCTATTTTTTTAATACACTATTTTTTTTAATACACTATTTTTAAATACACTATAGTTAATAAACTCGAGCTACACAGTATGCAGATGATAATAAACAACAGAAGAAATAATTGGTACTTTTTATTAGAAAGTTCATTTGAAGTTAAAAAAAAGTGCATGATTAATTAATCAGGGAAGATTTTCACACCATAAAAGTCTGTTGACATATGTTTAAAAGTCATCTACTTATAGGATCATTTACAACCCAAAATGGATGAAAGCTCATACTAAGCTATTCCGCTTTTGGCATTCAGATGCTGAATATTACTTTTGACCCAGAAGTCTTATTATGTGGGATGAGAGAAGAAAGATGGTTAATAAATGAAAGATAACCTGTGCTGAGCTTAGATAAAACCTCTGAGGCACATGTTCAGTTCCCGAAATTTCCTTGCTTTCAATTCTATTTTTTTTAAATAAACCAGATACATAATTATCTATCTAATTAACATTACCACAGAATGAAAGTGCTTTGTTAATCTGAAATAGTTAAAGTTCGCTAGGATTATCCTTGCGTCGATATCACCATTTTGAAAGTTTGCCAATAAGTAAATTATTAGTGATTACTCAGTTGTTTATGGTGGAGACCACCAAACAACATATCAATTGGCTTTCTGGGCAGGAAGCATACTTGGATGCAACTTGTCATTCAGGGTTTGAGT
This sequence comes from Ahaetulla prasina, assembly GCF_028640845.1. Classification (NCBI taxonomy): domain Eukaryota; kingdom Metazoa; phylum Chordata; class Lepidosauria; order Squamata; family Colubridae; genus Ahaetulla; species Ahaetulla prasina. Next base: position 41,675,416 of record NC_080544.1, on the reverse strand, counting down.
GTTGCCAATTGGAACCATCAAGGATATTGGACAGCTGAAGAATGTAACTCCATTTCCCCAGCGTTTGTTTTGGCAACAACCATTTGCTTGTTAGATTCATACTTCTCTTCCACCACCACCCCACCCCAGAAGCTCAAAGAGGTACATCCTCTGAGCTTTAACAACATTTCTATGGTTAGTTTTGGAGGATGAGTAACCCTAAGTCACCTAGTGAGCCTCCATGGGTTAGGAAAATGGGTTAGGACCAGAAAAGCTTAAAACCATTTCATCATACAAATGATAATTTTTTCTTTTGTATGGTTAATATTTTTATTGAATTGAGGCCCTACACAAAAAGTTGTCAAGGCAGGCTGTTCCCAGCCTTAGGAACTATACCAAGAGATAACTTTCTTTGGCCCAGATCCTATTTCTGACCTGCATGTTTCACATCTACGTTTCCTGAACCTGAAAAGTAAACATCCCTATTTCTATACATTTTCATTAACTGTATTTCATTTTTAAAAAACTGATAGAAAATATTTCATTTTTAGCTCTTCACTGTCTATCAATTGCACTGTTTAACCTTTTGATGCATTAATTCTTTCCATATGTGCCAATCAGTTTTATTTTGTACAAATAAATTCTCATATCAAATTCTCATATCAAATTCTCATATCAAATGACCTTAATGCCAAAGCTCACTGCAACTACATAGCGAAAAAAGCCCTAAGAGTTGTAAACCTAATTTTACGCAGCTTCTTTTCTAAAAACTCTACACTACTAACTAGAGCATACAAAACATTTGCCAGACCTATTCTTGAATACAGCTCATCCGTCTGGAACCCATACCACATTTCTGACATAAATACAATAGAAAGAGTCCAGAAATATTTTACTAGAAGAGTTCTTCACTCCTCCGAAAACAACAAAATACCTTATACCAACAGACTTGAAATCCTGGGATTAGAAAATTTACAACTCCGTCGACTTCGACATGACCTGTGTTTAACACACAAAATCATCTATTGCAATATCCTTCCTATAAAAGACTACTTCAGCTTCAATCGCAATATTACAAGAGCAAAAAATAGATTCAAGCTAAATGTCAACCGCTTCAAACTTGATTGCAGAAAATATGACTTCTGTAACAGAGTTGTTAATGCTTGGAACTCTTTACCTGACTCCATAGTCTCTACTCAAAATCCCAAAATCTTCAACCAAAAATTGTCTATTATTGACCTCATCCCATTCCTAAGAGGGCTATAAGGGGCGTGCATAAGAGCACAAAAGTGCCTACCGTTCCTGTCCTATTGTTCCCTTCATCATATCAAATTGATATAGTTGACGCATATTTTTTATACATATATGTATATTGTCTTCAAATTATGTTGTTTTATCTATGACAACTGTTTGTGTATACTGTTGTGACAAAAAGAAATATAAATAAATAAATAAATATCTAGATAATCAATTAAGTTGTAGCTGCTGAAGAAAATGTATTCTGATCAGGCTTAGCCCACTTTTCTTCTCTATTAATAGATCCATCACTTCTAACCCTGATCCTTTCCATAACTGGGAATGAGTCTTTGTGTGTCTCGGTTTAAATTACAGTTTTTATATAACAGATTGTTTTTATCTTCTGCTTTATTTTCAAACTCTTGGCTAATAATTACTGGCACTGCACATACATGATCCTGGCATCAGTCTGGATTATTGCTATGGCAATTCTACATTGGCTTGACTTTTGGTGCAAAACCAAGTTCCTTGGCTATTGTCTGGCGCTCAGATATTAGTACATTCTCATTTCACTGAGCTCTCAACTGATTTTCAGACTTGACTGAAACCTCTGACTGACTCCCAATCTCTTTAAGAGAACATTATGTTGTGACTAAATTTTTGCAAACTCCCATGTAAGCAAGATGTTTTATACAAGTACAAAGATTGTAAGGTAGAGTGAGTCTGTTGGGAGTAGTGTTTTATGTTGAAGGAGGTGGCCCAGGGGTGTCTATTTCTTTTATAAATTTTTTAAAAAAAGATTTCAGTTATTTCCCTGGTTCTTTTCTAAATAAGAAAGAAACAATAGCATTACCTTTTGCAACATAAGGCAGCATTTCCATTTCCTCCTTACTTTTACTTTTAGAATAGGTGACATATACTTTACTCATTTCATACAAGGATCCTCTCTTTCTTCTCTGAGAAACAGAGGTGACAATGAAAAGTTGTATGGTCACCTGATAATCCCCATAAGAACATAAAGTAGAAATAAAACTCATTCCATGCTTGTAACTGATTTATATTAGAGTCTTCTGGGGGAGCCATTTTTTTCTCTAATAATAATTTCATTTTATACATAGGAGAAATAAATGATGTCATGACATGCTTGAGGTAAATTACATAATTGCATTGTTTGTGTGATGACATCATGAGGCACATGGTGTCATTTACTCCTGGAGATATCCATGTAAAGAATAGCTACGGACTATGTCACCAATCATTGTAATGCATTTATTTTAATAATCACTGCCCATCTTGCAAGATTTCTGAATATATTTGGGAGTATTTTACAGATTTTTGGCTGCTAATCATGCAAATAACAATTTTAACCTGTTTCATACCATTTTATAGAAATCTTCTGATTTTACACAATGGCAATGTATAGCCTTCAGGATCAGTTGGCTATGTTGCACATAAGATAGAAACATGCTTAGAATGCAGCTTGGATAAACCAAGTACTGTTGTTTATGGAGATGAGCAGTGGTTAGAATGCAGTGCTGCAGGCTACTTCTGCCAACTGCCTGCTACTGCAGTTTAGCAGTCTGAGTCTCAATGGCTCAAGGTTGACTCAGCCATCCATCCTTCCGAGGACAGTAAAATGAGGACCCAGATTGTTGGGGACAATATGCTGACTCTGTAAACCACTTAGAATGGGCTGTAAAAGCACTGTGAAGTGGTACATAAGTCTAAGTGCTATTGCTATTCTCAACCATCCCGGTTATGATTTTCCCAAAGGTGCTTTTCCAAAAGGTAACTGGACTTTCTTGGTTTTCCTTGAAAACATTTCATTTCTCGTCCAAGAAGCTTCTTCAGTTCTTCTCAACAGAAGATTTCACCAGGGTAGTGCCACAACGGAAAAATGCTATCAGGACAACTGGAAACCTTCAGTGGTCCCTGACTATTGTTGGATGCTGTAGAAAGATACATCAGATACTGACTACAAATGAAAATCAGTTGTAAAACACTTTTGGACCTGTTGAACTCATGCAGTGTATCAGAATCATTATGCACTTAAATACATTATAGTCATTAAAAGTTAATTTCAAATTTCTCATGATACAGTCATTCTGAAATGATATTTCTATTCAGTTTGGAGGGGTTCATCATAAGCACCAAATGTTTTTCAGCGTTATCGGCGCTTCAAGTAATTTTAAGAGTGACAATAAATATAAAAATTATGACATTTCTTGTTTACAGAAATGAAAAATACTACCCCTTCATTAATTGTGATATCACTTCAGAAGCAGGAGAAACATACTGCGTGCTATCATCACAAATTTTGTAAGATGGATGCACTGAATTGAATAATGAGCAAATAACTATTGTCCCAGTTTCTCCAATGGGTAGTGGGTTGCATTCATAGAAATAGACTTCGGTGTTACGCTGTCTTGATGATTAGTATGTTTAGCCCCCCTCCCAAATATCTTGGGTGGTGTGTCACCCTGCCTTGTGTATAGTCAAGGCTATGGTTTTCCCAGTTGCAATGTATGGCTGTGAAAGTTGGACCATAAGAAAGGCTGAGTGCCAAAGAATTGAGGCCTTTGAACTCTGGTGCTGGAGAAGACTCCTGCGAATCCCTTGGACTGCAAGGCAAACAAACAAGTCAGTCCTAGAGGAGATCAACTGCTCTTTAGAAGGCCAGATCCTGAAGATGAAACTGAAATACTTTGGCCACCTAATGAGAAGGAAGGACTCACTGGAGAAGACCCTAATGCTGGGAAAGATTGAGGGCAAAAGAAGAATGGGACGACAGAGAATGAGGTAGCTGGATGGAATCACTGAAGCAGTAGGCGTGAGCTTAAATGGACTCCAGAGGATGATAGAGGATAGGAAGGCCTGGAGGAATGTTGTCCATGGGGTCGCAATGGGTCGGACACGACTTTGCAACTAACAACAACAACATGTTTAGCCCCCCTCCCAAATATCTTGGGCGGTGTGTACATTAGATACTGTTTCCTCATGTATATATCTTATGAGGAAAATCTATCTTATTGAATTATCAATCACTTGCTGAAATGGTTGTGGGATCACAAAAATGAAGCTTCAGGATACAGAAAACCCCACATATGATATGGATTTTCATGGAATCCATAAAAGAAAGAAGCATATGTTTGCTACTTTGCTAAATCATGGATTTTTTTAGTAGGCAACCTGCATTGGGAACCTGCATTTGTAGGCAACCTTCAGTGGGAATCTGCATTATATGATCTATGTATCAGGGGTGAAATCCAGCAGGTTCTGATAGGTTCTGTAGAACCGATAGTGGAAGTTTTGAGCAGTTTGGAGAACCGGCAAATACCACCTTTGGCTGGCCCCAGAGTTGGGTGGGAATGGAGATTTTGCAATATCCTTCCCCTGCCACCCCCACCAAGCCATGCCCACCAAGCCACACCACTCCCACCAAGACACGCCCATAGAACCGGTAGTAAAAAAAATTGGATTTCACCACTGCTTTGTATGTAGGCTGATTCTGTGAACCATTCCCACATAAGATTCTAAAGTGCATGCTCAAGGTGGCGCTGCGGAGCTGAACACAGAGTGGCAGTTGGTGGCCTTCTCGGCTGGTCCGAGCCAGGGAATCGATTTTTAGATCCTTTCAATCCCTGGCCTGGCTAGTAGAACTCCCCCTCTGCCCGGGAAATGTGTTTTAGGATCGAAATGAGGCCGGGAGAGTGGTAAATCAGTGGTGAGCGGTGAGAGGCCTGGCCGGCCAGGCTGAAAATGGTGACAGCGGCGGCCGAGAAGCTGACGGGGCGGCACCTCCGAATGGCATTTTTCCTGCAGCCGTTCCTATTCTGCGGCCGTTTCTTTTTATCCACGGCCATAGGGGAGGCAGAGATAACCAGCGGTAGGATGGCAGCGGTGAGGAAGCGGTGAGGTTTCCTCGCGGAACCCTACGAGTCCATCATGGCCCCCCCCCCAACGAAATCCCCCTCGAAGCTGACTGCCGTTTTTTTCTGCGGTGAGGTGGCAGTGGGTGAGGAAGCAGGGAGGTTTCCCTGCGGAGCCCTACGAGTCCATCATGGGCCCCCCCCACGAAGCCTCCACGAAGCAGACTGGCGTTTTTTCCTGCAGCCATTTCTGTCTTCGGCCGTTTCTATTCATCTACGACCGTGGTGGAGGCAGAGGTGACTAGTGGTGGGGGTGACAGCAGTGAGGAAGTGGTGAGGTTTCCCCGCAGAGCCCTACGGATCCATCATGCCCCCCCAAATCCCCCATGAAGCCCCCACGAATCACCAAGTCCTCCCACAAAGCTCCATGGAACCACCATGGAGCCCTACAAACATCAGGGCCCCCCAGAGACATCACGGTCCTCCCCCGAAGTCATCGCGGACCCCCCACAGAGCCCTACAAAGCCCCACAGAGCCCTATGAAGCTCCACAGAGATCTTGGGGGGCTATTACATCTGGGCGGTGCCAATGACTGGTGATATTTCTCTGGAATGAAGGCCTCGCCCCTACCTCCCTGGGGCCTGCGGGGGCTTCTTCTTTTTTGGAGCCCCCTGGAGCCCTTTGGAGGCTTGGAGACCCTGAAGCCCTTTGGAGACCACCTGGAGACCACATCATTTTCCATCAGGGACTGACTTCTTCCATCTGTTCCTAGTCGGAAACTTGTCTATATAACATCTGGATTGGCCGGGAGGAGACCACCCTCCATACTCTGCAATATACATGTATTCGCTAGCGACTCTTCTTGTTCTGCGAGATTCCCCCCTCTCACAGAAGTGGCCCTCCACTCTATCGAGGGCCTACCTCGATGACGGATTTTGGAATCCCGAGAGGTAGCATGCAGCTAAGAAAGATCTTAGGTTTTTTTTTAAAAGAGTGTTTTAATCGGTTTTTAAGGGGAGGGAGGGTTAGGGTGGATTTGGGGGAAAACCCACCAGGGGGAGGGACGGGGATACGGCCAGATCCTGCGAAGGCTCGCATCATTACTAGCTTGGGTTCGGGGATGGGGGTGGAGGCAGACGCTCGGTTCCATGAGGGTCATTTCATTAGCACGGTAACTGGGAGGGGCAGATATGGTGGAAGTGGGGGACCATATCATGTTAGGGGAGTGTGTGAACGTTATCTGCGAATAATCCCACGCTCTGTCTTTTCCCGTTCCCCGAGTAGTCAGGATCCTCAGAGTCTGGACCTTCGGCTGATGTTGTGCAATGCCAGGTCTGTTGCGAATAAAGCCCCCCTTATTCACGATCTTATATGGGAGGAGGGTGCGGACCTGTTAGGCATTTCCGAGACCACGGAAGGGGGTTGCCCCTGGTTGAAATGTGCCCACCAGGTTTCCGTGCATTTCATCAGCCGAGGGCCCAGGGTAGGGGTGGTGAGGGTCTTCGACCGAGGGAGGTCACTATTCCACAGAGAGCAGGATGTGAGTCCCTCTTTGTGAGATGGGGTCAGGGGATACAGGTGGGTTTGCTGATTAGGTACCTGGCTCCCTGCGGTGTGACATAACCCTGCCCGAGCTGCTGGAGATGATAGCTGAGTTGGCAGTTGATACCCCCAGACTTATGGTTATGGGGGACTTCAACCTGCCATCGCTTGGTGAGTCATCTGCTGTAGCTCGGGAGTTCATGGCTTCCATGATGGCCTTGGACCTGACCCAGTTAGTTGATGGTCCCACTCACATTGGGGGAAACACCCTGGACTTAATTTTTATCTCTGGACAGTGGCTGAATGATCTACCCTTGTCATGGTCGGATCATTCTCTCCTTCAGTTGGACGTTCAAACCGCTAACCCGCACTGCAGGGAGACGGAACTGACACGTTGGTTCCGTCCCAGGTGCCTGATGGACCCGGAGAGGTTTCTGACGGAACTTGGGCCACTTCCTGAGGACCTAACCCACGACTCGGCTGAAGAACTCGTCGTCGCCTGGGAAAGGGCGGTGGTGGGGGCCTTGGACCACGTCGTGCCTTTGCGGCCTCTGACCTGGCGCCGGTCTCGACCGGCTCCTTGGTATTCCGAGGAGTTGAGAGAGATGAAGCGCCGGAAAAGACGCCTAGAGAGTAATTGGAGGGCCAGCCATTCTGAATCTGAGCGAACACTAGTAAGGTCACATATTCAGACCTATCTAGTGGCGATAGGAGCGGCGAAACTTGAGTATTTCTCCGCTCTTATTGCATTGGCAGATAACCGCCCAGCAGCCTTGTTTAGGGTGACCCGCTCCCTTCTTACTCAGGGAATTAGGGAAGACCCCTTGCAAGCCTGTGCTGAGGACTTTGGACAATATCTGCACGATAAAATCGCTCAGATTCGGGATGGGCTGGACACAGATTGGGTAGTCTCAGATGGGATGATGGAGGTGGATTTTGAGGCTGTCATCTGGGAGGAGTTTGACACTGTGGCTCCCGATGACATGGACAGGATACTGAGGAGGCTGAATGCAACCACATTGGATTTGTGTCCCTCCTGGCTGGTACTGGCCACACAGGAGGTTACACGAGGCTGGCTTCAGGGAATTGTTAATGCTTCTCTGAGAGAGGGTGTCTTCCCTACGACCTTGAAAGAGGCTGTGGTGAGACCCCTCCTCAAGAAGCCCTCCCTGGATCCAGCTGTTTTATCGAACTACCGTCCGGTCTCCAACCTTCGTTTTGTGGCGAAGGTTGTTGAGAGTGTGGTAGCGCATCAGCTTCCTGAGTACCAGGATGAAACTGTCTATCTGGACCCGTTCCAGTCCGGCTTCCGGCCTAGGTACAGCACTGAAACGGCTTTGGTCGCGTTGGTGGATGATCTCTGGAGGGCCTGGGACAGAGGCTGTTCTTCTGTCCTGGTCCTATTAGATCTTTCAGCGGCTTTTGATACCATCGACCATGGTATCTTGCTGCGGCGGCTGGAGGGGCTGGGAGTGGGAGACACCGTTTTTCGGTGGTTCTCCTCCTTCCTCTCTGACCGGTCACAGACGGTGTTGGCAGGGGGGCAGAGATCGACCGCGAGGCGCCTCTTATGTGGGGTGCCCCAGGGGTCGGTTCTCTCACCTCTCCTGTTCAATATCTATATGAAGCCGCTGGGCGAGATCATCCGTGGTTTTGGGGTGCGGTGTCATCTGTATGCTGATGATATGCAGTTGTACATTTCCACCCCTAACCATCCCAGCGAAGCTGTTGAGGTGATGTCCCGTTGTCTGGAGGCCGTGTGTCGTGTCCCACTCCTCCGCTGACGGCCGGGTCAGGGAAATCCGAATCAGGCTTGCCTCTGCAGCTCTGCCCAAAGTCCTAGCAAAGTCCTCAGAACAGGCAGGAGACCAGTAAGTGACTTCAGCAAGATAAGTTCGACTTTGCCTGACTCAGAGACTGCCAGAAAGCAGATCCTTTATATAGGCCATGGGGTGTGGCTCCATGACTCAGCACTCATTAAGGCCTGCCCCTCCCTTCCTTCTGTTGCCTCCGCCTATCCAATCTTCTGATGCGAGGGTCACTCCAATCAGCTGTTGTTGGAAGTAAACTTTCCTCAGGCTCACATGCTGTGGAGGAGGGGGAGGGGTCTAGCTGCTCCGTTTGCCTGGGCATGGAGCCAAGGCTGTGGCCAGGGGATGCTCCCTCCTCTGCAGCCTGCTTGGGCATGGAGCCAGGGCTGGGACTGGGAGGTGCCCCCTCCTCTGCAGCTTGTCTGGGCATGGAGCCAGAACTGGGGCCGGGAGGCATACATTCCTCCGTGTTCGGGAGCAGATAAGCAGACCCCGGCTGCGGTGAGAGCGGACAAGACACAACACCGTGCGGGTCTGGATGGGGAAAAACAGGCTCCGACTCAACCCCGCCAAGACTGAGTGGCTGTGGATGCCGGCGTCCCGGTATAATCAGCTGAGGCCATCGCTGTCTGTGGGGGACGAGTCATTGGCCCCCACAGAGAAGGTCTGCAATCTGGGCGTCCTTCTGGATGCACGACTGTTGTTAGAAGAGCATTTGACGGACGTCGCCAGGGGAGCTTTTTATCAGGTCTGCCTGATACGCCAGTTGCGTCCCTTCTTAAACCGGAATTCCTTGTGCACAGTCACTCACGCCCTCGTCACTTCCCGTCTGGACTACTGCAATGCTCTCTACATGGGGCTTCCCTTGAAGAGCACCTGAAGACTTCAATTAGTTCAGAATGCGGCCGCACGGGTGATAGAGGGAGCGACTCGTTGCTCCCATATAACACCTCTCCTGCGCAGGCTGCACTGGCTTCCGGTGGTCTTTTGGGTGCAATTCAAGGTGTTAGTTACCACCTTTAAAGCGCTCCATGGCATAGGACCGGGTTACTTATGGGACCGCCTGCTGCTACCGGCGATCTCCCATCGACCAGTGCGCTCCCATAGGGAGGTTTTCCTTGGGGTGCCATCGGCCAGTCAATGTTGGCTGGCGACACCCAGGGGGAGGGCCTTCTCTGTGGGGGCACCAACCCTCTGGAACACACTACCACCAGGTATCCATAAACTCCCTGATCTTCGGACCTTTCGACGCGAGCTGAAAACATTTCTGTTTCACCGTGCAGGACTGGCCTAGTGGGGTTTTAATAAGGGGTTTTATTGGTTTTAAGTTCTTCAATCAACTCTAAATTTTCCTTTGTATTAATTGATTTTACTTTGACTGTAAACCGCCCTGAGTCCTTTGGGAGAAGGGCGGTATAGAAATCAAAACAATAATAATAATAATAATAATATGGCTGAGGCTTGAAAAGCACATGTTCCTTATGAATGCCAACGTTGCCTTCCAGGAGTTGCATAAATCTACAGAAGGTAAAAAAATACCTTGCATAGTGCATACACTGTAAATTGCTACATTTGCACAACCCTAGTATCTTTGAAATATAAGATTCCTAGGTGCACAAATAAGAGATCCTATTTTGATAAATTTTATGCAGCTGAAGCTCTACAGTTTTCAAAAGTGGTGCTGTGCTAAAGTGATATGCTATTGCTTCATACTGCAGTTTTCCATAACTAGAATAGTTATGTAGAAAGGCACAAACAAGTAGATTCCATGGCCGAAAATGGAATCCACTAGAGATTTTCACAATAATTTAATTGAATGTGTCAGTTGCCTCTGAATTCAGGTCTTGGATTTGTCCACAACTAAATGCTCAGTCTCATTCATGCATATAATATATATGCATAAGGATCTGTGCATTGGTACCTGGAAAAAGAAATAACTTAATCCACAAGTGGTTTATCAATGACAAAATAATGTATTTTTCATGCCATGAAACTAATTCTCAACTATTATTTTTTCAGTTGTGGTTGTGGTTGCTGCTGCTGCTGCTGCTATTGTTATTATTGTTATTATTACTATTAAAATAATGCTGTCTTCTGTTTTTTTACCATGAAAAAGCAAGTTAAATTCAAGTTATGCTGCTGGCTAAGAAACCATGGGATTTTAAAAGTACTCCTACATTCATTTCAAAGCAAAGAGAGGATTAGGAACAGTTTAAAAGCATTAACATTTTAACTTTATTCTACAGAGACTCTGGTAAATACCCAGAAGTCTGTGAAAACAGTCCAGGTTCTGTTCCGTTTCAAAAAGGTTCCTGAACCTTCGGTATTTTTCCTCATCTTAATTTTCCTCAGTGTTGTTTGTTTCATATGAAAGAATCCCTCATGGGTTCTCTTCCTTCCTAGCATTTCATAAGAATTAAAGCAGATTGCAAGAAGCAAGACTAGTTAGAAGTAAGTTCCGTCTCCTTCTTAGAAGAAGTCAAAAGTAGAAATAAGTTCCATCTGCATTTTGGGGGTTAGGAAGCTGAGTTCTCCATTATCTCTCTCACACATAGGAAACACATTAAAAAGGAAAATTATGCAGTAAAACATAAATTATGTAGATGACGGAAAGTCTATGTTGAATATGATATGCTGGGTCTCCCTAAGGGTTCACTGCGTCCTCTGGGTAACTTCTGAAGCATCTGAACATTCAGAGGAAAGCAAATTAATTGTATTTTTTTAGTTCAGAAAAAAAAATGATAACATGTTGTATGCTATAATGGAAGCTTACCACTTTATTAAATAGACCAAAGTATGAAACATAATTAGAAATAACTAGAGAGAAATGTTTAGTCTCTCCTGATAGGAATGGTGTTATGCTTGTTCCCAATCACGGGAGTTCTTATTAATTACAAAGTTATTTTATTATACTGTTTTAAATTCATTACTGTTTTGGAGGTCTATATAGTACTTAAGTTTTTATATGATTGAGTGGCATGCAACTCTAGTACATAAATCATAATCTAAATATAGTGAAGTGTTGTTCAGTTTGTTAATGGTTGATTAGACTGTTAATTCAGGATTGTGTTTTTCTTTAACAGCATAACCAGTAAATCCTAATACAATATAAATTCTAGTTGCGTAAGTTTATTATGTACTTGGGTTAGCCAACATTACCTTACCTTAAATGAATATATTTTAATTTGCGTCAATAACATAATAAAAGTTTATTGGAATGCATTCTTCATAGAATAAAATTAGGTAGTGAAGAAAATTGCATAACACATTCTGAAGCCATTGTTTCTTCATATTGTTGGAGCTGGAAGATCCATGTTCATCCAATAAATCCTGGTTTAGTCCCAATGCATGGCTCAAAGTAGGGTAGATTTATTATCAGATAGACATAACCTAATGATACTTACGACTGTTTCACATTTCCTATTTTCCTCATTGTAGGGTAAACAGAGTGAGCTCCCATTACTTGTCCCAGCTTCTGCCAACATAGCAGTTTGAAAGCACATAAAAAATGCAAGTAGAAAAATAGGAACCCCTTTGGTGGGAAGGTAACAGCGTTTCATGTGCCTTTGGCATTGAGTCATGCCCATGGAGACATCTTCAGACAGCACTAGCTCTTCGGCTTTGAAATGGAGATGAGCACCGCCCACTAGAGTCAGGAATGACTAGCACATATGTGCGAGGGGAACCTTTACCTTAGGTTCAGGGCAACTATCATTTTAAGAACAGGTAATTTTTTTTAAATTTGCATTTATATCCCGCCTTTCTCCGAAGACTCAGGGCGGCTTACACTATGTTAAGCAATAGTCTTCATCCATTTGTATATTATGGATATACATAATAGGTAATGCCATTCTCAGCCTACTGGGAACATGATCTCCACCCACATTTCTTGCTGGACATTAAAAATAGTATTTTCCCCTTTATTCTGATACAAGGAGAGTAGTCTGGTCCAATGGCTGCACTTCATTCTGTCCTCTACAAACTTAAGATGCCTTGGAAACATTTCAGTGTAATCATCTATGTCTTTGCTGTTTTGACCTGACTAGATCAAAAGATACAGTTCAATACAAGTACAGGACAAGGGGATTCTTACTTAGTTGCATTTTATTTATTTTTTTCCAGATCTATGAGGTTGTCATAGTTTCCTGCAATAAAACATTTTCAATCAAAGCTGAAATAATGTGTCCTTATTGATAGAGCTGCATGGATTTATTTTCAGGACCAAAAGGATATTATAATTTTTCAATATTTCTAACTAGGAATATAGATTATTGTTTAACCTGTGTACATATAACGATTTCATATGAAATAGTTATCTATCATTGGCTGCACAGTGCTTTGATCAGATAAACCCCAAAATACAATGCTTTTCTGGGAGAGGAAAAAATAAAATAGAAATAATCTGTGAACAAGCATTATAGTAACATTATAGGCACTATAAAATTCCTTAGCTATATTATATTGTATTATGAACCCACTGAGTTAGTGAAACTTATGAGTTACTAATAGTGTGTGTGTATAACGTATAACAGATAGAAATGAATCTATCAAATAAACATTTGCATTTGTTAAAATGAATGTTAACTTTTAGAAACCCATTTTGTACTAAGCAAATGAAAAATACATCCAGACATGCAATTTATTTATTTTTTTTGCAATTTCTGAGAGGAAAACTAATATAGTTCTTTAGTGGGGCTAATTCCAGATAGGATGCAGTTGACAGCAGCAAAAACACAACACTTGGTTGAAGCCTTACAATTGACATAGATCAGTTACTTCCTTATGAAATACCAGGCTGAGAAGTTCCCTATATATGAAAGATGGGGGATATCTTCAGGAATAGACCCATGCATGTTTATCTATGTAGACAACTGTATAGACAGCCAACACACTTGGATTATATAGCTGAATAGGGTTGGTGAGTGGAGAAATAGGTTTTGTTCCTTTTTTGTCCAATTATCCTTCTGCAAATTGCTGGTTTCCTCTCTTAAGTGCAACAGGAAATAAAGAATCCATACTAAATTGCTGGAGAGAAGGGAAACTAATAATGGGGTGGTGTTTTTTTTTGCTTCTTCTTAGAGATCCTGTTGCTATTGACATTAAGTGGAAAACCACTTTTTTTAATGCACTCAGCTCAGTGGAATGAAATTGATCCCTGGCTCTTTCCTATTGTCGGTAGGAAATCAGTGAACAGCAGATTCTGTGGTTTGTAGGAAAAACTGTGCTATATATATTAAATAAATCATATTTCTTGGTTTTGTGATTTGTATTCAAATTTATTATATTAGTGGTGACTGCTCCATTATTTATGAAGAATTATGTAGTGATTATTATGTTAACCTTCTAACTGGAAGATTCTAATTGACCTCTCTCATTTAACTCTAGGTAGACTGAAAAGTTAGTCATTTTGATACCTGACAGGTCTCTTTCATTTTGATTAATATAAATCTATGTGTTTATTTGTTCAACCTACATACTGCCCATCTTACCTGAAGGTGACTCTAGGTGGCATGCAATCATTAATGAATGATCTTCCTCCTTCAATTTTTTAAAATACAATAGATTAGTCCCAAAATATGACTCTTATGAAAATATGTAAATTTGATGGGTGGGATGGACTTCAATGGAGAATGACCACTCTAATGGACATCTAAAGAAAGTCATTCAGTTACAAGATACTTGTGTTTTGGAGATAGACCAGATCAAGATACAGACACTCTGGGAATTCCAGAGATGCTATTTTATTATAGTATAGCAGTAATATTTTGATAGTGCATCTTAGTATCTCTCTGTTCCATATTATACCAAAAACATCAACTCAGGGTTATTTGGAGTTTCTTTGTCATGCTTACTTCAGTCTCTGGACTGTAGAATTCCTTCTTCAAGTCCTTTCTTAAGGCTTGTTCCTTCCTCTCCCCTCTTTAATGCTTCTTCCATATCTTCTCTAAGGTTACTTCTTAATTCCTATATTCAATCAAGGAAATGGTAAATTTTCGCTTATCAGTAATTTGGAAAGAGAAGGAAGGATACATAATGATTATCAATGTAATAGAGTTACGACTACAATCTTATGAATATATGAAGATGCTGTACTCTTAAAATAACCAGAGAAATTATATCTGTTTGAAACAGAACAATTACATGTTCATAGATTACCTTTTTATATGGGGAAAAAAATCAGCTCTAGATAATGTTTTCAAATATTACGCATTGATACTCTTTCCCTTAATATTTTTATTCTACACAAATTGCTTCTCTGCACATTATTAGTTTAACGGTCAAGTTCACAAAACATATATTTTAAAAATGCTTTAAACGGATGTGTGTTTTTCAAATTTCCTGTGTTTGCTTTAATACAGTGTGCACTGCACTACTTTGTCATTGATTAGGTCAGAAATCCATGAAGCTGGTAAAAGTTTCTTTGTTATTTTGAGTCTCAGAGGATGCAAAATTTACCGTGAGTTGTAGGGCAAATGCCTACTTGTAAGATAAATGGTGATTGCTTATCAATACAAGGGGAAAAGAGCTTTATCAAGTCAAGAAGAAGAGTTTGTCAACGTGTCCACTTAAGAAGTATAAAGATATACACATTTGATTTTGTACAATGTCAACTTCAGAAGATAAATGCACGAGAAGAGAGAAAACCAAGGTGAAGTCAAGGCTGGTTTTTTAAAAGGGATATTTAGTTTTAAGATTTGGAAAAGTATATAAGCTTAAGAAAAAAAAAAACATTGTGAGACTTTCATCCAGGGCTATAAGATTTGATTTCTCTAAAAAGGAGTAAATGTCACTTCCAATCTTACTTTAAACTCTTGGTCAAGATAATGACTTAAGATAATGATTTCAAAAATTGTTTTATTTTGTCCCCATTCTAAAGACATCAGAACTGTAAATCGGGAATGCCCAACCTTGGCAACTTTAAGACTTATGGACTTCAATTCCCAGAATTCTCCAGACACCATGGCTTGTTGGAGAATTCTGGAAGTTGAAATCCATAGATCTTAAAGTTGCCAAGGTTGGATATCACTGCTACAAACAAAAGCAAAAAGAAACTTCTCATTAGCTAGCATTGTAACTCTCTTAAACAGTCCTCCTCCAGTTCTCAAAAGTAACCCAAGGTCTGACAGAATTAATGAAGGAAAATTCCAGAATTTAGGTTTCAAGATATGTTCTGGTCCACGTCACTACCATCATACCAATATACGGTACCTCAACACGCAGGATTGGACAATATTAAAGACAGTATAGCAGTATTCAAAGTATTTCAATTATCTGGGACTTTCCTTCCTGTTTTTATAACTTTAGTACCAGTGGTGAAATCTGAACTGGTTTACTACTGGTTCCTTGGCTTTGCATGCGTGCTGCACGTGCACATGTGCAGTGCGTACCATGCACCAAATGCAAGGTGCTCACGCAGAGTATGCCAAAAGGAAGCATGGGGTAAGTAGAACAGCGTGTGGGGGTGGTGATCAGCTCTGTTACGCGATCTTTTTTTGCTTTTAAAAGCATTTTTTACAATCTATTCAGCTGAATAGGTTGTAAAACAATGCTTTTAAAAGTTTTTAAAAAAAGCCTCTGATGATCTCGCAGCTCAGCTGTGATTGTCAGAGCCTTTTTTTACCCTTTAAAAGCATTTTTTACAACCTATTTGGTCGAATAGGTTGTAAAAAAATGCTTTTAAGAGTAAAAAAATGCTCTGACGATCGCACAGCTCTGCTGTGATCGTCAGAGGCTTTTTTTTACCTTTTAAAAGCATTTTTTAAAAGAAGCAGCAAGCGGGCAACCAGGCGATTGGGTGGGCATGAGGGGGGGCAGGGATTTTTGCTACCAGTTCTCTGAACCACCTGCTGCTATTGCTACTGGATTGCCTGATCCGGTCCGAACCGGGAGCATTTCACCCCTGCTTAGTACATTTGTGATGGCAAAACCAATTTATAAGAAGATTGGGAGAATGCCAGTATTTGTTATGTTATTATTTTAAAACAATAAGATGGATAAATATGTAATAATATTGTAACCATAAACATCAAAGGGACTGGTTTCCCAAACTAAACATACTAGAAGGATTCATATCTCAAAACAATTGACCAAAACAATTGACCCTTATTCCAACTGTCATTACCTCCATAAGGTGAAATGCATTCTGATGATTATGTAGGTTATGCAGAAAGATCCCTTTCTTTAAATGCGAAACCCTATACACAGCCAGTTTTACCTGTAAATGAGTACATCTCTCTCTGTGTGTCAATAAATCAGCATAAAATGAGACCAAGACTTCTGTCGGTTAACAAGTGTGATACCGTGTTTTCCCCAAAATAAGACCCTGTCTTATATTTTTTTGAACCCTGAAATAAGCGCTTGGCCTTATTTCGGGGGGAGGTCTTATTATTTTGGGGCATGTGGAGAAAGATAGGGGTCCTCTAGTTGTCTTACCTGATTTCCATCTGTCTCCCTAACCCTAACCTGAGGAAATGGTGGGGACCAGCTGCGCATGCACTTAAATATTTTCAGGGCGGGCTTATTTTAGCGCATGCACTCAAAAGCCCGATTGGGCTTATTATCTGGGGAGGTCTGATTTCCAGAGAAACAGGATAATAGCATTGTTACATGCAAGTGATGTCAAAGCATACCTTTAACTCAAGCTATGGGCTGTTATTTCTGCTTTATGTTATTATGTTAGAATTTTCATAGGACTAATGCAAATTGATACAATAACTACATATTTATTTTTTAAAGTAATATATGCCACACAACAAATATTGGCATTGTTAGTGAGATCAGAAACAGAAGTCTCAGAAGTCAAAGGGACACATTAGTGATCCTATTAAAGTCTATTTATTCATATTTTCTGAATTGGTATCGGTGAGTTCTTTAATATATTGGACTCAATTCATGGCTTAAACAGCAACTGTGACCATTTTATCAACTGAACTAAGAACATCTCTGTCAGTTTAAGGGGAGGAAGCCTTCTTGGGTGGTATCCCAGATAATTTCTTATCTTACAAGTGCCAAATATAAGTTATTACATTTGAGATTGATATTGAAATGGAAGGAAACCTGGAGAGGAGATCAGATTCCTGTAAATTATAACAATTTCTAATTCCTGACACTGATATTTATATCAGCGCTCCATAAAATATACGGGAGGTCACAGCTAAGAGAGAGACTAAATCCATGTTTCCCAACAGGTCTTGATTATTCATTTGGGGTTGATGAACTCATGAAAACCAAACCATAGATTTATTATGGCACAGTCTACCAGCAGACTGACAAAACAGCTGCAGGAAGAATTAGAAGAGGTATATGCCAGAATACATATTAGTAACTATTTTCTACATCAGCCTATTACTTCCTCATTGCTTTCAGGCAGTAAAGCAAGCACAACTCCATTACAACGAAAATACCATCTTTTTCATTCAGACGAATGCCTCCTTTAATGAGAGCTCACATTCATGAACTGAGGGCTTAACTAAGTTCTATGACTAAATACTATAAATCTATTTCACTAAGCCAATAGCACAACCTTGGCTGATGGCAATGTAACATCAGAAGATATGGATATCAACACTCTTTTCAGCCCTATAGTCTTTCCATTAAAGGATATATCTCTGTCCCTCCCCAAAAAAGTGAGAACTTTGTTGTTGTTTTGACAGAACTTTAAATTTGACAGATGAACCAGCTCGTTCTCTAATTTTGTTCCATGTTATGCTAAAGTGAAAACAGAGCACCACTGAAGTAGTTTTTTAGCTCCTATAACTCAAAACAGCCTAGAGTTTCATATTTCCCTAGTGACAGGGAATATTGGAGACAGAGTCGAATCTCTCTGCTGCAATGAAGTACAGGTAGTACTTGGCACTGAAAAAAGGGAATTATGACTGTTTTTCACAATTACAACATTTACACCGTCCCCATGGTCCCCATGTGATCAAAATTCACATGCTTCCATATGTGGTGGTCTTGCCCCGAAGCACGTAAATATTGGTTAAAAATTAAAAAGTGGCTACAAGAAATCACGAATGAACAATTGGATCTAGAACTCGAACTTTTTTTATTGGGGATCTTTAAAAAAAATACGTGAAGAGTATAAAATATTTAATACTACATATATTAACTGCTGCTAGGATGGCCTTCGCTCAATGTTGGAAACAGCCATGTGTGCCCACAGAGAGACTTATTGTACAAAAGATTATGAATTGCGCAGAAATGGACAAACTAACTTTGAGTCTGAAGGATAAGGAGACATCAGTATTTTATGGTATATGGGAACGGTGGTATGGATGGATGGAAAGGACATAGGAATATTTAGTTACTAAACATAATCAATAGATAAAATAAGAACACAAATATGTATAATTTAATGTTTGTCATTATTGCATGGATTATTATTAGATGAAAAACACCACAAATAAGCTGTTAAATGATATAAGCCTTTTTTTTCCTTTTTTTAATGCTTTTAATGTAAAAAAGTTTAATAAAGTTTAATTAAAAAAAAAATTCACATGCTTAGCAACCGACTCATACTTATGACCGTTGCTGTGTCCCAGGGTCACAAGATCATCTTTTGCGACCATCTGACAAGCAAAGTCGATGGAAGTGAAGATTGGACTTGGAAGAAGCAGAATTGAAACAGTATTGATGCTTTTGAATGTTGGTGCGGGAGAAATTTTCTGGAATACCATGGATAAACAAACAAGTAAGCAAGCAAATGGAGCTGAATTCTAACCTGGTAGTTATTGTGCATTAGTTCAGGGAAAATGAACTATATATTTTTTGCGTTTTGTTTTCTGCAAATCTGAAATGCAAAACTAGTATAGCAATAACTCCTTAGAAGTAAGGAGTCAAAAAATAGTTAAACAGGCCACTTGCTCCTCTGATGTCCTGGCTATTATGGTTGCAGTTGTCTACTGGCAGGAAAGGTCATGTTTGCCAACCAGAAAAACATCTTAGAAGATGTATATCAAAAAATTATCAAAGTGTGTCTTCCTTCTGAGCAGGATAATTTTGAAGGCTCTCTCTGTCCGTTGCCCCAGCAATACTGAAACAGCTACTGTCTACCAGAGATCAGCAGATGTCTGCTTGAAATATTAGTGTATGACAGAATAGGATATACATTTTTCATAATCTAAATTATGTTAACATGGGAACTCATAATATATTAGTTCTAACTCAATCTCTTAATTAATCCTCACCAAAACATGACAGCAAAGGCAACATTCCTGCTTAATAGGGTTGAGTACTGATCTGGATTCAAAGGGAGACAGGTGATTCACAGTGCATATATATATATGCATATCATCCCTTTGGACCAGGGTTTGGACCAGTTCAGCTGACCCGGTAGCAATGATGGCTGGTGGTTTGGAGAACCAGTAGTGATGAGAGCTTAAGGCTCTGCCCACCTGCTTGGTCATCATTACTTCCTGGTTTTAACCAGGAAGTAAGCTGTTTTTTATCCTCTGCGCATGCACAGAAGGGTTTGCACATGCACAGAGGGTCAGCGCACTCATGGGACGCGCGGCATGTGCACTTCCGAACTTGTAGGGAAGGTAAGTAGATTTCACCCCTGCTTTGGACATTCATTAAAGCAGCAGCAGCTTTTCCAGGCTTTGTATGGCAACCTCCAGCAATTCCAAGACTACAGAAGTTTGAGCACCCACAAATATTCAAAAACCCTGTTTTCCTCTCTGAGACTTGATTGTCATCAATATTTAACCTCAGTGATTATGTATACCATAAGTTTCTAAAAGAAACACCTTATTGTAAAATGTTTGTGCATTTCCCATAGAAGCTGATAAAATTGCTATGTACTAGCTGATGATGGATAAAATGAAAATGCTAATGTCTGACTTGTTTTTCTCCTGTATGATATTATGGATTGAATCATTGTGTCCTGCCATTTTGTTGGAAGGGAGGAAGGGAGGGAGGCTGGCTGGTATTTTTGCATGCTTTTGCTTTTGAGGTAACCGCTTGGGAATTAGGAAGGGGGATTGTCTTCAGAGGCAGAGCAGACTCCCTGCCAGCTGGTTCCAGCCTGGTTCCAAGGCCAAAATACCCTGAGAGTGATCCGTTATCTGCCTAGCACCTCAGTGTTCTCAAAACATCCTTGCAGCATCACATTGGCTGCTGGATCAGGGGGGTTGGGTTTGGGGAAGCAAAATAATTAGTTTGTGCTTTGCACGGGACCTTCAGATTCCACCTGACTTTATTGAATCCACTTTCTCTCAGTATAAATTCTTTTGATTCAACTCAATGGAGTCAAAACTTTTGCTTCCCTGAGGGACCTGGTGGGGCAGGTCCTTACATGTTCTGTGATTTGATAGAGAGTGGTCACATCTGAAATTGTCCTAATTAATGATGGTGATCTGTTATCCTCTGCAACTTTTTCTGCCAAACATAAACTGCAGGATACAAACTAATGATCCATGGAACTAAGTTTGATTAAGCTCAGAAAGAATATTTTTGTGACCTCACATAAAATTGAAATTGATTGCTAGTATATCTGATTTGTAATATGTACAGATTATTTATAAACAATAAATTGCTTTAAAGAAGGTCTAAGAATACAAAGATTAATCAGCACTAAATAAACCATTTTTTTAAAATGTTCAGTTTCTGAAAAGAAGGGTAATAGATTGATACATAATGAGCGAAGAACATGCAGGGTGTCACTTTGTGTGTTTACAATGAAGCTTTAAAGGAATTCTTTCTTTGTATAATTTGGTCCCTCCATTTCATTTGCCTATTTTACTCCAGTACTAAAAACTTGTAGACAAAGGAAAGCAGATATAAACTGGAGTAATATTATTGAGCTTAAAGGGGACCTTTGCCCATATGTCCATCCATCTGTGACTATATTGTAATTACTAATATTATGTATGATGTCTTGCATTGCTTGGCAGGAATACTAGTCCTTGGGGACACTCCGGAACATGTCACTGCAGTGCAAAATAAGGAACACAAAAGTCAAATTATGTATTTCAATGGGGAAATGTCATTTGCCTTCCCAACTTGATATTGCCAAACCATTGTCACTGAAAAAGAGAACAGCATGATGGACTTTAATGTAATCTTCCAGTGCAGTCTATCTCTTGAAAGCAACATGGCAGCACATTTCAGAGTTTGGAGTAACCTTTTATTAACTAGAAACATCATCCTTCTACATAGATTTAGGTATTTGTAATTAAAGTGTTAAAAAAGAAGACACAGAAAAAAATCATGTAATTGGAATCTATGGGGTTGAGAGATACTATTTGGGACCTAAACATATGTCTAACAATCACTTCACTTCATCTTCATCTATGGTTCTCAATCAAAGTAAGCCACTGTTTACTTTGATTGAGAACCATAGTGGTTTAATAATAAAGAAGTTGGACTGGTATCAAGGATATCCAGGTTCAAGGCCATCCTCAATCATAGAAACTCATTAGCTGACTTTGAACAATTACTGAGAGACAATCAGAGAAGATAAATAGTGTAATAAGGTTAAGGTGGGGGGTCTAGAGTTCTAGGAGTCTGTGAGTTCTAGCCCTGCCTTAGGCATGAAAGCCCAGCTAGGTAACTTTGCCAATTACTCTCTCTCAGCCCAACTCACCTCACAGAGTTTTTTTTTATTTCTTTTTGTCACAACAATATACACAAACAATTGTCGTAGATAAAACAATATATCTTGTTTATAACAACATATGTTGTTGTGGGGAAAATAAGAGAAAGAAGGAATATTGGGCATGTTTGCTATCTTGAATTAATTATAAAGTAATAAAAATGGAACAAAAATATAATAAATAAACCAACTATCAACCCAATCCTACCTTACAGGCAGTGGTGGGATTCAGCCAGTTCGCACCACTTCGGGAGAACCGGTTGTTAACTTTCTGAGCAGTTTGGCAAACTGGTTGTTGGAAGAAATCATTAGGGCAGAGAACCGGTTGTTAAATTACTTGAATCCCACCACTGCTTACAGGGTTATGACTGTGAGAAAATACTCACCTTGAACTGCTGTATTAAAAGTGAGACATAAAACTAGCAAACAAATAGTAAAATAAATTGCACCTTTTGTTTTCATATGGTCTATCTTAAAATACAGACTTCATTTCATGAGGTAATCTTACATTCTTGTGGATTTGCTTACCAAAACAATATCCCTAGAAAAATGGAATCCATAATAAAATACACAAATATTAAAAAAGAAATAGATTTATTTGATTTGGAGACATGAATTTGTTTTCTTCCTGTACATTTACAGTACAAATGTTATCAGGAAAATAAGACTCACTATCCAAATGCTGCATTTAAAATTCTTGTCATTTTCTTAAATTTCTAAGTAAACCTTCAACAGCAAGACAGTTGCATAGCATTGATAATTTTGAAATCAAGAACAAAATAAACAAGAAAACAAGTAAACAAGTGCCCACATAGCTGGGAAGCTTGGAAGTATGAGTAACATGCCTCTTAAGCTTTTTAATACAGCCAAGATAAATTTTTGCTGGTAGTGTGCACAACTCAAACATATCCTGCATAACTGAAGGACAAAGAAAGGCAGTAATAACTTGTTGAATATAATGCAGTTCTTTTGTTCAGAAAAAGACTGGCTGGATTGTTTACAAAATTTTGTGATCACCATGAGTTGCCATTTGGGGATGATATAAATTATTCCCTTCTATTTGTTGCTCTGAACATATCTGTAATTGGTAAAACTGCTTTCAAAATGACATTAGGTAAAGTAAAGGTAAAGGTTCCCCTCACGCATATGTGATAGTTGTTCCCGACTCTAGGGGGCTGTGCCCATCTCCATTTCAAAGCCAAAGAGCCAGCACTGTCCAAAAACGTCTCCGTGGTCATGTGGCCGGCATGACTAAATGCCAAAGGCACACGGAACATTGTTACCTTCCCACTAAAGGTGGCCCCTATTTTTTCTACTTGCATTTTTTACATGCTTTTGAACTGCTAGGTTGGCAGAAGCTGGGAAAAGTAACAGGAGCTCATCCCGTTACATGACACTAGGGATTCGAAGCGCTGAACTGCCGACCTTTCAATCGACAAGGTCAGCATCTTAGCCACTGCACCCCTTTTTTTCTTATATTAATCTTAGTTATAAATATATAATGGGATATCGCTATTTTAGCGAGTGTATGATGTATGGTTATTTCTTATGTAAATATATGTTTTTGTTTTATTGTTTTTACTGCATGTGTCTTATCTATGTTCCTGTTGCTCTTATAGCTCACTTGTGGTCTTTAATATGGAGGTGGTTTATAAATTCCATACATTTATATATATCCTCTTTATGCCTGCTTTGATTCAGTTAATTAGGAGTCTCCCCTAACGGATACAATTGAAATCAATAAAAACTATTTATTAAGTGCAAAAGTATATGTAGAAGCGGGTCTGAAGTTGCTCTCCAAATACTTCTGATTCAGGAAGAAGTTATACTTTCAAGAAAATGAATCAGACAAATGGGAAATGAAAATGGGTAAAGGTTAAAAAAACATGTTATACCCTCAACTTTTAATGATCAAGAAGCCATCGTAGGGTGGACTACCAGAAGGGCAGGTGATACCAGCTGGCTTTTGTAAAAGAGAATCCCTGCTTACATTTTGTACCTCAGCCAACAGCCATAAACCACAGAAAAGCCCAGAACAGGAAAGGTCAAAGGAAAGAGTTATATGAATAAATAAGAACAATGTAATGAGGGAGTTCTATTGAGATTAATTATGAGACACACACCACAGGGATGGAGATTTACACAATGATAATGCTATCATAAGGAAGATCAAAAGAGAGCAAAAATCTAGCTGCCCGCCCAAGAGATGATTCTGCATCTCTTTAAACACCAGGGCATTGAGCATTGTAGGACAGAGCTGTTGATTAATCAGATGTGGTGGGAGGTAGCTGGCCCTGCCAAGTGCACCGTTTCTTCTAGGGTTGGCAATTTATTGCAAGTTAGAAATCTGTCTTAAAAGCTTGTGTTGTATTCAGAAAAGTACAGAAGGGAAACACTAACTATGCAAGGCTGTCCTGTCCTGCTATCACTCTCCAGAGCCAGGGTAATGAGAAGGGTTTTTTTTTTGTACAGGTACGGTATGCAGCTGCGCGGGTGATAGTCCAGAATGCAGCTGCGCGGGTGATAGAGGGAGCCCCTCGGGGCTCCCGAATGACACCTATCCTGCGCAGGCTGCACTGGCTGCCTGTGGCTTTCCGGGTGCGCTTCAAGGTTTTGGTGAACGTCTTTAAAGCGCTCCATGGCATAGGGCCGGGCTACTTACGGGACCGCCTGCTGCTACCGAATACCTCTCACCGACCCGTGCGCTCTCACAGAGAGGGACTCCTCAGGGTGCCGTCGGCGCGACAGTGTCGTCTGGCGACGCCCAGGGGAAGGGCCTTCTCTGTGGGGGCTCCCGCCCTCTGGAACGACCTCCCCCCAGGACTTCGTCAACTTCCGGACCTCCGAACCTTTCGCCGCGAGCTTAAAACTTACCTATTTATCTGCGCTGGCCTGGGTTAGTTTTTAAATTTATGGGTTTTTAAATGGGTTTTAGTTTTAAATTTTAATTGTGGCCAATTTTAATAAGTTTTTTAAGTGTATTTTAAATTGTATTTATATATTGTCTATTTTACTTGGCTGTGAACCGCCCTGAGTCCTTCGGGAGAAGGGCGGTATACAAATTTAATAAATAATAATAATAATAATAATAATGCTGATATACCCACAGGGATTGCTATCTTCATCAGAGATCTCTCCCTCCGTGCAAGTGTTTTATAATAAATTATAAGGCATCTTAATGTACTGTAGTTGTGAAGCTGGGTTGTAGTGTCATTTTGGGTCTATACGTCTGTGAAGTTAAATAGCATTTGCTTTTTGAGACATTTGCAGTAGATCTGTTTGTTACGGATGCCCATATCTACTGAAGCTTATATTCAGATTTTGCAACTTAGTGGGGATTTTTGTTTGAGTTCAAAGCATCAACACTTTACTGAGAGTCCATTTATTTGGTGTCTGGTAACTTAAAACACTGTGCGGTCTTAGGTAAAAGTAAAAATGGAAGGAATCATTTAAAACTCAAGAATGCAGATTACAGGATCCCAGATTCTTGGCCTCCATGAAATAGAGAATATTTGGATTCAACCTCCATTGTTTTCTGTGGAAATATTTAAATATTGTATTGGTATTGGCGCACAGCCGTTTGGATTTTTTAATATGTAAAATAAAGGATTGCATGGATAACAACAACAACAACAACAAACAACAACAATAACAACAACAACAATTATAGAATGAAGATTACACAGTAGTATATATAATGGAACTTTAGATATAATACAAACATATGAATGGGTCAGAGGTGGATTTCAGCAAGTTCTGACCAGTTCTAGAGAACCGGTAGCGGAAATTTTGAGTAGTTTGGAGAATCGGTAAATACCACATCTGACTGGCCCTGCCACCATTTATTCTCTGCTTCCCAAATCCCAGCTGATCAGGAGGAAATGGGGATTTTGCAGTAAACTTCCCCTGGAGTGGGGACAGAATGGAGATTTTATAGTATCCTTCCCCTGCCATGCCCACCAAGAAATGCCACACCCACCAAGCCACACCGACAAAACTGATAGTAAATTTTTTTGAAACCCACCACTGGAATGGTTGAATGCTTCACATCTGCTTAATTCATGAGCATTTTTAAATTTATCTTAAATAAAATATATTAATGTACATTACAAACATTATATTTCACTTTCTCGTTTTTCAAATTTTGTTAGCTGCTTTGGGTATTTGCCAAAGAACAAAAGAAGTTCACACATAAAATAAATAATTATTTAAAAATTATTTTAAGCAATTGTATTATATTCTTTTTGATAATAGGACTCTGTTGTAATTTGGGGAACTTCTAAAATGGCATTATTTGCAAAGTATCAATGTTGTTTGGCTAATTTTGCCAGCAATGATTCTTTCTTCATAAGCATTTTTTAACCATGGAAAAGCCAGGAAAAAGCTGGAAGAATAATTAAAAAACCCAAAACTCTTCTATCAGCCAAAATTTCACTGCTCTGTGCAACTAGCTGGTGACTACTTTGCCAGAAATAAATCTACTACTAGTTTAAAAGCCAGAATGAACAGATGTCTTGCAGTGTGCTTTATAAATAAACTGGACTTGGGCTTCCAGATCTCAGAAAAGGTGCCTTAATCCAATGCTATGAAAACTCCACTGAGAGCAACAAGTAAGGAAGGGGCAACAGCCAAGGCATTTCAGCAAATTTTGTAACTGGTTTGATTCTTTTTTTCTGTTCAGTAACTTTTGCTAGATCTTATCTTCCTGAATTTGTCTAACTGGGCTGTCTAACAGAAGACTATATTCTGTAGCAATAAAATAAATAATTTTCTGTTATTTTGTCCTAAATTAAAATCCATATTTTTTTTAATCTTAAAAAGCATATCAAATTATTTTCCTTCTGTTGCTTTGTTCTACAATGGTCTCTCTCTCTCTCTCTCTCTCTCTCTCTCTCATCTATCTGTATCATCATAGTGCACACATTATTTTCCAAGTATTTTTATCTAAAAACAATATAGTACTGACTATATCCTTATTTTCAACGTTATTTTTAAAGCACCAGGTACATTTGTCTATATCAACTGCATATATTGTCTATATCAACTGCATATATTGCTTAAAGTATGTAATAAAGCAATAAAGCAATATAATCTCCTCCCTATGTTCGCTGCTGCTAAGAAATCATTCTATGTAAGGCATATGTATAGTCCTCGATTTACAACAGTTCCTTTAGTGACTGTTCAAAGTTAAAATGGCACCGAAAAAAATGATTTAATATTAATAAAAGAGAGTATTTGTAGTTCAGGGTTGATATGAGGGCTCCTTGGTGCTCTCTGAGCTTGCTTGATTTCTTGCAGACGTTTCATTACCCAAACTAGGTAACATCATAGTGACATGGTGGCTCAGGGGCTAGGACGTTGAGCTTGCCAATCAAAAGGTTGGCAGCTCAGCGGTTCGAATCCTAGTGCTTCCATGTAACGGGATGAACTCCCGTTACTTGTCCCAGCTTCTGCCAACTTAGTAGTTTTGAAAGCACGTAAAAATGAAAGTAGAAAAAATAGGGACCACCTTTGGTGGGAAGGCAACAGCGTTCCATGCGCCTTTGGCGTTAAGTCATGCCGGCCACATGACCATGGAGACGTCTTCAGACAGTGCTGGCTCTTCGGCTTTGAAACGGAGATGAGCACCGCCCCCAGAGTCCCTTACCCCTTTACCTTTACCTTTTATAGGTAACATCATCAGTGCTAGTAAGGAGTGCTGTTTGCTGTCAGTTTATATTCTGATGACTTACCCTGTCATTATTGGTGGGGGTGGGGGGGGGTCTTAGAGATTCTCAGAAGACATGTGGACAATTCTTTAATTTCACAAGATGTAGACAGATTTAATCATAGTTTCAACTGGGAAAATGTAATCTAGACCAGGCCAAGTCCAAAAACACCAGGGAATGGCACTCTGACAAATCAGCCACCAATAGACACATAGACATTAACAACATTTATAGACTGTGCAAAAGAGACAATCAACCAGCCTAAAAGAGAACAAAAAGACTCCAGCACCTTCCCACCAGCAATCAGCACCGAGATCAGCATAGATTAACTCAGGGGTGAAATCTAAAAATTTTCCCTACCGGTTCTGTGGGCGTGGTTTAATTGGTGGGCGTGGCTTGGTGGTCAGATGGCTTGGTGGGCGTGGCCAATAACAATAAATAATAAAAATAATAAACAAAGTATAAAAAAACAATAAGAGGTACCAAAAACCAACTTTCACACTTTACACACACACAACACAACACACACACACACACTCTGCCACATACAGCTTTCTGAGATATTGTGTGTTTGTGTAGTTAGAGTGAAACACTACAGAAACACACCAAATCTCAGAAAGCTGCACAAATATTTTATTTTATTTTATTTTATTGTGGACTTCAAATCCCAGAGTTCCTCAGCAAAGCCAGCCAGTTGATCACCGAGGAAATAGATTAGCTGAGTGATTGATTCTCTCTGGGCTGAAACTGAAACTGCTTTCAGGCTGTGGCCATGCGTTCATCAGTAATCAGGTAAGTGCCTTAGAATCTCTACTTTTACTTGTAGAAAACATGTTTTCTACAAGTAAGAGTACAAGTAAGGTTCTGCTGTTTTTTACTTTTAAAGGCCTGTTTCTGCTGAAGCAAAACCGGCTTTTAAAAGTAAAAAAAAAAAAAACACCTCTGCAGATGGTGCGGCTCAGCAGAGGCAGGGGGGGCGGGGCCAGGGATTTTTGCTACCGGTCCTCCAAACCAGCAGCCGTCATTGCTACCGGATCGCGCGATCCCCTCCGATCCGGGAGCATTTCACCCTTGGATTAACTGCAAGGTTAACATTAGACCAACAGTCAAATAAACAATATCTTAATCAAGAAACTAAGGGATGTGGTGGCTCAGGGGCTAAGACACTGAGCTTGTCGATCGAAAGGTCAGCAGTTCAGCGGTTCGAATCCCTAGTGCTGCCGTATAACAGGGTGAACTCCCGTTATTTGTCCCAGCTTCTGCCAACCTAGCAGTCTGAAAGCTCATAAAAAATGCAAGGAGAAAAAATAGGGACTGTAATGTATTACTGTAAGTTTTGGCGGGAGTTTTAGGCGGGAAGTATCTCGCTTCTGATTGGATGCAGCCTCTGGCTGAAGTGTATATAAGGAGAGGTTTTTCTCCAGAGTTTTGCTGGGTCACACTATATTAAAGAGCTGTTGTCACTAACCTGGTCTCCTGCCTCGTCAATACCCAAACTTAACATTGGCGACGAAGGTGGGATCTTGAGGCAGAGCACCAGAACAGAGCTGAACTCACTACGAGAATCAAACCCAGCAAGGTGATAGCGAATGCAGCGATGACCGGCTACACGCCACCCACTCCGTTTGACCCTGCCCAGGAGACATGGGGAATATATTTGACCCGTTTCGAAAGTTTCCTGGAGGCAAACGAGCTACAGGGAGTCTCCGACAACCGCAAACGGGCTTACTTCATAAGCCACTGTGGGTCCGCAGTCATCGCCGTCGCAGAAGCCCTAGCGGAGCCAACACCGCTACACTCCGTATCGTGGCAGACCCTTCAGACCCTCCTGAAGAATCACTACGCACCAGCCCCATCCAAATACGTTCGACGGTACGAGTTTGGGGAGCGAGGCAACAAGAAGGCGAGTCTATCAGCGACTACATGGCAGCCCTGAGACAAGCCTCCAAGCATTGCAGTACCGCGATCTGGACGAAGAGCTGCTGGAACAACTTATACGGGGGGTCAGAGACATCCGTTTGAGGAGACGGTTGCTAGCCAAGAGCAACCTGACATTGGCAAACGCTCTGGACGAAGCCAGAGCCCATGAGATGTCCAACCATGCAGCAGACACCTTACAAAAGCGACTCACGCCGATGGCGGGCGCAAAGCCGAGCACAGTCCACCACGAAGAAACCTATCGTGAGTCAACCAGCGAAGAGGAGGAAGAAGTCCACTACACCGGAAAATCGACAAGGGAAGACCCGGAGGAATGCGGAAGTTGCGGGGGGCGACATCAGCGCCAAAGATGTAAGTTCAGGGACGCCATTTGCCGGCGGTGTGAAAGGAAGGGGCACCTGGCTCAAGTCTGCCGAGCACCCCAACCTTCCCGCCGAAAATTCAAATCGGCCAATCAGAGCGGCTCTGAGTCAGAGATGCAAACCCCACATTCCCGCCGAAATTTCAAACCAGCCAATCAGAGCGCGAGATCGGCGAGGCGACCCGCGATTGGCCAGGAAAGAAAGAGCGCAAGTCAAACCGAATGACTGTTACCATAGACCACGCAGCTACCCGCATCGAAGAAAAGATCTTCACAAACCCGACAATTGAAGGCGTACCGTGCCGACTGGAAGTAGACACAGGATCAGCTATCACAATCATGTCCTGGGACACTTTTGTGAAAGCCTTGCCGCACATCGCAAAGCGCAAGCTACAGAAACAACGGCTCCGGGTGCAGGATTACCAGGGCAACCGCATCCCTGTTCGAGGGACAACGACCGCCGAGGTCGGCACGGGACATACGAAAAGACCCTGCCCATCACGTTAGTCGAGGGAACCTTGCCAAGCTTGCTGGGGCTAGACTGGTTCCGGGCGTTGGGAATGGGGTGACTGGCGCCCACCGGAGCGGATGCAACCTGCAAAAGGCCCTAATGGAGGAATTCGCAGACGATTCGAGGACCGCTTAGGCAAGTACAAGGGACCCCTATCTCCTTCAATTTAGACCCCAAATAGCTCCCATTAGGTTAAAGGCAAGGAGGGTTCCTTTGCACTCAAACCTAAAATCGACAAAGAGTTAGATAAATTAGTCAGCCAGGGATACTAGTGCCAGTTGACCATGCCAAATGGGAGACGCCAATCGTCACCCTATAAAACCAGACGGGTCCATAAGAATTTGCGCTGATTACAAGGCTACCTTGAACAAAGCATTGCAAAAGAGCGCCTACCCAGTTCCAGTAGTGCAACACTTATTGCACTCACTAGGGCACGGACAAGTTTTCGCCAAATTAGACTTGGCACAAGCGTACCAACAGCTACCCGTAGATGCTAGCACAGCTGAAGCCCAGACCATTGTAACGCACCGGGGTGCCTTTAAGTGCACCCAGTTACAGTTCGGGGTGAGTGTGGCCCCGGGGCTATTCCAAAATTTGATGGAGCGGCTCCTACAAGGGTTACCGGGAGTCGTACCCTATTTCGATGATGTGTTGGTATCAGGGGAAGATTTAAGAGAACTGGGGAAGCGGTTAAGGAAAGTTTTGGCAATTTTTAGGGCGGCAGGATTAAAAGTCAAAGCAAGCAAGTGTCAGATAGGGGTCGAATCTGTTGAATTTTTGGGCTATAGAATAGACAAAAAAGGGATTCACCCCACTGAGAGCAAAGTCAAGGCGATAAAGAGAGCCCCAGCACCCAAAAACAAGACAGAACTCCAGGCTTTCCTGGGTCTGGTAAACTTTACGCCGTGTTTTTAAAAGACAAGGCAACCGTTGCTGAACCGCTGCATAAATTGCTTGGAAAACACTGCTTGGTCGTGGGGGAAGTCAGAGAATAGGGCATTTGAGGCAGTAAAAAGTTTGCTATCAAGCGATAGCCTGTTAATACAATACAACAACAGACTGCCGTTAGTATTGGTTTGTGATGCGTCCCCCTATGGAGTAGGAGCTGTACTTAGCCACAGACTCCCAAACGGCACTGAAGCCCCTATAGCGTTCTATTCACGAACGATGTCGCCGGCTGAGAGGAATTACAGCCAGCTAGATAGGGAGGCTCTCGCAATAGTGTCAGGGTGAAAAATTTCACGAATCGTTTTGGGGAGAGACTATGAAATTATCACAGACCACAGACCGCTATTGGGATTACTGGCTGGCGACCGCCCAACGCCAGTGGCACTATCACCCGGGCTGACCAGATGGACTATTTTTCTGGCCGCCTACTCTTACAAACTGCAGCATCGACCTGGAAAAGAGCTGGGGCATGCGGACGCATTGAGCAGATGCCCATTGCCGGAAATCGAGGACCCTACTCCGGGCACCCCGTTCTACTAATTGACTCTTGGGGCTCTGGCCCAGTCACATCGCAGGAAGTGGCTCGGCCTCCTACCGGGACATTGTTTTAAGAACTGTAATCGGTTGGGTTCAAGGGATGGCCGCTGCGCGACCGTTTTAGAGAGTTTGCAAAGAAAAGAGGGAATTGTCTGTGCAAGGGGTGCCTGCTCTGGGGGATAGGGTGGTAGTTCCAGAGAAGCTGAGAAAAAGTCCTGGAACTACTGCATGAGGGTCACCCAGGAATTGTAAGGATGAAGGGCTAGCCAGGAGCTATGTTTGGTGGCCCCTAATGGACAGGGAAATCGGTGACAGGGTTGGCGATGCCAGGTATGTCAGGAATCCAGACCACTACCACCCACGGCCCCAGTGTTGGAGTGGAGAAACCCCAAGGCCCTTGGTCCCGCATACACATTGATTTTGCCGGCCCTTCCACGGCCAAACATTTCTAATTGTGGTGGATGCATTCTCCAAATGGCTGGAGATCATCCTAATGAAATCCACAACCGCTGGAGCTGTCATTGCAGCACTAAAACACCTTTTCGCCACGCACGGGCTACCGGACACCCTCGTGTCCGATAACGCCCACAGTTCACCGCAGCATTATTTGAAGGGTACCTGGCTGAAGAGGGCATCCGACATGCCCTCTCAGCGCCGTTCCACCCCGCGCCGAACGGCCTTGCTGAACGCTTTGTTCGAGTGCGAAGAAGCGCTATCACGGCGGCCCCGGCGATTGGCAGGCACACATCGACGCATTCCTAACCGCCCAACACAGGACCCCTGTGTGGCCACCGCCGCAGCCCAGCCGAGCTATTAATGGGCGAAGCTACGGTGCCCACTAGACCGGCTACACCGAACTACGACAGGACGGGTTCAAAACAAAACCAGATAGAATCCGGGAATTAAACATAGGAGACTCAGTGTGGGCACATAATTACAGCGACGGCCCAAGCTGGAAGAGGGGATAGTCATAGACAAACGGGCCCCAAATCTTATCTAGTGGAAATAGACGATGGCAGAGTTTGGAGGCGCCACATAGATCAATTAAGAAACAGATTGAGCGATAAGGCAGAATTAGGCGAGACCAGCCCTGACTATGATTTAATTAACCCCACAGCTGACTGGAGCCGAGAACAAACAGAAAGCGAGAACCAAACAGAGACTTATCTGAGTCAGGCGAGGTCCAGCGACACCCTCCGGTCCCTCTAGAGGACAGCAGGTCCGAGCCGGCAATAATCCAGGGCCGGATGGCGGGAGGAGGAGCTCAGAGGAACGAAAAGCCCCTCCGCAAGCTCGACTCAACTCCAGAAAGTGAATTGCGCAGGTCCGGGAGAGTCAGGAGACGCCCCACGTACCTGCGGGACTACGTAGAGAAGTAATATGTAAATATTGGCAAAGTGCCTTCTGGGAGGGAAGGAGTGTAATGTATTACTGTAAGTTTTGGCGGGAGTTTTAGGCGGGAAGTATCTCGCTTCTGATTGGATGCAGCCTCTGGCTGAAGTGTATATAAGGAGAGGTTTTTCTCCAGAGTTTTGCTGGGTCACACTATATTAAAGAGCTGTTGTCACTAACCTGGTCTCCTGCCTCGTCAATACCCAAACTTAACAGGGACCACCTTTGGTGGGAAGGTGACAATGTTCCGTGTGCCTTTAGCATTGATTCATGCCGGCCACATGACCACAGACACGTCTTTGGATAGCGCTGGCTCTTTGGCTTTGAAATGGGGCCGGGATAGCTCAGGCAGTAGAGAAGCCTGTTATTAGAACACAGAGCCTGCAATTACTGCAGGTTCGAGCCCGGCCCAAGGTTGACTCAGCCTTCCACCCTTTATAAGGTAGGTAAAATGAGGACCCAGATTGTTGGGGGGGGCAATAAGTTGACTTTGTAAAAAAATATACAAATAGAATGAGACTATTGCCTTATACACTGTAAGCCGCCCTGAGTCTTCGGAGAAGGGCGGGGTATAAATGTAAACAAAAAAAAATATGGAGATGAGCACCGCCCCCTAGAGCCGGGAACGACTAGTACGTATGTGCGAGGGGAACTTTACCTTTACCTTTAATCAAGAAACTGCCAAAGAGACAACAGTAAACAGCCCAACCAAAGACTCTCTAAGGCCCACCCCACCAACTTTGACAGGGCAAGCCGCCAGGTTATAAACTGAGAGCAAACCCCACTCCTTACTAGCACTGATGATGTTACCTAGTTTAGGTAATGAAACGTCTGCAAGAAAACAAATAAGCTCAGACAGCACCAAGGACCCCTCATGACATAAACAATTGTTAAATTGTTTTTCACACTAACGTTGTGGTATCCCCATGGTCATGTGATCAAAATTCACATACTTGGCAACTGGCTCAAATTTGTGATGGTTGCAGGGTCCCAGGATCACGTGATCACTTTTTGCAACCTTCTGACGAGCAACGTCAATGAGGAAGGTAAATTCACTTCACAGCCACAGCAATAACTTAACAACTGCAGTGATTCACTTAACAACTGTGTCCAGAAAGGTGATAAAATGGGGCAAAACTCACTTAACAAATGTCTCACTTAGCAACAGAAATTTTGGGCTCAATTATGGTGATATTTGAGAGACTAGCTGTATTTGCATTTGATTCTCAAAAACGAAAAAAAAAAATCTCCATTGCATTTTAGAGAAAAAAAGGGCTTGAAATTCAAAAGGTTAAATGCATTTGTCTGTATGTCTCAGTATGTATAATAAGTTTGTTTTTTTTAACCAGCAAATTGCCGGAGACAAGTAAAAACTTTTGCAAGAGAGGAAACAAAACCCATGAAGCCACAGCATTTCAAAGATATGTTTTTATAGGTTTTTAAAGTAAAGCTAAGCCAAAAATAAATTAGCTCAGCAATCAGACAAGACTATCAGTGGATTCACAGTCATTTTCAAATCAGCATCAACTTCCATTATTTTGCTTCCTCTTTTCTTCAACCTCGTTTTCCTTTCCCCCCTTTTTAAAAAAAGAGATTGCAACCCAGCCGCTGAGCTTTTCGTTTTCCTTTTTATACATTCGATAATTCTTTTTAACAATGAAAATTAGAACGGTTATGGTAGGTTTTATTATACAAGATGTTAATAACATAAAAAAAAACCAAGGCGGAAGAAAATAAATGTTCATAATCTTTCTTGGGAGGGTATTAAAAAAAAAAGAGAGGGAAGAGAAGTACTTGTACTAATATATGCCACATAACACCCCATAAACAGAGGTGAGAATTAGAGGCCACTGAACGTTGTGAATTTTCCTAATATATCAAAATTACAGTAACACCTGTGATAAGTACCTCTGTGCCGATCCATCATGAGAGTCGCAGGGTGTTCAGTTGTTCTCATTTTGGTATTGTCAACAAGCCACAGGTGTGCACTGCATGAAGAGACAAAATGAGATTTGGCAGAATGCAGTAACACTGTTGGGCCCACAATATATTTGTCTTAAGACAGGGAAATGCCTCTATTAAGTCACGATTGTGTTTAATGCAACTTTTAGCTGGTATTATAACTGAACAGAGTTTTGACTTACTGTGGCAAGCATGGAGCACGGTCAAAGGCAAGCCATGTCTCTCCCTCCTTCCTCAGTGGTATCGGTAATCCTTGCCTTAACAACCGTAATGGAGTCTGCCCATTACATCCATCATGTTGCTGGGTACAATTTTACAAGCTTTTTTTTGTGGAGGATGTTAAATGAGCACTTCAGTTGTTAAAGAAACTCATTGTTTGCTATGGGACAGTTTTGCCCAAACCAGAACTAAATGCTAGGGGTTTTTTTTTGAAAAAAAATATATTCATAAATTGCAGTCATGTGACCTCAGTACATTGCAAATGGTGGTAAATGTGTGCCAGTTGCCAAGTGCCCAAAATATGATTATGTGGCTATGGGAGGAGGGGAGGCAGGACAGGGGTGGGACAGGTGGGCAGCAGTTAAAATTTTAGAACCAAGTTCTATGTACTTTTTAAGGGAGTCATAACAACTTTGAATAGTTGCTTAGCAACCTGCCATAAGTTGAGGCTTACCTGAAGTTACAGCAATGTATTATTTCACTGATCTCCTAGCTTCTATCCACTCACAATGATAATGTAACCTGTTACAGGTTACATTATCCATTCTTAACAGAAGCCAAAAACTATGGCTTCAAAATCGCTGCCCAAATGGCTGTGACATTGAAAGAATGAGGAAATCAGCATCATAGCATTGCAACCCAAGCTCGCCCCCTGCTGGCATGTGACTAATGATAATGGCATGCATATTACAAATTATGCCTTATGCACGGTCACTCATGCCCTTGTCACTTCCCGCTTGGACTATTGCAATGCTCTCTACATGGGGCTGCCCTTGAAGTGCACCCGGAGGCTGCAGCTAGTTCAGAATGCAGCTGCGCGGGTAATAGTGGGGGCAACTCGTTGCTCCCATGTAACACCAATCCTGCGCAGCTTGCACTGGCTTCCTGTGGTCTTTCGGGTGCGCTTCAAGATTTTGGTTACCACCTTCAAAGCGCTCCATGGCTTAGGACCCGGGTACTTACGGGACCGCCTGCTGTTACCTTTTGCCTCCCACCGACCCGTACACTCACACAGAGAGGGCCTTCTCAGGGTGCCGTCCGCCAAGCAATGCCGGCTGGCGGCCCCCAGGGGAAGGGCCTTCTCTGTTGGAGCTCCTACGCTCTGGAATGAACTTCCCCCTGGTTTACGTCAAGTGCCTGATCTGCGGACCTTCCGCCGTGAGCTGAAAACGCACCTATTTATTCAAGCGGGACTGGATTGATATTTTATTGGGGTATTTATGTCTTATGATTTTAAATGGTTTTAAAAATTTTGGCCACGTTATAATATTTCTTTTTAACTTCTTTTTAATGTTTATATATTGTATTTTTACTAGGCTGTACACCGCCCTGAGTCCTTCGGGAGAAGGGCGGTATAAAAATTGAAATAAATAAATAAATAAATAAATAAATTGGGAGAAGCTTGCAGAAGTGAAATTGTAACCTGTACTATCATTTTGAAAATGCAGCAAGTGTCAGCATGGCCATGTATACCGGCATGAGCCGTGATGGCACGGTGCTGAGAATGCGGTATTTTATGCTGACTCTGCTCACTGTCAAGCGTTCAATCCGGACGCAGCTCAAGCTTGACTCAGCCTTTCATCCTTCCGAGGTCAGTAAAATGAGGACCCAGATTGTTGGTGTAGCAATATACTGACTCTGTAAATCACTATGAAGCGGTATATAAGTCTAAGTGCTATTGCTGTTTGTTATCACTACTTCCAACCCATATTCTGTGTCTATTTTCTCTGTTCCCAGTCTTCATCATCATCATTACCATTCCTCCATTCCAAAATAATGTGTAGCAAAGCCTCTCAAACAGCATACAACTCAAAGATGCTGTTTGTTGGCATCAAACTAAAGGGAAATATGTTGATATTAGTACACCTAAGGATGACTAAAGGTCCTTAATCAAAGAATTGGGATCAATAGGATAATTGAGTCTGTCATTTGCACCTCTATAACTGTCTGGTTTGGTTCTGCAACCCAACAAGAAAAACACAGACTTCAGAGGATAATTAGAACGGCAGAAAAAATAATTGTTACCAACCTGCCTTCCATTGAGGACCTGTATACTGCACAAATCAAGAAGAGGGCCGTGAAAATATTTACAGATCCCTCACATCTTGGACATAAACTGTTTCAACTCCTACCCTCAAAATGACGCTATAGAGCACTGCACACCAGAACAGCTAGACACAAGAACAGTTTTTTCCCGAAGGCCATCACTCTGCTAAACAAATAATTCCCTCAACACTGTCAAACTATTTACTAAATCTGCACTACTATTAATCTTCTCATAGTTCCCATCACCAATCTCTTTCCACTTATGACTGTATGACTGTAACTTTGTTGCTGGCAATCCTTATGATTTATATTGATATATTGACCATCAATTGTGTTGTAAATGTTGTACCTTGATGAACGTATCTTTTCTTTTATGTACACTGAGAGCATATGCACCAAGACAAATTCCTTGTGTGTCCAATCACACTTGGCCAATAGAATATTATAGAATATTCTATTCTATTCTATATTCTATATTCTAGAACATTCTATTCTATTCTAATACAATGCTATTTGAAGCTTAGCGTTGAAATACCTGCTAATTTTTAAGTAATTTCCTAACAAGTAATAATATTTCATCCTGAAAGACTCAGATCAACTCCAATGATTTGGTGTTCTTTTCCCACCTTTAGACAAAATCTCTCCACTGATTTTATGATTCACGATCAATAAAGGAATGAGAGGAATATGAAATAATTCCATTTCTTGGAAGCTCAAAATAGTCATTCTTAAATTCCAAATCTAGTTTGGATTAATGCATAACAACTCAAAACTCAAAAGATTTTTTTTAAAAAAAAAAATCCATTGAGGCTAAAAGTTGAGACACGACACATTTGCCAATTTTGTTGTACCATCATTTTCACAAAGTATGGCCTCAGTAAAAGACAGAAATCTATCAAATGTTATACAGATTAACTTATCACCCAGTTAAATAGGCTGTCAGTCTGGAATGACTGTGCTTGGCAAGATGAATTCAAATGCATGTAAATTTCCCTGGTGGCTGACTAGCAAGTATGGTGGAACTGTCAAATGATGACATGTGAAAATGCGCTAACATTGTTTAAAATATATTTGAAGGGGAGAGCTTGTATTTTGATAACACCTTCACAGGCAAATGATTCATCTACGATCAGTAATAATGGCCACATCTTTTATTTGGCAGGGATTTAAAAAAAAATTGGCAACTTGTCGGATCCGTTTTATGTTTGAGAGGAAGTCTCAAAATAATTAACAATTACCACGTAAACTAGTTGGAGTCCCAAGTGCCCTCATTGTATAGTCAGTCTTCCAATCGTCTTGCTTGTCAGTTTCACTTGATCTTACAGAAAAGTGATTAGAAACTTCAAAAGAGGCAATTACACAGTTGAATGTGTTATGAACCTGTACTTTTCTTCCCTCCTCCCAAATCTGAAGCACACAATCTTTTGCACTATTATCTAACTGGAATTTTTCCCCCCTGCTGAATACCAAGCATTTCTTGGAAAACAGAGTTTCCAATTTAATGAAACTTTCTCACTCATCCAGCTTGGTTTTTCTGCATTTTTTTTGTTGTGACTCCTTCCCACTGCTATATCTATCTTTTTTTAACAAGAAAATCTGCCTGTTCTCTTCAGACAGTTTCTTGTTTCATTTACACCTGTTATTTTAGTAGCTTTGGGGGCTAGGCCAGAGGGCCAGTGACAGGCTGTGGGAGCTCATGTGAGGATAACAAGTGTCACCTGAGGTGAAATGGCAAAGATGGTTTGCAGCTCATGGCTTAGTTTTTTTTTTTTAACCTAATTTTGCTGTCTTTGAAGGTTAAAGGCTAAAGCTCAGCCTAGTCTAAAATTCAGTTAATCTCATCATTTGGTTGTCTGAGGTTGGAGATATGAAAAACATTACATAGGCTGTCAAGTTCTATTATCTTCATGATTTTTCTATAAATAAGCCTAGGATATAGATATAGAACTAGATAAAAAGATGCATATACTGTGGCTGACCAGATTTTCAGTAAAAAAAAAACCAAAGTGAGGTAGCAAAACTGAACAGAAAGGTGACATACAAGCGCTACATTGTTGGAGACATATCATGGAATTCTGCTTGAGTTTTGTTCATAAATGTTAAATATATCAAAGTTTTAAGATATAAAGAGCTAAAATGATGAATATCCATACAAAGAGATCAGTGGATACCATTGAAATTTATTATTTTCTTTTTTTTTACTTTTATTTGCTTATGGAGATACATTCCTTTCATAAAGATGGAAATGGACCATTCATCTCAACACAGTTTGGAGTTGTGATGTGTACTCAACAAAGTGTTGAAAAATCCCACCCAAGTGCCATATAACTGCAGGTTTTATAGAAGTACACTGTAACTAGGCTCGAACTGCCCGACACAATGACAGACCAAACTGTTAATTATTAAAACCAAAAATGATTGTCAACATGCAATGTAGAAGCTTTACTAGTCTGCAATCTTACTTGAGATCCTTTTCACTTCAGTCAGTTTTCATTAACAGAGAAAATTCCAAAGTCAAAGGGCATCTCCAAAGAGTTAGGACAGGAGAGGCTGAGGTAATAAGTTAGGATAGCGCTTGTAAGTATCTCATTAAACCCCCATCTTTTTAATGTGCATCTTGGCAATAAGGTAGTCCTTGTTTAATTATTGCCTTCTTTAGTGACCAAGTTACAAGTTATAGTTACAAAAGTGATGAAAAAGAAGCTTTATGATCAATTCTCACAACTTTAACTTTCATAGAGCTATAAAGCAAGGAAAAATTGAAGGGAGATTATAAGCAGAATTGCAGCTTTACTTAATGACCGCTTTTTTAAAGACTAAGTTTCAAGTCACAGTTGTGCTTGCTAAATGAGAACTACCTGTACTCTGTTTCTGTTGCTTAGAATGCAAATAAACCAGAGCTTTTGCAGATGACTTGGTTGTTACTGTATCCCAACCAATAAACTCAGCTACTGGTTTAAAAGATATAATTGGTCAGTATGGTAAAGTATCTGGATTTAAGGTGAATCAGCAAAAGACAAAGATGATAACTAAAAATATGAATATACAACAAAAAGAAGAGTTAGAAAGAACTACAGGTTTTGAAATCGTTAAAAAGGTTAAATATTTAGGAATATATATTACAGCTTCAAATGTCAAATTATACAAAAATAATTATGAGGTATTGTGGCAGAAGGTATGGAAAGAAATGGAGAATTGGAAGAAGTTACAACTATTCTTGCTGGGAAGAATAGCGGCTATAAAAATGAATGTTTTGCCCAGGTTTCTATTTTTGTTTCAAATGATACCGGTACTTAAGAATGATATCAAATTACAGGAATGGCAAAAGGGGGTTAATAACTTTGTATGGATGGGCAAAAAACCAAAAATAAAATTAAAAATAATGCAGGACACAAGGGAAAGGGGGGGGTCTTAAAATGCCTAATTTAAAATTGTATTATGAAGCAGTTGTCGTATCATTAATTACTGATTGGATTAATTTAACTGAGGAAAGAGTTTTGAATATAGAAGGTTATGGTTTGTTATATGGGTGGCATGCCTATTTATTATATGATAAGAAAGTAGATAAAATATTTAAAAATAATATAATTAGAAATGTATTATTGAGGGTCTGGAGGAAATATCAATATAAATTAGATGGAAAGATTCCAATATGGACAATCCTGAGACACATGATAGAAAATATAAATATATATCAAAAGATGGAGGTAGTTACCTATAAATAACTTCTTTGTATGGAAAAGGGGGAATTACAACTAAAATCCAGAGAAAAGATGGGAGAAGAAGGGAAAAATTATACATGGTTCCAATATGGACAATTACAAGCTAGATGGAAATTAGATCAAAAAATAGGTGTTAAGCAAACTGATGATAATTTGTTAAAACAAATGAGAGATCAAGGCCAACAGCATATTAAGAGGTTGTATAATGTATTAGTAGAAATAGACTCAGAGACTGAATTGGTTAAGGATTGTATGATTAAGTGGGCACAAAATTTTCAGCAACCAATAATGTTGGAAACTTGGGAAAGAATTTGGGTGAGGAATGTTAAATTTACACAAGCGCAAAATATGAGAGAAAATTTTTATAAGATGTTTTATAGATGGCATTTAGACCCCAAAAAGTTGTCATGTATGTATCCTAATGTACAGGCTAAATGTTGGAGATGCGATTGTGAAGATGCCACTTATTACCATATATGGTGGACTTGTAAAAAGTTAAAGCATTTTGGATTAAAGTATGGTGGATCATGCAGAATATTTTGAAAAAGATTAAGTTTACTCCGCAGTTCTTTCTACTAGGAATAATTATGGATTGTACAGCTATAGAGACTAAATTGATTTTGAACTTAATAACAGCCGCAAGACTTTTGATTGCTCAATATTGGAAGAAAGAAGAATTACCTACAATTGAAGAATGGACACTCAAAGTATCAAATCTGGCAGAAATGGCAAAATTTCTGCTTACTTGAAAGACTATACACAAGAAAAATATATTTTAGAATGGAAAATGTGGATTGATTATATTCAAAATAAGTATCAGATAAAAATATCGAATAGCATATGAGTAAATTTAGGAAATATTTTGTATTAGATTTATTTCTGAAGGAGAGGGGAATTGAGAGTGTGATTATGTGTGGAGTGACTAGAGATTATAATTTAGGAATTATTTTGGATTATGATTGTTAGTTTTGATACCCTGCATTTTGTTCTGGGAAGTCGGGGTGGGGGGTAAGGGGGAGGGGAAGTGGCGGGGTAGAGGGTAGAAGATGGAGTGATGGTTAATGTACAGGGATTATTGAAGATGTATAAATATAATTAATGTAGGGTCGGGTCTGCCCAGTTACCATTTTAGAACGGTGGGGAGGGAGAAAAGAGGAGAGAGTAGGAGGTAGGAAAGAGAAGAAGAGGAAGGAAGAGGGGTAGAAGAGGGAGAAGGAAGGTGTAGGGTGGAGGGAGGAGAGGATGTAGATAAGAGAAGGAGAGGAAGGTCTGGAAAGTAGAAGAAGGTAGAAGAGGGAAGAGTGTTAAAAAGGGGGGTGGTGACTGGGCAAGCCCGACTAATTGTATATAACTGTACATTGGATGAGCTGTTTGATATGATTGTAAAAATAAAACTTTTTTATGAAAAAAAAAAAGAATGCAAATAAACCAGCTGTTCATTTTGCAAGTTTATATAAGCCCAAAGTATACTGCTCAAAAAAATAAAGGAACACCTATACAACACAATGTACTGTATTTAATAAGAATATTTCATTCCTTCAGATCTAGGATGTCTTACAGTATTTTTGTGTTCCCTTTATTTTTTTGAGCAGTGTACAAAAAAATAAGAAGAAACTTGTATAATGTATATAATGTATAATGCAACTGTTAATGCTAGCGCAATCTTTGAATCTTCTTTGATTTTTGTGGTTTTTTTCCTGATGCAAGTGTGATATTTTTGTTGGGATCATTTAAAAATATTATAAAATAAGCAATTAAAATTGAAACCAAGATTCACATAATTACACTCACATATCTGGATCTATGCATAGAAAATAAAATAATGATCAGCCAGTACCAGCCATTTAGAATAGAATAAAATAGAATAGAATTTTATTGGCCAAGTGTGATTGGACACACAAGGAATTTGTCTTGGTGCATATGCTCTCAGTGTACATAAAAGAAAAGATACGTTCATCAAGGTACAACATTTACAACACAATTGATGGTCAATATATCAATATAAATCATAAAGATTGCCAGCAACAAAGTTACAGTCATACAGTCATAAGTGGAAAGAGATTGGTGATGGGAACTATGAGAAGATTAATAGTAGTGCAGATTTAGTAAATAGTCTGACAGTGTTGAGGGAATTATTTGTTTAGCAGAGTGATGGCCTTCGGGGAAAAACTGTCCTTGTGTCTAGTTGTTCTGGTGTGCAGTGCTCTATAGCGTCATTTTGAGGGTAGGAGTTGAAACAGTTTATGTCCAGGATGTGAGGGATCTGCAAATATTTTCACGGCCCTCTTCTTGATTCGTGCAGTATACAGGTCCTCAATGGAAGGCAGGTTGGTAGCAATTATTTTTTCTGCAGTTCTAATTATCCTCTGAAGTCTGTGTTTTTCTTGTTGGGTTGCAGAACCGAACCAGACAGTTATAGAGGTGCAAATGACAGACTCAATAATTCCTCTGTAGAACTGGATCAGTAGCTCCTTGGGCAGTTTGAGCTTACTGAGTTGGCGCAGAAAGAACATTCTTTGTTGTCCTTTTTTAATGATGTTTTTGATGTTAGCTGTCCATTTTAGATCTTGCAATATGATAGAACCTAGAAATTTGAAGGTTTCTACTGTTGATACTGTGTTGTCTAGTATTGTGAGAGGTGGAAGTATGGAAGGGTTTCTCCTAAAGTCTACCACCATTTCTACGGTTTTGAGTGTGTTCAGTTCCAGATTGTTTTGGTTGCACCACAAGGCTAGTCGTTCGACCTCTCGTCTATATGCGGATTCGTCATTGTCTCGAATGAGACCATGTGTCATCTGCGAACTTCAGTAGCTTAACAGATGGATCATTGGAGATGCAGTCATTGGTATACAGAGAGAAGCGAAGTGGGGAGAGCACACAGCCTTGGGGGGCCCCTGTGCTAATTGTAAAGGTATTTGATGTGATCTTGCTTAGCTTCACCTGCTGCTTCCTGTTTGTTAGGAAGCTTGTGATCCACTTACAAGTCTGTTCCGGTACCTGTAGCTGGTTTAGCTTAGTTAGAAGAGTGTCTGGAATGATGGTATTGAATGCTACAAAAAGGACCCTTGCATAGGTCTTTGGAGACTCAAGATGTTGTAGGATGTAGTGCAGAGCCATATTAACAGCATCATCTGTTGATCTATTTGGTCGGTATGCAAATTGCAAGGGGTCTAAAAGCAGATCCGTGATGGTTTTC
This sequence comes from Ahaetulla prasina, assembly GCF_028640845.1. NCBI lineage: Eukaryota > Metazoa > Chordata > Lepidosauria > Squamata > Colubridae > Ahaetulla > Ahaetulla prasina. Next base: position 41,630,842 of record NC_080544.1, on the reverse strand, counting down.
AGGTAGGAAAGCACTAGCCTTTCAAAGGTTTTCATGATGACAGATGTTAAAGCAACTGGTCTGTAGTCATTCAGTTCCTTGATGGTGGGCTTCTTCGGCACTGGGATGATGGTAGAGCGTTTGAAGCAAGAAGGAACATAACACATCTCTAGTGATTTATTGAAAATATGGGTGAAGATGGGGGCCAATTGGTCAGCACAGACTTTTAAGCAAGAAGGAGTTATCTTGTCTGGGCCTGGAGCTTTTCCTGGCTTTTGTCTGTGAAATAGGTCCTGCACTTCCTTTTCTGTGATCACTAGGGGTTGTGAACCCAATGAAATGGGGTCAGTTGTAGGAGGCTTGGCTGTTGTTGGTGTGTCTGAGATGGGGGTTGTGGAGATAGGTGGCTGTAGTTTCCTTTCAAACCTGCAGTAAAACTCATTCAGGTCATCTGCCAGTTGTTGATTACCTTCAGCCTGGGAAGGAGGTTTGCCATAGCCGGTGATATTTTTAAGAGTTTTCCACATGTTTGCTGGTTCATTTGCTGAAAACTGATTCTTTAGCTTTTCAGAGTAGCTTCTTTTTGCTGCTCTGATCTCCCTTGTTAGTGCATTTCTGGCCTGATTGTACAGCATTTTATCCCCTTTTCTGTAGGCTTCCTCTTTGGAATGTCGTAGCTGCTTACATTTAGGTGTAAACCAAGGTTTGTTGTTACTGTATATTCGCAAGTTCCTTGTAGGTACACATAGGTCTTCACAGAAGCTGACATATGATGTTACAGTATCTGTGAGTTCATCCAGGTCTGCAGAGGTATCTTTAAAAATATTCCAATCAGTGCAGTCAAAACATGCCTGTAGCTTTAATTTTGATTCCTCCGTCCAGGTCTTTACTGATTTAATTATTGGTTTTGTGGCTTTAAGTCTTTGCCTGTAAGCAGGTACAAGGTGAATCATGCAATGATCAGAGTGTCCTACAGCTGCACGTGGTAAAGACCGATAAGCATCTTTTAGTGTTGTGTAGCAATGGTCTAGAGTATTCTTGCCTCTGGTGGGACAATTGACATGCTGAAAGTATTTTGGTAGCTCTTTCCTTAAGTTTGCCTTGTTTAGATCTCCCAAAACAATGGCCAGTGAATCAGGGTGTTTGGCTTCAGCCTCCATGATTTGGTCAGCTAGAGTTCGTAATGCCTTGTTTACACAGGCTTGTGGTGGGACATAAACAGCAATTAGAAGAAATGAGGAAAATTCACGAGGCGAATAATAAGGTTTGCAGTTGATAATTAGAGTCTCTAAATTGTTGTCACAGAATTTGTAAATTATTTTAAAATCTTGACACCAGTTTCTATTAATATAGAGGCATAAGCCTCCTCCTTTCTTTTTACCAGATGTTTCTGGAATCCTGTCTGATCGTTCAATCTGAAACCCTGGAATGTTTAGGCTGCTATTTTCAATTGATTCATTTAACCAGGTTTCAGAGAAGCATAGGACTGCTGAATTGCGAAAATCAGAATAGTATTTGTTTAAGAGGAGTATTTCATCCATCTTATTTGCAAGTGAGCGTATATTTGTTAGGAAAATTGAAGGCAGAGGAGTTTTAATGCGATTTCTTAATCTGTTTAAGATCCCAGATTGCTTACCTCTCTTCCTTCGTTTCTGTCGTTTGGTTTTTTTAGTAATCCATGGCTCCGTGGGAATTGCCTCCTCCTGTGTTAGAATCTCTTCCGTGTTTGTAAAGACAGGTGTGGGTGAGATCAAAGAAAGCTGCTCCTTAAAGAAATGCTCCTTAATTTTTAGCAGATGGTCTCGTGAGTAGGAAATCCGTAGTGAGTCACAGAGAACAATTAGAAATAAGGAAACAATTAGAGAGCATTTCACCGAGGCAGCCTTCGTCGGCGCCATCTTGGCAATAATAAAAAAATAATAAAACTCTATCATGTCTCTTGGTGTTATGATTAGCGCCGATGTAAATTTTGAACATTAACAGAGCTTGTGTGTCTTAAATTGCCATTATAGACTAAATATGCTAGAATGTGATTAATATTCCCTCATTTTTTTCAAATAAAATGAACTAAAGAATAAAGAACCAGCTGCAAGCCTCAAACAAGCTTGAAAAAAAAAACTTTATAAAATGTGTAGAAAGACTTAAAAATGTAAGGCAACATGGTTGGCTAATGAATACTGGCAGTTGAAGTTCACAGATAGTAAAGGGCCCATTAGTTGCCCATTCTTGGTGTAAGGAAGTTCTCATACAATAGAAAACAATCCTTAATCCTAACTGTTTGGGAAGGTGCATCAAAAAGGGCATATCTGTTGATTAACTCTTAGTGCATAAGAAATTCCCTTCTCTGAGATGTGGCTATCAATTTAGACAGTTTTTATTTATTTATTTTATTTATTTATTTTGTCACAACAATATATGTAAGTATCATACAGAAAGGTTATATAGTATATAAACATATATATGAGTAAATATTAGGAGGTATAAGCATATATATATATAGGAAGAAGAAAAGAAAAACACTAGGACAGGAACGGTAGGCACGTTTGTGCGCTTATGCACCCCCCTTATGGTCCTCTTAGGAATGGGGTGAGGTCAATAGTAGAAAGTTTTAGGATAAAGCTTTTAGGATTATGGGAAGAGACCACAGAGTCAGGTAAAGTATTCCAAACACTGATGATTCTGTTACAGAAGTCATATTTTCTGCAATCTAGATTAAAGCGGTTGACATTAAGTTTAAATCTATTGGTTGCTCTTGTATTATTGCAATTAAAGCTGAAGTAGTCTTTAACAGGAAGGACATTACAATAGATGATTCTATGAGTTAAACTTAGGTCTTGTCAAAGGTGACGGAGTTCCAAGTTTTCTAAGCCTAGGATTTCAAGTCTAGTGGGATAAGGTATTTTGTTGTTTACAGAGGAATGGAGAACTCTTCTTGTTTGGGAAGGGAACTGGTAGTGAAAGTTTTATCAAAGATTATGCTTAGGGGTTCTGCTATATTAGTGGAAAATTTTTTTAAGAAGTAGGCACATAGTCCATCGGGTCCAATAGATAGCGATGGTTTCATGTTATGAAGATTTTTAAGATAGAAGTGGACTCAGTTCTTAAGAGAATCAAGCTACTAGTGCTTGGTAATGTTCATATATAAGGGGCTTGCATAAGAACACAAAATGTGCCTACCGTTCCTGTCCTATTGATTCCTTTCATTATATCCAATTAATATAGTTATTACATATTTATGCTCATTTATATGCTTATATATTATATAGTTATTTTCATGCTCATGCTTATATATACTGTTGTGACAAAATAAATAAATAAATAAATAAATAATAAACAAACAAACAAACAAACAAATTGGCCGGTTTAGCTCACGCTGGTAAAGCCTGTTATTAAGAACACAGTAGCCTGCAATTACTGCAGGTTCGAGCCCGGCCCAAGGTTGACTCAGCCTTCCATCCTTTATAAGGTAGGTAAAATGAGGACCCAGATTGTTGGGGGGGGCAATAAGTTGACTTTGTAAAAATATACAAATAGAATGAGACTATTGCCTTATACACTGTAAGCCGCCCTGAGTCTTCGGAGAAGGGCGGGGTATAAATGTAAACAAAAAAAAAATAGTTTCTTGCAGGATCTGATCTGGGTCACTCCACCAGGACCAGAGATTTAGTTTTCTGAGTTTTTGAACTTGGGCTGGAGCCCATACTAGGGAACCCCAAAGGGTGCTTTTTCAAGAGGCATCTGGACTTCCTTGAAGAAAGTCCATTTACCTCCTGAAAAAGCATCTTTGGGACAACTATGACTTGGATGACTGAGAATCTCCATAGACCATCCTAGGTCACTTCTCTCTCACCAGAATATAAATAGTTTCTTGCCACCTACAGAATCCCAAGCAACATACCATAATTACCAGTTGATAGGGCTATGACCTTCCCACCATGTTTGTGAGCCTCCTGAATGCATTTGATTAAATGCTATCTGATGCAGAATGCTGGGCTAGATAAGCCTTTGACCTCATCCAGCATGGCTCTTATATTCTTCCTCTATGAATTTCAACAAATGGGTGGAGAGGATAACATTTATACAACCATTTCGGTCTAAAGGGGGTCATTTTTATTTATTTATTGCTTATTCATTTATTTGCTTATTGTATTTGTTAACCATACCAGTCAAATGACTCAGAGGAAAGCAAAACAAAATCCAGTAATAAAAACAATTGCTACATAAAAACAAAGAGTTCAAACACAAATGCAAGCACAGCTGAATGCTTGAAATAAGACTTTCAAAAACATCCCCAAATACATAAAGGAGAAGGTGCCATTTGGGCCTCTGAGAAAATATGTCCTCTAATAAGAGAGCTGTCACAGAAAAGGACTGCTTTTTCTTTTGAGTCCTGTAAACCTCACAGAGAAGAGGGATTTCTTTTTAAAAAATTGAGATAGGAAACATGGGAGAATAGAGTTGACTTTGCCAAATAGTTTCCAATAGTTTAAGTTACTATAATAACTAGCATGTTGAATTAGTCCTGAAAGGTATTGGAAGCCAGTGCAAGTGATCTCAACATCGATGCTACTCAGCACTGGTGGGATTGCCTCACCAGCAGTCTGGCCTTTTAGTTTTGGGATACTACTTCCAAACGGTGCCTGGCATAGACACAACTGCAGCAGTCCAGGTGGACAGCAGTCAAAGCATGAATTGACTGAAAAAGTATTTTTTGCGTCTCATCAATCTGTCTGCCTTTATGTCTTCCTACAGATCTCTACAAGTGTAATACTTCAAAAGCACTTTTGCCAGTAAAACATATCTTTAAGCAGTGGTGAAATCTGAACCAGTTTACTATTGGTTCTCTGGCATGCATGCGCGCTGCGCACAGAGGGGGTGATCAGCTGTGGTGCGCAATCTTTTTTTTAACTTTTAAAACATTTTTTTTACAACTTATTCGGCTGAATAGGTTGTAAAAATGCTTTTAAAAGTAAAAAAAAGAGGCTCTGACGATCAGGCAGCTTAGCTGTGATTGTCAGAGCCTTTTTTCACCTTTTAAAAGCATCTTTTTACAACCTATTTGGCCAGATAGGTTGCAAAAAATGCTTTTAAAAGTAAAAAAAAAGGGTTTGATGATCAGGCAACTCAGCTGCGACCGTCAGAGCCTTTTTTTTTTACCTTTTAAAAGCATTTCTTAAAAGAAGCAGCAAGCAGACAAGTGGGTAAGCAGGTGATCGGGCGATTGGGTGGGCATGGGTGGGGGTGGCACAGATTTTTGCTACCAGTTCTCCGAGCCCCCTGCAACCACTGCTACTGGATTGGCTGATCCGGTCTGAACTGGGGCCATTTCACCTCTGTCTTTGAGGAAAAAAAGGACAACAGATTAAACTCTTTTAAGAGTTCAAAATAATCCACAGAAACAATGGGTAAATCACACAAAATCAACCCTTCTGGTGACATAATTACATCAGCATCTGATTTTATAACTCTCAGCTACTGACTTTTTGTTGTTGTTGTTGTTGTTGTTGTTGTATTGGGCTCATCCTATTACAAACATTGTCTACATCATCATAAATATAATATAATTTTGTCCTATCTGGTATTTCCAAACCTATTGGATCTACTAAGACCAGCATTCTCAGACAAGCAAGAAAGTTTGTTTGTTTCTTTATTTAAACAATTTATAAGTCTCCTCCATCCCCGTAACCAGTGGTAAACTATAATACAACAAGCATAATTGTTATAATTAAAAACAGATAGAAAAGTAAAAACAATACTAGAATTGACACTCCCTACATTCCCCCTTGGGATACAGCATGTAGTCTATTACATATGAGTGGAGAATCCTAAGCTGGAAAAGCTACAGCAGATTGTGGATTCCAGATTCAATTGCACTTATTAAAGTGTTCAAATCTCTCCCCACACTCCCTTAGAATTTCTGACTGCCACCATGTTTTCCCAGAATTTTTTTAGATTTTTCAGAATTCCTGATTAGGTAAAATGCATCTTTTGTAAAACAAATGGTGGTTTGAACTTGGACTTTCCAGATGTCCCAGAACAATGAAGCAAACTGGGATTAGTGTTGAAAGAAAACATGATAAGGCAATGCTACAGCCACAGCCACAGCCACAGCCACATCAAGCTAAAGATGACTTCTCTACTGAAACTCCTATTATGTATGCTCCCATTATGTATGCAGAGGTCCATATCAAACTGATAAGAAAGAAAAATGAAAGAAGCTCATTGCCAAAACTGTCTTAGAAAAATCATATGATCTGTGTTCTGCTTGTTCTTCTATGAAGCCAGTAAGGTAAATCAGAACACAAATAACCAAGATGTTTATGATGACTTTTAGTATGAAAGAGAGAGCTTTCTACAGAAATAGTCCATTCTCTGATGCAAGACAGTGTGTGTAGAGGATATACCTGTCCATTAGTGATAGCTATTGGAGTCCGCAGTGCCAGCAGGAAATAGCTTAAAGCAGCATGATATAAATGCATAGTAGCTGTCTGGCTAGGAGGGAACTGCTCATAATTCTTAATTTGGAGCTCCTAACCCATTAACAACTGTATGCTTTTACGTTACTGCTGCCTCCTGCAAAGAAGATAAAATTAGGTGAATTTCACCACGGAAACATCTCTAAAAAATATTGCAAATATTAATTTGTTGGGGTGGCGGGTTGGTGCATCCTTTGTAGGATGAACCCAACTACTCAACTTGTCCAATAAAGTACCTATGTCTTTAAGAAGCAGATGACTGTTCATAAAGTGGGATGCAAGAATTGTCATTAAAATCACATACTACAAAATTGAAACTTAAGTGTCAAGTATTTTTTGTAGTCCATCTAATGCTTGACAATTAGAATAGCTATTTTTAAAAAATTTAATGAGACACAATAAGAATAAGCTTGCATATTCCTACAATACAAGAGAAATATTACAACTCCATTATATTTCCTTATAAAAATGTCCCATTTACAAAACGCACAACAATCTATATTTAATTAAATCAGAATATATCATTTGTTACCACCAGTATATTTATATTAATATTTAATTTCAAATTAATTGTCTAAATGAAAGGACACTTAGTTCTGCAGAACAGCATGATGTACTTTACATGATAAATGAAGTAGCTACAATTGAGTAGCTCCCTTTTACCAAAACTGCAAACATTGCAACTGTCTTCTAGGAAGCTGGAAGGGAAATAAAATCAAAGATGCATGAAAGAGTTGTATCCAAAGAAACGCTGGCATTTTGCAGCCTTGTTATATGATTGCTAAGTAGGGTTTATTTGCATTTCAGGTTGCCTTTACCCTTCACTTAACTTTGATAAAATACACATAAGTGCCTTTTCATTGATCATGTTGTCACATAATTGACAAATGTATTTATTTGTTTGTTTGTTTGTTTGTTTATATTTTTTATTTCTTAACTGCCCATCTCCAATTATTATTATTATTATTATTAATTAAACTTTTATACCGCCCTTCTCCCGAAGGACTCAGGGCAGTGTACAGCCAAGATAAAAAACAATAAATATACAAAGTTAAAAATCAATTTAAAATACTTATTCAATGGTGGCTGAATTAAAACCGTCAAATTGACGAACCTAAAATACCCCATATAAAATTACAGAAAATTTAAAAATTTAAAATTAAAATTTAGAAATTTAAAAAGTCTAAAAAATCAGTCCAGTCCCGCTTGAATAAATAAGTGAGTTTTTAATTCCCGGCGAAAGGTCCGAAGGTCAGATATTTGGCGCAAACCGGGGGGAAGGTCGTTCCAGAGAGTAGGTGCTCCAACAGAGAAGGCCCTTCCCCTGGGGGCCGCCAGCCGGCATTGCTTGGCGGACAGCACCCTGAGGAGACCCTCTCTGTGGGAGCGTACGGGTCGATGGGAGGCATAGGGTAACAGCAGGCGGTCCCGTAAGTACCCGGGCCCTAAGCCATGGAGCGCTTTAAAGGTGGTAACCAAAACCTTGAAGCGCACCCGAAAGACCACAGGTAGCCAGTGCAGACTGCGCAGGAGTGGTGTTACCTGGGAGCAACGTGGTGCTCCCTCAATCACCCGCGCAGCTGCATTCTGGACTAGCTGAAGTCTCGAGTGCACTTCAGGGTAGCCCCATGTAGAGCATTGCAATAATCCAGGCGAAGTGGCGAGCATGAGTGACCGTGC